>NC_133666.1:553188526-553907200 GCF_037893015.1 Macrotis lagotis | reverse complement strand
ACTGGGGCAGTCCCTATAATCCAGGAGTTTACATTTTGCATATTATACTTATAAAAACTCTGCTCTCAGGTTTCACTGTAGTACTGAGATGACCTTGGCTCATTCCAGTGAAGGCATTAGAGCTCAGGCAGGTATGCTACAGAAGACTAAGGTACTCATCACCAGCAGTCTGAATATATAAAGTTAAAAACAAAAAGCAAAAGGGAGGGCTTATGTCTGAGATATACACTTCTTCTTTTTTTTTTTTTTTTTAAGGATTTTGCAAGGCAAATAGGGTTAAGTGGCTTGCTTAAGGCCACACAGCTAGGTTAATTATTAAGTGTCTGAGGCCAGATTTGAACTCAGGTACTCCTGACTACAGGGCTGGTGCTCTATCCACTGTGCCACCTAGCCACCCCACATGTACACTTCTTAAACTCTCTTTAAAAAGGAACACTTGAATGCCATAATGACTCCGAAATAAGTACGCTAAATGTTATTCTTCATATAGATGAGCAAACTGAGTTTTAGAGAGAGATGCTAACTACAGTCATGCAATCAGCTCATAGTCAAGGCCTGACTAAACTCCAATCTCTTGATTCCTCACAGAGAATTCTAATCCAGAATTTGGCCTACAAGTATAATTTACTACTACCTGCATTTTGATGAACATTCTGGAGTGATTATCAGTTCCAGTAAACAGATTTTTTTCACTCTATCCCTAAAATACCTTTTCATTGCTTTACAATAGAATGTACATATCAATTGTCTAAAAGTATTATGCAGGTGACTGATACTGATGATAAAGAACTCACAATCCCTTCCTTTCAGCAGATACTTCATTAGAACCAAGGCCTTCTCTATCTCCTTGTTTTTTTCTTATCTACTGCATAATCTTGAAAAACATTTATAGATTTTGCTAAGAGTGAAGATTAGGTCTTCAAAAACTTCAGGCAAACAAGAAGCAGAATCAGTAGTATAACTTTACTTCTGTGGGTTCACAGTTTTGAGAAAGGTGCAATTTTAGATGGGAAAAAGTTTTTGAAGTAGTGCCACAGAAACCAGGGTTGACTACCAAGCCATATCCCATAAACAACAAGATCACGGAGGTGATTTCCCAAAGCAAGTTAAAGTGACTGCAAGGCAACTAAAAGAATGTTCATCACTTTAAAATAAAGTTAATTTGAGGAGAAATTAATTTTTTCAAGAATCCAGAGAACTCACAAATGATTAATTTACAAAACTTAATATGAGATTTTTCCTGGCAAAGGTCTACATTAGCAGAGGAGAAAAGGTTAAATGACTGGAATAAAGTATCAGTAAAATGATCAACATGAACTTTTATTTCCTGTGCAACTATAACAGTGTTTTGAGGACAAAACACTGCTAATTTTCATCACATTTGAAAAACTTATTTTAAATACAAATTAACACTGCCAAAAATACTGATGAATATGAATACTAACTTAGGTGAACTTTTCTTTAAACTTTTCAGAATCCATGGAATTAAATGTCTGCAAATTCTGAGTACTAAAATCTATTGCAAAGAAAAACAGGTTAATTCTAACTTCCTTATTGATTTCTTGCAAAAATGTAAATGTGATGTAGTAATAACCATTTATGTGAATTTGCAATTTAGTCAATATGGGAAACTACTAATGTGGAAACTCTCAGTACAAAACACAGAGCTTCTACCACTTTCCATCTGAGGACATAAAAAGGCAATTTTCCAATCACATGACTAATATGAATCCGAGAGAAGTATTGACCCCAGGGATGCATTCTCAACATCATAGCCAACTTACCTGACATATCATATAGCCTCATAATCAGCATGTTCTCTAAGAAACACAATATCATAGACTCACTAAACTGATGATCTCTAAGTTGGGAAGGTTTTCCAGAAATAATCTCAAACAGTATTCTCCCTTTTAGGCATAAAATGTGATATTATCTTCATTTTCTAGGTTGTCAAACAGAGAGATTATAACTTGCTCAGTGAAATAGGAGCAGATTCTGGGTTGATCTTCTTTGAAGATGTTTTTTCATTAGTAAAATAAAAATAGAACTTCAACCTCTATGGCTATAATAAGTCTCCCATACAGGTGTTTTACTCTTTGGAATTTGATGACTTTGTAAAGACAAAATGAATGGTGTTTCTAAAATCCCTAAGTAGCAAATTATCAACCAGTAGAAATAATGTTGGTTGTGGGGGGTGGGGTTGCCCTGTTCTATTAGCTTTTAGAATTTCTGTTTAGTAGCTAACCAAAAATATCTATTTCACTGCCAATATCTATTTCATGCATCATATATTATAAATTTTATACTGAAAAAACTTTGCCACTTTTATAAGTAGGTTAACTGAATACTTAAGACTTTATTTTTGGTCAGTAAAATGATATGTGTATATTTTGACAAAATACTAACCACTACCTTCCAAATTTGAAAAAAAAAATTATGTCTACAAAATTTATGTCAAAAAAAGACAGTTTATTGTACCTGACAGAGTACTAAACTTGGAATCAACACTTTGCACCAAGATGCAGGTCAAAAGACAAACTAAAAGATCTTCATTTATAATAATAATAGGTATATTAATAATAATAAAAGATAATAATAGGTATAATCCTAACTCAAAGGGATTTTTTTGTGAGGCTTAAATGGAAATTATATGAAATATACATGCCTGTGTCAAAGAAGACATTGCCCTATAAGCAAAGAACTGCAGTAGCCCAAAAGAAATGTGAGATGCATGGATTTCGAGACATCTTCACTTTGAATGTTGATATGGACTACTTATGTCTGACCTATGGTAGAGTCTTTGGAACTAGTTTTGTTCTGATCAACCTCTGTTGGCTATGTTGACTCTAACATAGTGACATCAGTTTGGTTCTCTGAGAGCAAAGGACAAGTTGCAATAAATAATGAGAATAAAATGAGATCTTAATTAAATGCTTAGCATACTGCTGGTATTCAGTATGAATGATATAAATATTTATTCCCTGCCTTCTCCAGATTCCTCAGTCCCATGTTTTGGAATATGAATTTTGCAGGTATGGGGATTAGAAAATTATATCATTATACATCTGATACAGGTTAGAAATTTATATAAAAACTAGAAATAGTGTGAAGAATTATAAGACTCTGAAGATAGCTCTAGTGACAGAGGTGGAAGAAACAATGAGTGGTTGAGGTGGAAGAAACATTAGCGGCCATGTTGTAGATCAAAGGGATAAGAGAAAAGCAAAGGTGGACTCCAAAGTTGTGAAATCAGATGAGGTGAGCATAGTGATGTCCTCAATAGAAATTAAAATGCCTGGTGGTAGAGTGGATTTAGAGATGGAAAATAGTTTTTTTGTTAATATTTTAAGAGGTTAGTGGGGACTTACAGATCAAAATGTCTAGCAAAAAATTCTGTGGTGCAGGAATGAATGAAATTAAGGTTGGAAATAAAGGCTAGGGAGGTATCTATATAGATAGTAACTGACTTTATTAGAACTGACGATATGTCCAAAGATGAATAAAGACTAAAAGGTCCAAGAAAGAGCTTTGGGAGACAATAGGTTCTGGGTGAAAGACAGTTATTATACAGGAAAGAATACTGAATAGAAGCAAGGAGAAATATGTGTTTTATATTAATTTAAAAGACAAAGGATCCTTATGCAAAAAAAAGTAGGACCAAGTAGTGATGCTAAAAGCAAGAGGTCTTTGATATAAAGGAGGAAATAAGGCTTAGATCTTCCACACAGAGGTGAAAGCATCTCAGAGAAGGAAGATGAAATAAGATTGAAACCTAAAAATAGGCTTATAAAGGTCTCTGGTCTAAGAGAGAAATTCAATGACAGTTCTATGGAGAAATTGCACTTAAAGCCTTTGTCCATTTCAGTTTCATCAATGAGTAACATATTGTTGATTCTTACTGTTATTGAGATTTAGATTAGTCAGCTACCAGGAAGATGAAAACCAAGTTTATACAGGTACAAAGACATTGTGCCTAAAGGCCCCTGTTCATTCAGTATCTTTTAATTTTAGAAAAGATGGAGAGGTCTGCTAGATAACAAGATAAAATCCAGAGTAGCCATTAATGCTTCAACAAACTTGGAAAGATGTCTGTAAAGGGGTGCCACAGTATTTAATCAATACAATAGATAAAAGCATAGATGTCATGTTTATTAAAGTTGTTAGATGATACAAAGTTAGGAGCTATAGATAACAAAAATCAGAATCCAAAAAGGTTCTGACAGGCTAAAATATGGAGTCATGTCTATTACTATAAAATTTAATAGAAATTGTATATTCTTAGATTTTAATTTTAAAAAATCCTTTAAAATTACCTGATGGGGAGGCATGTGTAGCTAGGCAAGTTTGTCTAAAATAGAACTAGGAGTCTTAGTAAGTAAATACGATTGAAAGTACAATAAGGCAATTGTCAGTTATGCTTAGACTACATTAGAATGGAGACAGTGACAAGAGCAAGTTGTATAGTACTTGGTGAAGTCATGTGCCTGGTTCTAAGTATAACTTTTTTGCAAAAAGAAATGGATGGAGAATGCCTAGAGGAAAACAATCAGAATTGAGAAGCATCTCAAGGTCACAACAGATGAGGAAGAGTTGAAAGAACTGAGAATGTTCATATAGGAAAGACTATGCAGGATGAGAAAGTAAAGGAAAGTTAGACCCTACTCTGAATAGAGGACAGCCTTGATTATTCAGATCGCAAAACTACTGAAGTTCTATTGAACTCTTGGACTAAGGAAGTTTTATTGCAAGGGTAGATTAAGATGTAAGATAAAGATATTAGAGCATTTTGCCTTAATGAAAAATAACGTTACTGATTTTTGGAGACCTGGAATTTGACATTGAGGCTAAAGGAAACCTCAATTTTAAAGGAGAAGGTCTTTTTAAAGACATTCCACTAACTTAGCACTTCCAAGAGTTGTTTATATTATCTCTGTCATGTCAATGAGCCTATAGGTACAGCGGAACTAACCACCAAGGAAATGACAAGTTGAAAAGCAAGCAAAACAGAACAGAAATATTTTGGAATCAAAGACTTTTAATAACGACAAGGCAATGCCTGGTCAAATAGGCCATGATAACTGATCTGAAGCATACTTGTTTTCCAGCATCATTTTGAATTAAATTTGGGAATTATTAATTTATGGATTTAATGAAGTAGGGATCACAAAACTCAATACGATGAACTTTTTTATTTTATATATGGCTTTGTGTCTATGCAAAAATATATATAGATATATATTCATACATACAATTTATTTCTTCCCTGTTTCATCAATTCTCTAAATTTGAAATTCCATTTTTCTCATTTTGCTTCACTTTTCATGCAATAGAAAATTCAGTTTAAAGTCAACAGTAACTACCAGGTGATTATAATGATGATGACTAAAGATTTACTTGATGACCTGAAAAAGCTAATGTTGAAACTACTCATCTACTCTTTTTTTCTAGGCTTAAAATGGGAACATTGATTTAAAAGGTCTTATATAGTTCACAAAATTACAAAATGAATATCTAAATTAACAATTGTTTTCAGGACTCAATTTTTCAAGTTTCATTTAAGTGAATCTTACCAAACTTAAAACAATAATAGGAAACTGGCAAGAGGAAAATCAGGAATGAACAAGTGTTTTTACAGCAATATGGGGAAATCTAAAAGTACCACACCCATTTTTAAATAAGTAAGAGCAAATAGATTTGGAAATAAATAATTCAGTTCAATCCAATAATTTGATAAATGTTTATTGAATGATTTTTATGAGCAATGCAGTGTTCTAGAAAAGGAACAAAGGAAGGCGAACAAAAACAGACAAAAGCCTAAACTGGATGTGTGTGTGTCGGGGGGTAGCAAAAGAGAAGGAAAAATATAACAAATATAAACAGATACAAGATAGATCAAAGGAGGCTCTATAGAGAAAACTAAGTTTAATTTTTGAAGGTGAAATTCATGCAGGCAGAGAAGAGGTACATTCCATGTAGGTGGGGGAAGCTTGAGCAAATTAATAAAGGTGGGAGATGGAAGTTCAAGGAAAAATTAGTGTTTCACTTTGGTTGGAGATCAGAATTTGTGAAGGAGGGTAATTGACCAATCATCACCAAGCATCTTTTAAAGGTTAGGAGACTCTGGTGCTTCTGAGATAAAGAAAAAATAGACATTGTGATTGCTACTATTCTTGAAAACTTCTTGATAGGTGAATAGGGGAGAAGACATGTACATCTAACAAAACATACAAAGTAAAAAAACAATTGAAAGCAATTGAAGAGAAAATATTACCGAATTGGGAATCACAAAAGCTCTAATGTAGATGATGGTCCCTGAATTGTACTCTGAAAGAATTAGGGAAGCTAAGGGGCTACAATTATATGAATCTAATCATATAAGAGCAAGTTTATAACCATCTCAAAATTCTTTAATCCGGATTTAACATAATAAAGAGAGAATAAAAGGATAATATCAATTTTATTAATTATATTTAGACATTTTAGGAGTATGTCTTTTTCATACTAAACAAATATGGTTTCCAAGAGATTTAATTTTTTTCAAATTACTAATATATTCTCATCTGAAGTGGTTATTCCTCTATGCTCCCTGTTCCTAACCAGCTTACATGCATTTGGACTAAAGTAAAAGATGATGAGCTACAGTGGAAATAAAATCATAGCAACAGTATACCACTGTCCTCCAGAACAAATGGAAAGTATGATCAAAATATGATATAAAAACAACCCAAATGGAACAATGTATAAACTTTTTAGGTGAACCAGAATTACATGGAAAAGTATTCCTCATGTTTTTCATAGCTGATGAACAATTTCCCATCAGTTTCTATAAAAACTTACAAGATCCAATAATAGCAAAACTTTAATTTATGAATGATCTCAGTGCTCCATTACTGTTAAAATATTTTATTAAAGATGCATGCAACTCATTCAAGAAGGAAAAAATAAAACTTATTCTAGGCATAATGTCACAAGCAACTCCTCTGCTTAGAGGTATCAGTTAGCTTTGAGCATATTATATTTGTGATTCCCAATGAAATTGCTTTTTATTTTAACTTAGTGCATGATTCTGACCAAAACCCTTTACTTAAAATAACTACTGATATATTAGAGATCACCTCTCTCACAAGGGCAATTGAAATCGAAAGAAATACATCAAAAACATTTCTTATTCCTTTTATGCACTTACTGTAGAAAGAAGGAAATTATTTGAGAAATTTCTCACATTACAATGGCCATGGCAACAAAAAGAATAATCAATGTTATTGAAAATAAATAATTTTCCAATACTGTGACAAGGAGATGTTTATTAAGGTTCCATAGACCAATTATGATCATTTTAAGATTTTCAAAGTGTCTTCACTTTATAAAAAATGTAGAACATAGAGAAAACAGCACTATTTAGTTTCTATTTTACTTTTTCTTTCTCTTCTAAGAAGGCACTTCAGCACCAAACAAAACACCGATACTCAAAATATATGAGGATGGTCCATTTTCTCAATGGAGAGGCAGAGATCATAAAAGAACTTGTAGGTGTGACTATTGAATCACTTTTGGTAACCTTCAAAGATTGGAAAATTATGAAGAATAGGAAAAATCTTGATGAAGTGGAGATGGGCAAATAGTGTTTCCATTTCAAAAGGAGAAGAGTAGGTTCAGTTTTCAAAGCATAGTTCTGTGAACTTCACTTTGATTCCTGACATAATTCTAGAATACATTATAAAGAGTAAAACTGAATGCTAAGTCAGTATAAATTCAACAAAAACAAATAATGCCTGACTAGGATCAATTATATATCTATTGACCAACAATAACGATAAAGGGAATACCATGAATTTAAGAAATAAATTTAAAGACTTTTGAGAAAGACCCTCATGATATCATTCTTTAGATAGATGTGGGTTAGTAAATTATAGACTTGGGCTAAGAGGCCAACCAAAAATCTGAAAATCAAAGAGCAATTATTAAAGGATCTATGTGAACTGAAAAAGAACCAATTACTAAGTATTTATCAAGCACCAAAGGCACTATCCTAGACACTAGGAATAAAACATAACAAAATAATAGTAACTTTAAAGGAAACTACTTTCTGTCAGTAAAAACAACATGCACTGGCCTTAGTACTTAAAGCAATGTTGGAAAGAGTTTAAGTGAAGGTAATGCTTGAGCAGCATTTCGAAGAAAGAGAGATTCTTATGAGAAAGAGGTGAAGACAATGCATTCTAGTCATGGAGGATTAACCAGTGAAAAGGCACTGTGATAGAAGATTCAATGTTTTATGTGGGGAACAGAAGGATCATCAGTTTAACTAGATCACAGAGTATAGGGTTAGAAAGATAAGTTGGAGCCAAGTTGTTAAAGTTTAAATAAGAGTTTACATTTTCTCTTGGAAATGATAAAGAGTCATAGTCAGATCTTAAGGAAAATCCTTTGGCAGCAGGGTGAAGGATAGACTGAAGTAGGGAAAGTCTTGAGACATTAGGTGGTAGCTGTGTGAACAGACAGAAGGGGTCAAATTTTGTAGAATTAGAAATGGCAAGATTTGGAGTGAAAAGTGAGTCATAAAGACCACCAAGGTTAGAAATCTGGGGGACTTAGTATAATGACAGTATATTTGAAAAGAATATGGAGTTTTGAAAGAAAGGTAGGTTTGAGGATAAAGAGAATGAATTCTGTTTTCAACAAAGTGAATTGCAAGAAAGTAGGACTGATTCTATAGATATATGAATTATCTTTACGGAGACAGGTGAATATAGAGGAATTAATGAGATCAACACTGAGAGAAAACAGAAGAGGACTGAGGACAATGCTTGGAACATTTAGTGTTACAGGACAGGATATATGATAAGTTAACATAGGCAGAAGGAGCAATCACAGACATATAGCATGAGAACTAGAAAATCCAGAGAAAAGAAAGGGTCCTGAGGAAAAGGTGGTGAACACTGTCAGTAGAAAGGTCAAGAAGAAAAAGGAATAAGAAAAGGTTATTATATTTGTCAATTAGGAAATCACTGATAACTTATTTGATAATACTTTCCAAAAAATATGATAGTGTTAATTGAATTTTGCCCCTTGCCCAAACACAAGTCAACATTTTTATCCATTATTTGAATGCAACTGCATAAAACAAGCTAACCAAATTGGAAGACAAGAGCTTCATAGAAATTCTGAAACATTCAAAGTTAAATATGAATAAACAATAGATAAATGGTGAAAGGATATGCACAAACAATTCTCAAAAGAAGAACTTGCAAAGTATTTGTGACCTTTTGCCAATTAACAGAACTGACCTAAAAGGCAACAGTAAATGTTGGAGGGATAGTGGAAAAATAAGCACTCTAAAACGTTTTTGGTGGAGCTGTGAAATGATACAACCACTCTGGAAAAGAATTGAAATTATGTATATAATGTATCTAAAATATCCATACCTTCGAACCAGAGAATCCATTGCTGGGCTTACACCTCAAGAGACAATCAATGAATACAAAGTTCCCATAGCTTTGTAAATAGTTACAGCAATGTAATAAAATGTACTTCAGTCTGTGTTCAGATTCCAATGGCTCTGTCCCTGGGGTGAGTTACCTCCTTTATCATAAAGTTCACCAGAGAAGTTGCTTCAATATTTCTCACACAGTTTCTATTATAAGCTGTACTTCCATCCACTCTATTCCTCCCCACTCATTTATTCAATTCTCTCTCTCTCCTTTCATCCTGTCCCTATCCACCCTCTCCCACAATCTTCCCTCTCTTCAATCACCCATTCCGTCTTAGCCCATCCCTATCTCCTCATTTTTCTCTGGGTTAAGATAGATTTCTATACCTTATTAAGTGTGTATGTTATTTCCTCTCTGAGCCATTTCTGATGAGAATGAAGACTCACTCACTCATTCCCTCCTGGCCTTCCCCCTTTCCACTCCATTGAAAAAGCTTTTTCTTGACTCATGTGAAATTTCTTAGCTTCTTTATCTCCTTTCTCTTCCTCCCAGTACTTTATTACCCACTGACTTCTTCTTTTTACTATATCATTATATTCTGCTCTTTCCTGTGTCCTGTCTATATATGTTCCTTCTAATGGCTCTTTTAAGTGAGAAAGTCCATATGAGTTATCAATGTCTTCATCCCATGCAGGAATACAAACAGTTTAAAATCATTAAATTCCTCATAGTTAGTCCTTCTCATCCACCCCTTCTGTGGTTCAGCAGAGTCCTGTACTTGGAGATCATATTTCTGTTCAGCTCTGGTTGTTTCAATAGGAAAGTCTGAAAGTCTCCTATTTCATTGTAAGTCCATCTTTTCCCCTGAAAGAGGATGTTCAGTTTTGCTGAGTAGTTGATTCTCAGTTGTAAACTGTGGGAACACAGGCTATTCTAACGGCCCTGCCACCTGGATAGTCTCAGGAGCTGGCATACCGCCCTGAGACCTAAGGTACAGCCAGAGTCCTTGGGAGCTGGTCATTCTGCCCCAAAGACCAAGGGCACAAGACACAGCTGTGTTTTACCACCTCCCCCCCCTAAAGTACCCCCTTATCCAGTAACACAAGACGCTGCATGTACACCACTTGTGCACTCCCATTCCCTCATTTTCTTGGTTACACACCAGAAGACCTAACAGTATATATGTAGAAGCTAAGCAGTAATAAATTTGAGCTGGAGGCATATGGCAGTGGTGGCTTGACTCCTTATTCTCAGCTCCCCTCCAGGAGGGTGGTCATCGCTGTGGGCCCCAAGTTGAAGCAAGCCACAAGAGTAAACCAAGATCTTTTGCCTTCAGGAATATCATATTCTAATCCCTACAAGCCCTTAATGTAGATGCTGCCAGATCCTGTGTAATCCTGACTATGAAGACTTGGTAATTGAATAGTTTGTTTCTGGCAGCTTTTAGAATTTTCTCTTTGATTTGGGAGCTTTGGAATTTGGCTATAATATTCCTGGAAGTTTTCCTTTTGGAATCTCTTTCAGGAGGTGATCAGTGAATTCCCTCAATTTCTCTTTTACCTTCTGCTTCTAGGATCTCAGGGTAATTTTGCTGTATTATTTCTTGAAAATGAAGTCTAGGCTCTTCCTGGTCGTAACTTTCAGAGTTACCAGTAATTTTTAATTTCTTCTGGAGCTGTTTTCAAGGTCAGCTGTTTTTCCAATGAGATATTTCACATTTTCTAATAATTTGGGGCTTTTTTGGAAGTTTATTTCTTTCTGATTTCTTGCAAAGTCATCAGCTTCCTTTAGTTCCATTCTGCATTTGTAGGAGTTATTTTCTTCAGAGAACTTTTTTATCTCCTTTTCCAGCAAGCCAATTCTGCTTTTTAAGGCATTCTTCTCCTCATTTGCCTTTTGCTTTGCTTTTTCCATTAGGCCTAAACTGGTTTTTAACATATTTTCCTCAGTATATTTTTGTATTTCTTTCACCAAGCTGTTGATTTGGTTTTCGTGATTTTTCTGCATTGCTCTCATTTCTCCCAATTTTCCTCCACTTCCTTTAAGTACTTTTCAAAGTCTTTTTTTGTGCTCATCCATAGTCTGAGCCCATTTTCTATTTCTCTTGGAGGTTTTGGATACAGAAGCTTCAATTTTGTTGTCATCTGAGTATGTGCTTTGATCTTCCATGGGACTAAAGTAATTCTCTATGGTCAGATTCTTCTTTTTTCTGTTGTTTACTCATTTCCTCAGCCCAAGACTAATTTACAGCACTTCCAAGGCTTTGGGGTTATTTTTTTTTTTTGAGACACCCCACTGGGACCTTTATTCCTCTAAGCTCTTATGCTCTCTTGCTTTTTGATATGTAGATGAGAACAGCACTTCCCTCTGCCCTGGAGTTGTAAGGAGGAGCCCTGCTCAGCTATCTTAGTATGGAAGGCCAAACTGCAAGCTGGATATGAGTGTGGGCAAACAGCAGAGTCCTGCCCCCCAGGGAGAGCAGAGAAATTTTTGCAATCTCCCCTGACCCCCTTACCATCTGTGGGCTATACTCTGGGAGTGCAGGCTGCTTTCTCCAGATTCTCGCTGCAGGTTCTGCAGCCAGTGCTCCCTCACTCCACACTAATTCTGGTGTAGCAGAATTCTCTCCCCACCCCTCCAAGCTGTTCCCAGGGTGCACTGTGACTGGGGCTTTTTCCAATGCCCAGTCCTGGTGAGACACACCTTTCCCATGGAACTTCTAAATTATCTTGGACTGGGAAAACATATCACTCAGTCTTTCTGTGGGTTCCGCCCCCTCTAAATTTTTGGCGAGAGTCATAATTTGATGGTTTTTGGAGTTCTGGGGGAAGGAGTTTCCAGGAAATGCTGCCTTCACACAGCCATCTTGGCTCCACCCTACTATAGCAAATACTTTTATGGTAGTTGAGAATTAAAATCACAGAGTAGATATTTATTGATTGGGGAACAGTTAAGTAAATTGTAATAGTACTGTAACTATAAGAAATGATATGAGTGATGAATATAGAGAAACATAGAAAGATACATATGAACTGATACATACTGAAATAAGTAAAGTCAAGAAAATAATAAACACAGAAACTACAAAAACATATAAAATGATACTCTGAAAAAATTAAAAATAAATGTAACAAAAAATATAAAGATCAAGTAGGACTCAAATGAAGAGATATGAGAAGACATTCCCAATTTATTCCCCTTCATGGAGGTAGCAGTTGCACAAGTATTACATATTGAACAGTTTTTGAACTTTTTCAGTCTATTAATTGTTCTGATTTTCTTTTGTCCTCTCTTTCAAAAAATAATATTTGTCTTATGGGATGTTGTCTGGAAATAAGAATAATACATGGAATATTATAGTGATACAAAACCCAGAAAATATAAATAAAAACTTATTTTTTTTAAAAAAAGATTTCATATGAATAGTCTCCCACTCCCACACTCACTTAAAATCCAGATTGCCTAACTCCAGGATCAGTGATTGTATATTAAAAGGAAGACTAACATGTGAGGTACAATTTACGTATAGAATGTATTACAATCTTAAATAGCCATGATCACATTTGAAATAATTAAAACCACGATCTCATTTCAAATTTATCTTCTATCTTTCAGGAATAATAATATTCAAAAATGCAATCCTCAGAAATCTTAGGTTGTTGTGTTGTTTTGAAGACATAAGACAAAGATATAAAATTTAAAGGATTAAGACTCATTTCAACTATTTAAAAGAAATGGGATCTATTTTATCTAGTTTTGTATAAGAGTTTAAGATAAAAGAATATATAAAAATGTTACTACAAATTCACTAACAAGTTATATGTAGACATACAAAATAAACTTCTATCATATACTTCAGTGATTTTTTTTGTATAAGCATTTACTAGTAGATGCACACAATTTCTTTATAAATCTCCTTTAAAATAATTTAGAAAAATCAATTTGATAATTAGAAGTTATCATATCTGCTATTGCAATCCAGCTGAAGATTTAAATCTCTTGAAAAGGGTCTCTTTTCTGTACAGGAAGACTGGACAGGGAGAGAAAAAATTTGGCTCAGGAACTATTTGTAATCTTTGCTTCACTGGTTGGTTATATTGCCACTATATATCCTCCTAGGGAATCTGATGAATGGGGATTGGAAGTTTAAATCTGATTCTATACTTTCCCATCTGGTTTGTCCTGCTGAATAATAGCTCAAAATAAATTTAATTGTTTCTGGTAAACTGACTTCTAGACTAATTAGGAGAATATTTAAACTATAAAGATACAGACTTCTGTAATTGTTATATTTTTTATGATATACTAGAAAAATTAGATGTGAATTTAAGAAACACTCGAAGTGGAAGTTGGCAGAAGATAAAAAAGAATAAAAATTAAAGATTTTTAAATAAATAAAAAAGACTGGGTAGTCCTTATGTCCTAGCTACGCTTAGTTGTCCTGCTTCCATGTCAAATTCAGCATATCCCAAACTAAATTCAATAATGCTATCAGATTGGAAACAATTACAAAGAAACTATTACAATTTTTTTAAAAAGTAAAAACACAAATTATGCATGTGTGTTCCTATTTAAGTACAACTGAATTTATGAATAAAATCATGCATTTGATAAAGCAAAAAAAAAAGAATTTACTATGTGTCAACCACTGGTTTTGCAATACAGACACAAAATTAAAAACAAGGAACTTACATTCAAATAGGAGTCCAATACAAGTAGTAGAATTGTGGCTAGGGAGGGGACCTGAAAATTATAGGAATGCTAAGTGTGGCCATAGGAGAGCAGAATGATAACAAACTGGAGCAGTGGTAGAATTGATTTGATCCAGTTCTTTATTTCAGAAAAGAAGAAGAGGGAAAAAGACTACAGTTGTGATGACAAAATGGTTGGCGATAATATGAGGAGATGTCTCAAGAAAGGGGGAGCAAAGTGAATCAATTCTGGGGTTTTCCTGAATGAGTGGCTCAGGAGAGACAAGGCAAGACATGTGAGGTTGAAGCTATGATTGACATAGAAAATGAGGGGAAAATTTGCTTTGATCAGCAGTTAACTCTGTCCCTGGTAATGCTTACACAGAAAATAGAGATGTGGAGATAGTAGTTGAAGAAATTTCTACATAGGACGAAAGTTAAGACTGGATCACTTCTAAGGTTTCTTACAACTCTAGGGTTCTAGTATAACTGAATTTATTACCATGTATCTATATTAAGTTTAAAAAAAAAGAAAATGTGATCGTCTGTAGTACTTAAGAAAATTTTCCAAGGCCATCATCCAGATTTCTAAAATATGAGTAAAGAAAACAGTAAGGGAAAGTTAAGAGTAATAGGCTACAAAGAACCTGGTCTACTTCCCAATAGTAATATTATGACATAAACATGAAAAACACAGAGATTCATACACTTACAGAATAGTAAAATGAATGAGGTGCTGCCCTGTCTACCATTTTCAAAAAGTTAATAACCCTGTTGTTAAAATATGTCAACATTATTTACTTTGTGATTTGGCTCAATAAATCTTTCCAACTTCTCATATAGAATGAGATTTAAATATGTCAAGTTGAAAAAGATATGAATTTGTGTAAAAATAAAAATTTTAGCTTTAGAGGAGGGATTAAATGAAATAATCATCAAAATAATCACCTTGAAATAAAAAGAAAAAATTAAGTTATAAATTGTGCTATATATAAGCACTGATATTGAATTATGAAAAACTGAAATATGGAGACAGCATATCTAAGCAAAAGTTAAATGTCTTAGTTTTTTAAGAGATAATAGCAACATTTATAAAAAAGCACTTTCATGTTTACAAAGTGCTTTTATATACATCATCACAAATAGTTAATTATTCTTCATAATTCAAATATATGAAGTAAAAATAACGAATTTTTCATAAGGCTTGCTGTTCTCCCAAAAAGCTTCCTAGCACTATAGTGTCCAATCAAACACATAAAGTTTTTTCATTCAATATGTATGCTCTAATATGTATATGGATATGTATATGCCTAAATACATGTCAATAACTACTTTTAGCTCACTTACCTTGAGCAGTAAATATCTTACAGTCTTGAAAACTGATTTACCCAAATATCAATATATATGAAAGAAAAAAGTATAAAAATATAATGATCATAGGAAAATTTTTAATAATTTTACCTTCTTCAAGAATGGGTCGCAAGATAACAAATGGGATCTCTTGCAAAGGTTCCATGTACTTGTGTCCAGCACTAATAATCTTTATCTGGGGTAAGCACAGAACAAGAGTTCCTGGCATGCTAGTTTGTCCATGATACCAACTTCTTACTGTTCCAGGGATATCACCAGATACAATTGTACTTGGGGAAGGCAGGCTATCATTTGGAATGAATACACAACAGGATTGTACTTCAAGCTAGAAAACAAAAGGAAATGAAAATGTTTTACAGATTAGATCTCAGACTACATTTTTAAAATAATGCACTTATACCTTCACTAGAATAAACATGCAACACTTCCATGACCTTAAGTCTTTAAAAGTCACATTTTATTGGGTTAAAAAAAAAATACTATGTGAAAAGGTACTGTTACTGTCTATAAACTTGATCAAAAGGGCATAGCCACATAAACTGAAAATATATCTGCCTTTCCACAGCTCTTTCCAAAAACATGACTGAGTTAGAAAATGTGCTGGCAAAAAAGGTGAGAAAATCCTCCTTCTTTTGCAGTTCATTAGCTTTTGTTAGCACCAGCTAAGGCTTTAGAGATGACTAGCATTTTATATGCTATTACTTTCTGAAAAGATTTATTTCAATGTGAATTCTTCCTTTCCTTTGTAGTTCACAGACGAAAATGTAAGAGGAAAAGGTCCAAGCTCAAACACTAGTCATTCTGAAATGAGTAAATCCTTTAGTTACTTACTGACATGCTCACTATAAACCAGATATTATTTACATTTGTGGGGGCATTTTTGTCTATGTATAAATGAATAGCAATGAAGGGAAGTAATAAAGAAGTAAAGATTTATGTCATTTGCAAATCTTCATATTGGGAACTATGACACGAATATTCACGTGAAAATTTTCCCCCTCCCCCAGCTACACAATACAGATATATTAAGTCTACTATGGAAAATTTCTGACAATTTTGCCAGACCCTTGGAGACTTTAGGCAAGGCTGACTAAATCCAAACCAAGAACTGAACTCATCATGACTTCTTAATTTGTAGGCAATGTAGACTAACGTCTGTTAGTTAGCCTTAGTTGGCTCTTGCAAGTAATACTCTGCACCTGGATATCAAATAGCCTCAACAGCTTGCACACTTGAATGCTTTGTTAAGAAAATAAAAAATGTTTGTTAAGTTTTTTCTAAATGTTTTGGACATACGATGTTATTTAAGGATGTGATAAAAACAAAATTGGTTTGTGCTTTGTGACTCAACAGTGCCTGATAAAGTCTCAAATATTCTGAGAATTCATATCACTAATGGGACCATATTTTTTGAAACAAAACTAAACACAAATATACCAGGATACTCCTCCCTTTGGGGCAGATATATTCCCTCTTGAGAGCAATAAAGATATGTAATAAGGTTGGAATTCCTTGATACCATAAATAATTTGCCAGCCTGGCAAATAAAGCACAGATATTCATCTTTACTTCAACATTTCTGAGTAGTTTTGCTTAGACAAAGTGACGTGAATTCACTGAAGAAAAATCTAAGTAGAATTTTGCAAAAATAAATACATTGTTGCATGAAGTCTGGGCTTGCTCCTTATTCTTGTGCTATTTGAGTTAAAAGATGAAATTAATTACATATTTGATAAGTGGTTTATTGATCCAAGATCCCAGAATGTACTTTATTTATACTGGAATATAAATGACTTTGTCTTGTTAAGAATGTATCACATTTAGATTTTTAAACATGCTTAAAAATTATACAGATTTTAAATGCATACAAATATCATTTTCTCAGTAACAGTTGGCAGTAAGGACCAATAATAATAATGCTGACAAAATTACCACTTTTTATTATAAAAGCTTACTTAAATATATAAACACATAATAAATAAACTCCATGTATATTACATAATGACTAACATCTTAGCTGATACCTCACAGCAATATAGAGATGATCCTCGGTTCCTGAAGTTTATGCAAGTACATCTCTACATAGTTTAAAGAGTTCAAAGGACACAATTAGTGACAGAATACCCACAAATCTGTTGATCAAGGACTACCCTAACTAAACTCAAACCAGCTCAAGTGCTGAAGGGTGATAAATTGTTTAAGCACGCAACTCTCAAGGGTCTTTAAGTTAGAGAGGGGTACAACATGCTTGTGGAAGGATTAGCCACAAGGAGCAAAATCATAGCTCCCTGAAGTATAACACATACCTGTAGGTATTTTGTTAAAGGCAAATGCCAGAATCAAAACTGAATAAAATACAAAATAATCACATTCGTGATATTTAAATTTTATTAGCTTAAGAATAAACTACTGTATCTACTCAGTGTAAAACAGGTAGTTCAACAGAGATAGTATACAATTTTAAAACTGAACAGATGAAATAACTAATAATTATGTAGTGATTTAAGGTAAATAAAGAACTGGATGTATATTGAATATAAACTAATATGTCTATTTTCTCTATCTTAACCTCAGTCAAGAAGGCTAAAGAATAGTAAAAAAAAAAATCTAACTTGTATAGTTGATTAGTTATTAAATATAAGCTGATATAGGTGAGAGTCTGAGCAATATTACAGATAAAGAGCTAGTATTGAAGCCAGACAGACTTCAAGTCCAGATTCTGATACATATTGGCCATGTGACCCTCTCAGTATTCGTAGGCAAACTTCATTGGCAGTTGCAGTTTCCTTAATCAGAAGTTTCCTATATCAATGAAATAATAACAGTTCTAATCCTTATTCATATGCTTACTAAAATTTCAGAAATAATATACAGCATGTTTTAAAAATCAGTTGCCCAGATAAGAAATACTTAATTCATTAAAATGAAATACATGACTGTGAGGAAACATCAAGTATAAATACAAATGAATAGGTTTTTAAAAATAGGGTTTTTTATTGATGGACAAAGAATATATACATAATCCAAATAGTTCAAAGTCATTATTAGGTTACATTAATAACCTATATTAAAGCTATCATATAAATCTTTTTACGCTTTTTAAATAACTGTTAAACTGTAAGTCTAAAATTGTGGTTTTAATGTAAAATGTTGAGTGATTTATATAACTGAATATAAATCTACAGCAGTAAATCTTGCATTAATGTAAGGATCTGACAATCCAAGGGAAAGAAAATGAAGTAATCTGCCAGTAAGAAGTCCTCAAGCCGGGGGTCAGATCCTGTTCATGGAAACCATCTGGTTGGGACCCTCTGAGCCACACCAAACACAAATGATCTTTTAAAAAAATATCCTATTCATTAATGCATCACAGCTGCACTGAGTGTTACTTCATTTTTCCATGGCAACATCCTTTCTGTTTCAAGGATCTTATTTCAGTTTTGGTAGCAACGTGTTCTTTTGCCAATATTGAACACATTCATGTGTTAAAGAGAAGGAATTATTATAAATTCTTGAAATAGAATCACCTCCTATTTTGATTCCTATTATGTCAAGGGCTACACATGTGAAGTATCATCTACTTATGATGAACCAATGAAGTAAGTATTATTTTGTCATCTAATTTTGAGAAGTGAATTAAAAGGATTGAATTTAGTCTGAGTTCTTACTAATTTAAGTACAATCTGAAAGGTAAGTTCCACTTCATTATTTTTCCCTACCCCTATCTTGCACCAATGCTTTCCACCCCTCCCCACTTCTCATTCAGAATAAGGTAAAATGAAAAATACAGTAATATTTTGCTGACATTTTCTTTAATTCAAACCATTCACATCTTCTGCACAATAGACTTTGAAGAGGTGGCAGCTTTGTGTAGAAGGCAAAGAGGTTTCACAGATGCAGGTCATAGTGAATTACCTTCAGGACTATAAGAAAGCATCAGGGAATTTACTTGAAGTTGACAATTGGTGAAGCAGGCATGCCTTCAAGTCAGTTCTTGGGTGTTTGTGACAAAATATAAAACAAATTTCAGAATGAAGGATGAAAGATCAGTATTTCATTTTCCTGGAGGAAGGAATCCAAGTCAATATGTATATCAATGGGGAACTCAATAAGAGATGGTGTTTCAGGCCTATGAGTGAGAATTCCCAAAGAGTTTATATTGCCCCTCAGGAAACTTTTATTTAGGAAACTGAAAATGGGATAGAGAAAGGAGAAAATAGAAGAAGCTGACTCTTATATCCAATTGGAAAATTAAAGACATACTGAAGCCCCTGCTGATTACAATGGAGTGATTCAGTATTCAGAACAGCATCTTTCAATGAGAGACCCTGAACAGGAAGTGGGGAAGAGAGAAACATGAGGAATAGGAAAAGGGTGGGGTGGTGGGGAGTATAAAGGAAAGAGAATTTGAACTTAATGGGAATTAATTATATATATGTATTAACCATCTCACTTGGCTGCTTGGGGAAAGCTTTTTTTGAATTCTTGATGTCTTTAACATTGTTAACTTAGGACACTCTTGCTCTAGGATATAATTGCTTTTCTGATTTTTTTTGATGTCACTATCTTTTTATTCTCCTTTCTCAATATTGCTGCTGGATCTACAAAACCCACCTTCTATATATGGGTGATCCCCATGATTTTCTCTAGACCTTCTTTCTCCATGATCTCAAGAGCTTCCATGACCCCCAACTATCATATCTTTGAAGATGATTCCATAATATAACTATCTAAGCCTCCTGAGATATAGTCCTGTGTCACCAAATGTTTTTTGGATAACTCCAATTGGATGTTCCACTATCATCTTAACCTCAGCAAATTCAAAAGAATTATTATTTTTTCTGTCTAACCTGACCCCCTTTTCAAAGTTCAATGTTTCTGTCAAAGACACTCCAATTATTTCTCCCTCATCCATCTGTGAAGTCTTGTTCATTCAACCTCCACAGTGCTTTTCACATTCATTCTCTTTTTGCCATAAGATGGCCTCTACCCTAATAGAAGACCTAAATAGCTTTTTCCTTGGACTACAATAGCTTCCTAACTATAGTCAGTTTATAGCCTATCTTCTCTCTAACTCATATTTCATAACCTGTCAAAATAGTAATCCTAAAGCAGCAGGTCAACAAAATTATTCCCCTATTTGAGAAAATTCAATGGCTTACTATGTCTCAAGGGTTTAATTCAAACTTTTCAGGGTAGCACTTTTAGCCCTTCATTAACTAATTCCAACCTATCTTTCTAGTTTTATTATTTTATTTCACACATAAAACTGAAGTTAGATACTTGCTTTACTGAAACTTAGCATTCCTTTTAAGCTTTTGCATAGTCTGCCCATAGTATAGAATGCACAACTTTCTCACAGCTAGCTAGAATTCCTAGATTCCTTCAAGGTTTAACTCAGGTATCATTTTCTACAA
Organism: Macrotis lagotis; assembly: GCF_037893015.1. Classification (NCBI taxonomy): domain Eukaryota; kingdom Metazoa; phylum Chordata; class Mammalia; order Peramelemorphia; family Peramelidae; genus Macrotis; species Macrotis lagotis. Next base: position 553,886,290 of record NC_133666.1, on the reverse strand, counting down.
GAAATCTTTTATAGGCTCCCTCACTCCATTATCCACAAATTATTAGATGCTTACCTGTTAATATATCATATCTGCACAGTAGAACATCAATCCCTTGGGTAAAGAGGGCTACTTTTCAATTTGTGTTTGTATTTTCAGTACAATGCCCATAAACATGTCCTTAATGAGTGCTGTTTGGACTGAATTTGTAAAACCTTAAAAGCATTAATTGAATTGTGAGTTATTAGCAGCATAAATTAAAAAAACCCAATAGACTTGGAATCAGGAGTGCTGAGAGTTCAAATTCCCTTGCCAATATTTAACAAGTGTTTCACCTCTGAAGTTACTGAAAATGTATGACTGAGTTTTCCCATTTGTATGATGAAGACACTGGTATTAATGCTTTTATTTCCCAATTGATAAATGATCAAAGCATATATACAGGTAGTTTTCAGATGAAGAAATCAAAGCTATCTATAGGTATATGAGAAAATATTTTAAATCACTATTCATTAGGGAAATTCAAATTAAAACAACTCTCAGGTACCATTCCCACACCTATCAGATTGACTAATATGACAGAAAATGAAAATGATAAATGTTGGAGGGGATATGGGAAAACTGAAGCACTAATGCACTGTTGGTGGAGTAATGAGCTGATTCAACCATTCTGGGGAGCAATTTAGAACTATATCCAAGGGAAACAAACCTGTACATATATACCCTTTGACCCAGCAATACCACTACTGGGTCTATACCCAAAAGAGATAAAAGATAAAGGAAATATTTACAGCAGTTCCTTTTGTGATAACATTGAATTAGAAATTAAGAGGATGCCCATTAATTGGAGAATGTCTTAACAAATTGTGGAATATGATTGTGATGGAATATTACTATGCTATAAGAAATGATGAGCAAATACTTTCTGAAAAAATTTTCATGAACTGATGCAAAGTAAAATGAGCAGAACCAGAATCTTCCACAAAGTACACAATAATTGTGTTCAATAATGCAATGATCAGTTGTGATCAGCTATTTTCAGCATTACAATGAGCCAAGACAGTTCCAAAGGAATTATTATTTTAATTTTAATTTTTTTGACCTTTTTATTAAAGATATTATTTGAGTTTTACAATTTTTCCACCCCCCCCCACAGAAAGCAATCTGTCAGTCTTTAATTTGTTTCTAATTTGTTTCCATGTTGTACATTGATCCAAATTGAGTGTGATGAGAGAGAAATCATATCCTTAAGGAAAAGACAAAGTCTAAGAGATAACAAGATCAGACAATAAGATATCTATTTTTTTTTTTATAAATTAAAGGGAACAGTCCTTGAACTTTGTTCAAACTCCACGGCTTTTTATCTGGATACAGATGGCACTCTCCTTTGCAGACAGCCCAAAATTGTTCCTGATTGTTGCACTGATGGAATGAGCAAGTCCTTCAAGGTTGAACATCATCCCTATGTTGCTGTTAGGGTATACGGTGTTTTTCTGGTTCTGCTCATCTCACTCAGCATCAGTTCATGCAATTCCCTCCAGGCTTCCCTGAATTCCCATCCCTCATGGTTTCTAATAGAACAATAGTGTTCCATGACATACATATACCACAGTTTGCTAAGCCATTCCCCAATTGAAGGACATTTACTTGATCTCCAATTCTTTGCCACCACAAACAGGGCTGCTATAAATATTTTTGTACAAGTGATGTTTTTTACCCTTTTCCCAAAGGACTTATGATGAAAAAATCTATTCATCTCCAGAGAAAGAATCGATAAAGTCTGATGAAGACTGAAGTGCACTTTTTAAATTTTCTTTTAATATATTTCCCCTTTTTTGGTCTGCATTTTTTTGTTTTTTTGCAAAATGGCTAATATGGAAATGTTTTGAATGACTGCACATGTATAATCTATATAAAACTGCTTGTCTTTTCAAGAGGGAGAATTGGAACTCAATTTTTTAAAAATATTTAAAAATTTTTGTTTAAATGTAAATGTAAATTGAGAAAAAATAAAATAGGGAAAAATACACTTCTCACAGGGCTAGCGGGAGGAGAAAGTACTTTTCTCCACTAAAAAAAGTTTAAACTGTGATTTTTCATGATTTATTCAGTAAACCATTATCTTAATTGCCCTCTACCATAGAATTTTCTCAGTTGAATCAATGACCTCTAAGACCTCTTCTAGAAATATGATCCTATAGATTCACCTTCACCTTGTTCTTTAACTGACCTTTTATTTTAAACAGCATTATGTCTGTTAAAGGCATCAGTATTCTTCCAAGATTCCTTTTACCAAAGACTAACATTGGCAATTTTGGCATTATCCTCCACTCTTGGTATTCCTCAATGCACATTTCCCAACCTGCCTAGTCTTACCATATAAATATCCTATATGTATGATCTTTCCCCAAGAAAATACAAGTTTCTTGAGAACAAGGACAATCTAGTTTACCAACTATATTTGTATCTTTCCTAGAACATAATTATGTGCTTAACAAATTCTCCATATAGTTATGTACAATATCTGATAGGCTCCAATCCCCATCAATAATGCTTTCCAGACTAAAGTAGCCCCTCCTTGGCCAATTCTTGTGAGGTCAGCCTTTCCTCCATTAAATTGTAAATGTCTTGATGATAGTAGCTATGGACATCTAAATTTGAAAATGTGTTAAGAGTTATGGACACCCTATACTTGTATTCCCAGTGTTTAGTAAAGTGCTTATCCTAAATGATCAGCATTTATTGTTGTTGACCCCTTCCTTCCTAATAGCTACTGTCTTCCCTCACAAATACCAAATCCTCCTAGCTCTCCTCCCCAGACTTTTCTAATCATTCCTCTTTCATCTCTTGATAGTTTCTCATTCTGATTTTGGAATTCCTCAGCTTCTTTGCATTTTCTTACAATCTAGCTGTAAATGTCCATCCTTCAACATAACCTTTATGTGGAACTGCAAACAAAATACCTTAAATTATATCTCACTTCAAACTTAATGTGCAAAAACTCAATTATTTAAGCATCCAAGTGGTGCAATGAAGAGAGCACTCAGTTTGGACTTAGGAAGGCCTGAGTTCAAATCCTGTATCAGATGTTATCTCAGGCCTCTAAAGTCCCTTCTAGTTCTAAATCTATGATTTTAATATTTTTCTCCCTAAACTAGGAACTTTTCCCTTACCATGTTGTTAGGAACAAGACCTATTACATCTCCTGTCCCTCAGACTAGCAGGTAAGGCCTCCTGGCCAGATTTCAAAGCTGAAGCCTACTCCCGACTATATAGGGTAGGCTTCCTTGGGACTCACAGGACACATCTCCATCCATCAGAAAACTGAATTTGAGGGAAGACAAGCAAGTGACTAGGCTCTTATACCTCTGTCTTAGACATATCTTAGGGGCTGAACCCCAAAAGAGGATTAGAAATGATCTAATTTTATATACTGTGATATACTTTTTTTTTTTTAGTTTTTTTGCAAGGCAAATGGGATTAAGTGATTTGCCCAAGGTCACACAGCTAGGTCATTATTAAGTGTCTGAGTCTGGATTTGAACTCAGGTACTCCTGACTCCAGGACCAGTGCTCTAGCCACTGCAACACCTAGCGACCCCTGTGATATACTTTTGATCACCACTTCTAGATCTTCCTTTGATCACTGACTCTAAGCAACCTCTCCTCTACTAAAATTCCCAAACATTTGAATTTGCCACCCAATCCAAATCCTAGTGGTTATCATTTACAGATATCTAGGACATATGCTGCTTTGTTCCTAATTGAGTTCAATGACTGGATCAAAATCTTTCTCTCCTCCCAATTTTCTGTCCTGTATTAGGGTAATTTAACAATCATATGAATATTTTATCAAATACCTTAAGACTTCCAGTTCCTTTTCACTTTTCTCTATCTCAGCTGCATGAAGCAATAGTTTTCATACTTGACTTTGACATCACCCACAAGTATTATATTTCTTTGTCTATGAACTTGAAAATTTCTTTATCTGATCATTCTTTTATGATCTTATCTTTTCCTTTTCTTTCTAAGTTCTAACACTGTATTTTAGACTCAATATGAACTCCTTTCCCTTCATCCCTAAATTCTTTCCCAAGCTATCACTTCTGTACTGGTTACATTTTCTTGTTTTTATCTCAGCCTCTTGATGAGTAAGCAAGCAAAGAAGCAACATTTATTTAGTATCTATCATGTGCCAGACACTGTAAAGTTAAAAACTGTCCTTGCCCTCTGGGAGCTCACAATTTAGTAGTGGATAAGTAAATTGGTTCTAGGGTCCAAGGTAAACTACCTCTATTCTATCCTACACCCTTGATTCCCTGGGGCCCTTGTCCTAATGTTAATCATTCCTCCTCAAGCCCCAACATTGGATTTTTTCCCCTGCCATCTTTTATTTTTCCATATTGCTAAATTGAGCTAGAGGAAATCATGGAACCATTATGAGTGGGTCCACAACTAATTTAATATTACTTAACTTTTACAATTAAGACCTCAGTGTAATGAGGAAAAAATATTATTCCTCTTTAATTGATACTCTATTCTCCTCCCCATCTGCTCTAAATATTCTCAACTCCCCCAAGCCTCCCACCAGTCCTCCCCACTATTCTTAGCAAAGAAATTCCCCACAAACATTAAAGAAAAAGTTGAAATTATTCACTGAGACTTTCCTTTTCTCTCATCACTTCACATCACTCAAGATAGTCTCTTCTAACACTTTCTCCCTCATTCTAGTCTCAGATGAAGCAGAGGATCTTCTTGTCAGGAGAATTACTGCTACACACAGCTTTGATCCTGTCTTCTCTTAACAAATAGCTCCCACTATTATCTTCTCCCTTTTATCTATAACCTCTCCTTCTGCATTACTTGTTTCATTACTGCTGCCCATTATCCTTAAATAACCCTCACTTGATCAGACAATCCTTGCTAGCTATCATTTCTGTCTTCCCTTACTCCATGGTCAACCCTCTATCCACTATGCTAGGTCACAATAAGAACCAAATGTATTTTTCCTGAATTCTATACACTGCTGTGATGCAACAGGAATCCTGGATTTTGGAGTAAAGGGGCCTCATGCAAACATCATTCAAAATGAATCTAGACCTTTGTATCCTTGACACCCCAAATCCCTAGGGAACTAATTCTCTCAACTTTGGATCTCATCAGCTAGGGTCCAACATAGGTGATTAATGAATGATTCAGAGAATGCAATTTAGTAGGCCTCACTTTAACATCTAGTCAGTGAAATGTCTATTTAAGCAATCTTGCCATCTCCTATTGCTAAAAAAAAAAAACCCCAAAAAACCAACATCATCCCTTTCCCTTTTTTCACTTCTAGTGAATGCAGTAATAAAATAAAATAAAATAAATACCATTATTACTGGAAAGCAAATGCCAATTGGCTGAGTTATTTATGTAACTTTTTTTCTTTTAGTTTTTTGCAAGGCAAACAGGGTTAAGTGGCTTGCCCAAGGTCACATAGCTAGGTAATTATTAAGTGTTTGAGACCGGATTTGAACCCAGGTACTCCTGACTCCAGGGCCGGTGCTTTATCCACTACGCCACCTAGCTGCCCCTATGTAACAATTTTAAATCCCTGTGACTCCTTAGACCAAAAATTTCCTTCCCTGAATGTGTTGTTTTTCTGTTAGAATGAAAGGTCCTGGGTTCCAGGTAGTGATTCTTTTTATGTTCAGAACACTTAACACAATACCTAAAATATGATAAATGATCAGTAAACATTTTCACATTTATTTACTTATTTTTGTGGTGGTTGTTTCTATTTGAGAAAACACAACTATTTACTTGATTACTAAGTGTGATCCTTGAGCTTTCAAAACCATCTCTATAGCATAAATAAGTGGCTAAAAAATAGGCTTTATGCCCACTTTGGGAGTTAATAAGATAGAAAAAGTCTTGAAAAATGGTAAGAACCCAGGTAGAGAACAAATGAGACATATTGACAAAATTCTACAGCAGGCAAGAGAAATTAGAAAGAGCAGAACAGTCAGTAAGCATTTATTCAATATTTGTTGTGGACAAAACTCTAAGATTATACTTATAAGTCTGCAGAGGTTTCCTCTCAAGAAGTAGTAACCTGTAATGATTACAAGATATACCCAGACCTGACAAGGCATTCATACCATCTTTCAGATAAAGTCAAGAAGCTCAAGTGTGACAATTACATTTTCTAGTAATATACTGATGACAGTACTTCTCTTTTGAACTACAAAATACTCAAACCATTTTTTCTCAAGTGGAAACATGGATATTGGAGGATGAAGGGGATGAATTATAAAACAAGGGGATAAAGTATAAGACAAAATCTTTGTGACTAACAAAATAAAGGAAATCTTTGAGAAATAATTAAGTTCATAATGATTTAAACTTTTGAATCCAAAAACATATTTTTAAAAATTATAGCTTGTCCAAAAAATCTATTCAAGACAGTCTGCATATGCTAAAACAACCCATTTGAACAGTGTAGAAGTTTTTCCCTCCATTAAAAACATAATAGGCTATATAGCAAATGGGTTAATATCTTTATGCAGACGAGGTCCTTCTATTACAAACAAAGGGAGAGAAAAAAAAAGGAGCCAGGGCTTACAAAAGTAAGAATTTTGGCTGAAAAATTAACTTTCCAGTTCCTTTAAGTCCAAACACATTAACTTACTCAAACTTCCACTAAAAGAATAATCCTTTGATGATTTTAAGTTATGATGTTCTAAGTTTTATCTGATGACAACTCCAGGCTGTTTGGTTCTATAATTCTATTTGTAAAAGATCTAGGAACATTAAAATGATTTCAAGAAACCTAAGAATTTGAGGGTTTATATTTCAGTAATATGAACACAATTTTTTTATTGTTAAAACTTTTCAGAAATCCATTTTTAAATCTTTAAATGTCTATATGGTATAGTTCATCAAAAACAAAAATATTTTGAGCCTTTACTCTTGAATATCTTTATCTAGTTCAGCCCTTTACATAGGAGGATTAAAATAAATGTTATATGTAATATTAATTTATAATGATATATATGATTGTAGTTCAAAATTGCCTATTAAATACATAAAACTATTAAATGACTACAAAGCAAAGTAAAATGATCATTTCTCAAAATAGTTAGAATTTTAGAAATGAAAGAACCTGAGAATTTGCTTAGTTCTACATCCTCATCATTTTACAAGAGAGAAAGCCGAGAGGTTAACCAACTTGCATTTTATACATATTTCAATGTTAATAGCAATAGCGCTTATCCTAAAACCCAGGTTTCCTATAATGTCATCTTTTCTCAGCCTATTATTAATATCTCTGTTCCTGATTGGATATAATGAAGGAAAAAAGGAAAAGAAGGTAGTAAAAGAGAAAGAGTAAGAAAAGCTGGGGGAGAGAAGCATGGAAGGGCAGAGAAAGAAAGGACATTTGTCTCTTTGTCAAATTTTTTATGACACATTTCTTCAAAAAAGAAATAGGGAACTGTCAGTCTTACATTTGGTTCTATTTCCTAACATTCCACTGCTGAGCTAAATAATATGAAATTATGAAATTGTGATTCAATAAGTCTTAATGACATTTTTTCTTCCTTGATTCTTCTCAAGATGGATTTTCTATGGATAATAATTCTTGAAACTCTTGAAGATCCTGTTTTTGTCACTGAATGCTAAATATGGATCATAAATGATAATGAAGTGACTAGAGAAAGTAGAATGAATATCTGTAGCATAACTAAGACTCAGAGCTAGAGTAAAACAGAAACAAAAAACTAAATATTGCCACAGAGTGGACCATTAGCTTGCAATGAAAATCTTCCTCCAACACAAGAGATTTTCAAGTGCTGAATGGAACACCTCAAGAGGGAAAAGATTTCCTTTTATCAAAGTCTTTAAGTAGGGGTTAGATAGCAATCTGAATGTATTATAGAACAGCTGCTCATTCTAAAGAGGATTGAAGGGGAAGCTAGGTGGTGCAGTGGATAGAGTACTGGTCCTGGAGTTGAGGACCTGAGTTCAAATCGGAACTCATTCACTCACACCTAGCTGTGTGACCTTGGACAAGTCAGTTAACCCCACTGCCTTGCAAAAAAAAGAAAAGGATTGGGTTAGATGATCTCTGAGTCTCTCCCAAGAATTCTAATACTATGAAATACATATCTTTAATTTTGGATTTAGTCAAGGAAAATCATTAAATAATTCATTTATTCCAACTGTGTTCCTTTCACATGCCAGAGATGTGCTTAAGATGCTGAAAGCCAGGATTCAGCAATATGTGAACCACAAATTACCTGGCATGAATATTGTTTTTTGAAGAGGCAGAGGAACTAAAGACCAACTTGCTAACATCCCCTGAATTGTGGAGAAAGCAAAGGAGTCCAGAAAATATCTAATTCTACTTCATTGACAACACTAAAGCTTTTGACTGTGTGGCTCACAACAAAATGCGGCACATCCTCAAAGAAAAATGAGCACCAGATCATTTTACTTACCTACTGAAGAATCTATATACAGGCCAAGAAGCAACAGTGAGAACCAAATATGGAACAACTTCTTGATTTAAGATTGGAAAAGGAATATAACAAGACTGTAATACATTGTCATCTTATTTATTTCTATGAAGAGTACATCAAGTGAAATACCAAGTTAGATGAATCATATGCTAGAATAATGCTTCCAGGAGAAATATCAACAATCTCAGATATGCAGATGAACCCACTCCGATCACAGAAAAAGAAGAATCAAGAATCCTTTTGCTGAGGGTGAAAGGGAAGTATAAAAGCTGTCTTGAAGCTAAATATAAAAAAATCTTGACAAGTCCCATCACTTCCAGAGCAAATAAAGGGAGAAGAAATGGAAGCAGTGAAGGATTTTGTATTTTATATTCAAAGATCACTTGCTGATGGTGATGAAATTAAAGTCATGAAATTAAAAGATGTTTATTCCTTGAAATGAAAGCTATTGACAAATCTAGACAGCATACTTACAAATATCACCTTGACAACAAAGGTCTATCATCAAAGTTATAGCTTTTCTAGTAGCAAGGTAAAGCTATGAGAGTTGGACTATAAGTAAAGCCAATTACTGCAGAATCCACACTTGAATTTTGGTGCTGGAGAAGACTTTGAAGAGTTCCTTGGACAGCTAGGAAGAGATCAAATCAATTCTTACTTAAAAAAAATTAATTCAGGCTATTCTCTGGAAGGTCAACTACTGAGCTGAAGCTTAAATACTCTGATCACATAATGAGAAGTTGGGACTCACTGGAAAAGAACCCATTGCTGGGAAAGATTGAAGGCAAAAGGAAAAGGGGACGTCAGAGGATGAGATGGATAAATAGTATCATAGAAACAATGAATATGACTGTGAGAGGACACAAAGGCCTGGAGAGTCCACAGGATCGTGAAGATTCGGGTATGACCAAACAACAATAAAATTGATTCTGATTCTATTATTTATTTTTAACAAACATTAACAGTTAAGTATATAAGAAAAATTAATATTTAAAAATAAATATTAATGTCAAGTTTTCAAGAGAGTCCCATCCATAAGAAATTTTCATTATCATTTTCAAACAAGAGAAACAATGCATTCAATGTAATAAGAGAAGAACAATTTTCAAAAATTTTAAATTAGAGTGTTAAAATCCAGAAAATGATAAGCATAAGGCCTGGAGCTATGATTCCATGAGTCCATGTAACTTTTAGGTGAGGAATCTCTGTATATCAATAGAAGACAGGCTATTGGGCAGTGAAATGTCTTGAGCAGGTTCAGGGTCATAGAGAGTCACTGTGTGTCCAAAAGCACAGTGCAAGGCCAGGACTTCCTAGAGGGAAGTCTCAGTCCCACTTACCCAATCATCCTGCTTCTTCAATGGAGGAAAAAAGGCATAAAAATAGGAGAGGACATTTCCCCCACCCCACCCCCGCTTTTGTTTTACCTGGAGTGTAAGCCTCTTAACTGCATTCCACACTATCCCAATAAACTCTTTCATTCTTTCCTCAGGACTTCTGCAGGTTTCAGTTATACTCATCATGGTTTTCACTGGTACTGACAATGGTCGTGATTCTAAAGAAAAGAAAGAACTTTTAGTTATCTGAAGTATGTATTGTTAGCTCAGAGAAAAAACATTTTCAAAATTTTTCAAGATCTTTCCTGGAAACTGTGAAATTCAATATTTTATAAACTAAAAAAACTCTTAGCAAATGTTGGACCTTAATTGACATTTGTTATATTTGGTACACAGGCTTTCAATTAAATAATGTGTGAATTCATTCAACATTATCATGAAATAGGTATTCCTGCAAGTGAATTTTCCAAATGATTGAAACTTGCCCTTCTTCAAAGATTCCTTTAGTTTTTGTTTTGTTTTTGTTTTGTTTTTAGGTTTTTGCAAGGCAAATGGGGTTAAGTGGCTTGCCCAAGGCCACATAGCTAGGTAATTATTAAGTGTCTGAGACAGAATTTGAACCCAGGTACTCCTGACTCCAAGGCCGGTGCTTTATCCACTGCGCCACCTAGCTGCCCCAAGCTTGGTTAGATATTGAAGATGCTAAGGTCATCCTCTGCATCTTGAGCCACCACTAATTGTCTGAACTCTGTCTTGTCACTGGAACATGATGACTTTCTTTTTTTTTTTAATTTTTATTAAAGATATTATTTGAGTTTTACAGTTTTCCCCCAATCTTGCTTCCCTCCCCCACCCCCACCCCACAGATAGCACTCCATCAGTCTTTACTTTGTTTCCATGTTGCACCTCGATCCAAATTGGGTGTGATGAGACAGAAATCATATCCTTAAAGATAACAGAATTCTCAGAGGTAACCAGATCAAACCATAAGACATCTGGGTTTTTTTTCCCCTGAATTAAAGGGAATAGATTTACTTTGTTCAAACTCCACAGCTCCTTATTTGGATACAGATGGTACTCTCCTTTGCAGACAGCCAAAAATTGTTCCCAATTGTTGTGCTGATGGAATGAGCAAGTCCTTCAAGGTTGAACATCACTCCCATGTTGCTGTTAGGGTATACAGTGTTTTTCTGGTTCTGCTCATCTCACTCAGCATCAGTTCATGCAAATCCCTCCAGGTTTCTCTGAAATCCTGTCCCTCCTGGTTTCTAATAGAACAATAGTATTCCATGACATACATATACCACAGTTTGCTAAACCATTCCCCAATTGAAGGACATTTACTGGATTTCCAATTCTTTGCCACCACAAACAGGGCTGCTATAAATATTTTTGTACAAGTAATGTTTTTACGCTTTTTCTTCATCTCTTCAGGGTATAGACCTGAACCAGTAGTGGTATTGCTGGGTCAAAGGGTATGCACATTTTTGTTGCCCTTTGGGCATAGTTCCAAATAGCTCTCCAGAAGGGTTGGATGAGTTCACAGCTCCACCAACAGTGTAATAGTGTCCCAGATTTCCCACATCCCTTCCAACAATGATCATTATCCTTCCTGGTCATACTGGCCAATCTGAGAGGTGTGAGGTGGTACCTCAGAGAAGCTTTAATTTGCATTTCTCTAGTAATTAATGATTTAGAGCATTTTTTCATATGGCTATGGATTACTTTGATCTCCTCATCTGTAAATTGCCTTTGCATATCCTTTGACCATTTGTCAATTGGGGAATAGCTTTTTGTTTTAAAAATATGACTCAGTTCTCTGTATATTTTAGAAATGAGTCCTTTGTCAGAATCATTAGTTGTAAAGATTGTTTTCCAATTTACTACTTTTCTTTTGATCTTGATTACATTGGTTTTATCTGTGCAAAAACTTTTTAATTTAATGTAATTGAAATCATCTAATTGGTTTTTAGTGATGTTTTCCAAGTCTTCCTTAGTCATAAATGGAACATGATGACTTTCAAAGAGAGAGTAAGGCTATTGACTTCATGCAAATCTGCCTCACTTAAATCCCATTTACACAATAAACAAAATACATTACAATACAGTTCTTGTTGCAAGAGAAATCAGCAGGGATTATATAAAAAAAGCAGCCCTGAGTGAACAAAGCCAGCAAATGAAGGTCAGCTTACTGAAGTCAGAGCTTATACACATTTTTCTGGAGTGGCCACAGTGAAGGTAAGCCCCATGTAACTTGTATAGATTTTGCAATCAAAACTAATGTAGTCAACAAGCTTGAATGCCTAACAAAGGGAGTAAACAATAGAAGCATGACAATACAATTGACACTTGCAGAAAGATGCTAAGCCACCATCATCAGTGCCTAAACTCCCATCATACAAATTTTATGCAGACCTGGAAACCCTTATCATCAATCAATCTAAAGAAGACAAGCTTATAATTCTGGGGGACTTTAATGCTAGAGCTGGTTCAGACTAGCAGAGATTATAGGAAATACTTAGAAGGAATGGAGTTAGAAAGAGCAACAGTAATAGTCACCTAATACTGAAGACTCCTGTACCTCATGACTTCTTATCACAAACACTATCTTCTGTTTACCTAAATGCAACATAACTTCCCAGATGCACCTTTGCAGTAAACATTGGTATCTAATAAACTATGTGATTGTAAGGAGAAGAGACAGATAAGGATGTGAGAGTGACAAAGGCAATGTATGTTGCAGAGTACTAGAAAAAACTAAATTAAAAAGAGATCAGGGCACATAGATTTTGTTTTAAACATCAGAACATGTTTACTTAAAATAGGAAAGAGACTAACTAGCAAATTGGTATTCAATAATCTGCTCTGAAAATATATCATTTTTTTAATATTTAATTTTTTTATTTCCCCAATTATATATTTCCAATATTCCAAGATAATTTCATTTCTCCCTCCCAAACTTCCCTTCCTCTATCCTACGATAGCAAGTTATCTGAGATAGGTTATACATGTTACACATATTTGCATATTAGTTGCTCTGTGAAAGAAGAATCAGAAAAAAAAGGAAAAAAAACCATAAGATAGAAAAAAGCAAAATGTAAATTTAAAAAGATGAAAATAGTATGCTTGATCTGCATTAAGGTTTCAGTTCTTTCTCTGGATATGGATGGCAAATTCTGTCACAGGTCTTTAAAGATGTCTTTGGTTGCTATACTTCTGAGAAAAGTGAAGTCTATTATGGTTGATTATAACAGCGTTGCTGTTAAGGTATACATTGTTCTCCTGGTTATGCTCATTTATTCACATCAATTTGTGTGTTTTTGTAATTTCCAAGTTTTTCAAAAATCTGACTGCTCACAGTTTCTTATAGAGCAATAATATTCTATTATATTCTTCATATACCATAACTTGTTCAGTCATTTCCCAAATAAATTTCAATTTCAAATTCTGTCTTTACAGAAAATAGTTGTTATAAATATTCTTGTACATATAGGTCCTTTTCCTTTTTTGTGTGATCTTTTGATATACAGACTTAGAAACAGTACTACTGTGAGATCTATGCACAACTTTGCGCACAGTTCCAAATTGCTCTCCAGAATCAATTCACAAGTCTACCAACAGTGTATTAGTACTCCAGTTTTTCCATCCCCTTCAACATTTCCCTTTTCTGTCATGTTAGTCAATTTGATAGTTATGAGGTGGTATTTGCAAGCTGGTTTCATTTGCATTTCCTTAATAAGTGATGCAGAGCATTTTTTCATATGATTATAAATAGCTTTAATTTCTTTATCTGAAAACTGCCTGTTCATTTCCTTTGATCAGTTATCAATTGAGGAATGACTTTTAGTGTTATAAATTTGATTCAGTTCTCTATAAAGTTTAGAAATGATACCTTCATCAGAAACACTGGCTGTAAAAATTGTTTCCTAGTTTTGGGCTTTGCTTCTAATCTTGCTTGTATTGGTTTAGTTTGTGAAAAATTTTTCAATATAATGTAATCAAAATTATCCATTTTTCATTTTGTAATGTTCTCTATCTTTTCTTTAGTCACAGATTCTCCTCTCCATATCTGACAGGCAAATGGTTCTATGATCTTCTAATTAGCTTATGCTATCACCCATTATGTCTAAATCATGTACCCATTTGTATCTTTTCTTTGTCTAGGGTGTGAGATATTGGTCTGTCTAGTTTGTGCTGTACTTATTTCCAGTTTGCCCAACAGTTTTTGTCAAATGGTGAATTCTTAACCCAGAAGCTGGAGTCTTTAGGTTTATCAGAAAGTAGAGTTATTTACTACTTTGTCCTGTGAGTCTAAACCATTCCACCGATTCACCACTTAGTCAACATCAAACAGTTTTAATAATTGCTGTTTTATAATTTAGATTTAGAGCTGAAGTGGCTAGGCCACTTCTCTTTGCATCATTTTCTATTAATTCTCTTGATATTCTCTAGCTCTATAAAATAACCTTTGGGTAGTTTGATTTGTATGGCACTAAATAAGAAGATTATTTTAGGCAAAATTGTCATTTTTACTATATTACTTCAGTCTACCCATGAGCAAGAACTAATATTCTTTCTTCCAGTTGTTTAGATCTGACCTTATCTGTGTGAAAACTTATGAAATTATATTTGTATCTGATCTTATTTGTATGAAAACTGTTTTGTAATTATATTCTTATAATATTTGGATTCGAGGGAGTCTTGGGAGATAGATTCCCAAATATTTTTTATTGGCTACAGTTGTTTTGAATGGAATTTCTCTGTTATCTTTTGCTGCTGGGTTTTGTTGGTAATGTGTAGAATTGCTGATGATTTATGTAGGTTTATTTTATATCCTTCAACTTTCCTAAAATTGTTAAAAGTAGTTTTTTGGGGGATTTTCTGGATCAGACTAAGTTTACTTAAAGTAGGAAACATTCTAACTAGCAAATTAGTGTCTTAATAGTTCTTCTCTAAGACTAAGTCTCTTAAAATAAGGATAATTTTAATGTCTTTTCAGCATTAAATCAAATGTTAATCTAGTTTATAGTAATTTAAAAAATTCTAAAATAAGCCCAAATCTATATTTTAAACGTAATAGCAATACAGAAGTAAAAATGCTGCAAAGCAACTTAATTAATTTAATATGCTAAATTAATTTTCCAGTTTCTATCCAGTGAATTTCCTCTTTTAAGCTACAGCTTAATTTCATCTGGGTCAAAAGACACGTGCAAAGCAGCAATCTAATTTACTTGCAGAGGGTAGAAGGCCACACAGTTAGGCAATTATTAAGTGAAACTTTTTTTAATATTTAAAAAAATGAACAACAAAGATTTTTTACGATAGTCTAGGAATTCTTAGATATATGATGACAATAGTCTTTTATAACATATTAATCCTGATGACTAGATTTTCAATAATAAGCAGAGAAAACTGTGTTAAGTGTTAATTTCTCAAAGGAACAACAATGATACACATAGTTGAGTGTTTCTGGATGGTTAAGTTATTTTGGAACTACATCTGCATTCATTATCCTGCAATGAAACTGTGTATATTGTGTGCATTTTAGAGTCTGCTATAACATAATAAATCTCATACACAAATTAGAAGTCCTAAAAAGCCACGAGCTATATATAAAAGAACCACATGTGATATCACTGCAAAAGAACAATTATTCTTCCAAATTTGTGATTGTGCCAACAGAATTACAAAATCATGAAGAAAAAAAATATTTTCCCATTTAGAAAGAAACAACTTAATAAATATTATTTGTTTTTAAACATGTCCAATTATTATTGGCAAACCATCTGTAATAAATTCTAACCTATTATTTTTTTAAAGCATGGCTTCTTTCTTCTTATAGGTTTGGAATAGATTTTGCTTTCAAATATTTTGTATTTTATAACATTTAATGAGAGGCAAATGGCTGACATTAGAATGGTATTTTTCAAAAAGAATTATAACGAAGTCTACAAGAAGGTATTACATAGGCAGGCAAGTACGATGTAAAGGAACTCTAATTCTGCCAATCTTCATCCATAACACTTGTCTTATTCAAACTTTGCACTATTCCTAAGCAATAACTTCCAACTGTATTCAAATGTTTGGTGGATTTATAATATTTCTACTAAGGATTGCAGTGCAGCAATCAAGAAAACATATTTATTGACTAAAAAGAACTATACAAATTTACCATTTAAAAAAAATTTTGTCTTTTCTGTTTATACTGCCTAGATTTCCCTTATAAACTACTCCTCCCTCCTGAATCATCATGAAAAAAAAATAGAAAAAAATTCAGCAAAACCATAACAATGTCCATATTAACTGACCCCTCCTCCACCTCTGCAAAGATGAGATAGGTGACACAATGAATTGAGTGCCAGACCTGTAGACTGGAAGACTCATCATTCTAAGTTCAAATCTAGCCTCAGACACTTAAGTTGTATGAAGCTGGGTTAGTCATTTAACTCTGTTTGCCTCAATTTTTCATCTGTAAGATAAGTTAGATAAGGAAAAGGCATATCTATAAAGTATTTTTGTAAAAAAAAATAGCAAATGGGATTATGAAGAATCACTGAAAAGTGACTTGAAATAGAGTACACAGGCCCTGCCACCCTCTCACAACTCTACAAAGAGATGGCAGATGACTGATTACTCACCACAAGCAAAAATGGAGTGAAATGGGGGTAAGGGCTGCACCAGAATTAAAGGAAAGAGAACTGGAATCCAGCTGGGTTCAGTCCTGACTCTCCAGAGGCTACTTGAGGAAAAATAGGAGCCTTGCGAAAAGTAAATTCCTGGGGAGGCAGAGCCAAGATGGCAGCAGGAGAACAGCCTTTTCTAAGAACTTTCTCCAAAATATTTCAAAGCTTTAAAATTATGACTATAACTATATTTTGAGAGACAGAAGTCACAGAAAGATCTAGTGAGGCAATTCTCTAGCCCAAGTTATACTGGAAAATAGTGGGAAGGCTCTGTTCCACATGGTTGGAGGGGGGGCAGCTGCTCTCCAGAGAGAAGGAGCTCCAGCCTTCTGGGAACAGCCCCAGGGCACCTGGGTCCAGCAGAGCCCCAGCTCCTGCAGTAGAAGCAGTTTCCTAACCTGCCACTACAGGGAGCACCAAGCAAAACTAGTAAGATCAGTGGGGAAACTTCTGCCAGACCAAGGGCAAAACCCAGGCCAGCATGGCCCTCTGCACAGCCCAGATCCCAGGAAACAGAAGCAGGCCTGTGGAGCCACCCAGCAGGAGCCATCAGTAAGAGCCACCAGCAGCTGATCCCAGAGTCCCCAGAAGCTAAGAGGGTGAGCTGAGACTGTTGAGGTCTCTCCTCTGTCCCTGGGTCAGGACTCTGGGACTTTGTCTATATTCAGACCCTGGTCATAGTTTCACCATTGCCATAAAACAGAGACCCTCCTTACAGCTACAGGACAAAGGGGTATGTATGCATGTGGTCCCACAGACCAAAGAACAGGCCAGGAGAGCAGTCAGAACCTCACATACTGAGGTCCTTACAGGGGAATCCCAGTAATACTCAAAATCTCAGGAAACACCCCAAAACCAGGGCACAGGCTAGGGAAATGAGTAAACAAAAAAAATAAAGGAACCTGACCATAAACAATTATTTTGGTCCCATGGAGGAATTAAAAAATACACTCAGAAGATGAAAAAGTCCAAGCTTCTGCATCTAAGGACTCCAAGAAATATAGAACATGGGCTCAAGTTATGAGAAAGTTCTAATCAAGTAAGGGAGGTAGAGAAATGTGAAAGATGCAGGAAAAACATGAAAACGAAGTCAGTAGCTTAGCCAAGGAGATCCAAAAAATGCTGAAGAAAACAACATGTTAAAAATCAGTTTAGGTCAAATAGATAAAACAGTCCAAAAAGTTAATGAGGAGAAAAATACCTTAAAAAGCAAAATTGGCCAGATGGAAAAGGAAATAATAAAACCCTCCAAAGAAAACAACTCCTTCAAATGTAGAATGGAGCTAAAGGAAGTTGATGACTTTGTGAGGAAACAAGACAAAATAATTCAACACCAAAAGAATGAAAAAACTGCAAGAAAATGTGAAATATTTCATTGAAAAAAAAACAACTGAGCTGGAAAACAGATCCAGAGAGACAATTTAAAAAGTATTGGGCTGCTTCAAAATCATGATCAGTAAAAGAGCCTTCACTTCATTTTTAAAGAATTTCCACAGGAAAATTTCCCTGATATCCTAGAAGCAGAGGGAAATAGGAATTAAGATCCACCTGATCTCCTCCTGAGATTTAAAAAAAAAAATAACCCCCAGGAATATTAAAGCCAACTTCCAGAACTCCCAATTCAAAGAAAATATTACAAGTAGCCAGAAAGAAACAATTCAAATATCATGGAACTACATTCAGGATCACACAGAACTTAGCAGCATCCACAATAAGGGCTAGTAGAGCTTGGGATATCATATTCTGGAAGGCAAAAGAGCTTGAAATGCAACCGAGAATCAACTACCCAGTAAAATTGAACATCCTCTTCCAGGGGAAAAGATGGACTTTCAATGGAACAGGGGAATTTGAAATGTTCCTTGTTGAAATGACCAGAGCTGAGCAGAAAGTTTGGTCTTCAAGAACAGGACTCAGGTGAAGCATAGAGGGGGTGGACAAGAAGGGTAAATTATGAGGGACTTGATGATGAACTGTGTGTATTCCTGCATAGAAATATGATACTGATAATACTCACAGGAATCTTCTCATTTATTAGAGCAGTTAGAAGGAGCATATGAAGACAAGGCAAAGGAAGGAGCTGAATATAATAGTATAATATAATGTATAAATGGAGTCAATGGGTGAAAAGGGAAAGCATAAAATTTTAAGGAAGGTAAAAAAAGGCTTAAGCTTTAATTCATAAGCTACTACAAAAACTTTACAACTTAGTGAGTTTCAATATTGCTTTGAGCTAAAGAGAAAGAGAACCTGAAGGGTTAAAAAACCACTGAACCCCAATAAGAGAGAGAACCACATGATGAATCACATTTTCTTCTTTAACAAGATAAAGGAGGCGAGTTTCTTAGAAGAAAATAAAGTTAAGCAAAAAGAGACAATTACAATCTGGACTAAAAGAGAATATTACAAACAGCTAAGAAAAGGAAAAAGGAAACAGCAATAAGATATTTCTTTTTTTAGTCACTACTGGTAAGGTTCTCAATAGGTGATCCTCCACCTGGAAGACGGTCAACTCCAGGAGAGCCAGCGTGGCTTCAAAGGGGTCAAGGAACAGTCGATAAAATATTTGCTGCCCAACAATTCCTGGAAAAATGCCAAGAGCAGAACTGGGTCCATATACATTTGTAGATCTTACAAAGGCCTTTGATACCATCAGTCAAAAGGGTTTATGGAAAATAATGTCAAAATTTAGTTGACCGGATAAGTTCATCAGTATTGGAAATTAATTTCATGATGGTATACATGCCCAGGTTCTAGATAGTGAACGATGCTTTTGAGATTTCCCAGTCAACAATGGAGTGAAACAAGGATGTATCCTTGCTCCCATACTTTAGTATGATGTTTTCAGCCATGTTATCAAACACCTTCACTGAGGATGAAAATGGCTTTAAGGTCAGCTAGAGCACTGATGATAAATTCTTCAACTTGAAAAGGCTTCAAGCCAAGACCAAAATGGAGGGAGTGTTGGTGCATGGTCTTCTGTTTGCAGATGACAGTGCACTCCACGCAGCCTCTGAAGCTGAGATGCAACAAAGTATGGATTGATTCTGTGCTACTTGTGCTAATTTTAGCCCAACAATTAACACCAAGAAAACACAGGAGCTCCATCAGCCAGCACTACATCATCCTCCACATCACCCTTATTGTAGAACCATTGATGACAGCATATGGAGAAGTTTTGAGTCCTGTGGACAAATTCACTTATCTTGGCAGTGTTCTTTACAGGGAGGTACACACTGACAATGAGGTTGACACTCACATTGCCAGAACTAGCTCAGTATTTGGAAGGCCTTGAAAGAAAGTATAGAAAAGAAGAGGTATTAGACTGACTACCAAACTGAAGGTCTACAGAACTATTGTGCTGACCTCATTGCTATATGCTGGTGAAACCTGGACAATCTACTAGAGCCAGGTGAGGAAACTGAATTGCTTCCATTTAAATTGCCTTAGGAAGATTCTGAAGGTCACCTGGCAGGAGAAAACACCAGATAGTGAAGTCCTTTCTCGAGCTAAACTACCCAGTATTTCAGCATTACTACAGAGAGCACAACTACGATGGACTGGACACGGCATTAGAATGCCAGATGTTTGCTTCCCAAAAAAACTCTTATGGTGAACTCACACAGGGCAAGAGCTCACAAAGAGCTCAGAAAAACTGATACCAAGACACCCTATGTCTCATTGAAGAATTTTAGAACTGATTACAGCTTGGGGGACACTGTAACAGGAATGTCCAGCATGGTATGCCCTTATCAGTGAGGGGGCTGTGCTGTATGAGGAAGGCAGAATTGAAGAAGTTCAAAGGAAACATGACATCCCTAAGTTTAGAATGTGTTTACACGGACTATTTGTGCCTGATCTATGGTAGAGCATTCTGAGCTTGTATTGGTCTAATTGTTTCAGTGATGTTGTTTTAATCTTCTTGGATAACAAAGGACAAGAACCAACAAACTATAAGGTATATTCACTGTGCATGCATACTGCTAGGCATAAGTAACATCTGCCCCAGAGTGTGACCAAGGTCAAGCACATGACATCCTATTGTGAAGTCAAGTGGTTTTATAATTAAAAATACAGAGATACCTACAGGGATCCCTTACTGCTAAATGAGGTTTATAATAACCAATACAGAATGGAGAACACTTTAAACAGTATAACAAAAATTACAAGATTTGCTTACAATATTTCTCTGTGTCCAGAGCTCCCCTGCATCAAAAACTTGAAACAAGTAAGTATGTGTATATGTATGTGTGTGTGTGTGTGTATTCCCCCCCCCATTTTTCAGAGTTGACCTGAAACCTGGGAGCAATTAACGAAATAGTATGTCAACAACAAAAAGTAATTCTTGCTTTGAAGGTTCAAGTAATTATGTCAATGGTTAATTGGTAACAGTAAACAGGTATAATGCTATATCATCAAATTTTGTCAAATGATACCTAATTACTGATGTTCTTGAAATTCAAAATCTCCAAAATGTCAAAGATTTCAATGTTTTCAAAGGGTCAAGAACATCTGTTCAATTGTCAATGAGTAATTTTGATAGTAAATACAAATGTCTCTGTTAAAGTTCTTTCCATAAGTAAACTTCCAATTTTCAGGGTAAAAACTCTCACCAAAGAAAATCAAGCTCTAATCCTGTTCAGCAATATCAGATGACCTTTGATATTTTGATATTAACTAAAAGAATTGGAATGAATAAGTTTAATATTCCCTTTGATCAGAGATTTTCAATTCCATGAAGAAGCGCTGGACAAAAACTAGAATTTGTGATTTCACTCAATGTTGCATGTATTAGTTATATCAAAAGAGTGCTTAACAACAGTCAAATGGTATCAAGAAGTTTTTAAAGTTGTGCTTTCCTAACAATGGGACTCAATGAACCTGTGATCTTTACCTTTTTCTTTTTTTCTTAATTTTTTATTTATTTTGATCTTACATACAAAAAAAATTCCATAAACACACACAACATAAAAAGAGGATTTAATTTAAAACCATTTATTCCCATTTCACACGGTTTACTTTTTTGGATAAACTATTTAATAAATACTACACATAGTTTGTAAAACTATTTTGCTTTTCAGTGTTACCTTTTAAGTTTTCTTGTTATTGCTGTTCTCTGATGAGTTTCTATCTATACTTCTATTTATCAGTTCTTTCTCTGGAGAAGCATAGCATCTTCCTTCATAAATCTTTTATAATTTATTTGAGTATTTCTAATACTTAAAATGAGTGAGCCAAAGGTCCTTTACTGTATAACAATGTTCTTCTGGTTCTTCTCATTTCATTCTTCATTATTACATGAAAGTCTTTCCATTTTTTTTCTAAAATCAGTCAACTCATCATTTCTAATAGCAAAGTAATATATAGAATATTACTAAGTATGTTGCCTCTTTTGTTTGTTCTTCATTCTAGAGAACCATGATATCAGGGAGATGATGCCATGACATGCAAGGAAATCAGATCTGAATGAGAGTGCTGTGCTAAGTCAAAAGCTTCATTATCTCCTCCAGAGCCATTTGGGTCCAGTGGCAAGATATAGATTATGACAACTGGGGTTAGCCCTGGATGCAGTGCAAGACC
Organism: Macrotis lagotis; assembly: GCF_037893015.1. Lineage (NCBI taxonomy): Eukaryota > Metazoa > Chordata > Mammalia > Peramelemorphia > Peramelidae > Macrotis > Macrotis lagotis. The sequence goes on along the minus strand of NC_133666.1, from coordinate 553,864,214 downwards.
TTGGCCTTTTTAGATTTGTTTAATCATTCTCCAATTGTTGTAAATCCTCTCAATTTCTAGCTCTTTACCACCGAAAGGAGTGGCTATAAATATTTTAGAGCATATAATTTTTTTTCTCTATCCGGAATCACCTTGGGAAATGAACCTAATAGTGGTATTGCTAGATCAAAGTGCAGACAGTCTTATAAATCTCTGGACATAATTCCAGAATGATCTCCAAAATGGTTGGATCAGTTTACAGTTCTATCAACAGTGAACTGGGGTTCCAATATTTCCACATCCCCTCCAACATTTGTCTCCTTCCCCAATGACCTCAATCTGACAGTTAAGATAATATATCAAAGTTGTTTTAATTTGCATTTCTTAATCAAAAATGATCTAGAGTATTTTTGAAGACTATATATAGGTTTCATGAAATTTATATAATTGTGATATAAGACCTTTATCTGATAAACAATCTATAAAAAATTTCCCGATTCACATCTGGACACTGGACCAAGATAGCTCTGGAGGAGAAAGTGAGGCTGATGACTCAACAAAACAGCCCCTCCCTCAAATCCAATTTATGTGCATGTCATGGAATCATTTCCTTGATGTCATACTCATCTTTGATAATTTTGAATTATATGTCTAACTCTGTTCCACTGATCTACTTTTTATTTCTTAACCAAAACCAGAGAGTTTTGAAAATCAGTTTAAAATCTGGTACAGCTAAAACTTTACCCTTTATATTTTTAAAAATTCCTTTGATATTCTTGACTTTTTAATTCTTCCAAAGGAATTTTGTAATTTTTTCTAGTTCAGTGAAATACTTTTTGGGTAATTTGATTGGGATGGCATTGAATAAATAGATTCTCTTGTCATTATTATGATCTTAGCTCTGCCTACCTAAGAACAACTAATATTTCTTTAATTATTTAAATTAGACTTTATTTGTATACAAATATTATATAGTTCCTGGGTTTGTTCTGGTACCTATACTCACAGGTATTTTATACTGTCAACAATTATTTTAAATGGGGTATTTCCTGCTATCTTTTCTTTCAGTGTTTTGTTGTTGATACATATAGAAATACTGATGTTTTATATGGATTTTATATCCTGCTTCTGTACTAAAATTTTTTTAATGAACTTTTAAAATTAAATCTTGAATTCATTGCCCATTTAGATTCCTTAAGTGGTTTTCTTCTCTTATTGCTATCACTAGTATTTTTAATACATTACTGAATGTACTGGCAATAAAGAACAGCCTTGTTTAACTCCTGATCTCATAAGGAAGATTTCTAGGTCATCCCTATTACAAATAATGACTGCTAATGTTTTGAAGTAGATGCTTTTTATCATTTAAAGGAAAAATCTATTTAAAGATATGCTTTTAAATTTTTTAATAGAAATGAGTGTTGCATTTTATCAAAAGGGTTTTTTTTTGCATCTCTTGATAGAAGCATATGATTTCTCTTACTCCTGTTATTTATATAATCAATTCTGTTAATTCATCCCTGAGTTCCTGTCATAAATCCCACTTGTTCACAATGTATAATCTTTGTAATATATTTTTGTAGTCTTCCCTCATTTTATTTAGAAATTTTGCATCCATATGTATTAATAAAATTGAGCTATAATTTTTGTATGCTTTCCTTTCTAGTTTAAGTACTGACATCATATTTGTTTGACAAGGCTCCTTCTTTGCCTATTATTCCAGATTATTGAATATTGGAAATAGTTGATCTTTAAATTTTGGTTGATTCACTTATAAATGCAAGTTTTTATCTTGGAAGGTCATTTATGGCCTGTTAACTTCTTTTCTAAAAGTAGATTTATTTAGATATTCTATTTCTTTTATTTATATTGCACAGTTAATATTTATATCTTAATAATTTTATTTCACTTAAATTGTTAGATTTATTGGACTATGATTGGGTTGAATAAGTCCTTATGATTCCTTTTATTTCATCTTCATTAATGGTATGATCACCCTTTTTATTTTTCAATACAAGTCATTTGGTCTTTTTAAAATCATTATTAACCAATGTTTTATCTATTTTATTGTTTTTTCATATAACCAGTTCCTAATTTTATTTATTAATTCAATGGTTTTCTTTTACTCAATTTTATTAGCCTCACTTTTAATTCCAAACTTCAAATCTAGTGATTAATGAGTAGTTTAATTTTTTCTGTTTCTAGTTTTTTTTAATTGTATACCCAGTTCTTTAATCTGCTCTTTATTTTATTGATATAAGCAATTAGAGAAAAAGTTTTCCGCTGATTACTGCCTTTGCTGCATCCCATTGGTTTTGATGTTGTCTGTTTTCATTCTCTTTAATAAAATTGTTTCTATGATTTGTTCTTTAACCATCTCATTCTTTAAGATTAGGCTATTTACTATCCAATTAGTTTTTTAATCTGTGTTTTATAGTCTGTTAATGAATATAATTTTTACTGAATCATGATCTAAAAATAATACATTATTAATTTTTGTCTTTCAAAGGTTTTTTTATGCTCCAAGATGTGGTAAATTTTTGTAAAAGTACCATACACCACTGAGAAAAAGTTGTATTCTTTCTATTCCCATTCAGTTCTCTCCAGTTATCTATTACATCAAGCTCAGATTCTATGTACCTCTTTGATTTCTTTCTTATTTCTTTTTTGGTTAGATTTATCTAATTCTGAGAGGGGAAGGTTAAAGTTCCCCACCCTTTGAGTATTACTATTTATTTTCACTTGTTAATTCATTTGACTTTTCATTTAAAAAATTAGTCTCTATAGCATCTATGATCTTTTTCAAATGAATAGTGGTTCTGATTTTTCTAGCAAAAGTAAAATTCAAGCAGTCAAGTTTCCCCAGATAGGTCAAGTTGTGGTTTTTCCTTCATATTAGAAATACATCTAGTTCTTGACTAGCGTATGGTATACTAAGGATCCCCTATAGGGAAAACAATTTACATTTGCACAGAGCTTACCGGTTTCCAGCTTCCTTCACATATATTATTTCGCTGGATTTCTCCTTTCTCCAAGAGTAGAGCAAGACTTATGACCAATTGACAGAGGAGGAAACTTGGAATGGAAAAAAAGGAAAATAACTAATCCAAGGCTACACAAAGAATGAATGTCAGAGGGAGACTCAAGCTTACAGAATTTTAGAGTTCAGAGGGACCAAACAAGCCTACCTACTTAAAACTCTACATTTTAGAAGAAATTAGTCCTCTATAGTCAGGTAATGACTGGTTCAAGCCCATTCAAGGCAGAACTCAAACACATGTCTTCTAACAAAATCCATAGCTGTTTCCACTATACCACACTGTCTCATATAGAAGTCTTTTATTAAAACTAATACATGTGAAAAGATGTGGACAATAAAACAGATTAGCAACAGGCATGGATGGGTCATTTTAATTAATTCCTTGATTCATTCAGTTCTGTGTCCATGTAACAGAAGAATCCCTTTTTTAAAAACAAAAATGTCTCCTACTTCCTTAATGAGACAAAAACGATCTCATTTATAGTCTGCTACTTTTAATTCAATTTTTATTTTGGTCATTTTATATTTTCAGCTATCTTTTGAAGAAAATGACTTATTTGGTCATTATACCTTGTGAAGTATTCAGTATTTTAAATTATATAAATAAAAAAGTAAAATTTATTTATCATTTCAAATGATTTTCCTTTAAGGTAAATCTGATTGTGACATTTCCCTAATCCAACAGGACTTTAATAAAACATGAACTCAGTTTTTTTTAAACTTTTAAAGCCTTTCACAACCTTGCCCCGACCTATATTTCCAATCTCATGCAATTCTATCCAATTTTCACTTTAAGATTTATTCAAATGAATCTGTTCATGTTCCTTATACATAGCATTTATTATACCATCTATATTCAATTTCCAATTTTCAAATGTATCCTTTTCTCTTCATCTCCTGATAATGTCTCTAATTTCCTTTATGACTTGCTTCAAATACCAAATTTGGTCCTAGACACTTACTAAGCTGCATGATCCTAGACAAGTCACTAAAGCTTGTTTGCCTCAGTTTCCTCATTTGTAAAATAAGCTGAAGAAGGAAATGGCAAACTATTCTAATATCTTTGCCAAGAAAATCCCACTGCTTAGCTTCCATAATTATTCTAATACTTCTCCAGATTCATCAAATTCACTATTTCTTTCATCACAGTCATTAATTAAGGTACTAGAATTTGTTTAGCAATTTCTCGATCAATGGAAATGCAAAATTTGTTTCCATACAATAACATAGGTAGAAATATTTTGAGGTAGGTAAGGCTTTTCTTTTGATAATGACTGTTCTGGAATATATACTTAGCAATACTTGAGATTACATTTTAGAAAAGTTTCTGGGGCAGCTAGATGGTGCAGTAGATAGAGCACCAGCCCTAAAGTCAGGATGACCTGAGTTCAAATCCAGCCTTGGACACTTAATAATTGCCCAGCTGTGTGACCTTGGGCAAGTCAATTAACCTCATCACCTTAAACAAAAAAAATTTTTAAAAGACTTTTAAAAAAAGAAATGTTTTTGAGGACTAAAGGAAACTGATAAATGACTAGGTAGAAATAACAAAGGAGAAATGTAAACCTCAAACACTTTTTAAATCTGTGGACCAGGATAATCCAAGATTTTAACTTATTTAATTAACCTTTCAAACTAGTATAGAATATCAAAGCAAAACATGTTTTGCATATTGGCCAAACTAAGAGCCAAAGAATCCAAATTTAGTATATTCTTTGGGCAGTTCAAGAGGGGAATATTACATCATTGCCTGGTTTATTGTTTTAAAAAATTTCTGGTATTCCAGGCAAGACTAGAAATATACTTAAGAATATGGTAGGATTTTAAGTGTAGAGTTTTTTATATTCTTCTGAAGAATCCAAACTATTTGCACAAAGTATTTCATTAGTTTTCATTTTTAAGCTGAGGGCTGAAAAGTAACTCCTATTATTGTTTCATTATGGCAGGGCTGTCCAAAATGCAGCTGCATGTGACCACAGAGCTATATTGTGTCCTCCTGTGGGTTTACTAAATGAAACGGAGCTACCTCAGAGCTCTCACTAAAATGGCAAATCAAAATATATTGTCTATTGCTTCAATAAAAATTTTTAAAAGTAAGGTTGGACAGCTTCTACATTTGGGGAAAAGCAGCAATCAAGAGCAAACTGACTTCTCTTTTAGAATTTAATGATAAAATTTTTACTAGAGCTCAGGGTCAAAAAACTAGATTCATTATATTAAATATAATCTTAAAAGATCATTATTTCTTATATCTTATTTACATATTATTAAATCTCTAATACTCAGGAAACTGCTTGTTTTAGAAACAGGTAGACTAAACTCACCTCCCAATTTAAAGTCAGAATTTGTCATGCTGAATTTTTCTGTTATCCAGTAATTATTTCATGTGACCTTGCATGTGTCTTTATGAATGTAAATGTGAATCAATCTCATGATACCATCTTAACTTAAGGAATTAATGATTCAATTATTTGTAGCTTAGATACATGTAGAAAAAAAAAAGAAATATGTGAGTCCAAGATCATTCCACATTAGACATAAGGTCCAAGAGTTTTCCAAATCAGAAGCATAAACTATTAATGACTATATGAAAGAATACTCCAAATCCCTAATAAATAAGAGAAATGAAAATCAAAACAACCAAAAGTTTCACCTCATTCCCACAAAAATGGCAAAAGATGGGAAGTCAATGTGTTGGAAAAAGGGACCCACTAATGAATTACTGATAGAATAGAGAATTAGTACCACCAATCTGGAAAGCAATTTACAAATTATGCAAATAAGCTGGCTAAAATGTTCATACCCTTCGACTCAGATTCAACTGCAAGGTATATGTCCCTATAGCAGTTACTGACAAAAAAGAAAGTTTCCATGTAAACTGTTTTATTCATTAGTAGCATCAGCAGCATTTTGTGTGATATTAAAAAACTAAAAACCAAGTAGAAGTATATTCATTTAGATATGGTGAAATAAACTGTGATAAAGCCATGTAAAAGAATATTCTTACATGACCTGTAAGAAACGAAGCATAGGGGCAGCTAAGGTGGTACAGTGGATAGAACACTGGCCCTGGAGTGGAGGACCTGAATTCAAATCCAGCCTCAGACACTTAACAATTACCTAGCTGTGTGACCTTCAGCAAGGCGTTTAACTCCATTGCCTTGCCAAAAAAAAAAAAAACCCGAAAAAAAAAAAGAAACGAAAAAAAAAGAAGCCATGTATATTATGGCCACAGAGTCATGGGAAGATTTATAGGAATTGATGCAAATTGAAATAAGGAGAGCCAATAAAATAGGCATAATGGATACAACAATGAAAATGGAAAGAGCAAAGACAAAACAATCAGAAATGAATACTGTGAAATTACAAAGAAAAAAGAGTAAGTTTAACATCAAAAAGGAGATATTTGACAAGATATTTCTCCTCAACTCCTTTGAAAAAGTAGGGAGATAGAGGTCTTCAGGTATGGAACATTGGATGTGTTGTAAGATTTTTTTCATGTGTTTCATTAGTTTTGCTGATTTTTTTCCCCCTTTTCCATTTTTTTCTTTCTTTGCTACAAAGGATACCTGAGAGAAGAAGGAATATACAGGGAAATTTAATGACATTAAAAAAAAGATGAATAAAAATGTATTTTTTACAAAGTTAAATTTTCTATGAAAGAATTTGAGAAAGAATGATTAAACATATGTATCCATTTCTCTTTATATATATATATATATATATATATATATATATATATAAACATGCACACACACACACATACACACACATACACTTACATAAACACATAGACTCAGACACACACATGCATACAAAATGAAAAAGACTAGGAAAAATACACAAACATACAAATCAGCAATGCTGGAAACTAGAAGAGTGAAGGAACCAGAGAGGCATAACAATAAGCCATATCAGAAAAATTTACGACTCCTAAATGCTGACCCACTCTGAGACTGCAGGGAAATTACTAGATTTTACCCCTACATTGAATCAAATATAAAAGGGTTGATGAGGCATTATCATATAGCAACCAAAAAAGGCCTATTCTAACAATACCCTTGTGGATATGAATGAATCAAAGGAACTACCATTCTGTAGAGGTCTCTAGGGGGTAGAAGTGTAGATTATGCCATAGGGAAAATGTATTAAAGTAATTAAGTGCTGTCATTTCACACTTGAATACAACCATTAAAGAAGTACTTTTCTCTCAATTACCAAGTCAGGCCTTCATCATCCAAATTAAAAATTTATTAGAAAATCCAATCTTGTCTCCAGTTTCTATTTACTTCAAGACATTCTTCATACTGATACCTATTTAATATTTCCTAAATACTGATTTCAGTATCTCACTTTTATTTAAGTATGAATTATGTAAAAAGTACTCTTCTGGCTTTCAATGTCATCTATAATTCAGCCACATTCTATCCAACCTCATCTCTCCTTAGATCCAGCACACAAACTATAATCTGGTTTTTCTAGCCTCACAAATACTGTGCTTATACATAGAGTTCATATTTTGCATATGGGCAAAATGATTGTCTATTATAAAGAACAACAACAACAAAAATAAAAGGAATGTGCTCTTGGATTATTTTAAGAGAATGATTTTTCTTCCTTGAATCAATTCTGTATCAAGGATCCATTTGGATTTACATTTGTAAGAATTAAGAACTGTAACAGGACTTCCAGCCAAGATAGTAGACAGAAGACAGACACAGTTCTAAAGTCACCTGATCTCCTTCCCATCTATCACATGAAACAAACCTCTTAAAAGAAATCCGACCCACAAAACCCAGAAAGAAAAGCCAGGAGAAGGAACGTCTACCTCAGGATTTGTCTCCTGGAGCAGCTTTGGCCAAATTTGGGCGGGTGAGTCTGGGCTCAGAGGGAGGATCAGCCCCGGATCAGCCAGATTAACAGCTGAATTGGAACCGGGAGTAGGACGGCCGGAGAGCCGGACCTGCTGGATCAGCGGTAGGGCTGTACGAAGGGGGCTTGGGTCTGCAGGGAAGCAGAGGTGCTGGTGTTGGTGCTGTCCCCCTGGAGCTTGGGGACGGAGCTGGGGGGGAGAGTCCTAGTGCAGGAGAGCTGAGGACACCATTGCTGTGCTCCTCTGGTCTGAGGAACTCTGAGTCCACACCTCCATTGCACTGAGGCCTCTTTCCAAACAAACAAATACAAACTACTTCTGCCTCAGGCCCAGGTGTGTGAGCCTAAGAACCAGCCCAGCTGAGGAATGACCTCAGGCCAGGGTAAAGCCCACCAATGACTGAAGGCAAAAGAATTCAATAGTTCCAACTCCTCCCTTTGGGCAAAGGAAGGCCTCTCAACCCAGGTCACAGACACTCCAGAGAAAGCAACCAGAACCTCCTACTGGCCAGCCAGAGAAACTGCACTCAGTAAAACCTTTAGTGATCCCAAGCCCAGGTGAACCAGCACCCGCCCAAATCAAGGTCTTAGCATAATGAAGAAGGGTCAGCAGAAAGGGGGATCCATAGAAAAATTCCTGGAAGGGAAAGACCCCAACTCAGAGAGACCTGGAACCTCTGAGGAGAATACAATCTGGTCTCCAGCACAGAAAGACTTCCTTGAAGAAATAAGGAAGGAGCTTAAAAATTTGGGAAAGACAATTAATACCTTGCAACAAGAAAACAAAACCTTAGAAAGTACAATTGGACAAACACAAAAGGAGAATAAATCTCTCAGATCATCAATTGGACAATTACAAAATGAGAATAATTCTCTCAGATCCTCAAATGAGCAAATGCAAAAAGAAATTAATTCTCTCAAAACCTCAATTGGTCAAATGGAAAGCTCTTTCAAAAGTAGAATTGACCAATTGGAAAAGGAGTTGCAAAAGGTTAATGAAGAAAAATCCTCCTCCCCCAAAAAAGAATGGAGTCTACAGAAACTAATGACTCCATAAGACAGCAAGAGTCAGTTAAACAAAATAAAAAAAAAACAACAAAAAAAAAATAGAAGCAAATGTAAAATACCTCATAAACAAAACCACTGACCTTGAGAATAGATCAAGAAGGGGCAACCTGAAAATTATAAGATTTCCTGAAAACATTGAAGAGAAACAAAGGCTGGACTTAATATTACAAGACCTAGTGATGGAAAACTGCCCTGCTATCATTGAATCTGAGGGCAATGTAGATATTGAAAGAGTAAATCAATGCCCACCAGAAAAATATCCTAAAATGAAAACACCAAGAAATGTTGTAGCCAAACTCAAGAACTTTCAGATAAAAGAGAAAATCCTGCAAGCAGCCAGAAAGAAACAATTTAAATTTTAAGGAGCCATAGTAAGGATCATGCAAGACCTGGCTGCATCAACTTTAAGGGATCAAAGGGCCTGGAAGAGATATTTCGAAGAGCATGGGAGCTTGGAATGCAGCCAAGAATCTACGTTCCTGCAAAGCTGAGCTTTCTCTTCCAGGGAAAAAGATGGACATTTAATGAAATGGAAGAATTCCAAAAATTTCTGATGAAAAGACCAGAGCTAAACAGAAAATTTGTACATCAAACAGGAGGTTCAAGAGAAACATGAAAAGGTAAAAAAAAAAGGGGGGGTGGCGGTAAAAGAAAAAAAAATGCAATCCAGTAAGTTGAAATTGGCAAAACCCCAGCATGGGGGTGAAAAAAAATTCTCATAAACCTTGAGAAATGTAACTCTAACAGAGAGAATACTCCCAGACAGAAATGATGGACATTCATGACCTATCCATGAGACTACTATCTAATGGGATGTAACTGGCTTTAACCCCACTTGGGAGAAAGACTCTAATAACTCTCAGGAATTTTGACTCTATTAGATAGAATATACAGAACTAAAAGGGACAGACACTCAGAATTTTCTATGACTTAGAATGATCTAAAAAAAACCACTACATCCCTAAAAAGGGGTACAGGAAAGAGATGGGAGGAGGGAGGGGATTGAATGGGGTAAATCTCATTACACTAAGAGGTACAAAAAACCTATGGTAATAGTGGGGAAGAAGGGAGCAGAGGAGAAACACCTGAATCTTCTTCTCATCAGACTTGGCTTAAAGTCAACCTACACATACTCAGTTAACTTATAAAACATCTAACCTTTCAAGTATTAAAAGGGGAAAAGGGGGGGGGGACGGAGAAAGGGAAGGGGGAGTAGGGGAAATAACAAAAGGAAGGGAAGGGAAAAGGGGAAAGGGGAAAGAAAGTGGAGGGTGTGATATAGGAGGGCAAACACACTGAAGGGTTTTCAGAAACAAGAGACTGGGGAATATGGATAAAAGGGGGGAAGGGGGAAAATACAAAGAGAGGGAAGATAGCACTGAGGGCAAGAAAGAATTAGTAATCATAACACTGAATGTGAATGGGATGAACTGTCCCTTAAAATGTAAGCAAATAGCAGAGTGGATTAAAACCAAAATCCTACAATATGCTGCTTACAAGAAACCCACTTGAAGCAGAGAGATACATATAGAGTAAAGGTAAAAGGTTGGAGCAAAACATATTTTTGTGTCAGCTGAAGTAAAAAAAAAAAAACCGGGGTAGCAATCCTTATCTCAGACAAAGCAGCAGCAAAAATAGATAGCTTTAAAAGAGATAAGGAAGGAAACTTTATCCTCCTAGAAGGTACCATAGACAATAAAGTCATTTCAATATTGAATATATGCACCCAGTGGGACAGCACCCAAATTCTTAGAGGAGAAGCTGAAAGAACTACAGGAAGACACAGACAGCAAAACTCTACTAGTGGGAGACCTCAACCTCCCGCTATCAGATCTAGAAAATTCGAATCATAAAACAAACAAGAAAGAAATTAGGGAGGTAAATAGATTGTTAGAAAAATTAGATATGGTAGACTTATGGAGGAAACTGAATGGGGACAGAAAAGAATATACCTTTTTCTCTGCAGGACATGGAACTTATACAAAAATTGACCATGTACTAGAACATAAAAACCAAATGATCAACTGCAGGAAGTCAGAAATAGTGAATACATCTTTCTCAGATCACCATGCAATAAAAGTCATATGCAATACTGGGCCAAGGAGATAGGGACCCAGAACAAACTGGAAACTGAATATCATTTTAAAAAATGAGTGGACCAAAAAAACAAATTATAGAAAGAATTAACCATTTTATCCTAGATAATGATAATAATGAAACAATATACCAAAACCTATGGGACTCATTCAAAGCAACTCTCAGGGGATATATAATAGCTCTAAATGCTTATATCAATAAATTGGAGAAAGAGGAAATCAATTAACTAAACATGCAACTAAAAAAATTAGAGAAAGAACAAATCAAACATCCCCAATTAAATACCAAATTAGAAATTCTAAAAATTAAAGGAGAAATTAATAAAACTGAAAGCAAAAAACTATTGAATTAATAAATAAAACCAAAAGTTGGTATTATGAAAAAAACCAATAAAATTGATAAACCTCTGGTCAATTTGATTAAAAGAAAAAAAGAAAGAAGAAAACCAAATTGCTAGTATCATAAATGAAAAAGGTGAAGTCACCACCAATGAGGAGGAAATTAAAGTAATAATTCAAAATTATTTTGCCCAATTCTATGCCAATAAATTTGATAATCTAAGTGAAATGGATGAATATTTACAAAAATATAAGTTGCCCAGGTTAAATGAAGAAGAGATTAAATACCTAAACAACTCTATCTCAGAAAAAGAAATTCAACAAGCCATTACTGAATTCCCTAAAAAAAATCTCCAAGGCCTGATGGATTCACAAGTGAATTCTACCAAACATTTAAGGAACAATTGGTTCCAATCCTATATAAATTTTTTGGAAAAATAGGGAAAGATGGTAACTCTGCCTAACTCTTTCATAGAAATATGGTACTGTTACCTAAACCAGGAAGAGTTAAAACAGAGAAAGAAAATTATAGACCTATTTCCCTAATGAATATAGATGCAAAAATCCTAAATAAAATCTTGATTACAACAAGTCATCACTAGGATAATACATTATGATCAAGTAGGATTTATTCCAGGAATGCATGGTTGGTTGAATATTAGGAAAACTGTTAGTATACTCAATTATATCAACAACAAACCTATCAGAAATCATATGATCATATCAATAGATGCTGAAAAAGCTTTTGACAAAATACAGCATCCATTCCTATTAAAAACACTAGAGAATGTAGGAATAAATGGGCTGTTCCTTAAAATAATTAGCAGTATCTATCTGAAACCATCAACAAGCATTATATTCAATGGGAAGAGGCTAGAAGCATTCCCAATAAGATCAGGGGTGAAAACAAGGGTGCTCCTTATCACCACTACTATTCGATATTGTATTAGAAATGTTAGCATCAGCAATTAGAGAAGAAAAAGAAATTAAAGGAATTAGAATTGGGAAGGAAGAGACAAAACTCTCACTCTTTGCAGATGACATGATGGTCTACCTAGAGAATCTCAAGAAATCATCTCAAAAACTACTGCAAACTATTAGCAATTTTAGCAAAGTTGCAGGTTATAAAAAATCCTCAACTTTTCTATATATGTCTAGCAAGAAACAGCAGGAAGAGCTAGAAAGAGAAATCCCATTCAAAGTAACCTCAGACAATATAAAATATTTGGGAGTCTATTTCCCAAGACAGACTCAGAATCTTTTTTGAAAACAATTATAAAACACTTCTCACACGAATTAAATTAGATTTAAATAACTGGGCAAATATCAACTGCTCATGGATAGGTAGAGCTAATATAATAAGAATGACAATTCTACCAAAACTAAAGTATCTGTTTAGTGCCCTACTACTCAAAATTCCAAAAAATTACTTTAATGAGTTGGAAAAAATTATAAGTAAATTCATATGGAGCAATAAAAAGTCAAGAATTGCCAGGAGCTTAATGAAAAAAAGTGCAAAAGAAGGTGGGTTAGCCCTACCCAATCTAAAATTATATTATAAAGCATCAGTCATCAAAACTGTTTGGTATTGGCTAAGAAATAGAGTGATGGACCAGTGGAATAGACTAGGTGTAAAAGCAGGAGATCATTATAGTAATCAGCTGTTTGATAAACCCAAAGAGTCTAGCCATTAGGATAAAAACTCCCTCTTTGATAAAAATTGCTGGGAAAATGGGAAGTTAGTATGGAAGAAACTTAGATTAGACCAACACCTAACACCCTTTACCAAGATAAGATCCTAATGGTTACAGGACTTAGATATAAAAAGTAATACTATAAGCAAATTAGAAGATCAAGGACTAGTCTACCTGTCAGATCTATGGAAAGGGGAACGGTTTATGACTAAGGAAGAGTTGGAGAACATCACCAAAAACCAATTAGATGATTTCAATTACATTAAATTAAAAAGCTTTTGCACAGATAAAACCAATGTAACCAAGATCAAAAGGAATGTAATAAATTGGGAAGCAATCTTTACAACTAATGATTCTGACAAAGGACTCATTTCTAAAATATACAGAGAACTGAGTCATATTTTTAAAACAAAAAGCCATTCCCCAATTGACAAATGGTCAAAGGATATGCAAAGGCAATTTACAGATGAGGAGATCAAAGTAATCCATAGCCATATGAAAAAATGCTCTAAATCATTAATTACTAGAGAAATGCAAATTAAAGCTTCTCTGAGGTACCACCTCACACCTCTCAGATTGGCCAGTATGACCAGGAAGGATAATGATCATTGTTGGAAGGGATGTGGGAAATCTGGGACACTATTACACTGTTGGTGGAGCTGTGAACTCATCCAACCCTTCTGGAGAGCTATTTGGAACTATGCCCAAAGGGCAACAAAAATGTGCATACCCTTTGACCCAGCAATACCACTACTGGTTCAGGTCTATACCCTGAAGAGATGAGGAAAAAGCGTAAAAACATTACTTGTACAAAAATATTTATAGCAGCCCTGTTTGTGGTGGCAAAGAATTGGAAATCCAGTAAATGTCCTTCAATTGGGGAAATGGCTTAGCAAACTGTGGTATATGTATGTCATGGAACACTATTGTTTTATTAGAAACCAGGAGGGACGGGATTTCAGGGAAACCTGGAGGTATTTGCATGAACTGATGCTGAGTGAGATGAGCAGAACCAGAAAAACACTGTACACCCTAACAGCAACATGGAGTGATGTTCAACCTTGAAGGACTTGCTCATTCCATCAGTGTAACAATCGGAAACAATTTTTGGCTGTCTGCAAAGGAGAGTACCATCTGTATCCAGATTAGGAGCTGTGGAGTTTGAACAAAGTGCAAGGACTATTCCCTTTAATTTAGGGGAAAAAAAACAGCTTATTGTCTGACTTCTCTTTAAGGATATGATTTCTCTCTCATCACATCCAATTTGGATCAAGGTACAACATGGAAACAAAGTAAAGACTGACAGAGTGCTTTCTTTTGGGGGGGGGGGGAGGTAAGCAAGATTGGGGTAAATTGTAAAACTCAAATAATATCTTTAATAAAAATAAATTTAAAAAAATAAACAGAAAAAAAGAAATTAAAAGGAGACCAAAAAATCTCCCCAAAAGTCAACTGCAAATGAAAACCCAGTTCCTATTCTCAAGGAGCTTATGGGAGGGGGCAACATTCAAACAAATAAATACTCTTTCTGTTGAAAAAAAATAAGGAATACATTTAATAAAGAAAAAGATAAAGAGAAAAAAAAAAGAACTGTAACAGCCCTTAGAGATCATGTAGTGCAACCCCCTTGTTTTAGAGATGAAACTCAGATCCAAAGAAATTTACTGACTTTTCCCTAAGACTACACAGAAAATAAGCTGTAGAGCTGAGACTGGAAATCCCATGACCTCGGAATTAAAACTTCAATATATCCTGAGTAATTCAGTTCTGTCTGTGTATTGTCCAACTTGGCCTCTACCTATTGAAACCCAATTTATTCTTCAAGTCAAATCTGAAGCATTACTTCCCTCAAATATCTATTTCCAACTAATTCAGCTCAAGCATACTTCCTCTTCTCCAAACTCTTTCTTCTAGTGGGTACCAAATAGTTTAGCATTTATCAAGTTTTCTTTCAGTATGTTAAAAATCGAATCAAGGAGAGAAAAATATCATAGTAAAGACTGGCACTCATCAAAGTGTTAAGACACAAATAGAGCACTGAATAAAGAACTGTTGATTATCCATTAGAGGCAAGAGAGAAAAATTCTAATATAGTCATCTACATAGTATGGCTTTAGTCCAGTATTACTTTATACTACTCCATTACACAGTGTTATAATTTTATTTCTTGAACTAGAATGGGGTGGGGGGAGTAAAAGAGGTAATGTGGGTTTAAACCACATGAAAAGAAAGTAGCATCTACTTGGTAACATTGCTATAAAAATACAGTCTGGAATAGACAATATTTAAATTCTTAAACTGTTTGCCAGAGTAGCTGCAACACTACTTGAAATTTTTAGCCATGATACATGCTATATTCAATGTTATCACTCTTGAAATTCTCTTGGGAAATAATGCCTTTTGGATCCTACAAGTCAGCGTGACATGGCATGTAAATTGCATCTCATGCCACGCCAACCAGGAAAATATATGTCATCACTATGTGACATTCAGAATTTCATCTGGAAGCTATAATCTTGTTCTAACTGCTTTAAAAAAGGCTCCATACAAAACACTTTGGTTAAATTCTTGCTGAATTCCTGCCAAATCCTGTAAAAGCTACAATAAATTCATTTCCAGAGAAGTACTTTATTTTTTCAAAAACTTACAATTACAACATTACTATGCCTTTTCAAGAAAACAAGGTTATATGAATTTATGTTTTAGATCACACAGAGCGATGCCCCAATTAATGAATCTTCTACTTATGAAGTTATTTTATATGAAGTCTGTTGCATTAAAGGGGAGATGAGGGATTCACAAATCAGGAAAAACCAAAACAAAGTACTGCCATACAACTGGGGTCTTAGTGGGGAAAAAAAAAAGTAAACTAAAGGTAGAGGACTTAGGCATCCTTTTCTTCCTTTATGGTGACAATTTATAGCAACTAAAAGTGAAAAAATACTTCTATTTAAATCCTTTGGCCTTATTTCAACAGCCCAAGATCTGATTTCACTCTTATATTACCTCTTGGCTGACTAGCTATTAAAGAATCTTAAATAGCATATTATTTTAACTAGAATTGAAATTTACTTTAGAGGCTATTGTAGTTCATCCTATCCATGAATAATCATCTTATTCACAAGATACTTGAGAAGTCATCATGCAGATTGACTGAAGACTAGGTATCAACTAAAGTAAGCTACTGCCTACAGAGGCTGCTCATTCTACTGGTGAATGATTTTAAGTATTGGTAAGTTCTTGTCATATTCAGCTAATTGTCTCTGAAAAGATCAATCTAGTCAGATCTTTAAGGGTAAAGTAAAACAAATCTATCCCTACATGACAGCTCCTTAGATATTTGATCCAAACTCTCAAGTCCTGCTAAATCTTACCTAATCTAAAAGCTCTTCCCAATCCTCATCCTTCTTAATCATTTGGCAGCCTACTGATAACCCTCTCCTAGATATTTTCATCTCTACCGACTCTACTAACCTGGCTCAGTTCCCATCTCCCAGACTCTTTTTCCACCTCTATCTCCATGGCTTTTCATTTTCCATTGGGATTTTCCCATTATTTCCCAAAATAAGGTCTTCATCATATAAGATCAATTTTGTTCTTTAGTCCTAGAACTCACAAATTCATACCTTAGATGTACTTGTACCCTTGAGGTCTTTCTCTCTGGAAGGTGGAAGTCTTTAAAGAACGTTCGTGTAAGATGGTTACTCTGATCTCATTTTTCACATACCTGCACTCATTTGCACTTCTCCATCATATTCCCCCTTCCTACTTCCTTTAATATGTTCTCCATTAGAATGTACATGCCTTAAAGGCAAAAACTTGTCTATTGTTTGATTTGTAAAACCAGCACTTACCACAGGGCATAGAAAAAATGCTTAATAATGTTTATTGATTGACTTCTCACATAAACATCTTTACCTTTGAAGCCCTTTCCTTTAATTGATGAGTTCTTCTCTGGAAGCACTATTTGAGAAAGTGCTCACTCCAAACTAGGCAGCGAGGTGACACAGTGGATAGACACCGGCCTTGGAGTCAAGACAGGAATTTGAATCCAGCCTTAAAGACTTGACTCTTACTAGCTATGTGAACTTGAGCCAGTCACTTAATCCTGATCATCTAACATTCAGGGCCATCTTTAGTTGCCCTGATTCATATCTGCCCATTGGACAGTTGTGCAGGAGAAAGTGAGTTGGTGAACTAGCCCAGCATTCCCTCACTCAAATCCAATTAATGTGCTTGTCATGGCACTCACCTCCCTGAAGTCAGGTCTTCTTTGAAAATGAAGGGCAAACATTATTATTATTATTATTATTATTATTATTATTATTATTTCTAATCTAACTCAGTCTTCAACCTGCTGGACTACTTGCCCTCCAGTAGTGAATTTCCCAACCTTTTTTCAGTTCCCTTTTACATGCTGTCTTTCTGCATTATGAGATCAGTTCCTCAAGAATAAGGTCTTTTTTTGGATTTTTTTTTTGCTTGCTTAAAAAAACCCCAAAACCACTATATTTGTATTCTCAGAGCTTAATATAGTATCTGATGTGTGTGTGTACGTATACATATATATTGCTTAATAAATATCTATTAATAAATATCTAATTTCTCCTCTGAGTTCTGTTTAATAACTCATCATCTGTATCACATTCTCTATATAATAATAGCCAAGGGTCTTTCCTGAGTCCTCTTCATCCCTCTAATTTCATTAGCTTCCATGGGTTTAAATATCATCTCTATTCAGACAACTCTCAGATCTGTATATACATACCCAGTTTCTTAGTTCCTAATTTCAGTACAAGATCACTAACTGCCTATGGATATTTCCAACTGCATGTCTCAGATAATTACTTATTTACTTAATAAATTAATTAAGAATAAACTTAATATATTTAAGACTGAAGTCATTATCTTTCTCCCTAAACCCTTCCTTTTCTCAAACTTCTCTATTTCTGTTGAAATAGAGTTGAAGGTACTACTGAACCATCCTTCCAGAGTATCAAATTTGTTTACTCAATATCATCCTTGATTTCTCACTGTCTCTCATTCCACATGGCCAAATATTTTTGCTGAATATTGCTATTTTACCTTTATTGCATCTCTCACTTCTGACCACTTTTATCCCACTCATCTAGCTACTTCCTTGAGTTCAGATCCTAGTCACACCTTGCTTAAATAATTGCAGTAATGTCTTCATTGGTGCCCTTATATCAGGTTCCCTCCTCTCTCCAGTCCATGTTACCTAGTCAACAAAATTTTTCTACTACACAAATCTGACCAAGTACTTATAAGTGAACATGTGGTCCTTAACTGGACCATCCCCTACTTAATTACAGTGACTTCCTCTTATATGTAGGGTGAAACTCCTCTATTTGGCTTTTAAAGTTCATAGGCTAGCTTCAGTCTATGATTTAAATCTCACTGAGATTTGATACTCTGTATCCAGTCTATTACTCACATTTTTTTCTATCCTGATACCTTTTCACTGATGAATGTTCATGTTTGAAATAAACAACATGTAGATTTTGCCTCAGAAAATTCATCTCTTCTTATAAGATGAATCTCAGATACCATCTTCTGCAAGATTCCTTCCCTAATCCCCACTACTAATACTCTCCCCTCCTTACCACATCCTCAACTTTTTAATATTTGTATTTATTCACTTTTTATCTACAATGCATATTTTTATATATCCGCACCTTCCTCACTAGAATGCAAGCTTCCTGTGAGTAGAGATTCTTTTGTACTTTACATTTATATCCTCAAAATACAGGGTCTCATGCTTATGGCATATGCTTAATAAATATCTTCTGATTGGGGGACAGAGTCAAGATGGTAGCAGGAGAACAGTCTCTCTTAGGAACGCTCGCCAAAATATTTCAAAAACCTTAAAATAATGATTCTAACTAAATTTTCAGGAGACAGAACCCACAGAAAGATCCAATGAGGGGGTGGAGCCACGATGGCAACAAGAAGGGATCAAGTCTTAGGCGCTCTCTGATAAAACTCATAAGCTAAGGACTCTAACTAAACTTTCGAGAGACAGAACCCACAAAGGGACCCAGTGAGGCAGTTCTCCTACTCAAGGTAACCTGGAAAAGAGCAGAAAGGCTCTGCTTCCCGGGGTCAGAGGGGCGGCCCGCCACAGGGGTGGCCCGTCAGAGCAAAAGAACTTCAGCCCCCAGGAGGCAGCCCCAGGGCACTGGGAGCTGTGGCTCATAGCAGCGGGGGAGTTTCCTGACCTAGGCCCCAGGGAACACCGGACACAAAGTGGGGGAACAGAGGAGGACCTCTGCCAGAGCGAGCACGTGGAGCCCAGCCCTCAGGGCACACAGCAAGCAACTTGCTCTTTCTGCAGCCCTAATCCAGGAACAGAAGCAGGCAGAGCTGGTAAGTAGGAGCCCCCAGGGCATGAGCCCATTGAACCTAGGGTGGGGAGTGAAAAGAGAGAGACTGCAGAGCTCTGTCCTCTGCCTCAGGAACAGGACTCTTGGGCTCTGACCACATTCAGATCCTGATCCCAGTTTAGGCCCCCCGGAAGAGCAGCAGGGCCCCCCACCACCTCAGCCCTGTGGCAGAGGGGGGGCACAGATGGTCATTCACAGACCAGGAGGGAGGACAGAGCCTCACACACTGAGACCCTTGTGGGAGTGTCCCAAAAGATCAGGAAGCACCCCAAAACAGGTGCAGACTGGGAAAAATGAGCAAGCAGAGAAAAAAGAGGAACACAATTGAGAGATATTTTGCAAATGAGCCCAAGAAGGATCAAAATACTCAGTCTGAAGATGAGGAAGCACAAGCTCCTGCATCTAAAGACTCCAAGAAGGACAGAAATTGGGCTCAGGCTATGACAGAGATTAAAAAAGACTTTGAAAATCAAATGAGGGAGTTAGAAGAAAAACTGGGAAAAGAAAGGAGAGAGATGCAGGAAAAACATGAAAATGAAGTCAGCAGCCTAGTCAAGGAAATAAAAAAAAATGCTGAAGAAAATAACATGCTAAAAACCAACTTAGGTCAAATGGATAAAACAGTTCAAAAAGTTATGAAGGAGAAAAATGCTTTAAAAAGCAGAATGGGCCAGATGGAAAAAGAGATAAGAAAACTCTCTGAGGAGAACAAATCCTTCAGACAAAGAATAGAATTCAGGGAGATAGATGAATTTGCCAGAAATCAGGAATCAATACTTCAAAACCAAAAAAAAAAATGAAAAATTTAGAAGAAAATGTGAAATATCTCACTGAAAAACAACTGATATGGAAAACAGACTTAGGAAAGATAATTTAAAAATTATTGGAATACCTGAAAGTCATGATCAGGAAAAGAGCCTTGACATCATTTTCAAAGAATTACTACAGGAAAATTGCCCTGATATCCTAGAAGCAGAGGGCAAAATAGAAATGGAGAGAATCCACCGATCCCCCTGAGAAAGAGATCCCAAAAAACCAACCCCTAGGAATATCATAGCCAAGTTCCAGAACTCCCAAGTCAAAGAGAAAATATTATAAGCAGCCAGAAGGACACAGTTCAAATATCGTGGAGCTGCAGTCAGGATCACACAGGACTTAGCAGCAACTACATTGGAAGCTCATAGGGCTTGGAATATAATATACCGGAAGGCAAAAGAGCTTGGAATGCAGCCAAGAATCAACTACCCAGCAAGGCTGAATGTCCTCTTCCAGGGAAAAAGATGGACTTTCAATGAACCAGGGGAATTTCAAATGTTCCTGTTGGAATGGCCAGAGCTGAACAGAAGGTTTGATCTTCAAAGACAGGACTTAGATGAAGCATGGAGATTGGAGGAGAGGGGGGAAATATGAGGGACTTAATGATGATGAACTGCACATATTCCTGTATAGAAAAATGACACTGATAATACTCATATGAACCTTCTCAGTTAATAGAGCAGGTAGAGGGAGCTTTTATAGTTGAAGCACAGGAGAAAGCTGAATTCAAAGATAAAATATGGTGTAAAAATGGAGTTAATAGAAAAAAAGGGAAATGTAATGGAAGAAAGAAAAGAAAGAAAGAAAAAGGAGAGGGGGGAATAGGCCAAGATATTTCATAATAAGACTTTTCTTTATTATAATGAGCTATTGCAATGATATGGAAGGGGGAAGGCAAAGGGGAATGAGGGAAACTTCACTCTCATCAGAGGTGGCTAGGAGAGGAAACAGCATATATATATATACATATATGTATATATATATATACTCAATGGAGTATAGGCATTTGGAGTAAGAAGGAGAAGGGGTGACAGGGGAAACGGGGGATGTGAGTGATGGAGGAGAGGATGGACCATGGGGGGAGAGTGGTCAGATATAACACATTTTCTTTTTTACTTATTGCAAGGGGCTGGGATTGGATGGCCTGTCCGGGGCCACAGGGCCAGGTCGATTCTGGGCTTAAGGGGTGGTATGGGGACTCAGGGCCTCTTGGCCCCAGGGCCAGGGATCTGTCTGCTGCGCCACTCAGATACCCTACAGCAGAGTCAGAGTGAAAGGAGAGAGAAAATATAGTACATGGTAGTGGAGAAATACCAAAGGAGGGAGTTGCAATCAGCAATGGCAATGTTGGAAAAATATGGAAGTAACTTTTGCCATGGACTTATCATAAAGAATGTGATCCACCCGCGACAGAGTTGTTGGTGTTGGAACAAAGACTGAAGCACATTTTTTATTATTATTATTTTTTTGGGGGGGGATGCAGGGCAAATGGGGCTGGGTGGCCTGGCTGGGGCCGCATAGCAGGGTGATCCTTGGGTGTCTGAGGCCAGAGTGGGACCCGGGTGCTCCTGGCTCAAGGGCCAGTGCTCCATCCATCACCCAGCCACCCCTACTATTATTACTATTTTATTTTATTTGGGGTCTTTTTTTCCCCCTTTTTTTGGTTTCTGCAGGGCAGTGGGGTTCGGGTGGCTTGCATATCACATGGCTGGGTGATTGTTGGGTGTACAGGGCCAGATGTGGGCTCGGGTGCTCATGGCTCCAGGGTTGGTGCTCCGTCCATTGTGCCACCTGGCCATACCTACAATTATTACTATTATTTTTTTAATTTTAATTTTTTTCTCTCCCCTTTACTTTATAGCTGAAGCAAGTCTATATTTATGGGGGGGAAGGGGGTATCTCGTTTACTCTTAAACAAGAATATTTTACCAATGTAAAAATAACATTAATTGTACAAATTGAGAATAAATATTAAATTAAAAAAACTAAAAAAAATCCAATGAGGCAATTCTCCAGCCCAAGGTAACCTGGAAAATAGTGGGACAGTTCTGTTTCATGGGGTTGGAGGGGCAGTAGCCCACAGGAGCAAAAGAGCTTCAGCCTTCTGGGAACAGCGCCAGCTCCTTGCGAGAAATCAAGTCATAATAATTCAATACCAAAAGAATGAAAACCTAGAAGAAAATCTGAAATATCTCACTGAAAAAATGACTGATCTGGAAAACAGATCCAGAAAAGGTAATGTAAAAATTATTGGGCTACCTGAAAGTCATGATCATGAAAAGAGCCTTGACCTAATTTTTAAAGAATTTCTACAGGAAAATTGCCAATATCCTAGAAGCAGAGGGCAAAATAGGAATTGAGAGAATCCACCAATCTCCGTTGGAGATTCAGAAAAAAACAACCCCCAGGAATATTATAACCAAGTTTCAGAACTCCCAAGTCAAAGGGAAAATATTACAAGCAGCCATAAGAAAACAATTCAAATATCATGGAGCTACAGTCAGGATTACCAAGGACTTAGTAGCACCCACATTAAGGGCTCATAGGGCTTGTAATATAATATTCCAGAAGGCAAAAAAGCTTGGAATGCAACCTAGAATCAACTACCCAGCAAAACTGAACATCCTCTTCCAGGGAAAAAGATGGAATTTCAGTGAAACAGGGGAATTTCAGATGTTCCTGTTGAAATGACCAGAGTTGAACAGAAAGTTTGATCTTCAAGTATGGTACTCAGGAAAAGCATAGAGAGAGTGGCTAAGTAGGGTAAATTATGAGGGATTTAATGATGATGAACTGTGTGTGTTCCTGCATGGAAATATGATATTGATAATACTCATATGAACTTTCTCATTTATTTTATTTTTATTTATTTATTTATTTTTGCGGGGCAGTAGGGTTAAGTGGCTTGCCCAAGGCCACACAGCTAGGTCATTATTAAGTGTGTGAGGCCAGATTTTGAACTCAGGTACTCCTGACTCCAGGGCCGGTGCTCTATCCACTGGGCCACCTAGCTGCCCCTGACCTTTCTCATTTAATAGAGTAGTTAGAAAGATCTTTTATATCTGAGGCACAGGAGAGAGTTGAATTTGAAGATATAATATATTGTAAAAACAGAGTCAATGGCTGAAAGGGAAATATACTGGGAGTAAGAGAATGGAAAGGTAGAAAAGGCTAAGATATTTCATATAAAAGATATTTCATGTTGCTTTTGCAAGGTACAGAAGGGGGCCATGTGAGGGAGAATGAGGGAGCCTACATTCTCATTGGAAATGGCTCAGAGACACATCAATAGGGTATAGACACCTAGAAGAAACAGGAGAGGGGAGGGGGATGTGGGTGATAGAGGAGAGGGTAGATCATAGGAGAGGATAGTCAGATATAACACATTTTCTTTTTTACTTTTTGCAAGGTGGTCGGAGTGAGTGGCCCGTCCACAAACAAGGGACTGGGTGGTTGCTGGTTCTCTGGGATGGGATGTAGGCTTGGGGCCTCTTTGCCTGAGGGTTGGTGCTCTGTCTGTTGTCACAGCACATTTTTGAAGAGGGACAGAGTGAACAGAGAGAGAGAAAATATAATAGATGGTAGTGGGGGAGGAATTGATGTAGGTAATTACAATCAGCAACAGCAACTGTGGAAAAATATGGAAGTAACTTCTATGTTGGACTTATGATAAAGAATGTGATCCACCCAAGACAAAGCTGATGGTATCAGAACACAGAATGAAACAAATTTTTTTCTCTTTCTTTCACTTTATTTCTCATGAGATTTTATATTTTTGTGGGGGAGGGGGTATTGTTTACTCTTAAACAAGAATATTTTAGTAATGTGTAAATAAATTAATGAAAAAATATCTTCCGATTTATTGGGACTGCTGGCAATCAAGATGAGAAAAGGGAAAAACAAAATAATTCCTAGTGCTCCTCTAGTGGAGCTGCCTATGCTACAGGGACAAGAACCGAGCTGGTGAGACTGGAAGCTACTATGATTATTTCTCTTCTTGAGTTCAGTTGATAGGGATGATTGCTTCAATAAATGAACTGATTCCCCTGGGGAAAAAACCCAGAGATAGGATCCTTTCAAACATATACACAAACATGTCAATATCACAAAGGGCTTAGAGGGCAAGTGAGAGAAGTTTTGGTATGATTAGAATGGAGGACTTCATGTAATAAAGTGAAACTTTTCCTTTTCCCCAGACTGAATAAATTATATGCCCAAATTATATCATATACTTATGTCTATGACTGTATTTGCTTATTCATCAAGAGGAGATTCCACATGAGGGGTGCTGGATGTCTTCTTCCATGATATTTGGAGACAGTTTAGATTTTAACTGTCCACTGCTATGATTACTAGAAGCCATAAGTTCTGGCAATTGGTAAAAAATTTAGGCTGATGGAATATTGTAGACTTTTAGGAGCTTCTACCATACTTAATCTGGAGAACTGTGGTGGATGGCTCCTGTGCTGATGAAAAATCACACTCCCTTGAAGACTTAATTCAATGTCATGTTGTCTCCCTGTCATGTCTTTAAGTCTTGAATTCTGCAGGAGGCTTTTTCCATCTTTATATGCTGTACTAAGGAGATAACCTTCCACTTTCTCTGTTTATGTCTCTGTATAAATAGCTTGAAAATTTTTATCTATCTTAAAATGGGAATCACTTGAGGACAATGACTGTTTTCTCCTCATTCTTTATACCCTTAATACTTAGAATGATGTATGAGTAGTTAATAAATGCTGTTTATCCAATCCCTATACAATTACATATTATAATTTGAACAAGCATTCTTCATCTATTTTCATTTTTGTTTGTGGGTGGTTTGTTTTGAGGGATGATTAGGTTAACTAACCTCTTCTGAATGATTCTGCTATTAAGAAAGAAATGTAGTACTGCAGAACTTGATGCTATTAGCACAATGCAATATGAAACAGGAACTTTACAATTCACAGGGATTGGAATTCATGTACAGAACATCCTCCATGACAGTATTAAACTCCTTTATTGAATATATATTTCCCTGTTCTATGCCTTGCCAAATACAATCAAGATTGCTTTCTCTGTTAGTATTACAAGGAATTTGGGATAATTTTAACATTCATGTGAGAGACATAATGTTGGAAAATAGTTTTTAATCTGGTGTTTTGTTCTACTGTGTGAAACACTCCTTTTTAGTGAACAATATGTACTGCAGAACTTAGGAATGATGAATATGATGAATTCAGAGAAACACAAATTCAGAGAAAGAAGAGATTTCCATGAACTGATGCAAAGTGAAATGAGCAGGAACAGAAGTACAATAAACAAAATAGGTAGAATTATAAAATACAAGGTACTATAAAGAGAAAGTCATCTCCTGAATAAGAGGATTCTCAGGCTGAAGGAAGAGAATGTTCAGAAGCAGTCATCACTATTAAGTCTCTTGCAAATATTGCAAATATTTTTCTTTTAAGACTGTCTTAAATAGGGGAGGCTAGGTGGTGAAGTAGATACAGGACCTGCCTTGGAGTCAGGGGTACCTGAGTTCAAATCCGGCCTCAGACACTTAATAATTATCTAGCTGTGTGGCCTTGGGAAATCCACTTAACCCCATTGCCTTGCCAAAAAAAAAAAAAAAAAAAAAAGACTGTCTTAAAGTCCAGAAAATACAGAAAATCAATTTAAACTCAAGGTTCTAGAATCCAAATCCAATTACTGTGCTTCAAGGAAAACAAACAAATAAAAGCAAAAATCCATGAAGTTCAAATGAATAAAATCTAAATCAATCAACAATAAGGTTAAGAATTATTGTTGCTGTTACTCCAAGACTTCATTAGTTTCAGAACTTTCTGGGGGTAGAAATGCCAGTGGCTTACTGGATTCTGAACTGCCTAGAGCTAAACAACTAATCTCAGGTTACATATTTTAGTAAGTATCTATTGAAAAAATTAAACCCAGGTCTCCTAGTCTTTAAACTTGGCCCAGAAAATGTCCTTAGATTACCTCTTAATATAAAGAATATTATTCAAGACTGAAATACATAAATAGATCTGTGATTTCATCATGAAATATTCTCTCCAAAGATAGTAGATTGCAATCTAAATATCCTTGCCCATTTTACTCAATATATAGCAAATTGTCTTTCCTTTATCCTAACATTTTAAGGATCTAAGTAGAGCACATGAGATATATGCTATTTTTCTTTTTTTCTTATATATTTACCATCATTGTTGTTTTGATTGTACACATATCTGATGACTCCCTCCATTACAATTCTAACTGCAGCCTACTTATATCCCACCGTGACTTTTTTTTTTTCCTTTTTATATGGTAATGGGGTTAAGTGGCTTGGCCAAGGCCACACAGCTAGATAATTATTAAGTGTCTGAGGCCGGATTTGAACTCAGGTACTTCTTACTCCAGGGTGGTACTTTATCCACTGCGCCACCTAGCTGCCTCTTACCATGGCATTTTTACATTCATAGTTAAATAAAATTTATTTAAAATTTTTCAGGAATGGTATTCCCATAACTCATGGCTATACAACATCTCTGGTAGGATGAAGGCATTAAAAAGTCAGGTCTTCGATTTTATGTAGAAATTTCAGGGCACTGAAATAACTTTGCCCTTTTGTAAAGGAAATCTAGCACGCCCTATTCTTCCTAATTCTGAGTTCAACTCACTGTCTATTTGGATATGTATGTCCAAAGTATATATGATAAAAGGTTGAGTTCTGTAGGTATTGCATACAATTACCAATTATGGTCTGGAAAATAGCCAGTCTTCATCCTATTGGGTTTTCCTATGTTTATGTCTTGGCCAAATAACATTGAGAGATTAATAGATATCATTGAGGAAGTTCTTCAGTGTTCAGGGGCTTGATGAAACCAGCACAATGACATTCATCAACAAAAATATCCAGAGGATGTCATGTCTAAGCAGAATTTCATAATAATTATTTACTTCATTCAGTATTATCAATTCAGGATTTATTTACTTTATATAATCCAATTTTAATTTTAACAAAACTGGTAAGAAAAATTTTACTAAGATTATCAATAAACTGTAAAGAACTTTTTATTAAAAAATTACATAGAATTATATTTATTCTTCTGTAGAAACTTTATCCCCAAAAGGAAAAATTATGCATGTATGCATGTGTATGTGTATATATATATATATATATATATATATCAGACATCAGAAAAATCTTCCTTTAG
The DNA here is from genome assembly GCF_037893015.1 of Macrotis lagotis. Classification (NCBI taxonomy): domain Eukaryota; kingdom Metazoa; phylum Chordata; class Mammalia; order Peramelemorphia; family Peramelidae; genus Macrotis; species Macrotis lagotis. The sequence goes on along the minus strand of NC_133666.1, from coordinate 553,836,707 downwards.
TTCCTTCTTCCTATAAGCAACTAAAAAGTTTGATTGAACATATATATTCAGAAGTCATTCTTTGCCACAGAAGAGGAAAGCTTTTAAAAATCATTTCTTGTTCTATATATATATATATATATATATATGTATATATATATGTATGTATTAGGTTTTTGCAAGGCAATGGGGTTAAGTGATTGATTTGCCCAAGGCCACACAGCTAGGTAATTATTAAGTGTCTGAGGTCAAATTTGAACTCAGGTACTCCTGACTCCAGGGTCGGTGCTCTATCCACTGTAGCAACTAGCTGCCCTTGAACTATATTTTTGAAGCTTTCTTTAAAAAAAAAAGGAAGCAAAACTAATTTTTCCAACAAAAAAATTTTGATTCTAAAACTAAAATTAAATGTTATCACAAATACTCTAAACTTAAGTCATTTGTAAAAAAAAAGATTTAAAAAGTTTGTAGTTTTTCCAGAACAAAAACCTTTTCTACTTGTAATGTAAATAATGAACTTTTATTCACATTAGGAAATGGTACACAAGAGACATTTTCTACCATGTTTCCAAAACAAAAATACATGAAATAATGAATTCCTTACTGGGTAGAGGAACTACGTGGCACGGTGAATAAGTAGAGTGATGAAGTTAAGTGTCAGGAAGACTTCAAATTAAGTCTTAGAAATAGACAGGACTAAGTATATACTGTTTTATCTTGAGTTTCCTCAACTATAAAATGGAGATAATAACAAAGTTACCTTGCAAGGATATTGTGAGAACTGAAGGAGACAATATTTAGCATGTAGCACAATGTCTGGTCCCATAATAGCTGCTCTATGAGTGTTTGCTCTTCCTTCTTGCCCCTTGATAGATAAAAGTACCAATAGTGGTAGAACATAATTGTGTCTCTATTATTTTTTCATGTGTGAAAAAGAAATGAATAGAAGAGAATGATTCAATAATAGTAAAACCCAATTAATTTATGGAAGGCAAAGTCAACACCACTTTCATGGGATGTTAATTAAGAAATGTCAAGCATAGAGACTGGAGAAGGGAAAAATATGAGGGACTTAATGATGATGAACTGCATGTATTCCTGCATAGAAAAATGACACTGATAATGCTCATATGAACCTTCTCAGAAGGAGCTTTTATAGATGAAGCACAGGAGAAAGCTGAATTTGAAGATAAAATACGGTGTAAAAATGGAGTCAATAGAAAAAAGGGAAATGTAATGGGAGAAAGAAAAAGGAGAGGGGGAATAGGCCAAGATATTTCATATAATAAGATTTTTCTTTTTTACAATGAGCTATTGCAATGATATGGAAGGGGGGAGGCAAGGGGGAATGAGGGAACCTTTGCTCTCATCAAAGGTGGCTAGGAGAGGAAACAGCAAATATACTCAATGGGGTATAGACATCTGGAGTAAGAAGGAAAGGGGAGCAGGGGGGAGGGGTGGGGATGTGAATAAAGGAGGAGAGGATGGACCATAGGGGGACAGTGGTCAGATATAACGCATTTCTTTTTTACTTCTTGCAAGGGGCTGGGATTGGATGGCCTGTCCGGGACCATAGGGCCGGGTAGATTCTGGGCCTAAGGGGTGGTATGGGGGCTCAGGGCCTCTTGGCCCCAGAGCCAGGGATCTGTCTCCTGCACCATTCAGCTACCCTGCAGCAGAGTCAGAGTGAAAGGAGAGAGAAAATATAGTACATGGTAGTGGAGAAATAAGAAAGGAGGGAGTTGCAATCAGCAATGGCAACGTTGGAAAAATATGGAAGTAACTTTTGCCATGGACTTATCATAAAGAATGTGATCCACATGCAACAGAGTTGATGGTGTTGGAACAAAGACTGAAGCACATTTTTTATTATTATTATTTTTTGGGGGGGATGCAGGGCAAATGGGGCTGGGTGGCCTGCCTGGGGCCGCATAGCAGGGTGATCCTTGGGTGTCTGAGGCCGGATTTGGAACCGGGTGCTCCTGGCTCAAAGGACAGTGCTCTATCTGCCACCCAGCTGCCCCTACTATTATTACTATTTTATTGTATTTTGGGTCTTTTTCTTTCTTTTTTTTTGGTTTGTGCAGGGCAGTGGGGTTGGGGTGGCTTGCATTTCACACAGCTGAGTGATTGTTGGGTGTACTGGGCTGAATTTGGGCTCAGGGGCTCCTGGCTCCAGGGCTGTTGCTCCATCCACTGCGCCACCTGGCCATACCTACAATTATTACTATTATTTTCTCTCCTTTACTTTATCACTCAAGCGAGTCTATACTTTTTTTGGGGAGGGGGTATTTTGTTTACTCTCAAACAAGAATATTTTATTAATGTATATAAAAACATTATTTGTACAAAATGAGAATAAATAAATTTTAAATTAAAAAAATGAAATGTCAGTAGCAGACTTTGTGGTAGAAAAAAGCAATGAAATCTAACAAATTTTCAACTGATATAAAATTCCATTTTGTTTCTGAGGTAAAGGACTACTGAGATTGCAGTTCCTTTATGACAGTGACAGAGATATGCCCAAAAAGAATAAAGGCCTGCAAGTCAGGGAAATTGTCTCTGTGTTAATTAAATAACTGTCATTATTAAATACATGTGTGACTGGAGCAATTAATTTGATTTTATGACTCTGTGGTCAATCAAATACAAAAATGAAATGGCAGAACTATGATGATCACTAATGTCCCTTCAAAGTCCATAATTATATGAGTCTACAATGGGAGAAAAGAGAGGATGGGAAAAAGGATTACACTGGAAGAAGAATTCAGAAAATTATCTCATACAAATAGAATGTTCAAGGGAAAGAATAAAACAGACAAGAGTATGGGGGAAGCTGGTGACACCTGAAACTGATTTTTATCTGATCAAGTCAAAAAAGAAGAAACACACACACACAGATACAAATTGAAACAAATTTCATCAAGAGGTTAAAGGACAGAAAGGGTTTATAAAGAGGGAAAAGAAACACCGATTAGGGTAGGGATTAGTTAGAAGTGAAATAAACTTACAGGATAGAAAATAGAGAAGGAAAAGTATAAGAGAAAAGTATGAAAGAAAATACACAATTAGTAATCATAATTGTGAATGTGAATCAGATGAACTCACCCATAAAGCAGAAGGACAGTAAAATGGATAGGAAATGAGAATCTAATGATATGCTGTTTAAAAAAACAAACTTGAAACAGAAAGACAAACAGAATTAAAATAAAGGGTTGAAGCAGAATGCATTACAGGAAAATTTAGTAATGACAATCTGAGACAAAGAACAAAACAAACCTAAGTGAAAGATTAACAAGGAATTAAATTTTGCTAAAATACATCACACTTAATATTAAAACTAAACATATGCATTAAATGGCAAATGAGTTAGAAGAAAACAAACAATAAAACAAAAAGTCAAAGAAATCAATATATATCCTTCTCAGACCTAGAGAAGGATGTCTAAATAAAAAAGAAATGAAGAAACTGTATAGAATTTTATACAAGTTAAATAGGATTAGAATGTAAAGGATACTTTTTTTGGCACTGTCACAAAAAACTGACCATGTATTACATCATAAATGCTTCATAAACAAACTCAGAAAAATTAGACCGGTTAAATACAACTTTTACCCACGAGACAATAGAAGTTGCATTCAACTAAAAAAAGTCTTCAAAACAAAGACTGAAAATTAATAATAACTAGGTAGATTAATCCCAAAGTAGGGTGGATGAAAGAATAAATCACTGAAACAATAATTTCAATGAATATGATGACAATATGAAGAGATAATACACCCAAATTTCTGAGATGTGGTCAAAGAAACATTTAAGGGAAAATTTACCTCTCTAAACATTTATCAAAAAAAAATCCAACATAAATCAACAAACTGGCAATGCAACTTAAAAACATTCCTAGAAAACTAATAAATAATTTTAAAATTCCAACTAAACACCATAATAGGAATACTGAAAAATCAAAAGCAAGACTGACAAAACTGAAAGAAAACCAATAAAACCAGTTTTTTAAAGAAAAATAAACTAGATAAGCCATTATTTTATTTTGTTTAAAAAAAGAAAATCAAATTGCCATTAACAAAAATGAAAAAAGTAAATTAAAACTAATGAACAAATTATTTGGATATGTTTTCCCACTTTTATGCCAATAAAACTCAATATAAATGAATAAAATTTACAATTTAAATTATAAACTGAACAAAAATGAAATTTCAAAGAAAAACCCCAGGACAAGATAAATTTACAAACAAATTCTATTAAAAATTTAAAGTACATATTGACTTTGTACTTGAAGTAACAATATAAAAATGACTTTTATAACTAAAAGATGGAGAGTCAAAATAGAGACATAAAACTATAGATGAATGTACCCAATAAGTATTTATGCAAAATTAAATAATGTATCACCACTATGACCAAGCTGGATTTACACCAGAAATAGAGTTGGTTCAATATTAGGGAACTAACAAATGAAATTGACCATTATTAACAATAGCAACCAAAAGCTCCCCCCGCATCTTACAACTCTGGTCATCTGCCTGTATGGTAAATTTATAATAATGATCAATTAAAATTTCGCCAGAGGTGTCTGGATCAATACTAGATCAAAATATCTTCTTATATATTGATAGGAGATGATGTGAGAAGAACTAGGCTACACTGCTTTTATCTACTCTGCCATCTTTGCTGGTCTCCCCTCTCATAGGTTTCCTTTTCAAGAGTAAATAACCTTTAATGCCCCTTTGAGTTCTAATGGTATATTACTGTATATTTTCATTACTTTTGTTGGATTCTAAGTCTTGGTTATCCAGAGGAGGGAAATGGAAAATATCAACTTCTACTTTCACTCTGCTATTCTCTTCTGTTTTATGGGTGAGTTCATGTCATTCACATTTACAACTTTTACCACTAATTTTAATCCACTCTTTTTCTTCTCTCTGTTCATTGTATTTTCTTTAAAGACTTGCTTTTTTATTCTGCCTAATACTGCCCCCTCATGATAAATAGGCAGGGGGAACTAAGAAACCCGAAATAATGAATGAGATGGATCATATCATCTTTGAATATCTGATGAGATGACTGGCTAATAAAAACAATACTGCTATCATGGAATAATGAAAAAAAGTATTGAATTTTACTGAAAAGAACTGAATTCAAGTCTTAGATCTATCACTTCCTTACTCTGTAACTATGTTAAGCCCTCATATCATTTGTTGTATGTAAAATTAGCGATATTTGTACTACCTCTTTTGATCAGTAAATTATGTAAACCCTAAAGTACTACTATTTAGTGTGAGTTATTTATTAAGTACTCCTTTGTAAAAAAAAAAAACACAGAGACAGGATAATTTATAAATGTATTTTAAGAGGAAAATTAAAATTTTAATGAACTCAGTGTTTCAGAAAGCATTTATTAAGTATCTACTTAAGCATAGGCACTGTGCTTAGTGATACAAAGAGAAGCCAAAACACATTTCTGCCCTCAAGAAGCTCACAACATATAAGATTTTTAATATTCCTAAATAGCTATTTCAATGTCTTACTTGTGTGGCTAGTTAACACTGCAATTGTGTTTTTGTTTGTCTTGACTTTTTGAAGAATAGATTTTAGAATTCTTTCTGTGCATAATTTTAAGGACTTTTGAATTTCCTGTGAAGAACTGAGGGTTTATTTTAAAAAAAATTTATCATTAGTATTTATCATTTTATATTTTTGGCAAAAATGCAAATAGGCTTTTAGTCTTGGTAGGAAAAGAGAAGGAAAGAGGGGGAAAAACAAAATATCTTCCCTAAAGAAGATGAATAAAGGTACTATGGACACCTGGTAAAGATAGATACATATGTGAGAAATCATTCTATACTTGTAAGCTGTCATTAATGAAGTTACATTAATGAAGTATTATTTACTTCTCTTGCTGAAAAATAGGAATAGAATGTTATCACTTCATACTGAAAAAGGATATTGCTTAAGTGTTATTCCTTCTGTGTAAAAACTTGAGTAGATACAGACTCATCATTTTATTATCATCAATTCAACTTTGCAATTAGGGAATAGTTCAAGAGAGATAATATATGTGATATTTAATATAATTTCATTTATGTTCAGATCTTTACTTTTCAGAATCAGGAGAATAGCATCTTTAAAAAGTTCAAATTGCAATGCTGGCATTCCACCCCTATATGGGAATACAGACTTATATAATAGTTTAAAATAAACAACCATTGTTTAACGTGTTCATCATTATTTTCCTAACTCATTTCTTAATCTTCAACTGCATATCTTATGATCAAAGCAAACAATAGAAGGGGAGAAGCCAAGAGCTAACTAAAAATAAGAATAAAAAGGAAGTTTAGACTTGATGTCAGGAAAAACTTACTCAGTATTAGAGTCATGACAAAGTACACCAAGCTACTCTAGTAGGCTTCATTGGAGACCTTCAAACAATTGATCATGACCACCAGCTGATTACCTTACAATAGGGGTTCCCTTTCAGAAAGGTAGGAACATCTGAATGAAATCAAACAAATCTAATTACTATTAAATGAAATTAGAAAAGTAGATAAGATAAAATTCCATATTGAGTATTTCATTTTTTAATCTTGAAAAAATAGGAAGTGGGGTGACTCCTTTAGATCTTTGTTTCATAAATAGCATTTCAACATTATTAAAAGGACAAATGCCTAAGTAAATTCAGTTGCTAAATGACAGAAAAGTCTTTGGAATAGATAATCAGAAGATATGGCTACCAACTTTGACTCTGGGAAAGGCATTTAACCTCTCTATGTCAAAGTTTCCTAATGGATAAGTAAAAAATGAAAGATTTAAATTAGGTAACCTGTAATTCCAGCACTATAATTCTATGATTCTTATTCGCCTTAAGTTCTAGTTTAGATAAAGTCAAAACCTTCTTCAGCATTTATGTTTGACTTTTTAATGTTTTAGCTTTAAACTTGTTTAAACTCTTAATCTCATCTACAAAAAGAGAGCTGAAATAGATGACTTTTGTATTTGCTTTCATGTGATCTCCCTCAACAATCTACTATAAATTTTCTCTCCAGTACTCCTTAGATTTCTCCTTCTCTATTTAACTTCAATCACAGTATATCTGTAAGCCTTTTTAAACTTATGACCTTTATGTCATCTTTGATCATTTTCTTTCCTTCTACTCCCTCTATCTAGTCAGGTGACAATTTATTCTGATTTTATCTATTTATAATTTCTTACATCCCTTCCCTTCTCTCTGCCTATACAGTCACTATATAGTTCTATATATTCACTATACAGTTCAGAACTTCAATGCTTCTACCCTGCACCACTGTAATAGTTTTCTAACTGACCTCCCAACATCAAACTTTTAGCTTGCCAATCCCCCAGAGATGCTGAAAAAAAAATCTTTCTAACATCCAGAATCAATTCTGTTACTTCTTTGCTCTTTCTAACCTCCACTGGCTTCCTAGTCTCCATGACACCTGGTGCTTAAGGCTCTCCCTTGCAGGAATCCCACTTATTGCTCCCTTTCATGGAATCTAATTAAACTAAACTCCTAACCACCACTTTTACTTATTCCCTTATCACTTAGCTTTGCACACTGGTCCCAGAAATGTTCCTTGCCTAAGACACATTCCTTTTTCATCTCCATCTCTCAGAATCATTGTCTGTCCTTCATAACTCAGCTTTATAGCTTAGCTGATATTCTTTTATGAAGCCTGTAGGTACTCCCTAGTTGACAGTGCTCTCTCCTTTTTAAATTTTCCTTGTATTGTACTTATCAAATGGATACATGACTAAGCTATTAGAATCCTAAATTGACAACAAAAAAAAACTATAATCCCTATCACAACCCCCAATAAACTAAAATAATCAAAATGACTGAAAGTCATCTCATTTCACTACCATCTCTAAGTCCAACTTACCCTTCAAAGTTTAATTAAAATATTCCTTTTCTAAAAGTTTCCTTGATAAAAATAATCATTTTATCTTGATATCACTTTTTAACACTCAAACTCTTATACTACTTATCATAGATGGTCTTTGATTACAGTTTTGAGATTACAAACAAGTGTTATTTTTCCCCCGCTGGACTGCCCCTATTTGACAACATGGACATGGTTTTGAGCTTGGTAAACTTCACACAACAATAATACCAAAAACCTGCATATAGTCAAGAGATTCCTTACTAGTTTTAAATTTAATTCTCAAAAACTTCATTGATGAACAAAAAAAAAAACCCCAAAAACTTAGGTGTTTTGCTTTCTTGGTTTTCCAACAACGAAAACTAGTATTTCTTCTCACATTTTTCTGACTTTTTATTTTTGGTTTCTAAAAGCCATTGGCATTTAAATAACATGGCAGTGAGATATGTGAAATATAACACTTCCTTGAAAGATACAGAATAGAAACTTGCAGCACTTTAAGAAACAGGCTGTTGTAACATATACAAGTATGCATGTAAAGTCTTCACCCCCATTATTAAATATTTTCCCCAAGAGTCCACAAATAAAATACTTAACAAATTCAAAACATAGGGTGACCAGATGTCTGGGGTTACAGGGGTTTTCCCCATTTTAAGGAATGACTGTCAAAAATCATCTTCAAAATCCCCTGGAAGATTATTTGGAAATTTGTGATTATATATATTAGTTTCAGTATAATTGTGAAACAAGCTTCTTGCTGATCTGGCCCACCAGCATCTCTGGCCCACCCTTGTCCCAGAAATAGAATGCTCTGTTGTCAACACATCCCCAAGTCAGCAAACATGTGTTACCCAGTCAGCCCACTGCTTAACAGTGTTTAATTGGGAGTATTTAAAATCTGCTCCTGGAAAAATAGCTAAGAAACAAAATCAAGACTATTTCAGTAACATTAATAGCCCTAGTCTTCATGAACAACAGAAACTACAAGACACTGGTAAAATGAACATAAGAACAAACACAACACCTGAAAGTATCTTAAAAACATAATTTATGAACCCAGGACCATAAGCCTGAAAACTTAACTGAACCTTGTGTTCACAAAAAAAGAAGAATTAGTAAATTCAGTTAGGGACTTCTGAGCACTTTTATTATTCAGTTTAATAATTATTTTATTTCAAACTAAGATATTGTTCCCTGTAAATTGTAAAAGAACATCAATTTGGTTTTTCAGCTACATACATATTTCACCAGGACATTTTGAAGGACAGACCCACATTCAATTACTTTTATATGACAACTATAAACTGAATATGAAAAGCAGATTGATGTAGCAAATGGAGAAATATTCTCCAAGTCAGGAAGATCTGTGCTTGTATCCTGCTTCTCTGACTTTGGGCAAGGCACTTATAACTCAGTGCCTTTGACATTCCTAACATGGTAAATCATAGGGCTGAAGTTTGTTTATATTTGTAGAAAGATTTTCTTCATTTTCTTCTTCTTCATGAGTTTTCCCTAACAGTACAAATCACAGGTCTATGTAACATCCTTGAAAATAGAAATACAAATAGGAATCTCAAAGTACCTTTTTTTATTTCACTTTGCTTTACTGTATTTCGCATATTGCATTCTTTTACAATTTGAAGACTTGTGTATTCTTCCAATAACATGTAACCATATCATGTCTCCATGTGAAATTTTTCTAATTCTTGCAATATTTCAAATATTTTCATTATTGTTATTTATGTTATGATGATCTGTGAACAGTGATCTTTGATGTTACGATTGTTTTGGGATACCATGATCCACACCAATATAAGACAGTCAACCTAACCAAAAAATGTTTTGTGTTTTGACTGCTCTATCAATTACTGGCTGTTCCCCTATCTCTCACCCCCTCCTCAGGTCCCCTTTGTGGAAGGTGAAAGATTAAATGATTGAGGAAACAAAGCAATTGCCTAAGAAATCGGGGACCAGAAGCCTTTCTCAACTTTGGTACTACTAGACACTGAATAAGGGAGAAAAGAGACTTCTATATAATAAAAACAATTAAGAAAAAGAAAGCAATTAGGTTACATTAGGTAATCTGATTTCGAATTGTAGGAAAAAATTGACGATTTTACAGGTTGGGAGAGGAAGCATAAATAAGTTCAGTTCTCTAAAATCAGAAGAAAGAGGTGTCCTACTCCCCCCGCCCCAAAAGGGGACATGAAAACATAACTGACTGATCTGTGTGAAGTTAGTTTTTAGAGAAGACATAAAGGTTGATTGAGATGTACAACTTTGAGAAAATAACTAGGGTATAACTGGGTATGACTGACTGGTTAGTATGAACCCAGTCCTTAGTTAAGGGTCACTAAACTGCAAAAAAAAGGTGGTACAGGTCAAGATTCAAACAAAAAATAAGGCTTTCTCCCAATTACCACAATTGAATAAAGGTTTCTCAAGAGTTAGAAGATGGACTAAAGCCATAACTGAATAGAAAGGGAATTAAGTCACAAGATGGAATCAGTATAATTCATTAAATTCCCACAATTACCTACTTCCTGTCCAAAATGCCTCAATTCCCTCACTTACCCTGAGACATAATAATATTGAAATTAAGTCAAATTAAAAACTCTACTATGGCTTCTAAGCATTTAAGTGAAAGGCAGAGTCAAATCAATGCGGCAAACTTCACTGTTGTCTTATTTTAAGAAATTACCTTTGCCATTCCAACCTTTAGCAATCACTATCTGATCAATCAGCTGCCAATGCTGAGAAAAGTAAAAGAAGATTATGACTTGCTGAAGTTTCAGGGCATGGCAAATATTTTTTATCAATAAAGTATATTTTGATTAAGTTAAGCCATTTTTAGACATAATACAATTATTGTACACTTAATAGATTACAATAAAGTATTAAATATAACTTTTATTTTCACTTAAAAACCAAAAAATTAGTTTTTTCTTTATTATAATGGCTGGAACTAAATCCACAATATCTTCAAGGTATGCCTGTACTTTGTATTCTTCTTATTCTAAAATCAAAATTCTGTTTCTGTTTTATCATCTCAACTAGATTGAAGATTCTTTTGTGACATAATTTGTGCCATCTTAATATCTCTAATAAAGTGTAGAAAGTGAATTTTTGAACTACATGAATTCTTGTTCAATGCTGCATGACTTATGACTTTGTATGTTACATCACAAAATCCATCAACACTTAAGCACCTACTACATGCCAAACACAGTTCCAATTTCTGAGAAATACAAAAAGAGGCAGTCTTTGCCCTAAAACTGTCCTTCCCCTAAAGAAGTTTACAATATAATGGAGGAGACAATATGAAAATAAATATATATAAAAGAAGCTACTCAACAGTAATGCTAGCTGGTTCTAACATATCTCTGCTTCCCTTTTATAAGAACATAAAAGATGAATTCTTTCAAAATGAGCAAGCTGAAAAGTACACAGGAGCAGGAGAAAGAAGAGAAATCTATTCAATGAAAGGAATGGGTAAGCCCTACTCTGCTTTACTTTCATTTGTTTTCTTAACTTTATTCCGTTAAATGATATATTTGCCCTTTTAATATTATTACTGCTGTACCCCTGTTGATCAACCTTATATTATGTTCTTTGGGTCATTATGTTCTTTAGTTTGCAGCATAAGGACAAAAGTGGGAGCCACAAAGGGAAGAGGAATCTTTTACTGATACAAGGCAGTCCACTGTCAGAGAATCATGTCATCTTTTAGGGGCATAAACACAAGCCATTTCATAAATACTCTTATAAGTACAATATTATTATGAATTTGTGCTCTATTTTATAAATATACCAAACAGATACAAATCAATGGTTCACTTATTTATTCTCTCTTTAGTCTTTCTGCTCCTTATAGAATTAAAGCTAGCAAGTTTTTCCTTCTAATCTCTATATTAATGCCTTCTGGGATGTTTCCTCATTGCATTATTTCTTTTCTGTTGGGCCTTATTCTTTTATTTTTAAATAATTTTTAACATTTTTTTTGCTTTTTTGAATTACATGTTATGAAAGTTTTCCAACATTCGATCACTTTCATATTTGTAAGTTACACATTTTTCTACCAATTTCCCTTCAGCACCCACTTCCCCACACAGTGGCAAAGAATCTATTGAGGGGTGTGTGTGTGTGTGTGTGTGTGTGTGTGTGTGTGTGTGTGTGTGTACACACACACACACATATATGGATAGCTAGGTAGTACAGTAGATAGAGCACTGGCCCTGGAGTCAGGAGGTCCTGACTTCAAGTCTGGCCTCAGACACTTAGTAATTACCTAGCTGTGTGACCTTAGGCAAGTCACTTGACCCTACTGTCTTACAAAACCACCCTCCCCCAAAATAGAATTGCATATATAATTTGTGTTTAACACGTTTATATTTTAGTCATTCATAACTGATCAACTCAAAATGTTGTTAATTTGTACAATGTTCTCTTGGTTCTGCTCCCATCACTCAGCATGGATTTATGTAATTCTTTCCAGGCTTCTCTATGGTCCAACTATTCATGGCTTCTTATAGAGCAATAGTATCCCATAACATTCATATACCTTTTTCATCTGTTCCCCAATTGATGGGCATCCCCTCAATTTCTAACTCTTTGCCACTACAAATAGAGCTGCTATAAATATTTTTGAATATGTGGGATTTTTCCCATTTTTTAAAATTTCTTTTGGATATAGGCCTACTAATGTTATTGCTGGGGCATAGGGTATGATCAGTTTTATTTGTTGTGACATTCTCAAAAATGGTTATCCATTAGAGGGGTTATGAGAAGCATTGCCCCACATTGGAAATTTCCCTGTGACCCAAATCCTGTACTTCATTTCAACCTCTTGCCTTCCCCATAAGATCATTTTCTTTCCCTTTTGCATGGCAATTTTCATTCCAGGTCCATCACCTCTAACCCATATGTATGCTGGCCATCTCAGGAGCTTCAATTTCCTTTTTTCCAAGACAGGTTGTTGTCAACTGAAGCATAATGCTCTCTCAGAACAAGTGGTCTCCTTGTGCACTGACAGTCCCCCCAACTCCCATTACAAAATATACCTCTTCCCCTTTAGGACTGCCATTTTATTGGAACTCCCCTCATCTCTTTGAATTAAGATCTAATCCTTTCTTTTCTGTTTTTGAGCTCTCCCTTTCTCTCCTCATCAGTTGTCCTACAACCACTCCATTCTACTTCTTTAGAGATTTTAAGAGTTAGTCCTTCTACCCAGGCACTTGATTATGGTACATCATATATTATCCTCTATCACCATGCTACTTTTATGGACCCTCTCATTCTGTAATTCTGTCTCACAAAATAAAATGATTGATTAGGGGTAGGTGGGGTAGTCCTTGGTGTTTTCCATTATCAGTTTTCTTATTTTTTGAATTCTGTCTTAATATCCTTGGTTCTCTAAAGTCCATTATTTCTTATATAACAACAGTAATCAATAACATTCATATATCTTAACTCATTCAGCTATTCTACAATTGGTGGGCATCCCCTCAATTTACAATAATAAGAGTTGCTACCATATTTTTGAACAAGCAAGATTTTTCCTGCTTTTATGCTCTCTTTGGTATATATACACCTAATAGTGGTAGTGCTAGATCAAAGGGTAGATGTATTGTCAGAATGATAGAATTAGTTCATAACTCCATCAACAGTTCATTAGCATCTCAGTTTTCATACATCTTTTCCCACATTGTTCATTTTCCTTTTTTTGTCATCTTAGCAAATCTGGCAGGTGTGAGATGGAAACTCAGAATTGTTTTAATTTACATTTCTCTAATTAAAATTGATTTGGAGTATTTTTTCAGCCCTATGATATCCCTTGCCATTTATAAATTGGAAAATGACTTAGAATCTCATAAATTTGATTCAATGGGTTTGCTAACTTAGGGACTTTTTTTTTTTAGGTTTTTGCAAGGCAAATGGGGTTAAGTGGTTTGCCCAAGGCCACACAGCTAGGTAATTATTAAGTGTCTGAGACCGGATTTGAACCCAGGTACTCCTGACTCCAAGGCTGGTGCTTTATCTACTATGCCACCTAGCTGCCCCTAACTTAGGGACTTCTGGGGGCAGAAAAGCAGCGAAAAATCAAGGGCGGAATGACAGCCGAAAATCTTAATCCATAATGTACTCACTTCTTCTGTAAGTCTGGAAAGGGCACAGATCAAGTCAGGGACTTGTGCTTTGGGAACTGACTGAAGGAAGCAAAATTCAATCCCTGATTCTAATCCCCACCTCTCATTTGGATGCACAGATTTTGAGGTCTACTGCCAACAAGGCAGTGTAGGAGGGGAAGAGATGGCAGCATCAACAAAAAAACTCTATATGGTTTCAAAGCAAAAATTATAGGTTGGTTTATGTAACCTTCTAGAGTGTGGAGGCTGGTGGGATAGATAGTGAGATAATTATGGACTAATGTGCTCTACTATTAATTAATAAGGCTATTAATTTGTTGGGTTTCTTCCTTTCTTGTTACATGGAAACACCTGCAACTTCTGTATCTTTAGTGAGTAAGTTCTCTTTTAGAGTTTTTGAGAATAAGTAAGAATTGGAAAAAAATGTCTAGACTTCCATTTCAATGGTCACATGATAGAAATTATTATATTATATACCCTTAGTATATAATTATACTAATCATAATCATAATGAAAAACAGGGTTAGGCGTAGATTTCTATTAGTAGTTTTACTGTTTCATTTATTGAACACATTTTATTTTCAACATAATGATAAATAGAAGAGGCAACAATACATAATGTAGATGCAGTAAATCTCAGAGTACAGAAGACCTGAGTTCAAATCCCACCTTTGACACCTAATGGCAGTGTAACTACAGACAAATCAATGAACCTCTCAAGGTCCTAAGCAAAACCCCCACATGAAAAGGTGATTTGTAGACTTTTAAGTAAGTTCCCTCACTGGGAGTCCCCTTCACCAATAAAACCACAAATAAGAACCAAAACAAATAAAAAGGTATTTTAAGGATATTTTCATTGCACCAACCCTACAGAGGTTAAGAAATCAAATAATTTAAAAGAAAAGTAGTCTTATCACAAAAGGTCAAAAGGAAACTGGAAACTATGATGTAAAATGAAATAAGGTGATATTTAATTACAGAAATGGCAATTTAAATAAATCTTTCTGGAAGAACATTTAAGTCTAAAAGGTGTCTCCCTATATTTGCACAGCTGATCATTTGAAGAGAGAGTCTGTATATATGCATGCGTGTGTGGTTTTCAAGAATTCATTTAAAGAGGAGAACATACCTGTTACCGTTTTTGTTTTGACAGGGCTGCTGGCATACTCAGAGGCCTGATTTGACTGCTGCTTTGCCAAGGGCATGCTTCCAACTGACACCTCATCCTCTTTCTTTCTGGTAACTGGCATAACATGAGGAACAGTTCCCATGGCCTGCTGGAAAGAGGAAAAATGAAACACTGAGCTGTGACTATTCCCTAAGCAGTGAGCAATATACATGGCATCAGCAGGAAAGACTCTTCAAGAAGTGAAAGTCTGAGACTTTTTTAATTAATTTAAATCTTAGAGGAAACTAACTTTAAATTA
This sequence comes from Macrotis lagotis, assembly GCF_037893015.1. Lineage (NCBI taxonomy): Eukaryota > Metazoa > Chordata > Mammalia > Peramelemorphia > Peramelidae > Macrotis > Macrotis lagotis. The sequence goes on along the minus strand of NC_133666.1, from coordinate 553,821,242 downwards.
AAGAGCCTGAGGTAGATTTTTGAAATACAAAGCTCCTTCAGAGAATTTTTAAAACCTAAAAATAAACTCCAAAAATCTACTTTTTAAATTTTATCTTAATTCCTCTAATTGTTCTAAATCTGTAGCTAAATGTCTGGGAGGTTTTTGGGGGGATAAAAACTTTTAGACAATATCATTCAAGTCATATAAAGTAATCACCAAAACACAGAAAGATAAAATTAAGCTTAAAAGAATATTTATTCCAAGAAGCTATCGTATTTTTTGTTCTTTTATCCAATAATCTCAGAAAGTTTTAATGTATGTTTTTTGTTGAACTAACTAAAATATCATTATCATTATCATTATTATTGTTATTATTTGCACTTTAGTCTGTATTCTGACTCCATCAGCTCTGTTTTTAGGATGGATAGTATTTTTTATCATAATGCCATCAGAGAAATTGCTTCAATATTTTTTCCCCACAGTTGCTATTGTTAGCTGTATTTCCCTCCATCTTATTCCCCCCTCCCAGCTCCATTTACTCTATTTTCTTTTTCCTTTCACCCTGTCCCTCAAAAGTATATTATATCTGACTACGTTCTTCCACAATTCACCCACCTCTTCTATCACCTACACCCCTCCTCCCCTACCAGTACCCTTTCTCCCATCCCTTTTCTCTCCTTTTTCCTCTAGAGTAAGATAGATTTCTATCCCCATTAAGTATGTATGTTATTTCCTCTCTGAGCCATTTCTGATGAGAGTAAAGGCTCACTCATTACCCTTCTCCTTCCCTCTCTTCCACTCCATTGCAAAAGCTTTTTCTTGCCTCCAAGAAGCTATAGTGTTGTATAAGATAACATTTTCTCGAAAAAGTATACTCTAAATGAATGGATTAATAGGAAATTATTAGGGAAAAGGCTGCTAATATGTGAACCACAAAAATCTTTCAGATGTCTGAAAAAATTATTCATTGTTTATAAATAAGTTTAGTTCATCAGTTATATTATATTGAAAATATCAAGAATATCATAGTTAAGACAAAGCTGGAAAAAATTATGCTCATATATTGAATATATGAGTGCTGAAGTGGACAATAAAGCAGCTGTTTCATCTCTCCTCAATGAAATGAAGCCTGATGTTACTGATGACGCCCAATGCAATCTTGTCAGGTTTCTGGCCAAAAAAAAAAAAGTTGTAGTTATAACTTTGCCTTAGGATGAAAGATCATTGTTGAATTGGGTGGAAAATGATTATCAAAATCTTGGCTTACAGCCACAAAATGTAGAGGAAATTGCAGCTTGGAAAATAACAGATGATAAGAATACTACAGCTGTATCAAATGATGAATTTGGTTGGGTTAGGTCAAATTGGACTGCCCCGAAATATTATCATTAATAAAAATCAAAACTTCACAAATAAAACTATAGATCATACCCTAATAGCTATTAGGGAATGGAATATTTAAATTTTTGTTAGGCATTTGATTGATAGTAAATATAGCTATGAATCAAATTAAAAGCTTTTATTACTGATCAAGGGTATGTTATGTTAGATTGCATTACAACAAAGGGGAGTGAACTTTAACAGCACAGATGGTGTAACAATTTAAGCTATGGAAAGTGAAATGAAGGAAATTTCATGAAAAATTAAAAATAAAGAAAAAAAGAAAATTCCTATACTTGATTTCACAAAAAATGTTTCTCAGGACTTTGCCATTTTAGTTGATTTTATTTCATTTATAAACTATCTTCCAGTAGAAACAAAGTTACAAAATCTTCCCAGATAATATAAAGAACACAGATTTGAAAAGAGAACCTCAAGAGAAGATCTGTTCCCATACTTAAGAAGTTGCTCTTTTAAGAACAAAAAAAAAAATGGGATAAGGTCAGCACCTATAGTAAGAGAAGCCCCATGAAGTTCTTCATTAAGCAAAGTAAAACTCACTGTGAACAATTGAATTTATCTTGCTTTTTGTTACTTGATTTCATTCTTCCTTTATCATTGATGGGCAATCTATTCACCTGCCAAATAGATTTTTAAGAGTAAAAGAGCTGGGGGAATCAAATTTTTGAGGGGCAGTTAAGTCCTGAGCACTCCCATTAAATTTGGTGACATTGGCTTTTTCAGAAGGATAGATTTTATGGCACAAACAATTCTTGAGTTTTGTTTAGTTGAGAGCAATGAACAGATCTACAACCAGACTCAGACTACCAGCAAGAATTTAAAAATTTTGAACACAACTGCTATTTCCAGATTTATTATTTCTTCACTGGTGGAAGTTCAAGATTACTGGTTAAGTGTAACCACAAGACCTAGAAGTGGAGGCCATTTCTAAAATATCCAAATCCTAAGATTGTGAACCATTTCTGACTAAGGTCAATTACGAGTGAAATTATCCCTCTAATATTCAAAATACTGATGTGGTTGCTTTGAAAGAAACCATAGGATGTAGAAAAAGCAATGAAATATCTATATTCTACTTTTAATATGTATTCTTAGGCTTCAGGGGGTCTGAGATGACAGAATGAAAATTATTGTAGGGCATTCAGGACCCCCCCAGAACTTCCTTTTCCAGTCCACAACCCATCTTATCCATATAGCAAATGCTATTCTTTATCAACATGAAAAGAGGAAAGGGATCACACTAGTGGATTCGCTAGTGAGTATTCAAAATAGTCGATTTTTAGATACTAAAATCAACAATTCCAAGAGAATCTATTATGTTAGAAAAGATGAAATGAAAAGTTATTTTCTTCATTGAATTGCAATTGCCCAGGAAACAAAGGCCAAGTCACAAACCTACTGAACATAACTCTCCAAATTGCTATTAATAGAGACCAATGGGAATGGAATGAATCATTCACAAATGAATGATTGCCAAGTTAACAAATATTACTGAGACTTCTGCTGAAATTAAACCTATTGACATCCCTGCCTGTGCCATTTAGCAGATGTCTATTGAAAAAATTTGCAACTTTTATGAATCTACATTTCCTAATCTTCAAAGTAATAATATTTGCATTATCTATCTCATAAGGTAGAGATGTAGAGAAATCATTATGCTTCTAATATACAAATCAAATTGAGAAAGGGGAAGGAGCAGAGAAAGAAGAAGTGGGAGAAAGAAGGGAAAGAGAGAGGCAAAAGATGAGGAGAAAGGCAAAGAAAAGGGAAGAGAAGGGGAGATGAAAACTTTGAGCTTATCTAAGATCAATTAAACGAACTAGAAATATAAGATTTAAAGGGAATATGAAAGTTGTTTTCAAATATTAAAGGGATATCATATGGCCGAACTAAGAACAATGGATAGAAGTCACAAAAATACAAATTTAGGTTTAGTATTAAGAAAATTTTTCTATAGCTGGAAATTCTCATTTTGGTTTTAATCCTCATTTGGTATTAAAGCTGATCATTTTTTTTAATGTCACCTCTGACAGCTTTGACAAATGATAAACTTTGACATGGTTTCTAATGTTATATTGCTTTTCATATGGATCTGGTTTGACTGTTGATTAGAATGTAAACTCTTTGAGGATAGGAGTTAGGCATCATAATATTCTTTTTGCTCCCTTTACTTATTAGTACAATTCTTTTAATACTTAGGAGACATATAATAAAAATACATGAATAAAGAAGAAAAATTATCAAGAAGGAAAAGGGAAAAGCAGTAATCTATTGCCACCAGAAATAATCTACCAACTTCCCAGGCAAACAAGCAAATCACTTGATTTTTGCTCTTGAGAAATGTCCTTTTCCTCATTTATCAAATCAAGAGATCTCTTTCTCTTTATTGTAAATAAATGATCTACAATTTTAATTAAATAAAGGGGGGGAAAGTTCTTTCTGAAAACAAAATTTTTTTGCTCCAATTCATTAGAAAATTTTAAAAAATTAGAGAAAATTAAGGTTGGATGGCTATTTATTTCTTCTATTAAAGAAATAATTTAAAAAATATTTTACCTGCTGACTATGTCTACAACTTCGTTTCTGTGGCTGGTAGATAAGCCATGTATATAAAACTGGGTCAATACTGGCTGCAATTCCCTGGACATTGGCAAGAAGCACAGCACCTAAAATATGCAAAAAAAAAAAAAAAACCAAACATATTATACTTCATCCAGGCAATCTATAAACATTTATTATGGGCTTCTTCTATACCAGACACTGTGCTAAGAGTATACATTCTTCAGAAAGAAAACCTTTTAACAATTTTTAAGTATACATATAAATTGACCTATAGATTCGAATACTAGTCATATTTGCCAAGGAGGCTCAATAAATATCAAATTATGATAGCAAGAAATGGAAACAAAGAAGAAACCCATTTACTGGAAAAATGTACCACTAAATTGTGGTACACTCATATAATGGAATACTATTGAGCAATAAGAACCCATGAAAGTGATGAATACAGAGAAGCTTAAGACATTCAAACTGTTGCAAAATAAAGTGAAAAGCAAGTTAGATGATATACACAATAAATCCATAATCTGAATGGAAATAATGAAAATATCAAACACTTGAAATAATATGACAAAAATGTAAAAAACAAGGCTGACCTCCAAAAATAAATGAGAAAACACTTTCTCCTATTACTTTCAAAAGGTTTGGGAGATATCCACAGGTGTGAAACATTATCAGTTCTTGTTTGTGTACTCATTTGTTTTACTGACTTCTTTTTTCTCTTTTCTCTATTAAAAATTATTTGTTAAAAAGTTGATATAGAAACAATATCATTAAAATATTAAAAATAAATGGATATCTTATGGCTTGTTTTTTCAATAAGTGCAGGGTAAGGGGTAGAAGGACAAAAATATGGAATGGAAATTGAATTTTTATAAAATATGTTAAAGAAAAACATAACTCATCAAATCAGGTAAAAATTTATTGACATTAACAAAATTTTTTATGTGTTTGTGTCACTGCTTTTGACAAAGAATTATTCAATCAAGAATATATTAATTAAAAGTACTTTTGTGATCATCTGACTCAATTACTTCATTTAAGTGATTTAATCACATTATAAAATTGGTTGGGAAACAACAATTCTTCATTTTTTGCTTTTACCTGAATTCATGAAAACTATAAATAAGACAAAGTTATATATTTGTCTTTAGTTACAGTGTTACAGCTTGGCAGAATCATGGGTAGTAACAAATCTAATGATGTTTCATAAATATATTGTGTTTTTGTTTATCTTGCTAGGTAATATACAAGATGAACAATTAAGAGGCAAAATGCAAAAATGAATTCAATTTATAATGATTTGCAAATAAATAATAGTAAATAAAAATTCAAATAAAAGCATCCTTCATGAGTGTTTATATGGTTTAGCTTCATACATTTAATAAATAATTAGAGATAGGTACACTAATACACCGTTGGATGGAGTTATGAATAGGTCGAACCATTCTGCAAAGTGATATGACATTATACTAGCAAAAAGACTTAAGTAATTAATAATAATAATAAATAATTATGATGATGATGACAATGATAATTTCTATTTTGTATAATTAGGGAACTTAAGAAATATTAATACTATTGTACATTTAGCCTACATTAAAACACCAAGAAAAGGAAAGGGGTGGTAATGATTATTATCTTCATATCAATTAACAACAAGGAAATTAAGCAAAAAAAAGTCTTAGATTTTTAGATTTCAAAATGAAGTACTTGATTTCCACAAGTATTTTGATGAAACCAATTTTAACTGGTGAGCATCCCCCAACATCTGAGATACTTTTAGAATACAAACATTTCTTACAGTCAATGAGAGGTTATGTATATATGAAACATTATAGATACAAAAATATTTTCCAATGCATATTATTAGGTTTAGGTGATTTAAAAACTTTCTGTACTTCTTTAGTGAATCTAGAATAAAAAGGAAACTTCTTAGTCTGATATTCCATGATATGTTTCCAATCTACATTTCTAGCCTTCTTTCAAAAAAAAATTTGCTTCATCTTTCAGAAACTCTGCATTCAAGTCAAACTAGACTGCTACTTGCTCCAGAAATTGGATAGTCCATCAATTGTTCCACACATTCTCTAATCTTCTCCACCAGTCAAGATCTCATATTCTTTCAAAATCTTAAAAACTGAACTCCATGAAGCATTCCCTCTTCCTTTTCTAACTACCCAATACATACTTTTCTTTAAGTATGTTAAATTTCCTATAAAAGGTAAATTCACTTAGACCAAAGACTGCTTTGTTTTTGGCATTTTATGATATGCTATAGAAATGTTTAATGAATTAAACTGCTTTCCTAGTTTACATTTTTTGCTTTTCTTTTCAAGTAAGATGAACTGAGAGAGGAGTCAGAATGGACTAAAACTCGAAAGTTTCCTCAATAATTGAGGATTTAAATAGTGAAGGCAACTAGATAGCATGATGAATTATTTGGGTAATTATATTCTTAAATATTAAGACGAAGAGAAATAATACCCCCAAATGTGTAATAAACAATGACTCGAAGAGATTATTTTAACTTGCTTGTTATCTTTTAATGCAGAATGTTTTATAAGAATTGAAAGTATAAAAGTCACCTAATTAAATGCAGTATTTTAAATAGTAAATTAAATGAAGCTTTTTCAATTTTTGAAAATTTAATACAATTACTAACACGTCAAATCCCACAAATTACTCAATATTTTAATAAGTTACTTTCAGTATGTCAAATAATGAATCAAGAAATATACTATGACAAGTCATCTCAAATCCTGGTCTGTTTATTCTATAAGCCAAAATGCACATGAGAAAATATTGTATAAAGACCAAATTTTATATAATGGTTTTAAATATCAGGAATAAATACTAAAATAATCTCTAATTTTAAAAGAGGTAGTTACAAAAAAGACAAAAGAAGTATGATGGATGCAGAATCAGAATATTAATAACTAATTCTTTAAACAAAATATGAAAAGAGGGAAATACAAACAGAAAATTCTAAGTCTGTACTCTGAGCAATTATCATGCATTACTAAAAAGTTGTAGATGGGATAAGAACTTTGAAACTCACAAAGTTGAAGCCCAAAGAAAAAAAATGACTTCTTTTTTAAATGACTAAATTTAAGATGAGATTCAAACACAAGTCCTCTCATTTCATGGAACCATGGTCATTCTTAAAAAGAGGAATATACTAATGAGGAAAAATTAATATAATCTGCTGAATTAACTATGAGAGGTCTCTGGGGTGGCAAGCAGAATAATTAATTACATGAAGCTATATTACTTGCATGACCAGTGGGGAAGAAGTTGAATGGGAAAGCATAAAGGAGTGAAGTAAAGAAAAAGCTTTTCCATAGTTTTGATCTGTCTACGGAAATCCACACTGGCCTTCTTTTCTTCATTTTCTCCTTCCCACTATATGGGGAATTGTATACCCAGGGAAATAGCATCTAAAGGACCAAGTGAGAGATCTTTGATCAAGTAAGTCACTGAGGGCGGAGAAGTAGAAAGAGAGGAAACTTCTGGAAGGACTGAGAGGAATACTTTTTTGCATGTGTTTTGATACCTGAGATTTTATAACATCAAAATTTTATGTTTTACAATTCAGAAAATGTCTCTGACACTGAGTTTTTAAGGAAGTAGTAGGTTGCCCTTAGTTATAAAGTTTGTCTCAGTCATTCACCACTTATGCCATGTTACTTTTCAATAACAAAAATAGCAAAACCAACATTGATGGCAACAACTAATATCTCATTTGAGGCAATTATAACAACTTATTATACCTGATATACAAGCAAGGAAACTGAGGGAAGGAGAGGATATTGAAATCAGAAAGCATTATAGCCTACATAACATATATAACCATATTCACCATGAAATAAGTGCAAGAAATGGGAATTTCTACTTGCTATATCAGTTCCTTTTAAAGGAACATGGGTCTGCTTTGAAAACAAACATTCAGAGAAAAGAAAAAAGATTGGAAAGAATTATGATGGGATGAGTGACTGATGACACTATTGAATTGCTTATAAGTGCCCATATAAGACAGCAAATTTAATCAATAAATATAATAAGTGTTTTGATTGCTCTATCAACAGGTCATTCCCCATTTCTTTCCCTCTCTTTTGGTCTCCCTATTCTTTGAGATATAACAGAATTGAAATTAGGTCAATTAATATCCCTGCTATGGCCTCTATACAAGTGAAAGGAAGGATCAATCAGTGGACCAACTTCATTTTGTCTTATTTTAAGAAATTGTCACAGTCATGCCAGTCTTTAACAACTAGTACTCTGATTAGTCAGCAGCCATCAATGTTGAGGCAAGAGCCTCCAAAAGCAAAAAGATTATGACTTTACGGACTGCTCAGGTGATAGTTAACATTGTTTAGAAATATAGTATTTTCTGATTAAGGCAAATTTGTTGCTTTTTTAGACAATACTATTGCATGTTTAATAGATTATGGTGTAATGCAAACAATTTTTAAATGAACCAAAAATTTCTTGGGACTCACTTTATTGTGATATTTATTGTATTGCATTGATCGTCTTTTCAAACTCTCTCACTTAAGAGTTGAGAAAAGAGGCCCAGAAGTTAAATGACTTCCCATGCTCATAAAGGAAGGATGATAGTAATGATGATTGAAGGAAAATAAAATTAACAAGTAATTCAAGCAAAACTGAGAACAAAAACTCTGCCTGTATTTTCTATTTGTAGTCCCCAAGGCATTATACTTTGTTTATAATTAATATAATAATTTCCATTATCATCATTGTTATTATGAAATTGTGATATAATATAACCAAAATTATGGGGAAAGAGAAAACTTAATATAGAAATAAGTAAATCAGAGAACAAAAGTACTTTAAATTTCAGTCACTTTCCAAGGCTTGATAGATTTTTAAATACAATCTTTCACTGATTTTTTTAAAGAAATTTCCAATAAGTAGTCTAACTAGGTAAAATAGGGACTTTGGAGGAAGGCAAAAAGACAGAATTGTAAATAAAATGAGCATATTCTGTAAGAAAATTAACTCTGACAAGTTTTGTTTACTTTTTCATAACTAAGTAGCTTAAGAAAACATTTCACTAACACCTTATATAAGCTATAAAATATATTATGCCAGAAATGATTCCATGACTTATAGGGGGATTCTAAACTCCATGAATGTTAAACAGGTGTTAAGGTAAAACAAGCAATTAATTTCCAAGTATGGTTGAGGGCAATATTGTTTTAAATTTAACTTAAAATTTCCACACTCACAAAAACTTACATGGCACAATCTTTAAAAAAAAAATACACACATAATGTACAAGTGTGCAGGCAATTAACTAGATGTTGGTTTGACTCAGACCAGATATGTTGTAAATCACTAAATGTGGAACTACCTAACTCTGTTTAATTTTAGCCCAAGAGACAACTGAAGGGAAAAAGTGTGCTATGCTTCTCTGCTTTCTGCCAAAATGGCTCCCTTATCCACATTCCACACAGGCTTTACCAATTAGCTCTCCCAGGGCACCACAATCACTTTCAGTTACATCCCAATTCTAAGAACTAGAACTGAAACAGGGGTTACAGACTGAAGTTTCACAGCATAAACATAGAACTTCTTGTCAATTTTATAACATATATGACATACATATATTTATATAACATATATGACATACATTTCCTTGTAAAGTAGCAACATGTCTAAGGGACAAACTGTCCTGCATTTTATCTTGGACCATTAGACACACAAGAAAAACAGACATTAATCTAATCATGGTCTAAGTGACTGAAAATTCATTATATTTGTATTAAGCTATACAATTGAAATATTTTAGTCCTTATATGATATAAATATCGAAGGATATATATGTATAATTTTTAAAAGAGTTAAATCAGCAATTCAATTTTGATTAAGATGCCAATATTTCTATACTCTAAGGGAAATAAATAACTAATTTTTATATTATGGAAATTAATAAGATATAATATATTATTAAATGTATTTTAATTATCTTTTTATCTCTAATCAAAATAATTTCTGGAAAACAAAAGATTCTTCCACCATAATATGTTACTGTATCCACTAACAAAGAATTGCAAAGGATTGATTGCACTAAAATTCATTTCTAAATACCAATGTAAGATAATAAAAAAAGATCACAATGAGACAAGACAACATCAATAAAGTGTAGACAAAAACAGAAGACTAGACAAATGCTTCGCTGAAAAATATCAATAGGTTTTAGTGCTGTACAAGTCCAGCAAAATACTTCCCCCCTCCCCCACCCCCCCCAAAAGAAATGTGATCTTGGGCTGCATCAAAAGAACCTGTGCCCAGAACTAGAGAGGTGACAATTCCTCATGGATTCTGATCTGAACAGGCAATATCTAGAGTCCTATGTTAAGCTCTAAAATATAACAGAAAACTATTAAGTGTCTGGAGAACAACTTAGGACAGTGAAAGAAAGGTCTTGAAATCAGTTATTATTAAACTGGTGGTGAAGAAACTGCAGATGATTAGCCTGGAGTAGAGAAGATTCAAAGGGGCCATAATAGTTGACTGCCAGTCTCTCAAAATGAACTTCCTCACTGACTTAGTTCAAAGAGCAACACATACATTTCTCCCCACATCTACAAATGTACAATGAGGAATGAGGGGAGAAAAATAAAGATGTCAAACACACACACACACACACACACACACACAAATATATCAGTTTTCTGTCTCTTCAAACTTTCCAACATGATAACAATTCAAAAATTAAAGTTAGCTAACATCTCTCCCACCATCTCAACTATCATTCTTTTTTCCTCCATGCCAATTCTCTTATCCTTTAAAATTACCTTTTATTTCCTTATCAATGTACTCAAATTCAGTCACCAATAAAATGTAAGCTCTTTGTCATATACAGCCTAAGTATTTTATCAAATAGGTGCTTAATCAAATTTTTATTACATGTAATAATATGAAGACACTAACATATCATGAATTTTTTAAAACAATGTAAATTATAGGCATCAGCTTCACTTTTGTTCACATATCTACTCTGTTATTTCTCCTCCCCATTGTCTTCAAGTGAATTTTAGAAAGCAAATTATATCACTAAATAAACAGTAGCAATTGAATTGAAGATGGTACTTAACTGTTAGGTACATTACTGATAAACCAATCATACTACAAATATTTTTAGTTCTGAGCTGTTTTCTTCATTGCCCATGAAACTAACATTTGATCAGGCTTCTTATGGTTTATATAGCTGAATACAGAATATTCTTAAATGTACTACTGATCTCCCTCTATGGAATATATACATAGTACTGGTTTCAGGCTTGAGAAGAAATTGTTATATAATTTATTTGAAATATTGTGGGCTACTTTAAAAATTTGCTCATTTTAATTCATTGAGCCTAAAAATAGTTATCATGATAAATTTTGATTTTTTACTCAGGCAGTTAAATTATATAACTATCACTGAAAATTACTCAGATGACATTTTTCTATATACTGACAACACTTAAATATTCACCAAATTAAAAAATTCATATTATTCTATTTCTATTAAGAATAGACATACAAGGGGAGGCTAGTTGGTGTAGTGGATAGAGCACCGGCCCTGGAGTCAGGAGTACCTGAGTTCAAATCTGGCCTCAGAACTTAATAATTACCTAGTTGTGTGGCCTTGAGCAAGCCACTTAACCCCATTTGCCTGCAAAAACCTAAGAAAAAAAAAAGAATAGACATACATACCCAAAGTTTAATGAGAAACTATGATTTAAAGCTTTTAGTACATCTTAACTTAATTTTCAAAATTATATTTAAAAAAGAAATGATAACATATACTAATTTCAAATGAACAATCTAAATATAAAAACTTTATTTTTAAAATGTTTTAAAGAGTAAAACCATGTAATATAATTACAAGTATCCTCTTCATAATGCTGAAGAGAAAAAATATTAATATTGTATTCTGCATGTCTGTCAAAAACAATTTTTATTAATTTAACATTATTCTAGCTTAGAGAAATGTACAAATTGACATAACTCTCTGCATCCCCTTTCCAAGACCTACCACCAATAAATTCCCCAAGATATCACTTTATCCTAAGGGGTCATTGTTAAAATACAGTTCTGAGTTAACAAACAAGGACAGACTTAACATTAATTAAGACTGCTCAAATCTTTCCTTGACTACTCTCTTCAAATACAGAAAGGACCTTATCCATAAGATTAATAACTAAAAATCGCATTCTTATAAAGTCGTAACACCATCATTTAAAGAATAAGTTAGCTAGGTTGTGCAGTGGATGGAGACCAACCTTTGGAGTCAGGAGGATCAGAGTTCAAATCTGTCTCAGACATGTGACACTTATTAGCTGTGTGATCTTGAGCAAGTCACTTAATCTGGCTGCCTGGAATCCAGGACCACCTCCAGTCGTCCTGATCCATATTTGATCACTGGATCCAGATGGCTCCAGAGAAGAATGTGAGGTGGGTGACTTAGCATAGCACCCTCTTATTCAAATCCAATTCACCTGAATGTCATGGTACCATGATGTGATGTCCTTCAAAAAAGGACAAAAAACCAATTTAAGAGATGAGATAGACAATTAACTTGTCAAGAGATATTTCTCCATTTATCTTAACTTTGTTCTAGAGCTATCATAAATTTTCCTAAAGAGAACAGTCTGAAAACAGTTTTAGAATAGAACACATATGATTTTATAATATTTTCTGTAGAATTAAGAATGAGGTTTTTACTATGTTTCCTCATCAGCAATAAGCAACTGAAGGGGGAAAAATGTAATACTAATACTGAATGTGAGGCAATGAGTACCATAATTTTTTTTTTTAGATTTTCTAAGGCAATGGGGTTAAGTGGCTTGCTCAAGGCCACACGGCTAGGTAATTATTAAGTGTCTGAGGCCGAATTTGAACTCAGGTACTCCTGACTCCAAGGCCAGTACTCTTATCCACTGCGCCACCTAGCTGCCCCCGAGTACCATAATTTTTGTACAAAAACATTCTTCTTTAATTGAAAATGAGAATAATTAGAATGGCATAGTTAAAATTTTAAATGGATCACAGAAAGTCACTAAACCTATTTCATAGGAAATTTATTAGAAAAATGAAATAACGTATATGAATATATACTGAAAACTGTAAAGGGCTTATTTATAATCTATTATTAATTATTATTATTTTTCAAGTAGGTTAAATATCAAAATTCTATCAAATGACAATCAATTTAATAATAAAAGAGATCAGAAAATTGTAGATCTGAAGCTGGAAGAGGCCTTAGGGATCTCCTACTTCAATTTCTTCATTTGATATGTACCAGAATGGAGATTATGTCAGGGTTAAGTGACTTAATTAACAAAGGTCACAAAAGCAAGCAGCAAAGCTGTGTTCACAAGGCTTCTATAAGGTCAAATCCAGTAATTTTTCAACTAATATTATCCACAATGCAAGAAACATCCTTACCAAGGAAATACATTATTTTCTGATCACTTCTTGCATTTTTAATTACTTGGCCTAATGAATAATTTTTGCATTTTAAAAAATTTTCTATGTATTACTCCACATCGTGTCTTAGATGGTAAGCTCCTTGCAGGTATGATTCATGTGGGGATAATTGTCTCCTTTTATAAAATCTGTAACAAAGCTTAATAAATAGAAGTAAGTGATAATGACCATGAAAATAAATTGGAACAAAAATCTTGATAGTTAACCATCTTATTTCATTGCACTCTGGCCTAATTAGACTTTAATCCATTTTGAGAAAACAGATCTGTCAATGATGATGACAAAAGAAGGAGCTAAGAGAAAAAAATTTTAATAGCAACAATACTTCTTGCACCAAAATAGTATTACACAATCACAAAATCTTTAGAGATAAAAAACGACACAAATCTGAGTTAAGTACCAAAAAGGATACCCAAAAAGGAATTCCCACTTCAAAAATATCAAACTCAAAGAAAGAGAAAAATACTAAAATGTAGTAATAAGGATTCTTCTGGGGGTGCTTATTGACTTAGAAAATTATACAGTAGCGTTATCTTTTTCTATTGTATTTTCACTTATTTTGTTAACTATTTCTCCATTACATTTTATTCTGGTTCCAGATATACATGAAAGTTTTGGGCAGTTGGTTTGTTTGATATCTCCATACCATACTATACCCAACAGCAATGAGGTGAAATCCACGACCTCCTTAAGAATCTATTCTACCTTCTAGACAGCTTTAATTAGAAGGTGATTTCCCTGCCCCCAACATAAAAAAAACTAAATTTCTATTTTTGCAACTATATTTAATCGTACCTAGTTCTGCTCCCTGGGGCCAAATGCCTACTTTGAAAAGTTAGTACTGTAAATACTTGAAAACAAGTAACTGCTTCTGCCTATAATCAGATTATATCTGATTAGGACAGAATGCAGTGGGACTCCATCACTCTTATCCCCAGAAGTCACAAATCTTTTGATATAGCCCTAGGCTGCATTCATTATGGCTGCTAGATCATGATGTTGACAAATAATAAGTTTGAAAGCCACTAAAAATTTCACATTATTTTCAGACAAATTGTCTATTCTATTCTAAATGTGAAATCCATCTTTTAAAGTCAAATGCAAGATACTTTACATTTAGGAGCATGTTAACTGTAAAGGTGTTTGAATTTTAACTTTTATTCAGAGGGTTAGCTATCCATCACCTGGAACTTTGATAAGAATGCCATGAGTTTATTAAGTCACTGGGGGAAGAAAAGTTAAAGTAGCAAAAGGACAAGCACATATCAGAGGCATGTATATAACCAAGTATCACCTACCAAGTTGATATTGTTCCATTAATAACTATTCTTTGACAGAACTGAATGAATGTAATTCTACATCCACCTAAATATATTATCATCTAATTCATACTCCTCCATATTTCTGTAAATATAATATATCTTAGCAAATACCAATTTAAAATCTATTTATTAGGAATACCTGCACAAAGAATAGAAATAGAATGCATTAGAAACAACAGTTTTACAAAAAACACAAAGTGGTAAAGATATAGTAACAACAGGAAAAGGATCCATCAGTTGTTGGAATGAAACTAGTAACAGCAAAGTCATGTGGGTAATTTAATATACTATATTAAACCTCAGTAGAACATGTGTCTTTAGTTAAGTTAGTTCTATAACTTAATAGTCTTAGCAAGACATAGCAGCATAAATCCCTCTTCAGAGAAGTCTCTAAGACAAAAGAAAACCATGAATAAATAAGAAATGCTCAATAAATCAATTGAAGTATCCTAAATGTAAGAATATATCAAACACCATTGTTTCCTAATATTATATCAAATGAAGATAGAAAATAACAGAGCAACAAAATATTTTATATAGTTTATTCAAGATAATGGGACTCATATATAGACATATAATGATGAGAATATACTATCAACTTAAAATGTGAAATTTTAACATGTCCATTTAAAAGCTATTAACTTTCAGGATAATTTGTTTCATAAGCCCTTTCCTGGCATCTGATGGAATCCGTTTTTAGTACATGCTATCGTATACTTCGTGAAATTATCACTAGGATGTCCTATAAAATGTTCACCAACAGAACAATTTTCCTTTTTCTCCAGGAACTGAATGCTTGAATTTCTGTCTTTGGAAAGTTAGAGAACCTACAAAAAAAGTAGGGGCTTAGAAATAAATTTAACAGAAGACATCATGCCTGCCTTCCCTTAGAAATATTCTTTGAACAGACAACTGCTAACTTTCCTTCTTTCTCCTAGTTTAAAACAGACTATAAAATAGACTAAAGATTTCATACAGTTTCTTAGGTGCTCAATTAAAAAAAGAAAAAAGAAAAAATATTGCCAGAGTTCAAGTTCCAAATCAAGGTTCAAACAAATCAGCAAAAGGAGCTGGTGGTAGAAAACAGTTGAATGATTCCCAAAGAGAAAATAAAGACCTAAATGCAATGAAAAATATAATTATGGTTCTCTAGAAACATATCAAAGGTAAAATGACTGTGAAAGATTCAAAAGTCCTTCCTAATATTTGCACAGCATTAAAAATAATAAGAAGCAACAAATTAGTATTAAGACAAACAATGCAGCATCTAGTGTTCTGAACCTGTTTCTAACAGGTTGGCAGGACTCAAACATCTGAAGCACATTACTATGTCACATCTGGGAACCATGGCATTGCAGCTAAGATTATGCAGGCAGTTCCACTATCTTTATCTCACACTCCTCCCCCAATCCCCATCCGTAAATTAATTCAACTAATACTTGACATATAAAGTCTGTGCTTGAAAGGGTATTTTCCCCTATTTTTGTGGTCAATATTTCAAAAGATGGAAAACAGTCTCTAACTTATGGCTCAAAGAATTAAAGATACTATGATTCAAGAAAACAACTTTCAACTGTACTAAATATTATTAAAATATAAATAACCCTCCAAATGTGATATTCTCTATCTACAAACAGTAATTTTTCAAAAGGAAACAACTACATAGGGAAGCTAAATAATAAAGTCAATGGAGTATTAGATCAAAATTCGAATCCAACCTGGGGCATTAAAAAATATGTGAAATGGCAATTTTTTCACATTTGTCAATCTCAGGTAGAACCTATCTCCCCGGGTTGCTTGGAGGATAAAATACACTTCCAAATAGTGAATTGAAGCTATCGTAACCTTCACTATTATTATCAAAACCACTGTCATATATTTATGGTTGTAAAATATCTTAAGATTCCTTTATTGCTATGTAAAGCTTAAATTTTAAATAAAAGAGCTATCCTAAAAAGGTCATGTAATGATTTAAAGAAATTAAGATTAGTCAAAAATATATAAAAACAGTACATTTGGAATGTCCCACATCAAGAGTAAATTTATCTGCCTTTTAATCATTCAATGAATAGTTAAGGAATGTGAAACAAATTACTAATTGAGGACAATCATGAAATTTTATACTTCTAAGAAACAAAATTAAAAGCAAAATTTATTCAAATAAAAATGATCCCTGTTATTTATCAATTGTAAAAGCAAATAATTCCAAAATACACTTTTTAAATGAAAAAAATATATTTTAAAATTATAATACAAAGATTAGTGTTAAAATATGTATTTCATGGCTTAGTTTATAATTATATGTCAAATAATTCCCCATTATACTACTAAAATAAGAAATTCAAGTGAAAATATCAGAACCAAAAATGCTGGGTTCTAATAGTACATCTGTCATTAATTCTGAAATCTTGGTAAAAATTTAACTTTTCCATGCTTCAGTTTCCTCATTTATAAAAAGGAGGGAAGTAGGACAGTAAGATGGGGGGGGGGGGGGTGTAAAACTCAAATAATACCTTTAATAAAAATAAATTTAAAATACTGTATTTACTGTATATCTAAAATTGCATATTCTTTTTTTTTTTGGGGGGGGGTGTTACAAGGCAATGGGATTAAGTGACTTCTCCAAGGTCATACAGATAAGTAAGTGTTAAATGTCTGAGTCTAGATTTGAACTCAGGTCCTCCTGACTCTAGGTCTAGTGCTCTATCCACTGCAATACTAGCTATTACCAACAAACACACTTTCAGTAAGTATGTGGCTTAGGTGACAGAGAAACAAAAAGATGACTTAAATTTAGTGTGCACCTGGATTAAAGAAGAAACATTGTTTTATAAGACACATGCTCATTTCAGAATTCAATCCTCAGGAAAAATACATATAATTTTGTGTAGAATACTGGTAACTTATATGGTATTTTAAGATTTGCAAAATTCCTTCAACTATGCTTTATGTATTAGCAATTATAAAAAAGTATTTTAAAATTGATACATGTTTTTTTAAGGGTAGTTAGGAGACACAATACATAGAATATCAGGTGTGAAGTCAGAAATACTGGAGTTAGACACCTTTTAGCTGTGTCATCTTAGACAAGCTACTTAATCCCCTTTGTTTTGGTTTCCTCATCTGTAAAATGAGCTAGAGAAAGAAATGGCAAATCATTCCAGTATCTTTGAGAAGAAAGTCTCAAATGGGGTCAATAAAGAAACAGACATTAATAACAAATATTTTTATACTTTCAGTGATACAAAGGAAGAATGTTATAAAGGATGTATTATGGAGGCATATGAAAAGAGTTGAAGGACCAAATCGGAGCCTAAAGTAGTGATAGTTTAGATTCAGGCTTCATGTAAGGTAGTTGATGTGTGAGTGAAGGGAATGGAATCAATTTGATAAAGGTAAAATCTGGTACTTGTGAGCAAAAAAAGAAGATTCAGGATGACTTTAGGGGAAAACCAAAAGGGCTAGAAGGATGACAGTGACAGGAGTTTCACCAGAATAAGAAGCCATGGGCAGGGTAAAGAGGAAATGTGGAGAAGGAGGGGGAGAGGAGAATGAGAATAAGTTGAAAAATGCTTGGATTGGGACACCAAAAGTAAAAAAAAAAAAGTTAGTAGGTACTTGATTATATGGTAATGAGGTTTAGAAGAGAATTAGACAGGATATATCAAAAAACAAAATAGAACTCTTGCTATGAGCTGACTGGCCCTAGTAAATAGATGTATGGAACACAAATCCTCAAAGGTCAAACTATTTTAAATTAAGTTTTCATAGAAAAGTGCTAAATAAATGTGAGGGAATATTCACTGTTGTTTAGCATTTAAATTATTCTGGAATTAATAATGATAGAGGCATAACAAGTTTCTTGTTAAAGGCTTCTCTCTATGATCTATCATGTGATACATTTTGGGGGCACTTTGCTGTTTTGGTGGATATTCATATTTTGCCTCAAGTTCAAGAGAGAGATTAACTGCTTTTCAGAAATAAGGAAGATGATTTCCAGTTAAGAAAGCAGTATAATGGACTCTGACCAAGATGGCAGAAAGAAGCTAGGCACTGTGCTAAGATCTCCTGGCTTTCCCTCAAAACTAATATGAATCATGGCTCTTAAAAAAATTCAGTTGACAAAACCCAGAAAAAGAAGCTAGGTGAAGAACATCTTCCAACAAGGTCTGTCTCAGGGGAGCGTGAGTGAAATGAGGCCAAAGGGAAGAGAGCAGAGACCCAGGCCAGGGGGTGGCGGGGTGAAGTCCAGAGGCTAAGCTGAGAATAGTAACAGAGGCTTTGGTTAAATGAGCTGTGGATGGGGTGCTCCAGTGGAACTGGAGGGGGAATTGCAGCACAGAGAGTTGCAGAGTGTGTCTGGACATCACTCCACTTCACTTGGCTGGTCTAGAGAACCAGAGCCATGGGCCCCATACTTTCAGTGGAGCCCTCTTCCCAGAACAAACACAGTAACAGCCCCCCCCCCCACCAAACCCCATGCCCCAGGGTCAGGGTGGGCAGCAGATCTCTCTCAACAGAAGATAACATTAAAAAAGATAAGTAGGGACTCTATATCTTCCTAAAAGGTACCATAGACAATAAAGTAATTTCAATACTAAATATGTACACACCCAACAGTATAGCATCCAAAATCTTAGAGGAGAAGTTGAAAGAGCTACAGGAAGACACAGACTGCAAAACTCTGCTAGTGGGAATGGCTTAGCAAACTGTGATATATGTATGTCATGGAACATTATTGTTCTATTACAAACCAGAAGAGACACGAGTTTAGGGAAGCATGGAAGTATTTGTATGAACTGATGCTGAGTGAGATGAGCAGAACCAAAAAAACACTGTATACCCTTAACAGCAACATGGGAGTGATGTTCAACCTTGATGGACTTGCTCATTCCATCAGTGCAAAAATTGGGGACAATTTGGGGCCGTCTGCAATGGAGAATACCATCTGTATCCAGATACAGAACCATGGAGTTTGAACAAAGTCCAAGGACTGTTTCATTTAATTTAGAAAAAAAAACTGATATCTTATTGTCTGATCTTGTTATCTCATGTACTTTATGTTTCTTTCTTAAGCATATCATTTCCCTCTCATCACACTCAATTTGGATCAATGTATATCATGGAGACAATGTAAAGATTAACAGACTGCCTTCTGTGGGGGGTGGGGGAGGGAGGCAAGATTGGGGGAAAATTGTATAACTCAAAATAAATAAAATCTTTTTTACAAAAGGGGGGGTGGAGAAAGTAAAGGGACTAGCTAGAGGCATTCCCAATAAGATCAGGGGTGAAACAAGGATGATTTTAGGGTGTCTGCAATGGAGAATACCATCTCTATACAAAGAAAGAATGATGGAGTTTAAACAAATACCAAGACTATTACCTTTAATTTAAAAAAAAATTATTATGTAATTTGCTTTCTTATATTTTATTTTTTTCTTAAGGATATGATTTTACATTTTTCTTTTATTTTTAGGTTTGTTTGTTTTGTTTTGTTTTGTTTGGCAAGGAAATGGGTTAAGTGGCTTGCCCAAGGCCACACAGCTAGGCAATTATTAAGTGTCTGAGGTCGGATTTGAGTTCAGGTACTCCTGTCTCCAGGGCTAGTGTTCTATCCACTGCACCACCTAGCTGCCCCAAGGATATAATTTTTCTCTCAACACATTCATTTTTGATCAATGTATAGCACAGAAACAATTTAAAGACTATCAGACTGCCCTCTGTGGGGTTTGGGGGGAGGGAAGCAAGATGGGGGGGGAGGAGACTGTAAAATTCTAACAATAAAAAAAGGCAGTATGAAGGCTCACAAAGGAACTATCTAAAAAAGAGAGTTAAACTAAAGAAAGCTCAGGAAATCCAAAAATAAACTATATTAGACTTCATACAGTTCAATGAACTACCTGAAAATATTACCTGATACTGCCTATAATATTGGGAAAAAGATATAGCAAAATACAGGACTATCACATGGAAAAAAAAATGTAAATGCCAACTAGCACTGAAGTGGACCCTGCAGGGGTCTTTGACAATAATTGACAGTGGAGAGGAGGGTGTGAGATATTAACATGAAGAGCTCCCAGTGAGAATCTTCTTAATCAAGGGAAATTACAGTCCTCTTAGCATGGACACAAGGTCATGGATGGCAGCATTTTGACTGGAAGATTTGAGGAGGTCAGAAGTCCACAGCAATCTCACCTGAAATATTCCAGAGGGCTATGAAAAAAAAATATATTTTGAAAATACATGCTATGCAGAAGCCTGAAATCTGACATAATTCTGACCACATCAGTGAAAGTCCATGCTTTTCATGGAAGAGTCGAAGAGAAGGAAAGAGTGAGGTACTGAAAATAAAAGGTTTCAAATCAGTAACTTAGGCTAAATATTTAAATTCAGAAAAGAAAACACTGAGCATTCTATGAAGAAATATAAAAGGGTAAGTGATAAATGAGAGACACAGAAGACTGTAGTAACTTTATAATGACCACAAAGCAAGGTCTCAATGAGGGAAATGGCTTTGCCACAAGGACTACGAAAGTATTAGGAAGAAATTAAGCAAAAAATGAGAGAATTGCAAATGAAGCAAGAGTTCAAGAAGTAGGATGATAATAAATAAAACAGAATATGAAAATTCTTAGTCAAGAAAGAAACTTCCTTAAAATTAGATGGGAACAGGGACAGCTAGGTGGTGCAGTGGTTAGAGCATAGGCACTGAAGTCAGGAACACCTGACTTCAGACACTTAATAATTACCTAGCTGTGTTTCCACAGGCAAGTCACTTAAACCCATTGCCATGAAAAAACAAAACAAAAAAATTAGATGAGAACAAAAAAAACCTTAATGGTCCCATCAGAGATATTCCATTAATACTATATATTTGGTATGAATATAGTTACTTGAATTTGCAACATTAGAATGTGAGATCCTGGTGAAGTCAAGATGGCAATGGAGGAGGAGAAAGACAACAGATGAGTTGCCTACAAAATTCTTACTGGTAAGTATGGAAAACACACCAAACCCAATCCTGATAGGAAAATCCTGGAAAAGTAAACACAGACGGACTGAGGAAGACAGAGGTTCTGTAGAAACTAAGGAAGGAATGTGGCCAGAAAGAGCAGGATATTTAAGTCCAATCCAGAGAGAAGTTGTGCCAAAGGGCAAAATTTAGTCCCAAGGACATAAAAGAGTGCTGCAACTCTGAGCTGGTTCTGAAACAGTGACCTTCTGAGGTCTTTGATGCCCACTTTTTATAGAAAAGAAATATAAGGCAGAGATATGAACTCAGGGGTAGCATTCTAAAGTAAGAATTACTCATAATTCGTAGCCTGTGAACCAAGCAAGAAGCAAATACAAGGAGTACTTGTGTGGTTTGAACTAAAGAAATCGCCTGGAGCCTTACTTCTATTTCCTTGCTCAATCTGAGGGCTGCAGAACAATGAACAGGGAAAGAACTCCAGGTAAAAGAGGAAACTGAAGTTCTCTAACTGTATGAGCAAAGCTTTCCATGATGCTGATATTGGCTGAGTACAACAGAAATCTACTGTAGGTCAATTACAAATCTAAGTCAGTATCTTGCAAAGCTCAGACTAGGAAGCAGAGATCAGAATTGGGGTTCTGAAAATTTGCAGGTACCCAAGCTGAAATAGCCCAAAGATTTGGGAATAATATAACAATACAATCCAAGGCAGCCAGGTAGCACAATGGATAAAGCACCAGATCTGAAGTCAGGAAAACTTACTTCCCAAGTTCAAATCTGGCCTCAGACATGTATTTACTAACTCTGTAACCCTCAGCAAGTCACTTACCTTTGTTTGCATCAGTTCCTTAGCTCTAAAATGAGCTGGAGAAAAAAAATGGCAAGCAACAACATTAACTTTGCCAAGAAAACTTTAAATGGGGTCAAAAAAAATCAGATGATTGAAATGACTGAACAACAAAATATACCATCCAAGAAAGCAATCACAGAATCAACCCACACCTTTCCTTCAGAAATTGGTCAGAGGCCAGAACTAACACAAAGTCCAAAGTCCCAAAGTAGTCTAAGAAAATGGGGGAAAAAAAGTTCTTGAAATACTATTATAGTATCAGAGAGGCTGAAGAAACAGAAGAAAATAAATTATCAAAGAAAGGCAGTTTGGTCAAAAAATTTGACCAGAATTCCTGGAAGAAATGAAACAAGGGTATTTTCGATAGTCAAAAATGTTTTTATAAATAAATTGAGAGCACTAGAAGAAAAAATTAGAAAAGAACTGAAAGTTGTGGAATAAAGAACTAGAAAAGGAATTAATAACTTATTAATTAAAAATATATACTAAATCTTGCTTGAGCAACAAACTCCCTGAAAATTAGAATGATTTCAATGGAAGCTATTAACTACCAGAGAAAAACAAAAATCAAAATCAAAAGATTGGGGGAAAAAAAAGAAAATAAAGTATCACAAATGATTTGGATAAGAGATGAAGAAAAAAAGAATATCACTGGACTACATTAAAACTGTTACAAAATTTAAAAAAATTTAAATAGAAGCTAAATCTCACATTTAAATAAATCTTAAAACTGCCAAGATCTCTTAGAAATATAAGGCAAAGTTGGGGGGGGGGGCAAGATGGGGGTATAAAGACAAGAATTTCCAGAAAGTCATTCCCCAAAAACCTCCAAAAGCCGTCAAATTATGACTCTACCCAAAATCAAGAGGCAAAACTCACAGAAAGACTCAGTGATACAATTTCTCAGTCCAAGACAACTCAGGAGATCTCTGGGACAGGTCTGTTCCACAGGGACCGGTGTTGGAAAAAGTTACAACACAGCCACAGAGCAGCACAGCTAAGTGGGCACCTGGGTCTCTGGTGGAGGGGGAGGTTTATTCTTCGGGAACAGAGAGAACTCTGCCACACCAGAGTAGAGTATGGAGCAGATCTCTGGCCTCAGAGCATCCCTGTGGTAAGAACCTGAATTAGGAGCTGGCAGAGCCACCCAGCATGTCCAGAGCTCTTGGCCCATAGATGGCAAGGAGGTCAGGGGAGACTGCAGAGGGGACAGGACTCAACTGTTTGCCCACACTCACAACCAGGTTGCAGTCTGCCTACAACACCACCATAGCCAAGCAGGGATCATCCTCACAGCTACAGGGCAAAGAGGAGGGCCTGAACACAAGCAAGAGAGCAGTCAGAACCTCTCATAAGAACTTGGAAGAATTACGGTCCCTGTGGGTTGTCCCCAAAACCCACAAAGCCTTGGAAATGCAGTAAATCAGTCAAAGGTTGAGAAAATAAGCAAACAACAGTAAAAGAAGACTCTGACCATAGAAAATTACTTTGGTCCCATGGAAGATCAAAATACATACTCATATGATGATGAAATCGAAGCTTCTGTATCCAAAACCTCCAAGAGAAAATGGGCTTAGTCTATGGATGAGCTCAAAAAAGACTTTGAAATTTAGAGAGGTAAAGGAAAAATTGGGAGGAGAAATAATAGCAGTGCAGACAAACCATGAAAACCAAGTCAGCAACTTGGTGAAAGAAATACAAAAAATTACTGAAGAAAATAATATGTTAAAAATCAGTTTAGACCAAATGGAAAAAAGCAACACAAAAGGCCAATGCGGAGAATGCCTTAAAAAGCAGAATTAGCCAGGTGGAAAAAGAGATAAAAAAACACTCTCTGAAGAAAATAATTCCTTGAAATGGAGAATGGAACTAAAGGAAGCTGACAAAAAAAACCCAAAATTAGAGGAAAATGTGAAATACCTTGGAAAAACAAATGACCTTGGAAACAGATCCAGAAGAGACAATTTAAAAATTACTGGGATACCTGAAAGTCATGACCAAGAAAAGAGCCTAGACTTCATTTTTCAAGAAATAATACAGCAAAATTACCCTGAGATCCTAGAAGCAGAGGGTAAAATATAGATTGAGGTAATTCACCAGTCATCTCCTGAAAGAGATCCCAAAAGAAAATCTTTCAGGAATATTATAGCCAAATTCCAAAACTCCCAAGTCAGAGAGAAAATACTAAAAGCTGTCAGAAACAAGCAATTCAACTACCATGGCTCTATAGTCAGGATTACACAAAATCTGGCAGCATCTACATTAAAGGCTCATAGGACTTGCAATATGACATTTCAGAAGGTAAAAGAACTTGGTTTACAACCCAACAATCAACTCCCCAGAAAAACTGAACATCCTCTTTTCCCCTGACCATCAAGTTTTGTCTACCAAAAAGCAAAATAATTATTTGATTCAGTGAAAAATTTAAATGGATTGGCTGACACAATTCAATGGGAAAATGAAAAAAAATATGACTAATGGGTACCCAGGTTCTTGTCCACTGTCATCCTTAGAAACAACATTAACATTTGACAGCATTATCCAGTTACACAGTGACAGAACCATATAGGATTTACAAAGGTCGTTCAAAATATTGTTCTAAAAAGTTTATAAGACCCATTGCCTGTTTCGTCATGTAACTCCATTCTCCAAACCAGTTTTACCTAGGAGGATCCAAGACACATAGCCATGGACTCCTTAAGACTGTTTCTAATAATACTTTTTTTTAAATGAACATGAAAAAATATTAGAGTTGAGTAGCTGTAGCAATTCCCTGGTTTGTCAAAAAATGGCTACTCTCCCATTCTTTTTTTAAGAATGAAAAATAATTCAGTTATAGACATTTATGAAAAATTTATTCATTTGTGAGAATGATTTAGCTCAATAAAGTATATTGAAGTAGAATGCAGAGTATGAGAAAGAAAGCTGGATACCAGGTTTGAATTCTTAATATTTCTACAATAAGAGTAAATACGTTAACTCCTCTGGGATTAGTTTCCTCATCAGTAGAATAAGAATGTTAGATTAAATGACATCTGAGATCATTTTGAGATCTAATTGTAAGTTCACAGATGAAGAATCACTTAGTGCAATAGATACTGATGAAAACGTTGAAAATTAAGAAAGACAAATATTTGAATTTATTCTTTAAAAAGCTTTTCATTTGCCTTCTAATACAAGTTTATTAAAATAACTTTTTAATTTTTCAATTACCTCCTTTATATTTTAATTTTTTTAACCTTTCTTTGTCATATTTCTTAAATAGATAAGAATCCTAACTTAAACTACTTAAACTCAAGTCAGTAGCTAGGAGCCTGCTAGCCTTTCATTTAACATTTTGCCTAACTTTGTATTTTTATCTTTACTTTGCCATTGTGCCTTTATTTAACCCTGCTTTCTCATGGTTAGGACTAAGGATTTAACCCCAAAGCAATATTCCTTCTCTTTTACTGTATTGATTTCCTACTAGCTGTAAAATGATAAATTCCCCCAAGAAAACTATACATGAAACTATTAATGATATTTCAAAGTGAAAGAAAAATAAATACAGGAAGGAAAACTATAAATTGAAATACTATTCTTGATTTCTCTTCTGAAAATAGATTTGGGGCAGTAAGTAGTCAGAAAAATACCAGATGATATCATGAACAAGTATAAAAAAATCTCAAATGCATTGTAATAATGCTTGCTTTTTAGTGGCTATTTAAGGTACCAAGATTTTATGAGAAAATGATTAAAAAGCTTGCCTACTCCTTTAAAAAATTAATCTGTTTTATCAACATTTAATTCTCTTGGTATAGATGAGGGAGACTATAGATGGTCACTATGTATGTGGAATCTTGCACTGATCACAATATAGTACTTATTATGTACCAGTCACTGTGTGCACATTTTACAAATATTAATTAATCTGATCATAGGAACGATTTTAGGAGGTTAAGTGCTGTTATTATTATTCCTATTTTCATTGAGGAAACTCATCTTCAGGCATAATTATCTCTGGTTGGTTTTACTAAATTGTTCTTTGCTATAAGAGAAGGCTCAACCATAGAATGGAGGTGGGGAAATAATAATGGCACAAAAACAAGAAAGTATTTTATCATTTTTCTAGTTTTATGCTAAGTATCTAAAACTGTATTTGGCCCATAGGAGGTACTACATGTTCATTGAATTGAATTGAGTTAAATTTGGGTTGTATGAAACAAAATATTAGATGTGAAACTTGTTATGAAGAGTTGAAAAGAGGATTCAGAATGCATATAATTAATTCCATCAGTGTAAGGGTATGCCCAATGCACTCTACCCCAATGGTACTGACAGGTACCATGTTCACACAGTCAACTTGAAAACTTGAATTCAAGTCTTCTTAATTCCAAGGTCAGTCATCAATATCCACTCTGCTAATGATCTTCAAATGATATGTTCAGCAAAGGAAATAATCTGCTGGTGAATTCCAGAGCTTATTAAAAGGGTTCTGATAAGCATAAACATGAAGCAGCCCCCAATGTCATACATCATATGCCTTTAAAAGTATGAACTTGACCTAAACTTTTTGTCAGCTTTGTTCAATAACTGAAAGAAGTGAGAAATACACTTAGAAACATGAATTATAAATTGTTTATTTACCTTCTGTGATAATAAATGAAAATGAATTTTTATATGTTCCCCCAAATCTTGGGTTGTAAGGAAATCTCTTGTTCCTCCTCCTCCTCCGCCTTCTTTTTGGCAAGGCTCAGTGCTCCCAGGGTCAGTGCTCTATCCACTGCGTCACCTAGCTGCCCTGGGAGATCTCTTCTTTAAAGGGACAGGAGTTATATAATCTACTTCAGTGCTTACTTAGTCTCTACAGTATTCACCTTATTAGGGCAGTAGAATGGAAAGGGAGATAGAGAAGACTGAACAATTAAGAAGATGCAGATTCAAGATCTCCCTCTGCCACATGAGAGCTGAGTGATCCTGGACAAGCAAGTAACTTAAACTTTCAATGCCCTAGTCAATTCTTTTAAGATTTTGTTGCATATTTGAAAGTGTTCACGTCCTCACTCCAACTATTTCGTCATGTAACTCCATTCTCCAAACCAGTTTTACCTAGGAGGATCCAAGACACATAGCCATGGACTCCTTAAGAACATATACCCTCATCCTCAGTCAGGCCACTTTTCTACCAGTTGGAGTTGTCTGAGACACACTAATCCCTCCTCCCTGCCCCCTTCCTGTATCATTCTGAAAACTATAATCAAATTATGAACACTGATTCTGGAAAGTGTTAATGGACTACAATTCTATTCAAAAAATATTTCTTAAAGATATGTTGAAGACTATGGGAAGACTACTGAATACAAAGCTATATATACATAATTGCAGAATCACATAATATTGTTTTTTATCTTTATTAATTATATACTCCAAACTGATTTTGATAGTACAAAACATTATAGAAAGTTTCAAATATATTGGCTATAATAATTTGCATCATGTTTTACTATTTAACTTTTTGATACATTTTATCCTTCAACAATTTTGGGGGTAAGAGAGATTTTATAAAAAATTTAAATTTCCAATTTATAAATGAAGACTTATAAAAAAAGTTACAATGATTTTAGCAGTAGAAGAGAATTTCAAGATAAGGAAATTCATCATCTTCATTTTACAGATGAAGACAAGGGTTTAAGTACATTGATTTATAGTTGAAGACCATAGTAGTGAATCTGGAACTATAACGAAAGTTTACTGTTAAAATTAGGTAACTTGCTTAAGGATACAAAGATGGGGAGTGGGGGGCGGTGTACAAGATGGTAGCATAAGAACAGGCTTTTCCAAACACTCTCTCCAAAATATTTCAAAAACCTTGAAATTATGACATTAAATTTTTGAGAGACAAAACTCACAGAAATACCCAATGAGGTAATTCTCCCGCTGAAGGTAATCTGGAAAATCGTGGGAAGGTTCTGTTCCACCAGTTCAAGGGGGCAGCAGAGCATCCAGGATCATTACACTGGAGCAAAGGAGGTCTAGCCTCAAGAAACAGCCCGTGGGGTGCCTAGGTCCCTGGGAGCACTGGCTCCTGGCAACACAAGTGGTTTCCTGACCTGCCAACCCAGGGAACACCAAGCACAACTTGGAAGATCAGCAGGAGAAACCTGTCAGAGTGAGTCCGAAGCCCAAGCTAACTTGGCCCTCAATACAGCCGTGGCTATAATTTTAACCCAGATCCCAGGAAATGGAAGTAGGCCCACATAGCCACCCAGAAGGTGATCCCAGAGCACTCAGCCCACGAAGTTAACGAGGTCAGGGGAGACTGTTGAGGTCTCTCCTCTGACCCTGGGGCAGGACTGTTATGCTTTGTCCATCTTCAGACTCAGGTCAAAGAGCAGGGACCCTCCTCAAAGCTCCAGGGCAGAGGGGTGTGCTCGTGGTCATCCACAGACCAGAGCACAGGCCAAGAGAACAGTCAGAAGCTCTCATAAAACCTTCAAGGAACTGAGATTATTGTAGGGGTGCCCCAATAATACTCAAAAGCTTGGAAAAACCCCTCAAACCAGGGCATAGGCTGGGGAAACAAGTAAATAGAAAAAAAGGAACCTGATCACACACAATTACTTTGGTTCCATGGAGGATCAAGACACACACTCAGAAGATGAAAACATCGAAGTTTCTGTATCTAAAACCTCAAAGAAAAATAGGAATTGGGTACAGGCTATGAAAGAGCTCAAAAAAGATTTCAAAAATCAAGTAAGGGAGGTAGAGGAAAAATTGGGAAGAGCCTTGACTTCATTTTTAAAGAATTTCTGCAGGAAAATTGCCCTGATATACTAGAAGCAGAGGGGAAAATAGAAATTGAAACAATCCACTTATCTCCTCCTATAAGAGATCCAAAAAAACAACCCCCAAGAATATTATAGCCAAGTTTCAGAACTCCCAAGTCAAAGAGAAAATATTACAAGCAGCTAGAACGAAACAATTCAAATATCATGGCTCTACAGTCAGGATTACACAGGACTTAAAAGCCTCCACATTAAGGGCTTGTAGGGCTTGTAATATAACATTCCAGAAGGCAAAAGAGTTTGCTTGGAATGCAACTGAGAGTCAACTACCCAGCAAAATTGAACATCCTCCTCCAGAAGAAAAGATGGACCTTCAATGAACCAGGGGAATTTCAAATATTCCTGCTGAAACAACTAGGGCTGAACAGAAAGTTTGATCTTCAAGTACAGGACTCAAGTGAAGCATAGAAAGGGTGGATGAGAAGGGTAAATTATGAGTGATTTAATGATGATGAACTGCATGTATTCCTGCATGGGAAGAAGACATTGTTGATATTCATATGAACCTTTTCATTTATTAGAGCAGGTAGAAGGAGGAAAAACAGAAAAGGCACAGGAGAGCTACAATAGGCTAAGATATTTCATGTAAAAGAGTCAAGAAATAGCTTTTTCAATGGAGTGGAAGGGAGGAGGAGGGCGAGGGGGAATAAGGCAGCCTTCATTCTTATCAGAAATGGCTCAGTTAGGAAATAGCACACATAATTATTAGGGAAAAGAAATCTAGAAGAAAAAGGAGTGGGTAATGGAAGAAATGGGACAGAGGAGGGGAGGGGAGGGGGATGTAGGTGATAAAGAAGGGGGTAGATCATGGGAGAGGATAGTCAGATATAACACATTTTTTTTTTTTTACTTTTTGCAAGGTGGTGGGATTGAGTGGCCTGTCCAGGACCAAGAGACTGGGTGGTTGCTGGGTCTTGGGGGGGTGGGGGGGTGGCTGGGGCGGGTAGGCTTGGAGCCTCCTGGCCCCAGGGCCCATGCTCTGTCCGCTGTGCCACTCAGCTGCCCCATAGCACAAGTTTGAAGAGGGACATAATGAAAGGTGAGAGAAAATACAATAAATCGTAGTGGAAAGGAATGAATGGAGGGGATTCTATTCAGCAACAGCAACTGTGGAAAAATATCGAAGTAATGTCTCTGATGGACTTAGGATAAAGAATGCGATCCATGCCAGAAACTGAGCTGATAGTATCTGAACACAAACTGAAGCACATTATTTTTTCTCTTTCTTTCACTTTATTTCTTATGGAGTTTTTTATTTTTGTGGGGGAAGGCAGGATTATGTTTACTCTTACAACAAGACTATTTTAGTAATGTGTAAATTTTAAAAAATGTAAAAAAATTAAAAAAAAGAAAAATGGATACAAAGATAACATCAGAACCAGACTACAGTACAGGTATGATAAGGTATAATCAGACACTATCATTATACTAGATCAATAACTTCTATCTATGAGTTTGCAAACCCCTTGAGAGTTATAAAAATTCTTTAGAGATGATTTAAACATCCTCCCAATTATGCCACAAATATATTTTACACTTCTGTGACAACAAACGTGCAAATGCTGGAAGCATTATAGGTTTTTTCCCTGCAACAATTTAAAACCATCACAATTATGCACAGAACAATTTTCGTGTTTGTATATGATTTCATTAAACTGGTCACTTCTTACTAAGTGCAATATATTCTTGCAATTTCTCAACCTGTGATAAAATTATTTCCAAAGAGCCACAAGAGTTTAACATTTTCAGGAAAACTATAAAGATTCCCAAGGGATAATCAAATACATAAGCATAAAACTGTCTAATTTGCAGCCAAATATTGCAAACTTTGTTCAAACCCATATCTAACATTGAAATTAAGTTTAAATATGATTATATAATATTTTGAGAAATCTTCCAAGTTATAATTTCATTTAAAATGCAAAAAATCCATAATTTTAACATAAACTCTTACAGATAATAGTAAGAATGAGATCCTACTGGATTACTTTTAAAATTCATACATTATGTCCCATATAAAAATTTGAAATTATATTATAATTAAGAGGCTTTTTTTTGCATTTTCACAATATAAGTAGAATGAAATTTTATTTTTTACAATTATGGAATGCAATTCTTAATTTGGAGTTTTTTTAAATACAGGTTATCATTGTATTACATTTAAACACACAATGAATAAATATTAAAAAATGAGTAGTATATTAAATTTGATCCTTGGGGATCACAACATTTGTTGTTGCTGTAGTTGTAAGGGATTCAAGAAACAAAAAAAAAAAAACAATGGAAAACACTGTCAGATTATATTTAAGTAAATTTTAAGGCATAGCAATAATAAACTTGGAAAACAACTCGAAGTTGGAAAAATTTATTAGTTCATTTTAGAATTCTTTATTCTCAAATAAAAGAATAAACATTTTGAAAGTGAAAATGATAGTAACTATCCTGACTTTACCACTAATTCAACAGTCCTGGTAACTTACTAATGCTTTATAATGAAAGAAAACTACTGTATAATTTCATCAATATGCTGATGCAATAATAACTCAGATCATACATATGAATTATAAATTGCATACTTCATAATGACTGCTGCTTACACAATAAACCACATACTACAAAGGGATAATTATTATGTGTTACATATATTTTCCAGTGCTAGAATATCTAAGACATGAATATATAACACATTTTTTGTCTGTGAAAATATAGAAAAAAATTTAAACAAATTTAAATTTAAGTTCCACTTTTCTCTACTTTAAGATTTACTATGTGATCCTAGGCATTTAATAAAGGCTTGCTGACCGAGTTATATATTTTTCACTATACAGATGACTGGCCAACTTTATTATAGTCTAATACCATTTATACAATTTAGCTAGTAAGCTAAGGTTCTTGCCCATCTTTTCAAAACTCATTTCTTTATAATTAAGCTAAATCTATAAACTTAAATGGAACTGTCTTTGTCCTTACGCTATTTAAACCAATATTTAAAGAATCTAATATTTAAATTTTCTTAATAATAAGTAAAGAAGTTGCCTGAAGAGAGAAAATTTATTTATGTGGAATTGGTTTTAAGTTGAACAGTATAAGAATTTTGTCTAAAATATTGACAAAAATCAATAAATAAATAGCAACTGTCTTAAAGTGCTGAAAAAACCATTTGGTGCTCAAGGTTAGATAAAAGCAAAAAAAATCTGCTAGAATAAAAAAATTATGAAATATTGATTTTTTATTAAAAAAAGATGAGTTCTTAACTCGTACAGGCTTCAAATGAACAGTCTATTCATTGGTCCAATCTTACTCTGCTTGAAACTGAAGTTCTGGTCTGTTCTTTCAGGTCCAGGTTATTCTGCCCAGTCCTTAGAAAATATGGCAGTACCCTGTTTCCAGGGGCTCATCACACTAATGTTAAACTAAATTAGGATATTCATTTGTCATACTTTAACTCCCAAACTCAAGAGATTTGGCAGCCTCATCTTTAATGATAGCTGAGGGTATGAGCCACTACACCCAATAAACTATCAATTTAAAAAATATCTTGAAAAGAAGTCAGTGTCAGAATATTCTCATGTCATATGCATGAGATATCTCTAAGTCATAGCTATTCTCAAAATTTTTTACTGTTTTAATGTTATTAATTCATAAATTGCATAGATTAAACTATAACTTCAAACTCAGTTATCACCATAATAGCCAATACACAACATGTCGGCTTTTAAGGAAAGCAATCAGATATTTTACAACAAAGGTTGAAATAATAAGTAGCTTCTAACAACTAAAGTTTTGGAAAGAGTAGACAACATTTGTCATTAATCAAAGCTGGACCACATTGTCATGTTTCCTTTTTATCAATTTTATGACCTTTGCATTGGATGTATGGGTACTGAATGTATAAATGGGATGGTAAGACAGGGACCACAAGGTGGTGCTAATTCCCTCTGATAACTGACTGATGATACCACTACAGACGTTCTTCAGATATTATCCAAAGAAATGATCTTCACCATATATGCTGTATGTATCAATGAAATATTGATAAATGGACAAAAAAATGTTATCATGAAGCTAGCAGATTCCTTAACCCATAATGCATTAGCAAATCTCTGTCTTTGGACAAGTGTTAGTGGTAGAAATTTTATAATTTAAAAACCTTGCACAAAATTAACTTATTAGTTTGCTATAAATGTTTCTCAGAAATAGTTGCATTGGTTTAATAAGAATAAATGATGATAACTCTAGGTATAGGTAAGTTTCTCCATAGTTTAAAAGTTAGTTAGACAAAGCATGGAGCTACTCAACTGATTATTATCTCAAACTTTGTGACTGAACTACCTTAGAAAAAGTATTGTAGACAAAGCTTTGGGCCAGCTGCCAACCAATTGCAATTTACTGGGCAAGGAAGCATGCCTTACAGAAGAAACAAGGTATTCTGATAGGGAAACACATGAAGACATATGCCAAGAAGTCAAAGCATGACCACCTCCCTTAAGAGAACAAAAAGATAGAGCTCAGGGCACCAAATCCAAGAACCTTGGAAGCAACAGTGTCTTTAGAATTTCTATTACTACTTCCAACCTAAGTTATTCAATCATTATTGGAAGCAATAATCACTATGGAGAAGGGGCCACTTTCATTTTCACAACCTACACCAACTGGTTACCAATGGTCATCTTATGAGTCTAGGAGTGGTGGCAACCACTGGTCCAAAGGCCCTGCTTCCAGATCTCAGGCCCTATTTCTATCATCTCTCAAAACATCCCCTATAAATATGAGATACAACAACCTCTAGTGGTGTTGAGACTCCAACTCCTTAGTAGTCATAGTCCTACTAAAAGCCCAGAAAATAAAATTCATGTCACCAAAGTCTTGGGCACCACCACATGATTCCACATCAGAATTAGGTATGATTAACAATAAAAAGACATTAAAAGATCTGTATGACTATTTGGCTATGCTGCTGTACCCTAGGACTTTTCCTTCTGCCTTATTGTTGAAACTTCTAAGTACCTGAACTCATCAGAAAGAGGTTCTAGACAGCAGGGACTCTCTAGATTTTCTATTTGTAAGCCCAACCCATAGCACGGTGGTTTGAGTATATATCAATCACTTAATAAATGTTTTTTTTTTCATTTATAGTTTAATTCAGTAAGAGATGGACATCCAGCCTTTCTATCATGTACTTAAATTGTGTTATCTTTCTCCATTAGAATATAAGTTCCTTGAGGGAAGCAAAATGTCTTTCTTTTTGCTTGTATTTGTCTTCCCAGCACTTAGCACAGTGCTAGACAAATAACATTAAATGTCTATTGATGGACTGAGTGCATATTATGGAAGAAACTCTGATAAGGGTCTGGGGATACTAAGCAAAAATAATAATAACAATGTGGCTCTTGCCCAGTGGAGGCAAAGCCATTATGGCAGAGTTAAGGAAGATATTTGAGCTCTCCCAAATTCATTTTCAATCCATGTTAAAATTATGCTTCAGAACAAAATCTGAAGTGCCAAAATCAACAAAGGGACAGGGTGAAATAATTTTCCAGTCCAGCACAGGGCTATAGGGTACAGCTAGATGGCACAGTGGATGGAGCATCAGCCCAGAAGTCAAGGGGACCTGAGTTTAAATTCAGCCTCAGACACTTGAAATGTGCTAAACACTAAGGATACAAATATAACAAGTAAAGAACGTAATGTCTTCAAGGAATTTATACTGTAATGGCAGAAAAGATACACTAAAAAAGTGGGATTAGATGGCACATTACATGGATGATATCTGACATACTCCATCAAAGAACTACAAGCAGGGTTGATTTGCTTTAAGGTTTTAAAAACATGCACAAAAATAAGTAAATAGAAATTGCATAAAGAGTAAATGTAAAGCAACTTCCAGAGCTGGAAGAAATGAACAGGTGGGGTAAACAGGAAATTGTCTTGAGCTGACATCTGAACTGGGCTTTAAAAAGACCCCAGAGCTTCTGTAATGTCCATGCACAGGAGACAGTTTGTATGAAGACACTGAGGCAGAAAAAGAAAATGTCACATACAAGAGTCACCAAATTGTTCAGTTTGATTTGAACATGCAGGATGTGAGGGGAAGTAATATATAAAAAGTATAAAAAGAGAACTACAGATTGTGAAAGGTTTTAAATGCTGCATAGAAAAGTGAACAATTTGCATTTATCAGGGGTTATATGCATGGATTGAAGATTTATGAATATATTTTACAGGGTGCATAAATTAACATGGGGAAAAAAAATCAATGCTTTATTTCCAATAACCCTTACCTTTAAACTCATAAACTTACCATATCCCTTGGGTTTTTTTAAAGCATTATTCTCAAAAGATTACATATATTTCACCAGACAAAAGCGATCAAGGGTCAAAAAAGGTTAAGAATTCTTTTTTTATTAGGGATAATAGGAAACCAATGAAGCTTCTTAAAATAAACAAATACAAAATACATGGAGTAAATACAAAATAATTTGATGGGGAGGGTGTACTAAAAGGGAGTGGATCAAGAAAGGTCTCAGATAGACAGTGGCATTGGAGCTAAACTGATGGTATCTAGTGATTCTAAGACAAAGAAGTGAGAACAGATGTTTTCTGTTCTGAGGACTCATGGGGATTGGGTTAGGAACTGGAATAGGATTGGAACATGATTTTTTTATTATTATATGGAGTTATCAGTTGATGAAAAGTAGTTATTTTAATCACCTGTATAATAACCTGCAGACTATTAAAACAGGAGAGCAATGTGTCCCAGAAATGTTCATATTTGAAATGGATCAAATAAAAATAATTTTTCAATATAAAGAAAGACAATAATAAATAGTGGCAACTTAACAATGCTAAGAATTATTTAGTGCCTTATTCAAACAAACACACACACACACACACACACAACTACACGCTCTTATATAGTTATAGTCATGTTATGTTTATATACATATATTTATTTACATGCACTATATATATATATATATAAAATATATATGTATATGTATATGTATAGCCATCACATAAACTAATCCTTACTACAATCTTGTGAAGGAAATATTTCAGATAAAATATTAAAATTTACAGGAAAGGAAATTGAGGCTTAGAGGTGCTAGGTGACTTAAGGTGGGAGAGGAGTACTGAGGGGAGCATACCTTCTTAACAATCAGAACTCTTAAAAATGTAACTAGTGTCTTAAGCGTGGATGGGGATGGGGTGTGAGTTACTTATTACTAAATTTTTTTTTAGGATTTTTTGCAAGGCAATGGGGTTAAGTGGCTTGCCCAAGGTCACTCCAGGGCTAGTGCTCTATCCACTTTGCCACCTAGCCATCCCATACTCAAGATTTTTCAAAAGAATAGAGGACCAGGGTGGCTAGGTGGTGTAGTGGATAAAGCACCAGCCCTGGAGTCAGGAGTACCTGGGTTCAAATCCGGTCTCAGACACTTAATAATTACCTAGCTGTGTGGCTTTGGGCAAGCCACTTAACACCATTTGTCTTGCAAAAAAAAAAAAACCCTAAAAAAAATAGAGGACCAATTAGGGATATTATATAATTAATGTATATTTCTAGTAGAAGTTGAACCATAAGACTTGTTTTCAAAATATACCAATAAAGTTTGGTGATATATCTTTAATCTTTATATCTTAAAATATCTTTCCTTCCAATTTTATCAAGTAAACAATAAGCATGAACTCTTGATAAGAGTGAATAGAAATGGGGAAAAATCAGTCAATCAAAATACTTCAGGAAGGAAACTTCAATAGACCGATCAGAAAATAATTTTAAAAGGATAAAACAAAACATTTATTTTCTTGATCTTCAAAAAATGTTCCCTTACAGAGGTGAGCCTTTTTTAAAATTTGTTTTTTTTTAACTAAAAACTAGTATAAAAGATTTAGAGTTGAAGGGAAGTCAGTCCATCATGTTCCAGATATATAAAATGAGACCAAGAGATATTAAGTGACTTTCTCAAGATCATTTGAGTGACCAGAAGCAATTCCAACCTAGTTCTCTGCCTTTAAATTCAGCATTCTTTTAAAATTTTGAATAAAACCTTTAAAGGGATTCAAAAATCTTGCCAGACAGTAGTTCTCTCAGAATTTCCACAGAATGAAATTTCTATTTTTACTCAAGTTGTTTGAGCCAAACTATATTTAATCAGTTGGAAATAAAATTTAAACTAAAAAATTCTGAGCTAATATAGAAAGAATCAAACAAGCTCACAAGATCTGCTTGTATTCTAAACAAAATCAGAGATGCCCTTTGATCCCTATGCAATCCACTCTTTGGTAAAACTTTATTTTTATTTGAAAAAATAATATTCTGGAAAATTTGTAATTCATGTGAAATCAATGAACCATGAGAATTGGCACAAAGAGAAGACATTGCCTCTTTTCCACAAACTCTTCTAATTTACCAATAACGAACAATTCCTCTACTGTTACTCTAATCCCTACAAGTATATCAATTTATCAAGTAGCTTTCTGAAGCACTCAAAGAAAAAGTTTCTTTATAACAGATAAATTTATATTTTTAAGATACTGTAACCAAAATCATACTAATCTGACATAATTTCACTAGGTAACTTTAAAGAGTTGTTTTGAAAATAATTTATACGATTCACAGCATCACTGAATAATGTTTAAGGAAAAACAGTAGAATTTCCTAAAGAAGAGGAACATCATTACATATATGTATATGTATATATATATATGTGTGTGTGTGTGTGTGTGTGTGTGTGTGTGTGTGTGTGTGTGTACATATAGGGATGTAGATATAAAAAACATTGTGTGTGCCCATATGGGGGTGAGGGGGGGGGAGAGAGACAGAGACAGAGACAGAGACAAAGAGACAAAGATAGAAAATACTTGCTGATACAAGTAGTGACAAAGAGATGGCATGATAATAATAATGTTTGCCCTTCATTTTCGAAGATGACATCAGGGAGGTGATGACACAACAAGCACATGAATTGGATTTTAGTGAGGGAGAATCTGTGCTAAGTCACCAGCCTCACTTTCTCCTCCAGAGTCATCTGGGTTCATTGGCCCTGGATGCAAGGTTCAGTTGGGAGAGTATTACACTGAAGATCTAAAGGTTCTTAGTAGTCCCTCTTCTGAAACCTGCTGTCTAATTTGATACTGGAATAGTGCCCCAGGATTTGCACAGGACTTGGATGTTCTCCAACTGGGAATAGAAGTTTCCAAAACTAGTCAAATCATTTGGAGGAAGAAAAGGAGGGGCATTTCCCTATATCAATCAAATCAAAGGAAGGAAGGGAAAGAGTGAGAAAGAACACTGAATGTACAAGGTAGAATCTATGGTGAAATGTTGTAATATTCAGAGGCTAGACAAAAAGTCAGATTAGGAAAGACTACAAGTAATACTAAACAGCAATAATATTTGTGGATTCACAGTTTACAAAGAATTTTCAAAAGATAGCTCACAAAATCCCCACAATAAAGTTGAGGAAGACAGAACAAGTATTACCCCTAATATTTATAGATGAGAAAACAGTGAAACATTAAGTGAATTAATTATCCAAATCAAAAGACTAAAACAGTAGAAGCTGAACAATATAACCCATTAATCCAGATTCCAGTATAGTTGTCTTTCCATTAAACAATGAAATTGTTTGTTGTAGCAAAGAGAGATAAAGATGTGCCAATGATCAGATGGGAACATAGAGCCCATTTTGTCTTGTGGCAAACACTCCCTTCTCTATCCACATGCCCCAACCCCCTCCTTCTTTTTAGAAATATTAAAAAAGCATTTTAAAACTATCCTAACATGAAAGCCTTTGACTAATTTGTTTTCGATACATTGAGTTTAAGGTCTTTTATGGGATGAGAAATTTCTTACAATTATGAGATGGAAATTTATTACTTATAATAATTTGATTATTTCCTTTTTCCTACTGAAAGGATACATTTTGGGTGGCTAGGTGGCGCAGTGGATAGAGCACCGGCCCTGGAGTCAGGAGTACCTGGGTTCAAATCCAATCTGAAACACTTAATAATTACCTAACCGTGTGGCCTTGGGCAAGCCACTTAACCCCATTGCCTTGAAAAAAGCTAAAAATAAATAAATAAATGAAAGGATATATTTTAAATGATTATAAAAGAATTGTACATTTTAAATTTAAGTGAAAAACAATAAATGTACTAAATTACATGATCCTAAAATTTATTATTAGTGAAAATAAGACTCACTGTACATATCATGAAACAGTTAAGACAAGCAAATATTTAATTTTCTTATTTTTCATGTGTAAAACTACAATTAAAATTCAAAGAATCTTGGTTCAAGTTCTGGCTCTGCAACTTACTACATAGGAGACCATCAATGAATTATTTGACTTTTTCGGGACCTCCATTCTTCATCTTTAAAAAGAAGATGCTGGATGGACTAAAGGGTTTTCCTCTAGGTCCCTCCCCTAAATCTATCAAAGCTTCTATTTAATTGCAATTCCAGTAATAATAGCTGGCAGTTACAAAAGGTTTTAAAATTTGCAAGGATTTAGGCAAATGCAATCTCATTCTCTATTCACAACAACCTTGTAAACTAGTATTGCCCGAATTTGATCCTAAGGAAATTCAAACTTAAAAAGAATAAATGGCTTACTGAAGGACTCTACAAGGAAGTGCTAAAATCAAATTCTGGCTCATGTATTTTAAAGGCTCAAGTATTTTAAATCTATGTCCAAGTCATTTTATACCATACCATCATGCCCTTTTTTAAAAAACTTTTTAAATTTTTTTTAAGGTTTTTGCAAGACAAATAGGGTTAAGTGGCTTGTCCAAGGCCACACAGCTAAGTAATTATTAAGTGTCTGAGGGCAGATTTGAACCCAGGTACTCCTGACTCCAGGGCCGGTGCTCTATCTACTGTGTCACCTAGCTGCCCCACCATCATGCCTTTTGACAATTAGCTGAATACAGAGATTCTCCTCTGACAATTACCCTTTATGATCCTGAGCATATTACTTAAACTGATACATAAAAATTAGGAATTTAAACTGGATAGTATTTGAGATTTTTTTCTATTCTATTCTGTGATTTTTAAAATTCTAAACTAAAAGTATATACAGTAGATGTCTGTAATGTTTATGACATAAAAATTCCTGAAAATTTCTGAAAATTCCATAAAATTTCATTCTCTTGTGAATCATCAGGCTTAGAAATATTTTCCTATAGAAAAATATATTTATACAGAAAAAAATAGGAGAGTGAAGTTGGTTATGAAAAAGGAAAAAAATTTAAAAATTGTAAAAAAGTAACAATATGCTTAGGACATAGTTGATCCTTTGAATTTTCTCTATGCCTACTTTCTGCTCCTTCCATCTCTATTTATAATTTTTTTATTCTTACCTCTTTTCTCACCTGGTTTAAAAATAAAATACAACTTAAAAAGCTAAAATTCTATTTAATTAAAGAAAAAACTTAAAACAAAATTATATTCTAGATTCACAAATGCTATATAAGTAAAATTTAGTCATTTGTTTTTCCATATACTAGATAGTGATTTTTAAAGGGATTTCTACTTTGTTAAAAACTGTCTTTCCCTAGAGATGGAGAGAAAATGTCATTTGAAGCTTTAGTACTTCAATCAGTTCTTGGAATCATTCTTTTACTCCAATATATGAAAGAAACTAAGCAGTTCTATCACACTTAATCATTATGCCACAGAGAACCTGAACAAATATTATTTCATCCCCTTTAAACATGTATGTAAAGGAATGTTGTGCTGCTGTATTCCACATACAACTACAAAAGGAAGGAAGCTACGTATTGACAGAAAAACAAACTCAAGATGATGTAATCTAATAGTTCAAATTTTATATTTACAAGCACATACTTTAAATTGGGAAAAAATTGGACATTAAACTGAGAATCAAGAGTTGAAAAATAAAAAGTGATTAAAATATTTAATCTAAACTCAATATTTCTCTTTATCAATTGTTCATCTGTCTTTGAAAATTCATTAATCATTTAATAATGTCTTAAATGGTAACCTAGGTCAATGTTCATAAAACACTGAAGTCAAGCAAGCATGAAGTATATATAACACTAACTTTGTACTTGTAAACATCCGTTCCAAACTGAGTCCCTTGGGAAATTCAAGAAATTCACTGACTGAGCTACTCAGAATAAATAGAGAACACTTGACTTGGCCTATAACACTTTAACTGATTGAAAAAAAAATTAACTGTTCCCCTACTTGCACAGAAATGGACATTTTATGAATATACTGTTGTGGTAACAGTAAATCTTAACTTTATTAATTCCTGATTTTTGGATTTCCCTACATATACTGGGACTTGTTAAAAATAATCTTTTGAATCCAAACAATTCATATTTGAAAATTAAAAACTGATTCAAGGAAGCAAAATCAAATATTTTTAAAGATAAATCACATTATTCTTAATTATTCATAAAATTCAATGGGTTATTGCTTGTACACTCAGTTTAACTGAGATATTCTCACCAAAATAAGATAATGAGAGAGGTCAAATTTTTACCATTTGTTTTCCTTCCAGATAGTTACAAGAAACCAGAGGCTTCTTCATAAGCCAAGAGGCCTGGATTTTTTGAAATGCACATTTAAATACACATTTGACTTCTCAAAACGATGCCATAAGATGCTTTTGGTTACATAGTTTTGCTAAAGAATGGGTGTAAAATTAAATAATGTTTGTTGCTTACTCATTTAGATTAGTATCAGAAAAGCAAATTTTTTGACAAATGAATTGGAAAGATTTATAAGATATCACAACTGCATTTTTAATCAGAAAATTTTATAACATTTGTAAGGGAGTACAGCATTTTCCCCCTCCTTCATTTTTACAATATATAACATACAGACAAATCATTTATCACTGTTTTGATCAAATAATTAAATGGCCCTTTGAACCATGATTTCTCAGTATGGTAGGTATTTAAATAGTCTTCCCAAGAGTTCTTTCTAATTTAATTTCCAATATTGACTTTACAATTATCTTCATTAAACTTGTACCTGAAGACATAAAGGAATTTTAAGACAATATTTTTCTATAATGTTGGAAAAACACAACCCAAATGATCAAAATGGATTAAAATTTTTTCAATTCTTCACAAATTATATCAATTGCTTTTAAGCTCATCTCATCTACTTCAGTTTTCTCAATTATAAAACAAGAATAATAAAGGAACCTCCCTCCAGTGATACAGTAAAGATCAACGAGGGTAATACATGAAAAATGTGTTGCAAATCTAAAAACTGGAACTATTAATATTACCATTGCTATTATTTGACAATAAAATATAAAATATCAAGAGTAATTAACAGAAGCGATCTATTGCTATGTCAGTCAATCATCAGATCTTACGCATTCTACTTCTTGAGCCTCTCAGCTACTAATATTTCTCCAAAAATATCTATTTTTTCTTTCAGGTAACCCTTAGGTCACTTATGAGCCTCAAAGCTTACTCATATGGCATTATTACATTTTATTAGTATACTCATTGGTAATATGGGTTACATTGTAGTCATAAATAAATATTAAATTCTAAATGTGGTTCTTGACAAATTTTTGTTGGATGATGCAAATTAGGAGAGCTAAAAGGTTGGACACTCATAACATATATTTTCATATGTATAAATACCATTACTGTTTCCTTTTGTTCTTTCTGTGACATAGTAAAGGTTTAATCAATTTTTGTTAATTGACATCTCTGCATAGAATACTCAAGGACTGTCCTAATGATAACCAAAGCAAAATATTACAAGAATAATCATAGAATCTCAATACTTCAGAATAAGAAAGGATCTCAAAGAGCTTTAGTTCAACATATACACAAAAGGAATGCCCTCAGCAACATACCAAACTAGTAGTAGTCATTCAGATATTGCTTGAAATTGAATGCCTCCACAGAAATAGAACCCCATCAACTCTAGAGACAACAAACTTTTTTTAGATGTGTATATATAATTATTATGTAGGGTTTTTTTCTGACATCAAGCTTAAATCAGCCTCTTTGCAACAAAGTAGAGTTCTACCCTCTAGAGTTAGCTAAGTGGTAAAGAAAACTGCTGGTCCTGTAAACAAAGGACCTGAGCTGAAATTTACCAGCTGCATAATCACAGATAAGTAAATTGATTTCTAACTGCTTCAGTTTCCTCAATTATAAAATAGAGATCATAGCACCTATCTCCCAAGGTTATTGTGAGGCTCAAATCAGAAAACATTTTTAAAGCTTTTCACACAATATATGACACAGAGAAGTGATCAATAAATGCTAATTCCCTTTCTTTTCTATCCATTCTTCTGGAATCAAATGGAACAAATTCAATTTCTCTTGCATATGATAGATCTTCACACATCAGAGGGTTATCAAGTGCAACTGTTTCCAGGGAACTAAGGTCCAGAAAGGTTAAGGTAACTTGCCAAAAGTTGCACAGCAAATAAGCAAATGAGTCAGGATTCAAACTTGTCTTTCTACTCTTTCTTCCTTACTGAAAAGACTCAAGATATTTCCCAGATCTTCTAATGAAGATCCCAGTCCCTTCTAATGAAAGGGACTCCAGGTCCTTCACCTTATTAGCTGACTTTGACTGAACACTGTCAATCTTATCAATATATTTCTTATATTACAGTACCCACAACTAAACAAGATATTCAAGTGAGGAATGACAAAAACAGTGTATACAATGGG
The DNA here is from genome assembly GCF_037893015.1 of Macrotis lagotis. Lineage (NCBI taxonomy): Eukaryota > Metazoa > Chordata > Mammalia > Peramelemorphia > Peramelidae > Macrotis > Macrotis lagotis. Next base: position 553,777,136 of record NC_133666.1, on the reverse strand, counting down.
ATGATTTCCATGCCATTCTCCTCAATGCTGTCCATCAATGTCTAAGGTTTTTTGGTTGCCACAACATAACGCTGACTCATAATGAGTTTGCAAATAAAACTCTCAAATCTTTCTCTCAGTTTTTCAGAACTACTAATAATCTTTTCAAAACTGCTAATCCAGGGGCGGCTAGGTAGCGCAGTGGATAAAGCACCAGCCCTGGAGTCAGGAGTACCTGGGTTCAAATCCAGTATCAGACACTTAATAATTACCTAGCTGTGTGATCTTGGGCAAGCCACTTAACCCCATTTGCCTTGCAAAAAACAAAAAAACAAAAAAAAAACCCCTAAAAAATAAAAAAAAACCCAAAAACTGCTAATCCAATCCTACAGTTATGAAATTTATTTATTAGTTCCTTAGCATACATTTTTTTATTTATCTCTACTGAATGTCCTCTTATTATATGTAGCTCAATGCATCAACATTCTTTTGCAAAGTAGATCTATCATTCAATTATCCCTTCTCAACTTTATCTTATACAAATCTGATGAGCATGCGCTCTATGAATTAAAAAAATGTTAAATAGTACAGGACCAAGCATAGATCTCTAGGATAATCTATTGAAGAACCTTTCCATGCTGTCTGTCACAGAAACATTAACAACTACACTTTGAGATAGACAATTCAACCAATTTTAAATCCATTTAGTTTCTAGTATTTTGTCTAGCTATTTAACTTTCTCACCAGAAAAATATGAAATAATTTATCATAAATAAAGACTCTATCTACCTATTCAGGTACATCTTTTCCTATCCAGGCACCTTACAACCACAGCTGTTCTTGAAGATTTAATACTGTGTACAAGACATTTACTGAAATGAAAATATAGTTTAGATGTGGTGATGCCATTGAGATCTTTCTTTCACTCTTAATTTAATTATTTCTTGGGATTTTCTAAATATAACATCATATTGTCAGTAAATAGTTCCATTTCCTTTGTCAAAATTTTTACCTTTGATTCTCTTTTTCAAGTTTTACTGCTATAAACTGAACTTTCAAAATGAAGTGAAATAATGTTTATTATTTGAAGAACAAATGGGGAGAAAGGTCATAATTGCTTTATCCCTGTTTGTAATAGGAAAGTTTCTAAAATGGAGAATCTTAAGCAATGGATTATGAACCTTTCTTTTTTTTTTTTATGAACCTTTTTTTTTAAAGTTTTTTGCAAGGCAATGAGGTTACGCGGCTTGCACTATGCCACACGACTGAGTAATTATTAAGTGTCTGAGGCCGGATTTGAACTCATGAACTCAGGTACTCCTGACTCCAGTGCCCTAGGCCACACGACTGGGTAATTATTAAGTGTCTGAGGCCGGATTTGAACTCGGGTACTCCTGACTCCAGGGCCGGTGCTCTATCCACTGCGCCACCTAGCCACCCCATGAACCTCTTTCTTAAAGAGATTTTGACAACTCTTATTTCAATATAAGAAGATTCTTTTAAAATTCTTAAATTTCATTTTGTGCCTTTAAAAACAAGATTCTTAGAAGAGGTTCAGGAACTTTACTAGATTGCCAAAGGGGCATTGTAGCATAAAAAAAAAGTTAAGAACCAGCTGTAGAGTTTCTCTGTTATAATTGATGTTAGTTTTCAGTTTTGAGCACATGATTCTGATCATATTTAAATGATCCTACAGTTTTGTGTAGTTTCAGAATTTTTAAGTACTTTAAATAAAATTTTTCAAAGGATTTTTTAATAGCTATTGAAATACTAAGGCAGGTTTTTTTATAATTTTTGTTGTTTGTATGATTATCTTACCAATGTTGCAATTTTCCTACAGTAGACATTTTTCTGCTATACTTCTTTTCTACTCTGTCTCACCCTTGTCTGGTTATCAGTACCATAACTGCTTCATAAAAAAGGTTTAGCATACTGCCTTATATATTTATTTTTGAGAATAATTCTTAAGTATAAGTATTACTTACTTTGGGGATATTGGATTAAATTCACTACTATATTCATCATGCCCAAATATTTTTCTCCATTTTTGGCAATTCATTTATAGCTTACTCAATTTCTGTTTCTGAAACTGAGTTGTTGAAAATTTTTCTATGCTGATTTGTTGGTTTGGGTGTTTGATGCTTTTTTTATTGAAATTAATCAATTTTCTTTGAAATCTCACTTTTGATGGTATATAATTTTACACAGTACACAGAAAATTTATTCTTTATCTTAGGAAAAATTCACAACAACCAGAGCTAAAATTATAAAAATTAAAGCCCAAAGAGAAATGGGCTCCTAGAGGAGATAGTGTGAGAGAGAATGAAGGGAAGATACAATTCAAAGGAATCCCAGAGGGAGTATAACTATAGCATAGCAAAAAAGGTCAAGATTACTCAGAGTGCTCAGTGATTATGTTTAATGTAATCCACTGCAGCTGACAGCCGGGAAAGAAAGAGACTGTGTCATAAATGGAATTGGCAGTAATCTTCCAGAGAGATCAATTTTATTTATAATCTGGAACTAATAGGGTGTTTCCCCCTGAAAGCAGATGGATTTCCTCTATGAAAGACAGAGAAAAAGGAGGACTGGAAGAAAGAGAGGTAGAAAAGAAAGGGACAGAAGGGGAAGAGAGAAAGGAGATTAAGAGAAAGGGAAGGAGAAAAAGAAGAAAGGAAAGAAGGAAAAAAGAAGAAAGAAGGGAAGAGGACCTTTTAATCCTTAGAACAAGATGCACAGTAGGTGTTTAATATTGTATATTCTAACAAAAGCTGTTACTTTCTGATAGAGAAGCCAAGAAAATAAGCTAACAGAGTAAGTCAAAGGCAGTTGGTAACAGTAATCCTAACAAAGGCATCTACCTCTCTTCCACTCTGGGGTTGCCTGTAAGCAGTAGATAAAAGCCTAGAATTTCTGGGTTTGTGATCCTAAGCTGGTTTTATATACAACAGAAAAAAAGCCAGCCAACACTACAGACTCTGGGGTATTTGTTGTTAATGGTCGCTTACCTTTGGGTAACCACTAGGTGGTGGTATGGGAGTGGACAATATGATCTTTGAATACTGACAGCAGTTTTCAGGTGTTCTCTGTTTATGTGAATGGCTCTGCCTCATTTATAATACTTCTTCACCTTTTTTTATGTTACAGACTCCTAGGACTGTCTGAAGATTCCTACAGAGTCCTTCTAAAAATCATGTTTTTAAATTAATAAAATAAAATACATGGGATTAAAAGGAAACCAAATAAAATGAATTAGTTTTTAAAATATATGCAGTGAGCAGGCTCCATATAAACACTGGAGATTCAATTCATTTCATTTCATTCAATTCATTTCAGGTCAGTTCAGTTTAGATTAATTGTACTTGTTTCTTGTTAAGTGCCTATAAAATGAAAGGTACTATATGTTAGAAACTGTGGGATAAATATGGACATGCCCTTCCACCATAAGAAGGCAGTGATCTAAGAAGATAATGGTGGATAGAATGCTGCCTCTGAAGTCAGAAAGATTCATCTACCTGAGTTCAAAATCTGTCCTCAGACAGGTTCCATGTAAATACTACAAAGACAAGAGTCATGGTAATTCTTTAAGGCAAATTGAAAAACTCGATTTGTATTATTGTTCAGATATGGGACTGCAAGCATGGCTGCACAAACTTAGGTGACTTACATGGCTATAGTTAACATAGGATATTTCCCTTTAAAAATAACTCTCAGTCTATTCAAGCACTTGTTTAAAACCCCTGCCTCTAAAGTTATGTGCCATATAAAACAGAAAAAGACAAGTTTATTGTGAAAATTTTACCACACCTGTTACTAATAAACCATCTCAAACATAAAAGAACTGAGTATGGCTCCATCAGAACATCTGGTTTTGAACAGAATTTTATCCAGAGCAGTCCACCTGAGTAATCAGCTGGAAAAAGCACATGTAATTAGCTGAATAAATTGATATAAGGTTTTGCAGCAATTTTCATTAAAATGTTAGAGAAAAACCTTCCAAATAAAATTATTTGTATTCTGATAGAGATGGGGGTCAAAGTACTTTCTCTAACAAAACTAGCTAAGTTTAGCTACTTCTCTGTAGCTTTTTTTTTTCTTTTATATTTTTGCAAGGCAAATGGGGTTAAGTGGCTTGCCCAAGGCCACACAGCTAGGTAATTATTAAGTGTCTGAGTCTGGATTTGAACCCAGGTACTCCTGACTCCAGGGCCGGTGCTTTATCCACTGCGCCACATAGCTGCCCCATTTAGCTACTTCTCAAAGTTGCTTTATTCAAACTTCTTTATACACATGTCATATAGATTCTATTTACTCTAGAACTATGGATCTAGGCAATGAATCATATGTAGTTTGGGCCAATTTCACTACCATCCAATTTAGAAAGCTTGGGATAATTTTCTCTTTAAATTTAATTTGCCTAAAATCTGAAGAAGTGTGGTGCAGGTGAAAGAATATTATTATAAGAAGAATGAACATATTTGGGCCCAAATCCTGGCAGTGTGTCACATGTCTCTAAAATTCAGTTTTCTCATGCACAAAATGAATGGGTTATTCTTGATGACTTCTAAGTTGCTTTCTAAGCTAAATCTATAATCCTCTATTTGCACAGTTTGTATACTACCACACCACCAGAGCATATCCAAAATCAATACCATCACTGAAATTAATTATCTATATCTATTCCCATATCAAATTGCCACTCCAGAACCTAATTCTCTTACTTTAAAAATTGTAGCCCTCTCTTCATCACACCCACATACAATTCAATCATCACTCTCACTAGGTAGCAAGTGACTGAAGTACCTATTAAATAAGTAAAAGTAAGATTTTTGTGCAAAAAAGAATGTTTAATTATCTGTATATATAATCTGTCCAGTTCTTCATGACCCCACATTGGACTTTCTTGACAAAAAAACTGGAATGGTTTGCCATTTCCTTCTCCAGTTCATTTTATAAATGAAGAATTGAGATAAACAGGATTAAGTTACTTGTTCAGGGTCATGCAGCTAGTTAGTGTCTGAGGACAGATTTTGAACTCAGGTAGATGAATCTTTCTGACTTCAGAGGCAGCATTCTATCCACCATTATCTTCTTAGATCACTGCCTTCTTATGGTGGAAGGGGCATGTCCATATTTATCCCACAGTTTCTAACATATAGTACCTTTCATTTTATAGGCACTTAACAAGAAACAAGTACAATTAATCTAAACTGAACTGACCTGAAATGAATTGAATGACACAGCTAGAGAAGCTGCTAGAGGAAAGGAATGAAAGAAGCAGACAAAATAGGAAATATTTATCTAAAGAGTAAAGAATGCATCAAGTTAAGGTGGGAGAAGAGATAAAGAAGTAAGGTTACCCAGTGAAAAACTTCAAAGCAAAAGATGCAGTCTTTTGCTTTGATCTATAAAAAAAAAAAAAATCACGGGGCAGCTAGGTGGCGCAGTGGATAAAGCACAGGCCCTGGAGTCAGGAGTACCTGGGTTCAAATCCAGTCTCAGACACTTAATAATTACCTAGCTGTGTGGCCTTGGGCAAGCTACTTAACCCCATTTGCCTTGCAAAAACCTAAAAAAAAAAAAAATCACCTTGGAGTCCTAATGTTATGAAAAGATGATGATGATGATGAAGATGAAGATGGTGATGAGGATGATAATGACAAATAAAATCTATATACTAAAGCACTTTAAGATTTGCAAAACACTTTGCATATATTATCTCATTTGAATTTAAAAGCACCCTATGAAGTAAAGTGCTAGCATTGCACCATTTTATAGATGAAAAGACAAAGACAAAAAGAGTTTAAATAACTTGCTCAATATTATTAGACATCTAGTAAGATCCTGGGGTAAAATTTGAACTGAAGTCTTAAGTCGAAATCCTCTATCCACTATCTCACCTAGCTTCCAAAAGTTATTGTAGAGAGAAAATGGTTGCTAGAAGTTGCTGGAAGTTGCATTCAGCAAAATTCAAATTGATTCTTCCCTTTAATAATACTGACTCATACTGACATAGTATTTTGGGGTTTATAATAGTTTTTTTACAATTGTCTGTATAAGTAGATCAAGCATGCATGTCATAAAATTTTAGTGACTTACAACTTCTTCCATACTTTGAAAAGACCACGGACTAAGAGCATAAACAGTATAAACTGATGGACAGGATGAATTGTTTTTCTTTTAAAAATTTTTTAAGGGTTAGCTCTTTGGGAGAATTAGTGTAGAAGGAAATAATGGGAAATGTAGGAAGGCACAAAAATATATCAATTAAAATTAAAATAAATGTATAGGGCTGAGTTAAGAGGAGGAAAGAGAGAGGCTGACAGAGTCAAAAGATAAAGAAACAGTAAAAGAGAGGCAAAGATATATTCTCCAGAATGGGACAAGAAATAGTTCCATTGTATTCAAGTCAGAGTTCATTTGTAGCATTCTGTCCAGTTTGAGAAACAGTTCAGAAAGATCAATGATGAATTAGAGAATATCCAGAGGAGAACAACCAAAATTACAAAGATAATAAAATGTTGATCAGTTGAAGAAAACAGGAATATTTAGATGATACCTGAATAAAGAAAATGAATCTGAGACTCAGAAATAAGGATAAAAGAAGGAATTCTAGAAAAAGGAAGAGAAAGCTGATATATAACCAGAAAGGGAGATTGAAGCTGATCTGTGTAGGTCTTAAATGCTACAGGCTCAGGAATTTAAAATTTTATTCTAGGTCAATGTGAAGTCACTGACAGTTTTTGAGCACTGACATGGCAACTTTTGTGCCTTAGAAAAGTCAGTTTGGCTCTATATGAAGACTGCATTAAAGAAGGGAGAAATTCTAGAACTAAGAGGTTATTATAAAAGTCCAAGAAAAAGGTGATAAGATGGTAATCATGAGAATTAAGGGGAGAACTGATGATAATAGTAGGGGTAGATGTAAAATCAATGAGTTATGAACACTGTTTGATCTGGGAGGTGAAAAAAGGAAGAATAATATCATAGAATTGGAGGTGAAAAGTAAAACTCAAGGACATCTAGTCCCTCGTTTTCCAGATAAGAAAACTCAGGCCCAAAAAGGTTAAGCAACTTATCTAGAATCACAAAGGCAGCAAGAGCCAGAGCAGGAATTTGAACAAATTCAAAGCTTTTCTTCAATTCAAAACACTGTCAGGCATGTTAATAAGGCAAAAAGTTAGTTTTATTGAGATAATAATGTTAAAACAAATGAAAGAGCAATGTTGGAAGAAGGGCAGGCTGATAAGGAAAGATAACTAGTTTTGTCTTAGATATATGGGATGATGAATGGCATTCAAGAGAAAGATGAACAAAAATTTATATATATATTTGGAGTCATCAACACACACAGAGAGAGAGAGAGAGAGAGAGAGAGAGAGAGAGATACTAATTAAACTCACTGAACTGAGGAATTTAAGGAAGAAAGTTTCTAAAGAGAAAAGAGAGGGGCGGCTAGGTGGTGTATTGGATAAAGCACCCGCCCTGGAGTCAGGAGTACCTGGGTTCGAATCTGGTCTCAGACACTTAATAATTACCTAGCTGTGTAGCCTTGGGCAACCACTTAACCCCATTGAGTTGCAACCCCCCCACCAAAAAAAAAAGCTCCTCTCCCAACTTTACCATTTTTTTCTATTTCTACACTAGCAGAAAGTGAAAATAATATCTATCATAAAGTCATGTAATTTACTTTGTCAGAGCTGCTATAGAAGCTATATAACTATGTCAGCTGAAGCAAAATAAACAAACAGGTCAGTTCATATAGGGCTGAACATCTTAGTTCCAAATTACTCCTGAGACTCTCAATTCCACAGCTTCTACATTTTAGTCAACTAGGTATAAAGTAGGCACTCTGCTATGCTGTGGTGGTACAAATACAAAAAAGAAAACAGTTTCTAAAACTCGGAAATTTATATTCTACTGGGGGGGAAATGAAATGGTATAAAAGACATGGGGAAGAAGGCGATTTTCTTCTTTCTCCAATACTCATACTTCTCTGTAAGTATGGATACATTTAGAGGCACCTTACTGAAAAGACAAAGGAAACCCAAAATAATCACCTGGTTGAAGTTCAGGTGACAAATATTCTTCAGAGGAGTGATCAACTTTATCTGATTTAAGGATCAGTATCCTGTATTTAAATTGACTAGGTTAAGTGTTAAGGGATGGACACAACAAATTACTCTTTAAATGGATTATTACAAACACACACAAACAAACAGACAAACACAAAAAGACACAGATTTTGCTTTGGGGGAAATCTCTGAATAAGGCATGTGATTTTCCATTTGTGATGAATGCTAGTTCAATAGTAAGCATTAATGATTCAGAACAAATTTATTAACACGACTGAATGAATGTGTATATTAATGCAACAAAGTATCTCTAAGAACAGTTATTTTAAGTACAGATCATGACATAAGGAAAAACTTAAAGTAACTTATACTGGCAATTAAATTCTAGTCATTATTTCATTTATTTGGTACTTTATGATTTATAAAATACATTTGCCACAACAAATTTGTGATATAGAGCAGTATAATGATGAATATCTATGATTTACTAAAGAACAAACTGAGTCTTTTAGAAATTATGCGATTTGCCCATGAACACATAGGATTTTAATTTAGCTCCCAATAAAAGTTCAGTGCTCTCTATACTCCATCCAATTCTTCCTTTCAATCATAATTAAATTATAATAACCTGTATGTTATTATCATACAATCCCTTGTTAAAATTTAAGATCCTAACAGACAGAGATGATTTAGTTTTTCATTAGTTACTGAGATATTCATCAACATGGTTATGTTCACAAGGAATATTCTGGCATCAAGAGATTAGATCATTGAAAAAAAGTGAGAAAAAAAGACTGATGAAATAATCATTAAGACAGAGAAGTTTGGATAACATATATTTAGACTTCATGTACCCCCAAAAGAAAATACTGGATTGGGAGGAAAAGATTCAACAACTAACAATTCCAGTTTTCCAAATTCTATATTTCACAATTCCATTAGCAATGCATTAAATGTCCCAATCTTCCCACAACCTCTTCAACATTGATCATTTCCCTTTTTTTTCTCATCTTAGCCAATATGATAGGTCTGAGGTGATACTCAGGGTTGCTTTAATTTCCATTTCTCTTAATCAATAATGACTTGGAGCATTTTTTCAAAATATTGTATATAGTTCTAATTTCTTCATTTGAAAACAGTCTACTTATATTGTTTCCTTTTTTACTTTATAATATTCATTAGTCTGAGATATTGTTAATGTGACAATAGTGCACAGAAGAACAACTAATCTGTATAATATTAATGCTGAATCATCAGAAATACTCTCTACTTCGCTTAAAAAGGCATGAACTCATTCAAAACCAAGAAATATAACCAGGAAAGGTAATTTTCAGAACAACTACAAAAATATAACTGTCTTCAAGTGAAAAGAAAACAAAATAAAAATTTTACAAAACTGAAAGTCATAAACTGTAATTAAAAAGTTTAATTCTAAAAAAAGGATGAGAAAATGTAACTCTTCCCCCCTTTTTCAAAGATGGTAATGTAGATTACCTCTGCAAAGGTAGAGGATATGGAACATTTTATATCTTTGATACTTTGTAGGCTAGTTATTTGAAATTCCCTTTCTCCCTTTTAATTCTTATTCTTTGTCATGATGGTAATTTCCTGGGTAGAAGAGCAAAACAAGATCTATTTGGAAATGAAGAAGAGGCATGGAATTCTAAAATGCCTTTCAGAAAAATGTTCTTAAAATGTTCAGATAAACACAAACATAATTACAACTGCATACATTTTCTTTGCTTATCTATAAAGTTCACCTTTGTGCAATGTCTTGTTACCCAAAGATGATGCCTTTTGTGTTTCATTTATTAAAGGAGACCATGACATCAGGGATGCCATAACAAGCACAGAATGTGAGGCAATCAGGGTTAAGTGAATTGCCCAAGGTCACACAGTTAGTAAGTGTCAAGTGTCTGATGTCAAATTTGAACTCAGGTCCTCCTGACTCCAGGGGTGATGCTTTATCCACTATACCACCCAGATGCCCAAAAGTAGATAAATGAATCATCACGGTATATATAGAAAGCACAATAACCTGCACAAAGTGGATACTCTATAAATACTTGATGAATATAATAATAAATATATTAGTGATTTCTACATTAACAAAATAAATTCGAAGGGGTAAGTTCCTAATCTTAAATTAAGGTCTGTGGAAGTAAGTCATTCCTTCAAGGCTGGTAGAATTGTAACTAGAAACAGAGTCTCTGACCTTTGGTACAGAAATGTTTTATAATATCCCTTCTATAATTTTCAGCTGTTTATCCCCTTTCCATGATATATGATATATGATAATTTCTTCTTCTATTAATATATTAATATATCCATGGTGCTGCCCTTTATGTCTAAAGCCTGTATCCATTTTGATCTTATTTTATTAAAGGGTGTGAGATGTGAATCTATGCCTAGTTATTGCCATTCCACTTTTCCCAATAAATTTTTGTTATATAGTGAGTTCTTTTCCCAGAAGCTAATGTTTGGACTTGTCAAAAAAGCATATTACTGGGGCGGCTAGGTGGCGCAGTGGATAAAGCACTGGCCCTGGAGTCAGGAGTACCTGGGTTCAAATCCGGTCTCAGACACTTAATAATTACCTAGCTGTGTGGCCTTGGGCAAGCCACTTAACCCCACTTGCCTTACAAAAACCTAAAAAAAAAAAAGTATATTACTGTAGTCACTTACTTTAGGAGCTCACAATCTAATGGGAAAATATTCTATGTATATGTATGGCGAAGAAGTGAGGCAAACATCCTAAATCAGGGAGAAAATGTGGGCATTATAAGGTATCACTGAACCAACAAAATGACTGAGTCTAAAATGATCATTACAGGCTAAAACATTGGATCAAACTTAATAAGGAAAAAATCTAGTAAAATGAAACTGAATATGGATAAATGAAAACTTTGAAATACCAGGCAAAAATGCCTAGGAAGTTTTCATTGGAAAAAGATTTGATATTTTTAATTGTTCACAAGTTCCATGAATCACCACTTTAAAATGGCATCCCGGAAAGTTAATAGATACTATGAGTAGCATAATATTCAGAATTCAGGATCAGATTTGTCCTGATCAGATCATATCTAAAGTGTTATATTCTTTTTAAAGCATTATTCTGAAATAGATGCTGCTCATCAAATAACTCTACAAATCAACTACAGAATAGTAATATTGAGTATTAAACTGGGCATTGGAAAGGTCTGTGTTCATATCCTACCTCTGACAAATATTAATGATTACAGGAGAGTCACTTTATTCTTATATATTAACTTCTTCATGGGACAGTGGGTATAATCAAAGCTACAGTTTCCAATATCAAAGAGTTGTTGGGAGGCTCACATACAATAATATATATATAAAGCACTTCACAAACAGCATTAATTTATCTATTTATATCAGTTTTAATTTCAATATTTGTTTAGTAGCAATGAGTCCAAACTTAGGTTTTTATAGTTATTTAATGTTTTTCCCCCTGTTTTAGCTTTGTACTCACATATATTCTTTTCTTGTCTCATCAGTGGTCATTACTCATGTCAATATGACCTTCTGCATTGTGTAAATTTTAATATACTTTCCATATGCTTAAAACATAGAAGTATTAGTGATGAAAGAAATTTTCATTAATGAAAACATGGATTAAAGGTTTAAAGTTAAATAAACTAAAAATAACCATCATATCTCTGAGGTACCTGGTATACATGGCAATACAAAAATCATTAGCTTGGAAGTGTATATTGTATCTATATAAAATGCAGTCTTCTTAGTTCATGGCTATCATTGTTAAAGAATTCATCATGAAATAGCAAGCCAATAAGCAATCAGTTTCTAAGTACAAGGCCAGGCTGGACATATGAAAGCATATGTACTCTGCTACTGGGATCACATCTAAGGCCATTCCAAAGGGCTATGGATAAAACTTTTAAAAATCCAATCAATTCCATGGCACAATGAGGCAGTGGAATAGAAATTTTCTCACTTAACTATATTCACTTATTATAGCTATTCTCAAGTTGGGTAAATTGAAAAAATAATACTTATTATACACAGTATTATTCTAGGTAGTGAGAAAATTCAAAAGAAGAAAGATATACTTCCTATTTTATAAGTCATTCAGTCAATAATGTTTTTGTCATTCATTACTAAAAGACCACAACATCAGAAGGTGATATCATGGTAAGCACATGAACTGGATTTGAGTGAGGGGAGGCTGTGCTAAATCACCAGCCTCACTTTCTCCTCCACAGCCATCTGGGTCCAGTGACCAGATATGAATCAGAACTGGCAATGGATGGTTTTGGATGTGAGGCAATCAGGCAAACTTACCCAAGGTCACATAGTTAGTAAGTGGTAACTGTCTGAGGCTGGAGTTGAACTCCTATCCTCCTGACTCCAAGTCTTCTATCCACTGTACCACCTAGCTGCCCTATTCAGTCAATAAGTATTTATTAAATAGAACACATACTATAAACTATTAAACACCCTGTGCTAAAAAAATGCTAAAGTACAGTCCCAGTTTTCAAAGAGCTGAGGTCACTAACTAATGGGGGAGAGCATTCAAGCAACTATATACAAATAAGATATGTACAGGAGGGGCAGCTAGGTGGCACAGTGGATAGAGCACTGGCCCTGGAGTCAGGAGTACCTGAATTTAATTCCGGCCTCAGACACTTAATAATGACCTAGATGGGTGGCCTTGGGCAGGCCACTTAACCCCATTGCCTTCCAAAAACCTAAAAAAAAACAAAAACAAAAAAACATATGTATAGGAAAAACCTAGGTTTGTCTCAGAGCAAAGGCATTAATAAGCAAGACAAAGAAAACCATCCTAGGTGGAATTTTAGGTACCCTTGAAGACAAAAATCAGGAATGAGAGGTTTCTGGGCATGGCATGCCAGTGAAAAATGTCCAAAATCAAGAGATCAAATTGTTAACAATGAGGAAGGCATTATTGTTAGACTGCAGAGAAGTGTAAAGTGTAAAGTGAAGGGCTTTGAATGTGAAACAAACGATTTTATATTCGATCCTGAAGGCAGTAGGGACATACTGGAATTTATGAAAACAGGGTATGACATGGTCAGACTTGTATTTCAGGAAGATCAATTTGACTGATTGATGGAGAATGGACTGAAGTTGGGAGACCTGAGGCTGGAAGAATAACTGACAGGTATTTCACTAGTTCCAAGGGTGAGATACTGTGTCCTATACCAGAGTAATAGCCTAAGGAGAAAAGGGAGCATATGTGAGAGTATGTTACAAAGGTAAAACTGACAAGCCATATAGTATCAGATTGACTATTAGGGAGTAAATGGGGAAAGGGATGAGAAGACATGGATCTAAAATTATAAAAAGAGACAACACTCAAGTGATAAAAATACTAATTTTTTTTTAAAATAAGAGTCACTGTTAGTCAAAAATAATCATCTTATAGGAAACTATTTCATGGTTATTAGAGTTGCTCTCCTTGATATCATCAGATCTGAAATACTTCCACTAAAAACTAAAATTAGGTCAAACAAAAACAATTCTTTGTCTCCCAAGTATCCAGGTGCATGATTATAACTCAGATACATACAAATATGTATTTAAAGAATGTAAATGTTAGAAAGGGAAAGGAACAGTTTGGAAGACCATTCAAAAAACTCAAAGACAGGATTTTGCTTTGTTTTTTAAAATTTCAGATCCAGAACTTAATTTAGAAACCAGAGAACAAAAGACTGTAAATTTAATCTTGATTTTTAAGAAAAAGGCAACTAAAACCAAAATGATCCTTCCTTTTTTTAGGGCAGTAATACCCCAATATAAGTATTATAATTAAATCAGTCAATAAGGTTTTGAAAAAGAAAATAACTAAACTAGTTTTATTTTTAATAAAAGAAAGGGCAATTAGGGGAAAATAGGAGATTGAAAGACTGGGTTGGTTTTGAAAAACAAATCTGAAAAAAAAAACCTTAAAAGATCAACAATAAGATGGTCCTAAAAAGTCGAATACACAAATGCCAAGTAAAGGTGAAAACAACAACCTTACCAATTGCAGGTTTCTGGTAAAACTTAAAAATGTTGAATCCTTTTTACAGAACTCTAGTGGATAAGGTTAAAGACTTGTTATGATTAACAGTCTTCCTTTCATCTCAAACTAAATCAATTTATATGGGGAAAATGAAAATAGCTGCAAGCTAGACTACTTCAATTCAGATTTGTTACTTCAAGGCTTTTAATCATAAAAGAATTTATAAATCTTATCACTCAATCTTCAAACTAACTTTTATTCAACTCCCTTCTAGATTCACATTCAGTAAAGTTAAACAAAGCTAGCAGTTCTTCAAAGAGGGAGAAGGGGAGTGGTTTGGGGTTTTCAAGAACATTATCAACAACCAAAACAAAGAAATGAAATATTCATCACTAAAATAACCTCACAACAAAGTAAGTACTGACTACAAGTCCATAAATACTGCAGGATGAACTGCCAATTCCATAAAAGGACAGTGAATATTGCACTGGTATTATAAAGTCTAATAAAACACTGCTATCTAAAGGAAATATCTTTAAGTTGACCAAGCAATTCTATCCTCAAGATTCTATCCTCTAAATGAATAAATTTAGCCTCATTCTTAAAAAAGTTAACTAAGCTACCAAATAAGACATATAACATTGAAAACATGGTCTATTTCACATAAATGTGAAAATTATTACTTAATACAATTGCTGACTTTATTAATATATTATACTGCACAGATTTGTCTAAATTCAATTATTTTTTAAGTGTCAAAAAGACATTTTAAAAGAAATGCTTAAGACAAAGTTCTCTCCGATCACAGAATATATTTTATCACATCACCCCTCTTTTCAATTTATTTTGCTTCCTTAGCTATAATTGAGCTAAACTTAAGCTGCTTATAATAACCCTAGTTACTCAGCTGAGGTTGACATTCACAATTCCATATATTGTAATGTTTCACAAATTGACATGGAGAGTTTTAAGGGAGTAAAATTCCTTTCAACAGAGTATTTTACAGAGCAAATTAAATTTAAAAAATTGTTGTTTTCATAACCATAGGTCATAAGAAGCTGAGAAAGCTGAATTTGAACTGAAAGGACCTGAGAATGCAATAATAGTTTTTGAGAAGGGTAACATAATAGAAGTAGTACATTTTGAAAAATAAACTGGCAATTGCATGAAGGACAAATACAATGAAGAAGAGACCAAAAAATGGGAAATGGAAGCTAGGGTAACAGTTACCTAGGAAGGGATCTTGATGCCTTAGATTAAATTGCAGGAACAGAAATATAAAGGAAATGACCAATCCAAGATATTTTTAAAAGAAAAGATCATATTATCAATTAGATTTGCAAATCATGAGGAAAGACTCATATGTTTCATAAGACATCTGAATATCAACAGTGGCCCAACATTGAGGACATAAAGAAGCCACTGATGTCTGATTTTTTTTTTAATATAGTCTCCCTTTCGGATTGCTTAAGAATTTATATATTTCTCCAACTAAAATAAGTCCTAAAAAAAATCACAGTAATTTAATTTGAAGTTCTCCCCAAACTATTAAAACTTTTAATTCCATCTCATGAAACTAGTAATGAAGATATAGCTAATAACTGATGTCCTCATGTCAAATGATAACTTAAAATATAAATTTTTAAAGAAAAAGATTTTCTACATTTCTTTGACTCATTAGTAGATATTTTAAATCACAAACAATTGCAACCAAAGTAATTTACCTTTAATGTTAATTTTTAAAATAGGCAATATAAGTGCTTAAGAGGATAAAAAGGGTTATATTTAGTTAAGGGAAATAGAAGTCAATAGTGAGTAATTTATTTCTGTTACAGAGTTTGAGGAAACTCAGAATTATTAGAAAAGATTTTTATGGCTTGACTTTAATTACTTTCCCATGTTCATAGACTGCTTGGCTTCTGAACCCAAGTTATAACAAAAGAGTATGATCAACTGCTGAGTTAAAAAGACTTCCTACTGCTTTTATCTGTTAGTAAAGCTACTGTCTACAAAGACCTCCCCCAAGAATCATGGAGTATGAACTACAGACTTGCTTGGGTCTGGCTGCTACATCCCAGCCTGCATTCATTACTTCACCCCATTAACATTCCATACTGAGAGCCCTTTGCCAGTTTTATGAGGCGAAACCACAAAATGTCAGGTTAACAAAACCCTCACGCAGCAATTTCACCTTGAAATACTGCCTGTCAAACTCTACTTTCAAGATTTTCAATAAATTACTATCTGTATAAGACTGGTTAGAAGTTAGGTAAGAACAAAAATTTTAATCAGGACATAATAGGGTTCCATCAAAATATGATCAGGCCTTTTGATAATACAACTAGCTAAGAAAAAGCAACCGCAGGGATTTTAAGTTTTCGAGAAACTTGTTTTTAATTGTCTTAAATTCAAGAAGTTAACCAGAAAAAAAAATCTATTAAAATTTAAGGTCAAAAAGGGCCTGTCTTTCCTGGAGATTGAAACTGTTTCTTAGCATCTTCTCAAAAAACATGTATACTAATTAGAGCTTCCAATGAAACAAAGGAAAAGCTCTTGAGAACAACTTTAGAGCTCTATGTAACAGAGTGTTCATTATGATTATTGAAGCAATTATCCTATCACATTCTTCCTTGTTCACAGCATTAGAACTTCCTTAAGTTATGGTGACCAATAAAGAGAGAAAGAGAATAAAAGTGACTATTTTCTGACTGACCATGGAGATTGCCACCAGCTCCTTCACACCTACCTATATTCCTCACTATAATAAGAACAGACAGAAAAAAATGGGCTAATCTAAGAAACTGTTTCTCACAAATACACCCTGAACCTTCCCCTACTAAAGCTACCCCTCTGGAGAGGACCTAGAGAAAAAACAGCTCCTTGTCTATGAAGGAGGTCATTGTCTCCTTTTCTCAAATACTTCTCTGGGTGGAGCTCTCTTGATTGGTGAATGAGTGGACACAAATTCAACTGAGCCAATCACTGATATCCAATGTTGAATTAGAGTTGGAGAGCCCGAGTGTGATTGTTGGGTTCTGTTATTTTAAACAAAATCTGTGAGACTTGGGGGTGGCTAGGTGGCGTAGTGGATAAAGCACAGGCCCTGGAGTCAGGAGTACCTGGGTTCAAATCCGGTCTCAGACACTTAATAATTACCTAGCTGTGTGGCTTTGGGCAAGCCACTTAGCCCCATTTGCCTTGCAAAAACCTAAAAAAATTAATCTGTGAGACCTTGAGCAAATGCAGACTATTTTTTCATTATATTAACTTCTCCGTAAAATAAAAAAGGATGAACCTAGATGATCTCTAAGTCCCTACCAAGTCTTAAAAAAAAAAGCCATGGCTTAGTTGGTTAAAGCGCCTATCTTAGTAAGCAGGAGATCCTGGGTGCGAATACCAGCATGGTCTAAATTTGCAGCTAGATGGTGCAGTGGATAGAAAGCAGTGACCTTGGAATCAGGAGAATGGGAGTTCAAATCCAGCCTGTGACACCTTTGTGACCTTGGGCAAAATTACTTTACACTGATTGCCTTGCATCCAGGGCCTTCTCCTAATTCATATCTGGCCACTGGATCCAGATGACTGGAGGAGAAAGTGAGGTGGTGACTTAGCACAGGCCCCCCTCACTCAAATCCCAATCACATGGTGCTTGTAATGGCATCACCTCTCTTTCTAGAAAGAAAGAAAGAAAGAAAGAAAGAAAGAAAGAAAGAAAGAAATGAAGAAAGGAAACAAGCACCAACTAAATTCATGAGCCTGTAGAGGTGAACCTATTTTAATATTTCTATTCTACTCACTATTGGCTGAAGTCTGGAAACCATAGAGTACCAGGTAGCATTTTATGCTGCTCCCTTTTCCCCTCAAGGTTTTCCTTAAAGAGAGCACAGAAGTAAAAAGGAGTGCTCCAGATAACTAAAGGAAAGAAATTCAAATTCACTGCTTAGTGAATTTGCTTAGTATTGGCAATCTAAGGAAACTATAAGTATATTCTTCTTTAGAAATTATTTTTTAAGCAGTAACTCCATTGACCTCAGGGGTCGTAAGAGGATCTAGGCAGTAGTATATATTATTAAAGGGAAACCTCAAGGGAGCTAGAAGATGGAGTTTAACCAATCTAAGTTAAACTTCTAGGTTAAATCAACCAAATTTCTGTAACATTTCCACATATGTTCCATTTTCCATTCTTTTAATTATTTTTCTTCCTATTCTCTGGATGCCTTCCAATTTCTTCATATCCCTCTTAAAATAGAGAAAACAAAACTGAACACAATATAAGACTTAGAAAAAACTCTTGAATACTTTACTGTTTATTCAAATATTCTAATATTTTGTTGTTCTTAGAGCAATTCACTAGCAGCTTTGTTACAACAGAGGCTCTTTCATAATATATCTATACAAAATCAAAGCTTGAATATTATTTTTTATCCCTATTTGCTGATTTTTATTTAATTTATCCTATTTTTGTATCTTTAGAGAGACTGTCATACAAGTCTGTTTAAAAATTCTCCCCATCTCTATTTCCTAAAAACATTAGTTCTTTCAAAGTTAAGCTCAAGTACTGTGACCTAATGAGTAACTTCTGATTTCCTCAGCTATGAGGCATGGGCTTCAACCTTTGACACAGCTGATCACCCACTTCTGGTTATTCTCTTCAAATATCTGAGTTTTCATGACACCACTCTCCTAGTTGGTCATTTCTTCTCAGTCTCCTTTGCTGGATCTTTATCCAGGATGCCCATATTAAAGGTACATATTGCTCAAAGCTCTGCTTTGGGTCATCTTTTCTTGTCCCCTTTTATGATATTGCTTAGTGATCTCTTCAGTTCCTATGGATTCAATGATCATTTCTATGCTAATGATTCTCAAATCTTCAGATGCAGCACTATTCTCTCCTAACCACCAGTCTTGCAGCCCCAAATGCCTATGGGACATTTAAAACATATTATCTCATAGTCTATCTTGTTTGAAACAAAACTCATTATCTTTTCCTCCAAACCCTTAACACTTTCATTAGGCAAGTTCACTTCAGCATACAAAAAACAAAGAGGGCTGTATATGAAATAGTGAACTTAAGTATTGTGTCAATTTAAAATGCACATTATTAAATTTAACAGTTGCCATGTGCCTCTTTTAGAACTGACCTTTTGTTCATTTATGTATTTTATTAGTGATTCACTTTCTTTTCCTTGTCTTTTTTTTCCCTGTCATTGCTAATTATAGCTAATTATAGTGGGATGAGCCACCTTAAGTAGTGGTATATTTCCTATCCTTATGAGCCTAGAAAATCACATTAGGTGTGTTGTAATGAGGATCCCATTCAAGTATGAGTTGCAGTAAATAACTACTGAAGTTTCTTTCAAATTTCAAATTCTGTCATTCTCTAGTTGTTTATAGCTTGTGTTTTTTTTTCATTTGAAACTGTTTATCATATGATGTATTCATCTCTAAGATTAGACTACTGGATTTAATGGTCTCTCAAGCTCTTTCTAGTTCAAGATATATAATTCCATGATCCTAGACAATGAAGTTCATGGGTACTTATTGACCACCTGAACTATATATCCTAAAGAATTGAGATTAAAGAAATACAACAAGAAGACAAACTTCCGTTTGTCCTCGATGCTCTAGAGGAAGGCTTACAGATCCATACAGTATCTCTAAGGAATTGTACACATCAAGAAATAAGCTACTAATTGAAAAAGATAAATAAAGTAGAGGTACCAAAAAGAGAAATTATTAGACCAAGCAACAGCTGGAGCTAAGGAACATCAAGCAATACCACAATAAAGGAACGTCTTGTCCTTCCCTCGCACTGTGAATTTTGTTAAGTAAGGAGAGAAGATACAAGTTCTCTATGGAAATAAGTATTTCCTTTTTCAGAGAGCACCACCAAGCATAGTTCCATAAATTGAAATGAGCAATCCCTATGGAGTTGGGATTAACCAGAGTAGAAGGGTGTGTAGCACTCTAACAACCCAGATCATTTTTCTTTTGCCAAGGAGCAAGATAGGCAGTGATAGGAAAATAAGTTTACTCAAAGAGCATTATAATTCTGAAGGACTATATAAATCTTTGGAGGGTTGTGCCCCCTCCACAGGGAAAAATTTCATTAGAAAGTCAAGCAAACCTCCCTTCTACTGAGCCATACCTTCCTGCTGGGATCTACCCAGCCCTCTAAGATCAGTGCTAAGCACAGTGCTTAGCACAGTCAGGTGCTTACTATTTTATTGACTTAGAGTACTCCCCTAAATATAATTGATACTAGGACTTACATACAGCTTTAAGGATTGTGAAGCATTTTACAAATGTTATTTTGTCCTTATAACTCTAGGAGAAAGGTGCTGTAATCATTCCCATTTTACAGAGGAGGAAACTGAGGCTAACAGAGGTGAAGTAACTTAGGAAACAAGTAAGACAGTATGTAAATCTAGGTTTTCATGACTATAAGCACAGAAGAGCTTGGTGTTTAGTTCCTAGTATCTGAAAGATCTAAACTTTTATTATAATGACTGATACACCCTCTGAATGAATGGATGACAGAGTGAATGAACAAAGGAAGATTTAGGAAGACTGACAGTAATAATGAGGCAGATGCAATAATGCTTAGTGGAGTCTAACATCATATGTCATGTTTATTGAAAAAGTAACTAATATCAACATTATATAAATATCCAAAATAGTGAAAAATAAGTTTCTTCATATACACACACTTTCTTTTCAAGATAATCTTTCAAAATTCAATTTGGAGAACTGATTAGCTAAGACATGCCAATTCAACTAAAATTTATTATATATCTACTGTATGCAAGGCCCTATGCTAGTGTTGGGAATTCAAAAGGGGGAAAGTCAAGTAAATGAGTTAAATTCTGCTGAGTCAATATAATGAAAGGAATATTGAATAGAAAAGAAATTCTAAGGTTATCTGAAAAGCTGCATGAAGAAGTGGTAACTGTGCTGAAAAGTGAATAACAAGGATTCTGGAAAGCAGGAATGGAAAAAACATATTCTAGGCCTGTAACAGTATATGTAAAGGGAGAAGAGAGAAAAGCATCCAGGTATGAGAAAAAAAAAAAAACAGGTTGGTTCAAATGTAGAATTAATTAGTGAAGGAAATTAGTATAGAATAAGGTTGGAAAAATAGAGGGGAGGCCAGATTCTGGAGAATGCCATTTAAAGATTTTAGTCAGGGGAATACTATGATCAGATCAGTGCCTTGGGAAGATTATTTTGTAGCTGTGTGAGGAATGAAGTAGAGCAAGGAATAGCTAGAAACAATTCAGATATTCAATCACAAGGTGGATAAGTAATATGAGCCTAAATTAAGGTAGGAATTCACTATCTGACTGAAAAAAGGTCACATGCCAGATATGGTATAGAAATAGAATTGACAATATTTAGCAACTGATTAATATTTGGGGTGAGGGAGAAAGAAGAGGAGGAATCAGGTAGGACTGACCCTGGGGTTACAAAACTAAGAAAACTCAAAGGATAGTGATGGAGAAAAGCTTAGGGGAAAGGAGATACAGATGTTTAGAAAGAGAAGGGAAGTAGTTCCTTAAACAAGCAGAGTTTGTGAGAGAGACCCTGAGGAATTATCCAGAAAGCAGGTGATGATATAAGGCTGAAGCTCAGGAAAATGGTAAGGACTAGTTTGGAGAGTCATCTGCATGAAAATGATATTGACACCATTAGAATTAATGAAGAAACCAAGAAATGTATGTATTCAGAGAGAAGCCCTAGAGTACCAGATAATATCCATGATGATTTGGCAAAGCAGACTGAAAAGGATCAGCACAAACAATAGGAAAAGTAGCAAAAAGGTGACCCAAATGGAGTGAACAAGATCAGACCTGAATATAGATAAACAAGAGCACTAGAAAAATCATGAGATATTTCAGTGTCCTAGTTAGGACCTAACAATGAAAAAGTGTTTTATATAATGTTCTCTTGCTATAGCAGAAATGAAAAGGCATCTTGACTGCTCATTGTGTTGCTTATTCAATTATGTTTCCAAATGCTACAAGAATGACATAAAAGCAATGATACCAAAGAAAAGTGACGAAAGCAGCTGGTAACTTGATCTTCCCGATCTTGAAAAGAAGGGAAAAGAGGTCTGAGGTACTGAAATTCAGTTCACCGCTTGACTGATCAAGTCATCCATGTTCTTTCACTGAAATACTTATATTTAAATTCAACTAAACACATATTTAAATCCAATATTTAGTTGAATATTAAATATTAATACTTATATTTCATTATTAAATATATTAAATATAAATACTTATATTTAATTTAAATACAAATATTTGTATTCAGTTTAAATATAAATACTTATATTTAATTTAAATATACTTATATTTAATTTAAATATAAATACTTATATTTAATTTAAATATACTTATATTTAAATTCAAACTAAACACAAAAGATAAACAAAAAAATCAACACTATTTGTTATTAAAAATTACCATTTAAAATTTTCTAACCATGTAACCCGGAAAAAAATTCTTACACTATCTTACAACATTTTAATAATTATCATTTAGAAAAACAATAAAATTGTTTGTATTCTATTCAATATTCTTTTCATTATATTCACTCAGCAGAATTCTGAGAGTTAAATGTTGCTGTGTATCAAGCAACAATTTAGAGATTGACAAATAGATGGTAAACAAATGAATTCATTTAAAAGAATAAGATTTTTAAAAATATCAATGTTGTTAACTTGCCAGAAGATCAAATAGTGACAAGTGAACTTTGTATTCCATTCTAGCTTAATTAGATTTAGAATGACACTTTCTATCAGTTATTTGCATTGAGCCCATTATAACTCTCATATGGAATCAGTAAGCGCTTTTATTCTTTTACTAATATTTGTTAAATTAAGTTAATTAATTACAGCTTAACTAAAATATCTTGAAAAGACCTCACAAGCTTTCAAAGTCCAGTTTGAAATCTAAACCTCCCACCCTTTTCTTTAAACTGGCACTGAAGATGAAGTCAATAAATTGTCAATTAATTACATAGTTGCTTTGAAGGTTCTTCAATAATTTACTATCATCCCACTTCATAAATTTCTTAGTAAAACTTCTGAGATTTCTACTATGGTAACTCATCCACAGGAAAATTTGGCTTAAGTGTGTTCTGCTGCCAATAAACCAAAAAGGCTAACTGACTGATAATCCTCCCACACTATACCATGTAGGCATGTGCACTCAACCAGTGAAAGTTTAATTTGTTCCACTAATGGCACAGAAAACTACTTCAGCGTATTCACTACATAAATCTGAACTCAAATCTTCTGGTTTTTAGTTATACTTCTGTTAGACTAGAATATTCATGTGGAATGAAAATATAGCAATGATGACCATAACTAGAACCTGTACATTTAAAAAAATTATTGCCTTCCCGTAGGTGAGAACTCTTTATTGGCTATATGCCCTTTAGGAAATATGCCCTTAAATTATGACAACATACTGTTGTCCCCCTGAGGTCAACCTTTCCTGAGTTAGATACTTCTTGGTCTCTAATCTAGTTGAAAGAAGAATCCCAACATTTTGCTCTAATTTTACTTCATGAATTGACTTGATTCTTTAAATACAGTTCACAAAACAACTGACATTAGAGTAAAGAGAGAGAGAGAGAGAGAGAGAGAGAGAGAGAGAGAGAGAGAGAGAGAGAGAGAGAGAAAAATGAAAGGAAGGGCGATGAAGGGCAAGTCAGAGAAGGGGGGAGGAGGGGAAGGAGGAAAGGAAAGGGGAAAAGGAAAAAAAAGATAAGAGAATCCAAGAATCCAAAAGACTCAGCTGCTAGACAGCTGTAATTCTTAGAAAAGTGTTCTTTATAGCAAGCTGGAATGATCATACAAAAAGCAACAGCATCATAGATCTAGAGGCAAAAGAGCCCATCAGGAACATCTAATAAAACCCTTTATTTTATAAATAAGGAAACTCAGGGCTGAAGATGGTCACAGAGATAGATATTCAAAAACAGGAGTGGATTTCAGGCTCACTGATTCCATATCTAGCACTTTTCCAGCTATGTACCAAGAAGGAATCCAGAGTCCAATACCATTTATTTAGTCTTCCTTTGTGACCATGTCATACCTCAATAAACTCTAATTCTCTCTAAAATCAAATGTAAAAATCTCTATTTAGCTTTTAAAAGCCCTTTGCAATCTGGCCCCTTCTTACCTTTCCAGTTTTCTTATGCTATCCTTCTACAAATTCTTAGAGGGGCCTACCTGCTATTCTTTTCACTTAATATTTCATTTCCTGACTCCATGTCTTTTTATTTTTTTTTCTGATTTTTGCTGGCAGTGGGTCACACAGGTTGGTATTAAGTATTTGAGACCTGATTTAAGTTCAGATCCTCCTAACTCCAGGGCCAGTGCTCTATCCGACATGCCACCTAGCTGACACCCCTACTCCCACATCTTGCATGTTGCCTTCCTCATTAGAATGTGAGGTCTTTGAATTCAAGGGCTGTTTTTGAATCCCCAGCTATTAATTAGCACTTCTCCCCACCATTCCTCCCAAAGATAACAATCACTTAAATTCATCTTTCTATTATACTTTTTCTTTGCCTCCTTAGTACCTGGCACAATGCCTAGAATATGGTAAGCACTAAATGCTTGATGACTGAAAAGGAAATTTGATAGGAATGAATAAAAAGTCATGTACCTAAATTTAAAATATAATCATACAAGTCTAGATTTTGGGAGGCTTTGGCTCTTACATTCAATTTAAAGGGTGAAGACTTGGAAGTTTTCAATGACTACAACTTCAATGAGTCAATATGAGTGTGATGTGATTCTGCATTTACTATTCAAAACATGGAAAACAATATATCCCCTATACTCAGATTTTATCTATATGTGTACTGTCATGGAAATTGGATTTTAAGAAGGACATTACAAAAATGATTTATAGTTTGGCTGTATCAGATATAAATATGGTTTTGAGGGTCAAGAAAACTCCTTGAATCAAGGAATAAAAAAAATGAAAACTTCAGCAAAGGAATTTCTTCAAGATACACTGAAGGAGAGATGGGTCTGGGGAAAATAAAGTAAGTTCTGTTTTTAACACACAGATTTACAGATACATACATCCAGGTAGAGTTGTCCAATAGGCAGAAAGAGTTAAAGAATTTTACTGCTACAGGGTAGAAGATTGGAACCTTCAAGTGAAGAAGTCTTACACAAAAGCCTTAAAAACATAAAAAAATGTAATAAAATAATTTGTTACATTTTTTTTCTTCTCTTCCTTTCAGCACCAAAATCCTAGAAAAGCTGTCTACTCTGGTTATTTCTACTTTTTTTCACATTCCATTTGCAATCTCACTTTTGTCCATTCTATCTAACAACAAAATAACAACACTTTTATCTTCAAGATTACCAAGGGTGTCTTTACTACAAAATTCAAGGGTCTCAAACTTCTGATACAGCGCCATGCCTAGTACACAGTAGGAGCTTAATAAATGTTTCTTGAATGAGCTTGATCTTTGGGTATTTTTTTTTAAGTTTTTGCAAGGCAATGGGGTTAAGTGGCTTGTCCAAGGCCACACAGCTAGGTAATTATTAAGTGTCTGAGGCCAGATTTTAACTCGGGTACTCCTGACTCCAAGCTGGTGCTCTATCTACTGCACCACTTAACTGTCCCCTAATCTTTGGGTACTTTTGATAATATTGACTATTCAATCATTCATTCACTCATTCTGGAGATTCCTTCTTGAGTTTTCCTGACAACGGCTTCATATTCCATATATTTAATCTTACTTATTCATATCCTGAAGCTCTATCCTAGGCCCTCTTTTTTCCACACTTACTCTCCTAGTTTTCTCATCAAATTCCAAAAATTCAAGTGTTATTTCATACAGGTGATTCCAAATGATACCGTTAAAGACCTCATTTTTTCTCTAGAGCTTCACTCTCACATCTCTTATTCTACATCCTCACCTGGACTGTCCCATAGGCATCTCAACTTTCATGTGTCAAACACTCAACCCCCCCCCCATCCAGTCTGCCTTCTAGCTTCTTATAAATTTTTCAAATTCACAAGCCAGGTAATATCTTCTACTTTTCACTCACACTTGTTCCCTATAACCAATCAGTTAAACCAATTTTATATATTCATTATGTTTTGTTGTGTGTATCTATCCATATATATAGATATACACACATGCAAATATATAAAATATGCATGTATATAATTATGTCAAAATATGTATTTGTAGTTATATAGATACATATGTATATAATATACTTAGACATCAATAATGCAATTGTCTACATATATGTATACCACATAATGTGATTATCTACATATATGTAGGACAGTGGATAGAATATTAGGCCTGGAGACAAGAAGACTCATCTTCCTGATTTCAAATTCAGCATCAGATACTTTCATGCTGTGTGACCCTTGACAAGAAAAGTAACCCTACTTGCCTATTTTCTAGAGAAAGAAAAAAATACTCCAGTACTTTTGCCAAGAAAACTCCAGAGACTTGGACATGATTAAAAATAACAGAACAACCACAAATGGGAAAAACAAACAAGTGAAACATAGATATTTAAAAACTATGGAAAACTAATGTACTATAATAAAAATTCTCATTTTATTTACTATGGAATTTCAATACTTCTAATCCTTTCATAATATTTCTTTTACAAAGAAAATTAGATAATATATAGAATCATTTTATGGATAGAATTAATGCACTAAAACTTCCTAGGGAAAAAAGTGCCAACTGTCAATAATCTATTTTTTCACTATCACATTGGATATTTACAACAATGAACCTACCAAAAAACACACATTACGTGTGAAATGTGTCAGGGTAAAAAGAAACAAGTCAATGTCTCTCAGAAGCTAATAGTTATTAAATGACAGTTTATCTCTACAGGTTTAAATATTTAAGTAAGGTCTAAATTGGAACCATATAATTGTCCAAGATTTAATAGAGGCATCTAACTAATGTCCTAGAACAACAATATAGAACAACCTTGTCAAATATTATTTATATTGAATAGCGATGGCTCTCCTTTTGAGCTTGTAAAGTCAATGAAGCAACTTCTCAAAGCATTTTTTAGTTTAACTAGAAAACTGGATCATTCGATTATTATTTCATTAATATGGTTATGAATGTGATCTCAGGAGTCAATGATTCTGTCCAGAAAGTATCTTCAAGAAAAACAAGTTTAAATATCAAAGAGAAAACATCACTAAGATGCTTTCAGCTGTTGTCAACTCAAATAGAAATAATATCCACATGCAAGATGACTTTAAAAAAACACAAAATGATATTATTTGCGTTGTACTTTTTTTTTTAATTTCCCAATTTTGTGGGTGAGTTGTGTTGCTGGCTGTGAAAGAAACTTCTGCCTTATAGTAATTCAAAATAGTCACTAAAAATGAGGTCAACAAAATAAAAGTTTTTTAAAACTATCTATAAAAACAAAAAAAAATATTTTAACATAAAGTTTATAAAAACAAAAATTATTTTTAACATAAAGGGATCAAAACCACACAAAAAGACCATCAATATAATTCAGGTTAGTGAACAAAGCATACCCTAGAGGTTTCTCTTTTTTTATGAAAAACCTAACTCAGTGAAACAAACTATAAAAATCAAAGAATCTAGGAATTGGAAAGGATCTCAGTTGTCATCTACTTCAACATACATTCAATTAGTTCCTTCTCCATTATAACAAATGCAGTAAGTACTTGTTCAGAATCTACTTGAAGTCCTCCAAGAGAGAAAGAGAAATCATCATGTCTGAGGCAAGTCATTTCATTTTTTTAACAGTTCTAATTTTTTTTTTTTTTAGGTTTTTGCAAGGCAAATGGGGTTAAATGGCTTGCCCAAGGCCACACAGTTAGGTAATTATTAAGTGTCTGAGACCAGATTTGAACCCAGGTACTCCTGACTCCAAGTCCAGTGCTTTATCCACTATGCCACCTAGCCACCCCAACAGTTTTAATTATTAGGAAATTCTTCCTGCATCTTTGCAACAACCACCCATTTCATTTCTGGGCCAAAACTAAATTAAATTTATCCCATCTTTCAATTTCACTTGAATACCTGAATTAAGTTTTTCTCCAGGATAAAAATGCTCAGTTTCTTCATCTTCTTAATTATCCTGAATTTAAGACTCACCATCCTGTGCCCTCCTCTGGACACTCCTTAGTCATCCATGTTGTTAAACAGCAATATCCCAAAGTTAATGAAATACTCTAGAGAAAACTCACTGATCCCTCCTTCCCCTCTAAGTACTGTTCGATTCTTAGGTCCTTGGTAGCTAAATTCCCGCCCCCCCCCCCCAAATCAGTCTACAATAAATAGGTACCTACATTTTCTCTCCTAGCTCTTTTCTTCACCCCTCACATTCGGGTTTCCAACCATGTCATTCCATCAACACAGCTATCTCCAAAGTTATTTAATGGTCTTTTAGTTGCAAAATGCAAATGCAAAGGCCTTTTCTCATTCCATATTCTGCATGACTTTTCTGCAGCCTTTAATACTCTTGGTCACCTTTCTCTTGATACTATCTTCTTTCTAGGTTTTAGGGACAACACTATTTTCTCCTGGTTGTCTTCCTTTCTATCTGATTGATCCTGTTGCAGATCATGACCTCTTACCATAGGTGTCCTTCAGGATTCTATCATAGGCCTTCCTCTCTTCTCATTAGTTTCTATGGATAAATTACCACCTCCAAGATAATGATTTTAATTAAAATCCACCTATCCTACTCCAAACTCTTTAAATATTTTTAGGAGTCACACACATCTCAAATAAATAAACAAATAAATAAATAAAAATCATACATCTCCAACTGTCCAATAGTCAGTCTTGCCCACTTCCATTTTCCCCATTACTGTAGAGGAAATCACTATCCTCCCAGTTTCACAGCCTCACATCATCAGAGTCAACCTCGATTCTTCATTCTTTCTCATCCCTCTCTCTCACATATCCAATCTGTTGTCAAGGCCTAATAACTTTGCTTTTGCATCATCTCTCAAACACTCCCTCTTGTCTCCTCTGATACTACCATCACTCACTTAGCGCAGGCTCTCATCACCTCATGCTTGGATTGTACTCAAGTGGTTTTCACTTGTCTCCAGGAGCAAATATAAAATACTTTATTTAGCATTCAAAGTCCTTCATAATTTTGCTACCTTTTAATTTCTAGTCTGCTTCTATTTTGGGGCAGCTAGGTGGCATGGTGGATAGGGTAAATAGGGCCTGGAGTCAAGAACACTCAGCTCCCTGAGTTGAAATCTGGTCTCTGACACTTACTATTCTGTGACACTGGGTAAAAGTCACTTAATCCTGTTTGCCTTGGTTTCTTCCCCTAGAAAATGAGCTGGAGAAGGAGATGGCACACAACTCCAGTATCTCTGCCAAGAAAATCTCAAAAGGGGTGAAGAATTGGATATGATTTAACTGACTGATCAACAATTTATTATATCTTATTCTCCTTCTCTCTGATACAGTGACTTTGGCCTCCTGGTTGTTTCACAAATAAAACACTTTACCTCTGTCTTCTAGGCATATTTTCTGGCTGTCCCCTCAGGATTTTCTGCTCTGACTAACTTTAATTCCTATCTAAGATCTCACCCTATAGTATGCCTTCCAACTGTTTATTATTTCCTATTTATAATACACAAATATTATATATATATATATATACATATATAATAATACACACATATTATATATGTATGTATCTGTATATCTATGTATATATAAAATATATATAATACACACATGTTTTATATATATATATATATATATATATATATATATATATATATATATATATATACAAAGCAAGTTTATATATATAAACTTGCTTTGTATATATTTGTTTGTGAGTTGTTTCACTCATGCCCATTAAATAGTGAGTTCTCTGAGGGCAGGATCTTTTTTTTCCCAGCCTCTTTTTGTATTCTCAGCTTTTAACACAGTGCCTTTGAGGATTAAATGAGATACAGTCTGAGCAGGACAGATTACATTATCTTCTATAATGATTGCTCATCTCCAATTTATTCTCTGTCTTTTTTTGTTTGTTTTCATGTTGTCTCCCCATTAGAACATAAACTCCTTGAAAGCAGAGACTGTTTTTGGCTTTCTTTTTATCCCCAAGCACTCAGTAGGCACTTATCAAATGTGTACCTAATGTCTGACAAGAGACTGGATGTGGGGGCTAGGAAAGAATGATAGTGAGGTCACAAGTCAACAAAGACCTTCAGAAGAGAGAAGGGTATGGAGGGAAAGAGAATAGCTTGGTTTTGGACATTTAATTTAAGACATCTATGAGATATCATGTTCATGATGTTCAATATGTACTTGGGAATGTAAGACAATAATTTTTAAGAGATGTCTGTGCTGGCTAAAAAAATATACAAATCATCATCTTAGAGGTTCAATCCAAGTGACTACTATGTATGTACCAGGCACTGTGCTAAATGTTGGAGGTAGCAGGGGGAGAAAATACACAAAAAGAGTCAACAAAGGAGGCATGGTAGGGTAAAACCATGGAGCAGCAGATGAAAGATAGGGTCAACTGAGAATCTAGGTGGTGCTCTCTGTAAAGGAAGGCACAGAAAGATTTTGGTAATTTGCTCTTCAGTCCTCAAGACAGAGGAGAGAGAAGGCCGGAGGAAGGGGTATCAAGCCAGATTTGAGCAGGTGATGAGCTTATCCTGGGAAGACATCTTGTTCCCTGGAGTTTAAACCAGGTAGGCCAACGGGGGCATCATGGAGAGCTGAGATCATAGTTGTTGCCTTGGACCATCTAGAGATGATAATTAAATCAACAGGAGCTGATTTTTGTACAAACAAAATTGTACAGAGGAACAAGAAAACTGTACCCAAGGCAGAGCCCCTTAGTTCATATGACTTGGACAAAGATCCAAAAAAAGGAGGCTGAGAAGCCAGATAGATGGGAGGAGAAAAGGATAGTATGATAACAACCAAGAAATTTTAAGAGAGAATCAAGGAAAAGGGGGTAATCAAAAGCGTCAAGGGCTTCAGAGAGATCAATAAAAGTGAGAGATGAGAAAAGGCCTTTATATTCAGCAATTAAGAGGTCCCTGGTAACTTAAAAGAAAACAAATTAAGTTGCATGATGAGGTTGAACAAACTATATAATGAAGAAGTAAGAGAAAAGAAATGAAAGCACAGATTATAGACATAGCTTTCAAGAAGACTAGTCACAAAAGTAAAGATAGATTAAGTAATGGTTTTTGAGAATAATAAGTATGTTTGCAGGTATCTAAGTATCTAAGAGATAGAGAGATAATTCAAACAATAGGAATGAGAGAGCAATCTGCTGGAGAAGACAGAATATCAATTGAAAATATGATGAACATAACATTTATAATTTTATGCAGATCGTTAATAAAAATGTTAAATAGTACAAAGCTAAGTACAAACCCCAGCTGTTATTAGAGATTTCCTGTCACAATGGCATGAAAGTATGCACAACTATTTCTTCTTTCAATCCAGCTACCTAGCCAATTGTGAATTCTTCTCAACTATATTACTGCTAATCCCCATTTTCCCAACTTCACTATAATGTTTACTTTATGAAAAACTTAGCTAAATCAAGAAAAAAAACATATCCACAATATATTTCCAATTCATTAGTTTAGTATTCCTGTCAAAAGAATTTTCCATTATACAAAGTTTGGTATTCTAGATCCTAAAAATAAGATCAGAAAATTAAAAAAAAATAACTCTATTCTTCTATTTTCTTTCTTTTTTTGAATTATAAAGATTTTATTTATTTTGAGTTTTACAATTTTTCCCCTAATCTTACTTCCCTCCCCCACCCCCAACAGAAGGCAGCCTGCCATCTTTACATTGTTTCCATGGTATACATTGATCCAAATCGAATGTGTTGAGAGAGATGATTCTTCTATTTTCAAGAAGAATCATGTTTGACTACTGTCCCAGACTAATTAGTTGTTTAGTCATTTGTTAGGCTAATGGACAAATGATGCATTAGTCCATGGTCAAGAATTTTGTCTTTAAGCTATGGTAGAAGAAATGTTATGTTTGAAGCTATATTTGGTGCAATTTCTATCAGAAAAAAAACAAAAGGTTAAATTTAATTAAAATATATTAAGCATCAAATATTGTTGTCAGTTTTTTCAGTAGTTATAGTGAGGTAAACTAATTATTTGGTTTAGCCTTAATGTTGACTAGAGTACTCAAATTGTCCTTAACATGAACCAACCAAGGAATTGCCAAGGTGCACTGTTAAAACAATTGTTACTGTTTTAGTAGGATTTACTTCAGATAAAAATAGGGTTTTAAAAAATTATTTACATGATATAGTGTTTTGCAGTGTTCTCAAAGCTGTAATTTATGCTTACTTACCTTTTCACTTTTTTTCAAATTTGGTCAGAATCTCTTACAATCTCAAAAGGCTATCTCTTGAACCTCACTCCTTTCACACATTTCAAAATATGTGAAGCATTTCCAACTAAACCATTCGCACTCAAATCATTAAATGCTACATAACTCCCTTAGTAGAGCATTTGTACATGTATGTAAATACACTTATAGTCATTTACATAAATCAATATATACATACTTGTAATCAGACACATACGTGCATTTACACATACACAGCAAAACTGTATATATTCATTCCTGAGATATCAAAGAGATTACATATTTAAACTCAGATACCTTATCTCCCTTCTATAAAAATCTCTATGTGCAACCAGTCAACCAACCAATCTTGTTAGCCAATATATGTGCTATGATGAATTATAATCTTTTGTACTGACATATTTTCAGAGTGTTAGCTGTTATTTGTTAACCTACACAAGAACCCTTGAAAGGGAGGTCATCAATGTTGCTTCTACTTAAAAGATTAAGGAGCAATCATGAAAAGATCAAGCGATTTACTGAAGGGAAAACTAAAGTAGAGCATTCAGAGGGAAGATTGAATTTAAAAGTGCCTGCTTTAACCATAACTTAAGTCTGAGTAGGATATTTACTCCCATGCATTACAAAAATGATCTCTGTTTTGAGGCTGGATTATATATATAATATAGAAAAAAATCAACAAGAAATTATTCTGGATTGGGATTTTGGAAAATAGTAAATGGTATAAAATGCAAGCAGTGAATTTATCTGCAAAGTTTCAAAAAATAAATTTCAGGGTCTTTTTATGAAATAAAACTCTCGAAGAAATAGTAACAGATACATGCATAAAACCAAAATCATGGGGAACAGAAGGATACAATGGGACCCTTAAAACAAAGAGGAATCTTTTATATTTACTTGTTTAACAACAATAATATGTTAATCTCCAGGTGCAAAATGCTTAATATTTGGGATTCTCTATTATATTTACTAAAATATAGTTTTTCAGGCTACATACTCTGAAGAATGTTGACATACTTAAGCAAGGTACATTTTTTAAAAACTAATTTAATTTTGACCTTTTATTTTACAGATTTTAATATAAAATCCAAAAGTAGTCTCTGAAATTAAAAACTTTGAGGTTTAAGTATTTAGGCAATAATCATTAAAGTAATGGTTGAAGTTAGTCAGTAATTAAATTGATCACATCTCCCTGAAGGCCAAAAACTTAGTAGCTGACAACAGAGTTCAACATTTTCCAGCTGCTTTAGAGTAAAGCCTTTAGACATTTGGATGCATGTATGCATTTTATTTTCCCAGGATTTCAAAGTCCACATGCAGGCTGCTGTTCAGCTATTATAAATGAGTAATTCAAGTAGGGCATGACTGCTTCTTGTATTAACTTGATAAAGATGTTTCACTCCATATGCATCAACAGTTGTGTTAAGTCATTCCTTTCACAGGCTGAGTGAAGCTTACTTATGTCATGCTTTGTTAACAATTAATCATTATTAACTATTATACTTATTTTTCCTAAGCATAAAATAAAATTATGATTAATAATTAACTCCAAAGAGTTAAATTAAATATATTTTAATAACTCAAACATTTTATATCACAATTAATGTTGAAGACTAGAAGTAATAACTTTCATATTCTACAATTATTTTACCCACTGAAAATATTTTGTATGGATTTTCACATATTTAAAATTAAGATGAATTTTCACATTTTTAAATTGAGAATTTTTTTCATAGAGATGAATAAAAGTTACAAAAATACACATTTTTGTAACAGATGTTTTGTACAGAAGACTGGGAATATTTTAGGTGGAGTTTTTACTTCTCTGATTCACTGTCCTTATCCATATTAGCACCTATCTGACCCTACCTTACAAATTGTCTCCAACTTCCTTTTTAACCATCTACCTTATGAGGGGTCAAAATATAAACTTGCTGATTTAAAAAACAGCAGATTCCATAAATAGAATAAAAGCAGGGAGGTTTGGTTGTTATTTTTTTTTTGTTTACTTATTTTTACTTCACTAGAGAAGGCAGCATGGTATAGCAGATGTTCAATACCTAGAACACTTTAGTTCAAATTCTGTTCTGGACACATTCTGGTTAAGTGACCCTAACCTCCTGCACACTGGGATAAAGATTATAAATAGTATAAAAATTATTTAGTAGAGGAATGCTCAGGAAAGTGGATTAAAAGATCTGCTGAGTTATCTCATTTCCAGAAGAGATGAAAGAGAATAGACAGAAAGATAGAGCTTAAATTCATTCATAAATTCAACAAGCACTTTTAAAATTTATTATAAGTATATTTTGTTAGCTTTTTATCATTAGCTCCACTTCCTACTTTAGTTCCTAGTCCACTTTTTTCTACATATCAACCTCAAAATAAAAAGATTTTTAAAGAGTAAGAAAAGTTCTACAAATTATCTAATATATAAAAAATTATTTATAATATACAATATTCTATACTCATAATTTCCTACTTCACAGAAGTAGGGGATAGTGACTTCTGCATTTATTTTGGGGGTCCAAGCTTGGTCATTACAAATATAAACATTCAGTTTTGATTTCTTTTTTAGGTTTTTTTAGTTGGTTTTTTTTTTGCAAGGCAAATGGGGCTAAGTGGCTTGCCCAAGGCCACACAGCTAGGTAATTATTATTAAGTGTCTGAGACCGGATTTGAACCCAGGTACTCCTGACTCCAAGGCCGGTGCTTTATCCACTATGCCACCTAGCCGCCCCCAGTTTTGATTTCTAATAAGAACTGACACACCCAGAATAGCAGTACTAAAACTGGAGAATAAAAGACATAGATTTCTTTATTGCTTTATTTCTTGTAATACAAGTTATATTGCCCTTATAGTACTGGAAGCATCTTAAGGGCAAGAGCTGTCATTTACCATCTAACACACTGCCACGAGCACAGTATGCACTTCTAAAGGATTTACAGAATTGAATAAAAGTCTAAAAGCCTCCATATCCCTACAGTATAGAAGCTTATACTCTTAAGTAGGAAGGAAGTGAGAGGAAGAGGAAAGGCAAGAAAGAAGGATGATGGGAAGGAAGGAAGGAAGCGAGGAAGGAAATAAATCAGTATATATTAGGGTCTACTACTATGTGCCAGGCATTATATAAACATGTAATGTTTAAATTATAATATAAGAAGGTAAATATCACTTAGGAAAGGCAAAATGAAATCACTAGAAACAACAAGAAAAAACTCATTAATTATGATTGTTACTTATTAGTGCTTTTTATTAATAACAGGTAGCAATTTTATAGTTTTGATCTTTACAAACAAGTTTGCAAGTATTATTTCATTTGATCCTCACAACAATCCAATGAAATAGATGCTCTTATTATCCTTATTCAAATATGAAGTGAGTTCTGAGGAATGTTAAATGACTAATCCTCTATCATCCAACTGTTGTTTATCCTTCATGCTCAAGAGAATGGAAATGATATTATTATGTTTATGGTCAAAATACATGTCAAAATGTGCTACCACAGGTTGGGCAGAAATGGACCATATGAACATTTGGATTTGAGTCGCTCTAAATTCGCACAACTCACATTTCTTTTGAGTTACTGGAATTCTGCTTTGCTCTTAGTGGAAAGGGCCTTCTTTGATTTGGGAAGACTATGCTAAACATGTTTCACATTCAATACTGGCTTTTCAGACTTTTGAGTGTCCTTGTATTTCTTTCTTCTGACCTATAAGTGAACAGTTGCCTTTTAGGCAAATGGACATCTGGCTTTCAAACAATGTGGCAATCCATCAGAGTTATGTCTCTGTAGTAAAGTTTGAATGGTTTATAATTGGGTTCAAGAGAGAAAATCAGTATCTGGTACCTTATCTTGCAGGTGATCTTCATAATATTCCTAAGAAAATTTAAATGGAAATGGTTCAGTTTCTCTACTTGGTGTTGATAGACTGTCCAGGTTTCATAGGCATACAACAATGTCTGCATAATGGCTCTGTAGACCCTCAGTTTAGAAGAGAGACTAATATCTCTTCTCTCCTATATATTCTTCAGAGTCTACTGAACACTAAACTAGCTCTGGTAATGAATGTGTCAATCTCATCATCTATATGTACATTTCTAGAAAATATATTGTTGTCAGGGCAAGTAAATTTATTCATATCTTTCAAATTTTCTCTATTTACTGAACCAATTAACGGTTCCACATATGAGGAATCTGAACTCAGATCACTGTGACTCCAAATCCAAAATTTTAAACATTACACCAGATGACTGCCTAAAATTTAGGAGTCTAAGAAGTTGTTGCAGATCTTCAAAATGAGAATTCTATAAAACTATTAGGAATTCATTAATATCCCTTTACAGAATGGAAAATCGTTAATTGACTAATGTCTAATTTTATTACAGCCTACAACCAAAATATATCAGAATTTATGTGGTTGTTGTTCAGTCATGTCATACTCAGTGACCCTTTGGACCAACTATTCATGGAATTTTCTTGGCAAAAATACTGAAGTGGTATGCCAATTCCTTCTCCAGTTTTAGGCAGAGGGTAAAGTGCCTTGCCCAAAGTCACATAGCTTGTAAGCATCTGAGGTTAAATTTGATTCTAGTGCATCTCAACATTCTGGTTATTCATGTCAACCGAAGTTCAACATAATTTCATCCAAGACATAAAATATAAAGTGCCCTATTTCCTTCCAGAAGGAAGTTGAGTTTCTCAGTATTCATATGCTTTTTCAATGTTCAACAAAGAATTAATGGTTTTTGATGAATGCCAAATTATGCAACCATTATTACTGCTTTCAACAGGGGCATCTAGGTGGCACAGTGGATAGAGCGCCGGCCCTGGGGTCAGGAGGACCTTAGTTCTAATGCAGCCTGGGACACTTAATAATTCCCTATCTGTGTGACCTTGGGCAAGTCACTTAACCTCACTGTCTTAAATTAAAGAAAATAATTAACATGCTTTTAAAAAAACCTTTCAACAATGATGTGGTAAATAAAGCTAAACATAGCACTAACTTCATAGAATCTTCCTTCAAACAGCATCAACTTAAGCATCATTTGTAGTGGCTAGTCCAGACCTGTGATTTTTCAGATTCAGGAAACTTCCAGTGTGAAGATGGCTACTCCACTGATAACAGATCAACAATAGGTTTATAACCTACAGGATCATGGTATCACAAATTTAGCAAGAAAGGGATCTCTAAGATTAGATTCTTCATCATTTTATAGTTTAGGAAACTGAGGCCTAAATTAGTGAAGTGTTTAGCATAGTGCCTGACACATAGTAGGCACTTACTAAATGCTGATTGATTAACTGGCTGAAGTAACATGTTCAAGTCTTGACTCCAGGTCCTTTGCACCATAATCCCTTATAATTATGCTTGAGGTACTGTACAATCATGCAATTAATATGCATAAGAGACAGCGATATATTTTAAAATGTTCTTGTTACATTCTTTTTAAAGAGAGAGAGAAATAAAATAAAGAATGGTTTTAAATTTTTTGCTAACTAATTTTTAATTTTCTTGAGTACTGCTTCCAGTCCCTGAACCTTCTAATCTATTCTCTATATAACTGTCAAATAATTAAACAAAAGAACAGACTGGACCATGTTATTTTCCTATGGCCTCTAGGCCAAAGAAACTTTTTTTAACAAGGTAATTAAAGCCCTCCACTGTCAGGCTTGAAATTATCTTTACAGAATTACTTCACAGTATTCTTCTTTGAACAGACCACATTCAGGCCAAACTCAACAACCAACTTCTTGTTCTTAGACATTTCATCTACCAGTTCTATACAAATTTGTATAAGTTGAGTTCCATGCCTGAAATGGAAGGTAACAGACTCTGGATAAATGTTCTCTGAGTGACCTAACTGGAATGCACTTCCTTCTCATTTTCACTTCTCAGAATTTTTCTTCAAGAAGAAATTCTGATGTCACTTTCTCCATAATGTCTCCATTTCTTGTTTTTGAACTATTACCACCTCAAATGATCTTGCAATTACTTATTTGCATACATCATATCTACTCTCAATAGAATTTAAGTACTGTCCAAGAAATGGTCTAGCCAAGTTTGGAGAGTCTAATCACCAGAAGGATGGTCAGCTACCTTGGAATGAATTTCCAAGGGTGTAAGGTGATCAGAAGTTATAGCAATAGTTGAAGAGTATCAATTAAGGAATGGGGTAGGGGTGCAGAGATTTTGATAATGCTGTGGAGAAGAATTTCCATAGAAATGAAAGCAATAATCTTTTGAAGCATTAATCCAATAGTTTACTACCCCATACTGAATACAACATATAAGTGAACTACATTTCAAAAACATAATATACAATATTTTGTCATAATATTGAATTCAAATTCAGTTCCGATGTTAGTGCCCACTTTTTAAATAGAAAAGAAGACAGCAGTAATAAGAAACCTTCTATTAAAGCAGGGCACAGAAAATCTAGCATTTTGAGGCTTTTCTGTACTGTGGAAGGCATTCTCCACTCTGTGTTGACTATTTGTGACCCCCATTTCCTAAATCCTTTGGAGCAGGAGAAGACTTTAGTACTAACCTATAGTACATAGAACGTCACTCATGCACTAGATGATACTTGGAGTCAGGTGCTAAACTACTCCTCAAGCAC
Organism: Macrotis lagotis; assembly: GCF_037893015.1. NCBI lineage: Eukaryota > Metazoa > Chordata > Mammalia > Peramelemorphia > Peramelidae > Macrotis > Macrotis lagotis. The sequence continues at coordinate 553,738,042 of NC_133666.1, read as the reverse complement.
TACCCACCACAGAAAAAGCATTTAAGCAAAAATTCAATAGGGCAACTTTCTTCTTTATTTTTCCTTCTCATCTGGACTCCCAGACAAGCTGCCCCTCTTTTTCTCTCTCAACTAGACCAATAGGGTCTGGCTATGCTACTGGAACAATATGGCTCCAGCTCCATGTGGGCTGGATCTATGTTGATCTTCCATTCTGTTCTTATCTCTTTTTTTCTCCTGGGCTCCCTGTCATTTCTTTCTCCCTTCTCTCATCTAAGAGTTTTCTCTTTTCCCTTTTCTTTCATAACTTAACTACCCCTTTCCTAGTTTGTAGCTACTAATAAGACTCCAGCTCTATGTAGCTAGATCTATGCTGATCCAAGTTTCTTTTCTTTCCTCTTCCCTTTTAGGCATTTAACCTTTTTAATGTCAACTTCTGCTAATCAGTCTGTCCTTTCAGCAACTCACTATATTATTGTTTCTCAAAAAGAACTTAATCAATGAATATTTTGTAGTCACCTGTGTACTACATATAGTAACCTATGAAACTCTTGTAGTAATGTATGAACTGTTTGAGCAATTTGTGAATTAAAATTTAAGCCTTTCTTATCCTCCTGAGTCACACAAATGAACTACCTTTCCTGAACCCCATTTCCTCCCTATAACAAGGTCAAGGGAAGTAGAGAAAATAACCCCTTTTAATTTACATTAGATTTTAGCTTCCAAGTACAAATATGTACAAAATGAACAGAAATGTGATTTTTTATTTTTAAAAAAAGACACTGCTATATATAATGAGTAGGTCTCCCAAAAGTATGCCAAAAAAAGTATTTCAAAAAAAAAAGAGAAAATAAAATCACTGTATGAAAAGAACTTGATAATGAAGAATGAGTAAGGAGAGATGAATCCTTAGTCTTAACAGTCACTTACCAATTGGACAATCTTGGGTAAGCTACTCATTTATAAAATGCAGTAAATGAAAGATGATTTCATTATACCCAAAGGGCAACAAAAATGTGCATACCCTTGGATCCAGCAATACCACTGCTGGGCTTGCACCCTGAAGAGATGATGGAAAAGGGTAAAAACATCACTTGTACAAAAATATTCATAGCAGCCCTGTTTGTGTTGGCAAAGAATTGGAAATCAAGTAAATGTCCTTCAATGCAACCAATTTATAAATTAGAGAATGCCAGTTTTCTAACATCCTAAATAGCTGAATACTAGCAACAGAGAATTTTTAAATGCACTCTCCAAAGAACATTTGAATTAAAATTGTTTAAAACAAAAGGGGGGAGGGATTTTAATCAAAGGTTTCAAGTATAATTCATCACTAGAAATAAAACTGTTTAAAGAAGAATGCAAATTATCCTGTTCTTAAAACCCTCTGGTATGCTATCCAGATGCACACTAAGATCCCAGATCATCTTTTAAAAAGGCCCTATAGACTCCCTGGCTTCAGAAGCCACATGTGCACTCCCAAATTCAATTTGGTTTGCATGGTCAAGGCCATGTTAGAAATAGCAGAACAACAATTCTCAGTTTTTAAGCAAAATAATAATTTCATATAACCTTTCTGAAAACTTTTTAAATATATATATATAATATATATTTTCACAATATATTTAATAAATTATGTGAGTCTAGACTCTCTCAGGACTCAATGCAGTTTATCACAATGTTTCAGATTGGATTATTTTTAAATTGATTAAATCTAGGAATATAGATGATGTTTCAGGATATCTGGAACATTTTTCAAAAATATTTAATAAAGTTTGATAAGAAAAGAGATTTCAACACATTAATTAATAAACTCATCAAGTTACCAAGTTTGACGTTTTATTTATGCAGCAAAACAAAATAAAAACAATCTGGAAGATTATACTCGGCAAGGCACCAGGTTGATCAACCCTGGAGGAAACAAAGGTTGATTTGATCTAAAAAGTTAAATGAAAGTGAAAAGCTGAAGTAATTCTATAATGCAAAATTCAAGAACAGAAACAGTGAAGTCAATACTCTTCATTGCCCATTTAAGGACACTGCTACCTCTGCCCTCTGCTGGTGACCATGTTTCCCTTTACCCAATGATCTGCATCTTGTTAACTGTACTTTTATGCCAGCTAAGATAGTAACCTTTCCAGAAAATCTGAGCAAAAACATTTAATAGCAAGGTTGACTTCAGAGTCAACCTCTTATAGTGGCAAAAGCAAATAGAAAGAAATCAGGAACCCATTTACAACTTAGGGTTTTATTTGTGACCAGACAAAGCACATTGTTTTCAGATTCTATTTCCATACAATGAAAGGGTTTAACTCCATGATCTTTTATGTATCATCCAGCTCTACAATTTTATGTCTGACACTGAGACTCATAGTCTTTAGACGATCCTAAAGGCACAGTCAACAATTCAATAGTAAGAGTACAGTCAATAAAGACAAAGCACATCAGAGGAAACACAAGTTCATATTTTAAGAGTTCAATGAATGACAGGAAGGGATGACTGACTATAGAAAGGACAGGGAGAACCTGGGTGGCTTACAAGCTTGGGTTGTTTGGTTTGTAGGGACCATATCTATGATTAACCATGGAGGAAGTACCTCTACCAATGTACATCAGTGTCTATTCCATAAGGCACTGAGGGATAAGTGACTTTGACTTATTACAGTCAATATGAGTCAGAGATCAAACCTGACTCCCAGGTGGGTTCTCTATCCCCTATGCCACAGTACCTCTTTTAATACTTGAGGATTGTAACAATTAAGTTTTTTCAATATTTGACTCTGGAAAATTAAATTGACTACTATATCAGCTGAGATTCATTCTAATTGTATTTTCATAAAAGTACCTACTAAACAAATATTTTTATAATTATAAAATTCTTTCAACTTTCCCTACCTCACTTAATCTATTATCTATTTTGTTTGTTCTTTTGTTTTTGCAAGGCAATGGGGTTAAGTGACTTGCTAAAGTCACACAGGTAATTATTAAGAGTCTGAGGCTGAATTTGCACTCAGGTCCTCATGACTACAGGGCCAATGCTCTAGAGGAGAGGGGATGGGAGGGGAGAGGAGAGGAGGGGAGGGGAGGGGAGGGAAGAGGAATTAAGAAAAGACTGAAAACAAAGCCTGTCCCCTATAAATTCAAACTTTTAATAATTCAGAACTCTAGTCAAAAATCTCTCTCTTGGGCTGGGTCAAAATCAAAGCTATTATAATGCTACAATAATCTAGCCTCACAAACAATTCTTGAGTAGGTTGGGAATAAAAAAGCAAAAATAATTCAGAGTTTTTTAAATTGTCCTAAAATGTAAAGAAAATTGAGAGCACAATGATAAAATTATCCTTAAATGTCATTACCTACTTGAAGAAGTTAAAAAATCTTTCCTAAGTTTTTAGTTTATTTGTTTATTGAGTGGAGTTTTTTGTTCCTGTTTTGTATCAGTATCTCAAAGATGACTTTTATTGTACTATATTACTGAATCCTTAGAAACAGCTTCAACAACCTTGACTCTTGTCATACACAGGGGCCTTACCCTACAAGTCATAAAGCCAAGTCATGTTAGTAAAAAGGTAGGGTCTCCATTTTTAGTTCACTGCCAAGGCTATTCAGGTCTGGGATAATTTCCAGAGAGACAATGAAGTCACTTCCTTCTTCCCTGCCTAGTCCTAATTCTTGGTTCCTTCCTTAGCTACTTACTTGAGAAGGATTAACCTTTAAAAGGTGAGCTTGACTCTGGAGCTGTAGCCCAGCCCTATCTCTGCTCATAGATGCCCACCCACAGCATTTCACAATGTTATGCACCAGATTTGAGTAGGGCTAGAAAGTCAACTAAAAGGTTGAGGAAACTCCCCAAAATATACAGAGGCAGAAGGATCTATGCAATGAAGTACTTAATTTAGTGGAAGTTCTACACCAAGACAATAGTGAGTAGAGGAAAGGAAAGTAAGGGAGGAAAACATGGAACAGAACTATGGGAGCTAAATTGCAGGATGAAGAAATAGAGAACATTTTCTATTCAAAGAAATAAAGCTAGTCTACCAATGTTATGCTTAGAATATATTTCATACAAATATAAATGACAAGTAGGCAGATGGACAGAATATTAGTAATAGTTGTTCATTTTTTAGAATGATAATAATAATGATGAAGAAGAGGACTAGCATTCATGCAATTTTTAAAGTATATGAAGCACTTTAAAAATACTGTCTCATTTTTCCTCTCAACAACACTGGGTTGTTGATGGTGCTATTATTATCCTCATTTTACAAGATGAAGTGGAGGTGGGTTGAATGACTTGAACAGGTCACTCAGGTAGTAATGTCTAAGTCTGAATTTGAACTCAGATCTTCCAGACTCTAGATTCAGTACTCTAGCCACTACTCCTCCAAGCTACCTCTACACAGAAAAAGTTAAAAATTATATATACATATTTCTTTTTAACATTCTTTTTAAAAAAAATTTTTGAAATTCAAATTGTCCACTCTCACCTGCTCCTCCCCGACCTACTGAGAAGGCAAACAATAAGATGACAATATGGAAACTTAAAGTTATATTCCTTTAAAAATAATACAGTTTGGATCATTAAATTTCAAAATTGCATTAAATAAACATTTTGAGAAACTATAAAATTATTTCATACTAACAAAATTTTGTTCTATTAAACATTTTTAAAAGAAATTATTTGATAATATTGTTAGAAGGTTTTACTGGTATTATTGCAAGAAAATCCTATTTATTATTAGGTTTTAAAAATATATATTTTACAGATTATAATGAGATTTAAGTTTTTTCAAACCACTATTTTAAGTAACAAAAATATAGTATAGGTAAATCTCTTCTTGAATACGAGTCAAATGCTCCTATTACATCATATTAACATTTAAGATCCACTTCAACTTTCAAAAGTAAAACTCTTTTAACAAACATAAAATCTTATCTTTTCTATGTAAATGAGAATTTTAAAAATATAAAAATATAAACATATATAAGAAAGTAAACAGTTTTAAGCAAATACCCTTAAAAACAAGTTAAAAGGCATTTAAACAATGGCCTATTTTCAAAAAGAAAGTTTTTAAAGAATGAAAAGATTCAAATAAATATAAAAGTAATTTTAATTTAAATTCAAATGTTCTTTAGAAAGTGCTAAAAGTACATTAAGAAGATCCTAAAAACAATTCTTTACACCCAAGCATTTATAGAATACAGAAAAATAAGTTTTTGATATTCTTTGTAACATAAGAATGCTTTGTTCTATTTATTATGCAAAAACCTATATCTATATTCTATTCACCAAAAAGGGCAATGTCAAAATAGTTTAGGTTTGCTTTTTTTATTCATAGTGAATTTTCTATATTTCTTTGTGTTCACTTAATTTCTATTATTTCTCTATGAGAGAAAGTAAGAAAAAAGTATATTTCAAAAATAATTAGTAGGTTAACAATATTCTGTGTTCAAATGCAGTTCTCAAAAGACTGTGTCCTGGCAACTATCATAATCCTTTTGAAATTGTTCATATTAAGATTAAAGATCACTTTGTTCCTATATTCCCACAACTAGATGGTATGGTAAAGAGATCAGTACCCCACTTTTATATGTAACATCTTTAACATTTGCTCTCCTTTCTGTGCATGTGATTAAATGTAACATTTTGAAATCCCAAAGTTCTGAGAAAAACATAAATTCTTGTCTCACAGCTGCTGTTTGACTCTGGAAACACATGCATTTTCTTTTCAAGCATCTACCATCAAAACTCCCAAAGGACTTGCACTGGAGAACACCTGCATCTCTTCATTTAGTTCCAATAACAGAGCCTAAACTCCCAAATTACAAAAATAGACGCTCTGTTCAGCTGTAGTTACATTTTGCCCCTAATTCCCGTGAACAAAAATGCTAGGAGCATGAAATCATTCAGGCAAGCTCTGTCATCGAGAGGATAAGATTTTTTGCACCAGAAGCCCAGTGGGAACATGATAGAAAACTGGCAACAATTACAGATAAAGTACATAGTGAAGTCCTTAGGGAGGAGAGAGGAAATGTAATAAGATAGATGGGTATAATTTTTACACATTTATGCCCAAGTCACAAATGTGAATTGTCTTTAATTGCTACAATATATAAGCATTCTTACTCATATATCCTGTCCAAAATACTAAAAACATACTTCAAGGCAATTCACTTAATTCTCCATTAAGGAGTCAATTTTTTCAGAACATAAAGGACATTCCAAGTGAATTAAAATGTAGAACAGAAATTACTATTTCCACCTTTAAACTACTTCGATATTTCATTATAATCCAAAAAATCAAAGCAGAGCAGTTAAATGGTATCAAAGAGAAAAAAAAAATCCTGAGAACAGTTTTTAATTTTAGAAGATTGAAATACATAAACCTAGACTTTTAATTTCAATACCACTTAATTAACAAAAATCAGCCTTTATTTGATGATGAATATTTCATGCCACTGTTAGGCTCATAATATATGGATGTGTGTGTGTTTGTGTGTATGTGTGTGTGTGTAAAACTTGGAAACCAAAACTTTTAAAAAACTATTAATTTTTCATTATGATACCATTTTAAAAGTATTTAAACAAAATAAAAGGCTTATATTCTATTTTCTAATCCCAGACGACCACAGGGCACTGTTAAAAAGAATTAGGAAATGTCATTTTATCTATCTTTTCATTTTAAATATGAAAATGAAGCATTCAATTTTCATCAGTAAATTAAAAATCATTTAAGCAAGCAGCAGCAGCATCTTTGTTGTTTTGCAGTTAATAACATCCAACAAACTAGTTTAGAAACTTTACAGAAATAGATTTTACTTAAATTCTGGGAAATTTCCCATTGATAAATCTTTTCTTAGGAATTTACCACAAAAGAAATATACCATGCTGAAACTATCAAAACTCTTAGGTGAATGTTTCAACTAAAATTTTGACTAATCATTTAATTCCTATAAAATTTGGCACTAACATTTCTCAATCAGCGGTCTAGCTCAAAAGAGAAAAAGTCCAGAAAGAGGTCATTTTCAAATCTACCTTGTCCTATTATAGGAAGAATGAATTTTGTGAAGATATAAAATATATGTTTATTAAATCTTACAGAAGTATGAAGCTGTTAATTCTAAAAGGACAGCCTCTGTAATCAGGAGGAGTGAGTTCAAATCCAGCTCAGTCACTTGACACTAACTAGCTCCGTAATCCTGGGCAAATCAATTTAACCCCACCTGCCTCAAAAAATAAAAATAAAAAAAAAATACAAGTGAGAACATACTTGGTCTCACCGTATACCTTAGCATTGTCATCTTATTATTTTAATTCTATCCAGATAACAAGATTTAGCTTGACAGAGAGCTGAACAAATACAAATATAGAGAGTAAAATCATTAGAAGCTATAGCACCACTGAAACAGAGACCAAGAATGAAAAGAGTGTCAAAAACATAGGGAAAAAAAGCAAATCAAAGACTGGTGATGTTTAGTATAGACATGAGATAGAATAATGGGGCAGCTAGGTGACACTGGATTAAGCATAGACCCTAGAGTCAGGAGGACCTGAATTCAAATGTGACCTCAAACACTTAATAATTACCTAGCTGTGTGATGTGGGGCAAGTCACTTAACCCCTCTGCCTTGTAAAAAAAAAAAAAAGAATGAAGGAAATGAGAATAGAAGGAAGTTATGATAACTATCTCCTAAAGGCTAAAATACAGAGGTAGAAAAATAATTGTGTAATGATGCTCTATGAGTAAAACTTAACAATTGTGTGGAAATAATAGAATATAAGTTATTTATTTTAACAGAAATAGTAAAAAAGAAATCAATATTCCTATAGAATTATAATGAACAGGTATAACTGATCCCACAAAAGAAATTAATTTTCCTTAAAAGGCAATCATTGTCCCTGAGATTGGACTGACCCATCTTCTTAACAACTTCATGGCCACTATAGGTCAAACAAAAGCCTATCTACCTACATGGAAACAAGGATTTTTCATGGTAGATTTCCAAAGACCCAGGACTTGCTGACCTAACACATTTCCATAAAAAGATAACAGAGATACATCCAGAAAAAACTAAGAGTCACAGTATTCTTGTTGCATGTTCTTATTTTCTAAGGGCAAGGTTAAACACCTTTTACGCACTCAACAATATGAGAATGGCTTATGTCTACCTAGTAGATAATCTGAGTGGGTTGCTGATAAAAAGCCAGCCCTTTACCACCTTGAAAAAAGGAGAGGAAAAAAGCACCTAACTCCATTTTTTTTTTTTTTGCTGGGATAGAGAACCATTGATACATAAAATTTCACATATTATCAAGCTGGCAGATATGTCAAATAGTTTTAATGAAATAGGATTCTTTTCTTCCTTCTTCTTTGATATAAAAATATAATTATTTTTATAAAAAATGCAAGGTCCTTGAAGAGATGGTTTTGATTAAATCTTAGAATTTAGAATACTACTATACACATATTAGATACTTAATAAATGTTCACTGAACTGAAAAGAAACGTCAGAAAAAGATATCCATTAAATATGAGAAAAATTTTAATGCCTATGCATGTTCTCTAAACATTTTGTAAAGAAAGGAAAGCAAACACAAAAGTCCAAAGTTGTTCCCCAGTCACCTTTTAAAAGAATTATTAAAAATATTGACCTTGCAGGTGGAGCCCAAGCCTTTAATTTTAAAGAGTGACTTGCCCAGGGAAAAAAAGCTACTAAGTATCTGAAACAAGATTTAAATTCCAGTCACTGCAGTTTTTTTGTTGTGTTTTTTTTTTCAAGGCAGCTGGGTTAAGTGACTTGCCCAAGGCCACACAGCTAGGCAATTATTGGGTATCTAAGGCAGCATTTGAACTCAGGCCCTCCTGGCTCCAGGGCCAGTGCTCTATCCACTGTGCCACCTAGCTTCCCCCCATAGCCTCAACAGGTCAGCATCCTCCCCACCTTGCTACACTGTTATCTCACATAGTAACTAGAATTCTTGAGGCTGCCATTTCAAATAATAATCAGGTATAGTCTTGCAAAATTTCCAAGACATAGATGAAATGAGTCTTGTTCAGGTTGATATATCTATATACTTAAAGCAGAAGACTTTTTCCAAGGTCTTTCATAAAGTCCAAGATTTCACCCATGCCTTTGGTATCTTTTCATCTTTTCAATACCAAACCCTTAACGCCAATAGAATTCTGCTGTCTCTGGCATGACTCTCCCCTATATATTAGTTCATTTTGTATCCTTGCTTTTGAAAAAGCTGCAGCATAGCACATTAGAACCAGAAAGGTCTTAAAAAGGTGTGTTTGTGTATGTGTACATATACACATCAAAATTATTCAAGATACTTTCATATATATATATATATATATATATATATATATATATATATATATATATAACATAACAGAAATAACTCTCGGAATATAAATATAAGAATAGGATTAAACAACAAAATGTTGTTTATCAAAGACTTTAACCACTGTGACTGATAAAAGCAAGCAGAGAATCCAAACTGAAAAGGGGGTCCCATGTATAGTGAGGTCCTCCAGATGATCCTGTTTGTATTTACAGGGTTACAGGTTTTATAAAGATCTGAAACATTTCAGAGCCTGCAGGAGGCATCTATAACTACTTAAACATCTGTAAGAAAAAGAGTTTTGTCTGATCACGCACAGAGGAATAACAAAGTGGATAAATATCTATTGTCTATTTTCTACAGAAACCTATGTAGAGCTTGTCCATCAATATGTATATCAGGAACAAACTGCTGGGTACAAAATTATATAGGAGAAGAAAGAAAAGAGATTGAATATTTTGGGGAAATTGCAAAACATCTTTAATGACAAATTTCTCCCAGAAACAAAGGTCCATCATTTTAATATCAGCCTTCCATACACGTTATATAACTGGGAAAAATGAAACCTAATCTAGGGGCCCAAGAAAACACACAGAAATTCCCTTTTTTTATTTCTTTATACAAATATATTTCTAGATTTGATATTAATATATACTATTTATATAAAATAGATTTTAAGTGCATTGTATGCATGTGGTATATGCATTTGTACATATATACAATTGTGTGTGTGTGTCACAGAAATTTAAATCTCTCCACAACACCTGCTGGCTGAGAGCATTCTTACATATTGCTTTCATTTTCATAATCTGCAATCCTGCTATACATATTCTACTCTCTTATATTCAAGGCATTCTATCTCCTACTCTCCATTCATTTGCACCAAGCTGTACCCAATTCTTGGAATATATTCCCTCCTCCCCTCTGCTTCTTGGAATGTGACTTCTCTCAAAACTCAAGTTCAAACACCACCTTCAACATGAAAATTTTGCAAATCAGCACAGCTTCTAATAGTGTCTCTTATATGCTGTTCAACAAGCACTAGGGATAAAAAAGAAAGAAAGAAAAAAGTCCCTACGCTCAAAGTACCCACTATCTAACTGGGAGAGAAAAAATACAAAAAAAAATGCGAATAACAAGCTTTAATTAGGATAAAGAGGAAATGACATAATCACTCCGTCCCAAAACACTTTTATAAAAATTCTATATGCATTTTACAAATATATACTTATATTGCTTACCCCTTCAATTGAAATTTAAGCTCTTGGCAGGCTTAAGTGCAATGTGTGGTGCAGTCTGAATGCTTCATAAATGCTTCTTGACTGATCAGAGTGATTAAAAAGTACCAAAAGGTAGATGTAGTGGTCAAGTGGTGAGAATCTATTCATAAATTCATATAATCTTGTCCATTTTTACTCTCTTGATATTGCTCTCTTCTCTGACAGCATCCAGACCTGGTTTTCCTCCTTTTGGTGTGAACACTCCTAAACAGTCTTTTTCTGGAAATTTCATATTGGTCAGGTCTGCTAAACATGGATATCTTCTGAGATTCTGTCCTCTTCTCCCTTCAGACTATCACTAATGATCCTGTTAGAGTAACAGATTCTTTTTTTTCAAATTGTGCCTAAATTGATATTCTGACTTCCAGACTTGAATCTCTGTCTATTGGATACATGAACTGGCAGACCCATGGACATCTTCAAGTCAACATGTCCAAAATTTAACTTATCTTTTCTCTCATTACCGTTCACCTAAATCATTCCAACAGACTCTACATTGCTTTTCCTGCTGCAAGTCCATCCCAATCCAGTACATTCAACACAATATTGCCAAAGTAATATTCCTTATATACAGAACTAACTCTTAATACCACCACCATTACACACACACACACACACACACACACACACACACACACACACACACACACACACCAATCCCCCCCACTCCAAGCTACCAGTGATGGAGTAAAAGACAGATTTTGAAATATAATCATATTTTCCCAGTCTCACTGGGCTTTGCATCCAGCATTCTGCAATCTAACCAGAATGGTATTCTCTAAGCTTCTCAAACCTGATATTGCATTTCTTCTTTTCTCTGTTTATAATTGGCTTGGAATACATTTTTCTTACCTCTACTTCACCACCTCCCATTTTTACTTTAAAATATAGCTCAATTCCAATTCTAGGTCTATATCCAGAAGAAATTATGAAGAAAAATCCCACATGTTCCAAAATATTAATTGCAGCTTTTTTTTTTATAATGACTAGAATTGAAGGGATGTCCTTCAATTGGGGAAATGGCTAAACAAGTTATGGTATATGAATACTATAATTCTATAATAAACCATAAAATGGTCATGGAATAACATGAGATCTGATGCTGAGCAAAGGGATTAGAACCAAGAGAACAAAGTACACATCAACAACACTGTGAGATGAACAACCTTGATGGAAGCAGCTACTCTCAGGAGTCCAGAGAGCTAGGACAACTTTATTTGACTGATTATGGACTATTTTATCCCCATCCAGAGGAAGAAAAATATACACAAAACATACATAAAATACACCAACTTTTTGGAATCTTATGGAAACATAAAATTATGTCTTATGTATCTCTTTACCTTGATCCTAACTCTTCATGCTGAAAATGATTAATTTGTAAAGATGTTTATCAAAATATGTATGTACAATGCTAACAAGACTGTTGGCCACTGAAGGGGAAGGGGTAGGAAAAGAGGGTGGAAGGAAATTTTGTGACTTAAAAATATACATGTGCACATGGATGAAAATAAATATTTTCTAAAATGTAGATCAAACACCATCTTCTAAAGGAAATCAGACCAATTTTCCCCTCTACCTCCCTTACTTGATTGTCAAAATCTTTTTTTGAGCTCTGCCATAGCCTGAGCCCAACTCCTATTTTTCTTGGAGGTTTTGGATACAGAAGCTTGGATTTTCTCATCTTCTGAGTATGTGTGTGTGTTTTGATCTTCCATGGAACCAAAGTAATTGTCTATGATCAGGTTCCTTTTTTTTGTTTACTTATTTGTCCAGCCTGTGCCCTGGTTTTGGGGTGCTTCCCAAGCTTTTGGACTACTACTGGGAGACCCCTGTAAGGACCTCAGTTCCTTCAAGGTCTTATGATTATTTCTGACTGTTCTCCTGGCCTGTGCTCTGGTCTGTGGATGACCACAAGCACAACCCCTCTCCCCTGGAGCTATGAGGAGGGTTTCTGCTCTGTGGCAATGGGGGGCTCCAGACTGTGACCAAGGTCTGAATAAGAACAAAGAATAGGAGTTCTGTGACAGAGGAGAGACCTTGATAGTCTCCCCCCACCCCATTACCCTGCTGGGTGGTTCCACAGGTTTGCTTCTGTTTCCTGGTGTCTGGGCTGCTCTAAGGGCCACAGAGGCACTGACAGCCTTGGCTGAGCTGAGTTGAAAGTTGGTTTGGGCTTTGAGCTTGCTATGGCAGAGGTTTCCCTACTGACCTTCCAAGTTATGCCTGGTGCTCGCTGGGTTGGCAGGTCAGGAAACTGCTTCTGCTGCCCGGAGCCACTGCTCCCAGGGAACCCAGGTGTCCTGCAAGCTGTTCCCAGAAAGCTGGAGCTCCTTTGCTCCTGCTGCTGCCCCCTCCAACCCCATGGAAGAGAGCCTTCCCAAGATCTTCCAAGTTACCTCAGGCTGGAGAAGTGGAGTATTATTCTTCTATAAAAAAACACAAATTGTTGTACTCTGGAGAAGCATGGATTGAATTACAGGATCTGATGCTGAGTAAAAGGAGCAGAACCAAGAGAACAACGTACACATAAACAACAACACTGTGAGATGATCAACCGTGATGTAAGCAGCTCCTCTCAGCAGTTCAGGGCTAGGACAACCATATTGAACAGGCTATGAACAACGCTATCCCCATCCAGAGGAAGAAAAACTAAACAAAACAAAACAAAAACTCTTCCAAATCTGATAAACACTTTATAAAAAAAATTTCTTATATATCTCTTCCCCTTAATTCTAATTCCTCATACCAAAAATGACAAATCTGAAAATTGTTTTTATCAAAGATATATCCATACAATGTTAACCTATTTGCTGCTGAGGGGAGGAGACTGGGAAGGAAGGGTGGAAAGAAATTTTGCAACTTAAAAATATAAATATATGTGCATATGGATAATTGCTGAAAAACTTTCATAACATAAATTGGGAAAAATAAAACCAGTTTAGAAAAAAAAAGAGCAAAAGCTCCTGGGGTTGGTTGTGGCTATTTTGTACTCAGGCAATCTGAAAGTTAACAGCCTAATCCTTTAGTCCCTTAGGCCAATCAGAACACAAAGATTGGCTTAATATTTTTTAAAAATCATATACTATTCCTGAATTTTTTCTATTTTTTTGATCCTTTTCAGAAGTTCATTCACAGAATAAAGAAAACTATCAAAGAAAAAAATCATTAATTCTCAATACTTTTAAAAGGAAAAACTAGCCTAACTTAGAAGGGAACAAGGCTTAGGATATTGCCATTATGTAGAAGCCCCTCACTTTCACAACACAAAGAGGATAATATTTAAAAGACATTCATTTCTTCAACCAGAATATTCTTTTTTCAAACAAAGTTATGATATTTAATAGCTTGGGTTGTGAGATAAGCATATTTGTATCTGAATATAAGGGAATACTTCCACAATCAAAACAATTGCTCATTGATATACAAAGTCTGAAAACCTAAAAACTCTTTATATAACTTTTTTACTAATTCTAATAATAGCTCTGTGACATATGTAGCATAAATATTATTATTCCCATTTTATAGATAAGCAAACTGATACTTTCAAAGAGGTTTTGTAAATCACTGAAAATCTAAGTGTTGGCTCCAGGAACTGAGTGACAATTTTTGTGGTCTATTTGGGTTTTCTTTCTATAATAGCATGAAATTGATATTCTGTAAAGACCAAATGAACGATGTGTTAGAATATAATTTTCACCTTAATATCTTTATATCTAATGAACTACTGAGGTAAGTCAGTCAGTAAGCATTTATTAAAAGCATACTGCATACCAGACATGTGCTATGCACTAAGGATATAAAGAAAGACAAAAACAATCTCCCTGACACCAAGAAGAGCATATTTTTAATGGTAGCAATAATATGAACATAATCTGGTATGTGGAATCTATATACAAAGTGTAAATGATAGAAGGTAATCTCAGAAGGAAACAGGTGGGAAGAGAAAAGTTTGCCACCTTCAGAAGGTCTGGTCAAGTCAATTAACTAAGCTATTAAATTCTAACAACCTGTCAAGAACTGTGCAAAGCATCAAGTATGCAAAGAAATATTCAAGGAGACAACCTTCTAATGCGGAAGCAATACATATAATACAAGCTATATAAGCATAAATAAATGGAATAGTATAACTAAATGGTATTTAACTGAGTTTTGAAGGCAGCAAGGGCAATAGCAGGAGAGTGGAGTGATTCTAAACATAGAAAACTACCAATGAAAAAGCATCAAGAGTGAAGATGCAGTGTCTTTTCTGAAGAAGAGTAGAAAGGCTGTTGTAAGCTGGTGTGACTGGAAGGGCATAGAGTGTTAAAACAAGAAAGGAAAGAGTAGGACCAGAAATGAAGAGCTTTAAATGCCAAACAAAAGTCACTGGAGGTCTTTAAATCTCAGGGACAGGTAGCTAAAAATTATAAGCTGAAGATTAGTTCTTCTGCCTCAAAGTCCAAGGTTCTTTTCTCTAGACCAAAAAGCAATTAAGCATTCAGTTAAGCAGCAGAACAATAAATTAAGGAAGATGGCATTTTTTACAGAGCAATCTGAAAATGTGGAAAACTCACTTTCTGGTTCTAAGCCTAAAATAGCTTCATCTCTTCTCAGGTAGGGAAAAAAATACAAATCACAGGTTTTTAAGAATTTATCCCCCTAGTAAGTCAGGCAGTTCAAGACTAGTGTTAATGGCTATCATACATAAAATGGACTAGAAATAGAAAATGTCTATCTTTAAAATGTAAAATCAACATGTTGATTTCAAACTGGAAAAAAAAAAAGATCAAACTAAGCAAAAGTGTTGTTTCTCATTTTGGTGCATTCAAATGCCCCTAAAAGTAGTTGTGTTTAAAACTGCACATGCCTGGAAGATAGGAATTGTGCATTAAATGCTTAATGACATAATAAGTATTTAATCTCAAACAATAATTCTGATGTGTTCAAATAAAAAAAATGAGGGATGTGTTGAACTCTCAGCTAAGAAGAAACTATATTAATCATAAATAAGACTGAGACACAAAATTTATTATGACAAAAGAGCCTATATTTGTGCATGCATGTTTTTCTATAAAAACATGTCAATACCTGAGAAATATACTATCTTCTTTTCATAATCATCTGGTTTTCAATCATTTCTTTTTATATTCAGGCTCCTTCTTCCTTAGGGCCTTTTTATGGAGCCTACTTTTCGGTTTTCTTTTATTTAATTGTCATACAATTTGCTCATCTGTGTTTTTAAGAAATTAATTTTTTCTTTTGTGGAAGGATTTACACAAAATACCAACTGTTCTCTCATCCCTTACCCCCTGCCATGATTCTTAAAGAAAGTCTGTTAAACCTTTTACCAAACTGGCTCAAAACACTCAATTTTAGCTCTAAAGCTACTCAATTCATACAATACTATGTTCCATACCAGTACTACAAATTCCAGAAGCCCTGGGGGAAATACATTGAGCACCTCACCTGATGTATATTTTACTGCTGGCTAAAAAAAACTACTTCTACTCTGAATTCTTTAGGGGTTTGGGTTAATTGAGATACCTTTTTTATTTAAAGTTCCAAAATCCAAGGGAACATGCTCATCATACACTGAGATCCTTTCACAGTAACTGCCCTACACACAGACACACACACACACACACACACACACACACACACACACACACACAACCACACATTGATTCAAATCTTTTTATACAAATATAAAATGGAAATGAATTTCTTGAAAGCTGGTTTAATTAATAATATATAGAACTATAAATCATGTAATAAATCCCTAAACTATAAAAGGGTGTGTTGGAATAGAAGGGATAGAAAATTTAAACTGGACATATCTGTCAGGTATAACAACAATAGTTACATTGATAACAAAACTAGCTAACAATTACACATTTTAATGTTTACAAAGTATTTTGAACATAAGAAAAGTGCTATTATTAGCCCCATTTAAGAAGTAAAAAATTTAAGATGAAGAAAAGTTAAGTGACTTGTCCATGGATACTTTCAAATGGACAAGCCATTAAAATGTATAATAGAAGATTCAAACTTCTTTGGAAATTCAAGCCTAATACTATAACCACTAAGTGACCAAATCTAGGTTTAAGAAAAGTGTATTACCTTTGAAAATTAAAGCAGAGAAAAAGGGATATTTTCAAAACACCAATCAAATGCTCACATTCCATTTAAAAACATTCCTAATTAAACACAACACAGACAAGGTTTTGAATCTTCACTAAAAAGTATAAAATACCACAAAGGAGCAGCCATAACTATAGGTTTATTATTATATTTATAATTTCCCTTTAGGTTACCTTGAACAAATCAGAAATATACATTATATATATATATATATATACATATATACACACACACACACACACACACACACACACACACACACACACATATATATATATATATATATACATATATATAAAACAATAGATAGTAAATACATTATTGAAAAAAGTTATTTGAGTCATTTTATCAAGTTAAATCATAGCTGGAAGGCCAAAGCTAAACAAAAACACCCTCCAGTACATTCCCAACAAACACACACACAGACACTCTCTCTCTCTCTCTCTCTCTCTCTCTCTCTCTCTCTCTCTCTCTCTCTCTCTCCTCCCTCCCTCCCTCCCTCCCTCCCTCCCTCCCTCTCTCGTTTTCAGAAGGGGAAAAGCTCTATTTTTCTAAGAATATTGGTTTCACTTAAAAGTCATGTTGCCTTGGGTTTTCACGGTTGAGGCAAAGACAGAAAATTATGACATTAAGTCAAGGTCAATTGATAGATAAATAAAAGTAAACTTTCACAAATACAAATTGAGAGGGAAAATGTGTATGTATATACATATATATGTATACACACATATATACATATACCTACACACAGGCATACACACATACATACAAACCCCACAGACCTTCCTTTTTTGTAACCCATTGGGTATTTAGGCGTAAGTGCATAAATACTAATGTGCTGATGATCTGGTTCATAAAGGCAAGTGCACTTATCTAAAATGATTATAACTTATGAAAGTAATAAAAATTATACAATTATTGATTTTGATTTTCAAAAAGAATAAATAAAATTTTATACCTAATGGCTACAGAATCTTGAAGAGACAGACTCCACACAAAAGAAGTCATGCTAGAAATGAAATTGCAAAATGATATGAACATAAACAGAAGTTTTGTACTTACCTGAATTATGACAGTAGTCCACTGATTGAGGAATTTGCATTGTAAAGGCTATCAAATCTGGGGCTAAGAGGGATTCTGGCTTTCTGCTTTCATTGAGCCATTTGCTACTGTGGAGGTCTTTGGTGTCAGAAGGGCCCTGAATTAAGGGAATCAGTTTCTCTTTTCCATTCTCACCTAAATAAAAATAGCAGTGTTAAACAAGCATGTTTCCTCTGAATATATAACTAAGCCATGTTTCAATATATCTTAAAATATTATGTCATAGAGCAATATTATTTGCAGAAGGATAAGAACTTGTATCCATTATATTCATCAATCCATTTTATACTACACTGATCTTTGAATTAAGATAATATGAAACAAGGTAAATAATTCTAATTTTTTTTTTAGGTTTTTTGGTAAGGCAAATGGGGTTAAGTGGCTTGCCCAAGGCCACACAGCTAGGTAATTATTAAGTGACTGAGACCAGATTTGAACCCAGGTACTCCTGACTCCAAGGCCGGCGCTTTATCCACTACGCCACCTAGCTGCCCCTTATAATAATTCTAAATTTAATCAAGTTATATCCCATCTATATTCCTAAAATTATTTAGAAGTCATCTTAAGAATTTCAATAATATTTGAAAACCAAAGTTAACAAATATTAGCATACTTAAATAGCAAAAATCTATTTTTATTTTGAAATGAGCTTTTCAACGTTTTTTTATTATTTACATATCAGTTTGCCCCGTATCCTTTCAATATAACCTCAAAAAGCCAGGCTTTGTAACAAATAGAATTTGTTAAAGACAAAAAAGGGAAGGAGGGGAGGGAAACATAACTAATATAAATATATTTTATAATTCAAAACTGAAATTTAATGGGGTTAAGTATAAATCAAAGTATAAAAAAATTCAAAGATAAGAAAGTTGACCAGCTTCTCCATATAGATTACTTTTTAAATTGATAAAATAAACTTTGTTTTTATTTTAAGGTTTTCTCACATATCATTATATTGACAATCTATACCTATTTGTCTATAATGATGAAGTTTCTATCAAGTATTCCACTAAAGAAATATAAAGGTCTTATAAGTATTTTGCTTGTAGATACGTAGATATAATATATATGTAGGTGTGTATATAAATACAAACTTATATTAATATTTGATGTAAAAATGTATAAATTGTCATAAAATTCTTTAAACATAGTTTCTCTAATTTTCTTTAAAATCAATCCTACAAATAAATAGGATTTTAAAGGAAAAAAAATAATTTATTAAGCCAAGTAGCATCATACTGGCAAAATAAAAAGGAAAAAAAGAAAAATATAAATTTAAAAACCCTCTGATTCATAGGAACAATGAGTAAATTCTTGTTTCAGTAACGCTCCTTGTAAAAAGCAAGGCCAATTCTCCTATACAGGCAATAAAGTTTTACATGGTCCAGCTGCACATACCTGGGGCTTTGGCACAAATTTTTATTGATCCCACGGTCCCAGAGGCACATTTGACCAATGATGTGCTGCAGTACTTCAATTCAACATTCTGGATTGAGCCCTCAAGAGTTGGCAAGGGATTCTTAGATTTCACACCTAATAAAAGAAAACTGCAAATGTACTAGCTGGTTGAATTTAAATAATTTTTATATTCCTTTACCAAGGCATTTAAATTTAATTATGCTTTAATTATCTACCTCCGATTTTCTTATAATATTTCTTCTTTGTTTAGTAGTTTGATGTTTAGGATGTGAGAGTATGCAATTTTAAAATATATAATCTGTAATACTACATTCCTACAATCAACTACCAAGATTATATAGAAAATCAAGTTATTTAGAAATAGATAATTTAAAAAAATGTATGGTTTTGATATTTATTATATACTATGGAATTTGATTTTCCTAATCAATTTCATTTAGATTTTGAGTAAAATTCTTTTTCCAAACCAATAGGCAGACTCCTTGACAGCAGTCTGAAGGATGTGAAAGGATGACAAAGCAGAAATTTTGAATAGTAAATAATCTAAAGGTGAATAACTAAAGTAGTTATATATGCTTCCTTAATAAATGTAAAAAAGATTATATTTCAACCCACCAACCAATAAGTATTTATTGAATGCCAAGTATGTGCTAAGTGGGGGATTATTTTTTTAAAGGCTTAACTTCCAATTCAATGAAATATTTATTAAGTGCCTATTATATCCTGCCACTATCCTAAACTTGAGCTGTAAAGATGAATACAATATAGTCCCTTCTCTCAAAAAGCTGACATTCTATGGGATATGGATACTTATACTTAAGAAGCCTGCAAATTAGAAGTATTATAGGATTTGAAGAAAGGTAGCAAAACCTTTAGGAGAGAAAACCTCGATAGGATTTGAAACAGGTCTCAGATTCTGGATAGGATTAAGGTTGAGGGATAAGAGGAAAGGACCTATTGAAAAATCTATTTTATACATGTAACCATCTACATTTTAGTATGAATAAATATGCCAGTTTACAGCTCCCTTTCTTTTCTCCTCATTTCTCATGTGAGTCAGATATATATGTGCCAGATTCTTGTGAATGACTATGAGAGTCACTAAATACACATTTAATTACTGGTCACAACTGTATATATTAAAGATCACTTCCCTTTCCTGTCATTTGTTGAGCCCATGTTTCTTTTTTTATCAGATAATAAGATCATAGATTTATAGATGGAAGAGACTGCAGTGATCATCTAGTCCAACTACTTACTTTTTCAGACAAGAATTAAAAACCAGAAAGGCTCAACGACTTGTCTAGTGTCTTATATATATCAAATTGATGGCAGAGTCAAACTTTGAACCCACTTACTCTGGCACTCTTTCTAGCAATTATCTATCTTAATTATATCTTACTTAATTCAAAATGAGCAACTGCATAAATAAATCTGAAACAGTGATTACGTGAATTTATGATATATTTTCTATTTTTTTCAGGACTTTACATCTACGATACAAATATAAATCTTCAGCATGGCCTGAAGAGTATGGAAAAAGACAAAATTAAACATTCAACTTCCCTTTACCATAAATTGATTGCTTAAATACCCAAATGCCATCTACAATATGCAAATATCAAACTCAATAGAGATGAAGAGAAATTTGTAAAGTTTGATATATAACAGGATAGAGACCCATTCATCTTTCCCATTGTCTTCAGCAGATGACTTCTGTGCACATGGAAGCTTCCAAATTATTGTCTCAAAGGCTTTTTATTCCATTAAAGATTTAAAAGCTGGAACTGGGGCATATCTAAAAGCATTTTAGCATACAAATTTAATTGTCTTCATTTATGATCATTTATCGTGATTTCTACCAGCACTTGGAAATATCTCTGTCTTTGGTTTAGTGGGGTTTCATGCCAGTCCATATCTTAAAATATATTAGGTAATTATCAAACTATTTGGCACAGGAGAGTGCTTTTTAACAATCTTTCCTAATAAGAAGCTCAGAAATAAAATTAAATAGCAGAGGTGTCCTTGGAGGTCAAAGTTAAAACCACTTGGCAAACCTGCAAAGACAGACTTACAAAATACTTACTCTTATGTAATTTTTGATTCAGTCTAATGTCAAAAGTATTTAAGGTCCTATTTTAATAACACATTTATTCATATATATTTAATATAAATTTTTGTTCCTGAAATAGCAACTTGTCAGAATTTGTTTGGGGGCAAATTTCTAAAAGAATAAGAGAATTTGGGACACTTAATAATTACCTAGCTGTGTGACCTTGGGCAAGTCATTTAACCCCATTGCCTTGCAAAAAGTAAACTAAAAAAAAATAAGGGAATTAAAGCAAACAGTTTTTTAAATAACTACAAAATAAAATAATAGATAAAGAGAATAGCCTATTCTAAGAGAAGACAGAGATGTCAATGACAAAGAGTTGTGGATTTCCCTTCTATCTTATATTAATTTTCAGTAGGAAAAAAAAGAAGGCAAAAGGAAGAGAAAGAGAAGTAAAAAGTGAAGATAATCTCGTGTAACTAGTTGTCAATCTCTCATGTTGATACTTAATAGGAAAGAAGACATTAGGAAAATGATAAAGTTACCAACTAAAAATATTAGATAGAAAAAAGAGGGGAGTGGAAATATTTGTACTCTAATAAAGAAAACATTAAGAAATACAGCTAGCTCAAAATTTCACTGAAAATTTTTAAAGGAATCACACAAATATGGATACAATGTACATGGATATGTACTTGAGATTGACAGATACTATGCAATATTTATATTTATTTGTAAGTCAGTGAACTAGCATTTATTTAAGACAAGTACTTTACAAGGCTTTGGGGATATCTAAAAATTATGGTTTTACTCTCAAGGAATTCACATTCTGAGGAGAGAGTACGAACATACAAACAAGTCTGTTTATTCAAGATTAAGTAAATAAATGGGAAGTAATTTGAGAGAGAAGATGAGAATGTTAAGGGAGACAGAGAAAAGGTTAATTGCAATAGATGGGGTTTGCCTGAGTCATGAAACCAGGAAGTAGATGTAAGAAGCAAGAGCATTCTAGCTATAAAAAGGTATATACCTTAAGCAAAAAATAAAAGAAAACAAAAGAAAAAACAGTAAAAAAAGCCCTTATCAATGTTATTGAGTATGTGGAGAAAAATAAAATTGGAAATCTGCAAATAAATCAGATTGGAAAGAATTTTAAAATCCAAACAAAGGGTTTGATCATGAAGGTAATAGGAATGACACTAAGGATAGAGTGGGGGATGGGTAAGAAACAATAGAATCTTGAGCTTTCGAAATATAACTTTGATTGATAATTACCTAGCTGTGTGTCCTTGGGCAAGCCACTTAACCCCATTTGCCTTGCAAAAACCTTAAAAAAAAAAGATAACTTTGAGAGTTGAGTGAAAAATTGACAAAAGTGGAGAAAGATGGGAGGTAAGAAGAATAAACCAGAAGGCCACTGTAATACTCCAGGAATAAAGTGATAATAAAAATCTATACTTGGATAGAAGGTCTGTAAATGGAGAAAAGAGGATGCTGTGGAGGTGGAAATGCAAGATTTGGCAATAAAATGAATATACAGAATGAGTGAGAGGAAAAAGTAAAGGACAACTAGAGCTATTATAACAACAATCAAAGGAAACTTCAAAGGGAAAACCAAATCTGTTTGGATATGATGAATTTGAGGATAGGATACTTCAAAACACAGTTCAAAATGTCCAATAAGCAGGGACAGCTAGGTGGCACAGTGGATAGAGCACCATCCCTGGAGTCAGGAGTAACTGAGTTCAAATCTGGCCTTAACACATAATAATTGCCTACTTGTGTGACTTTGAGCAAGTCACTTAACCCCATTGCCTTAAATAAATAATTTTAAAAAATAATCCAAAATTTCCAAAAAGCAGCTGATATTGAGAGACTGAAATTCAGGGCAAAAATTTGAGCTAAATAAACAGATCTAAGAAGTATATGAATAGAGAAGATAACTAGCCCCATGGGCACTGATACAGTCACTGGTACAACTGACTAAAGCATGAATTTTTAATATTTTAGGGTCATGGATCCATTTGGGAATGTATTCAAGACCCTCTGGGGAAAAAGTTTTAAAATGTGTAAAATCAAATATATATATATATATATATATATATATATATATATATATATATATGATTAAAAAGGAAACCAATTATAGTTAAATACGTCCAGGTTTGGAATTCCTGCTATAAAAGGAAACAAAAGACATTCCAAGATATCAGAGAAAACCCATAATCAGAAGGTATGCCATGGAGAAAGGTCCAGCACAGACTTAGAAGGAGTAATCAGACCTGTCGGAGGAGAATCAAGAGAAAGATCATAGAGAAGAAAGGATACTGAGAAGACAAGGGAGAAGGGAATCACTTGTGCAATTTGAAGCTTTTGCCTTGTCAAGGAGGTAAGATGTAGCAAAAGGAAGGGATAGAATGGAAAGGTATCTGATGTGAATGAAGTGGAGATAAAAAGGAGCCTTAATTTTTTCAATGAAATGAAGCAAGTTCCAGTTGAAAGGGAAGAGTGATAAGAAGTCATGGAAGGTTTGGAAAAATTTCTGTAGTGAGTGAGATAATGGATCCATTGGGGAGGTATCAAAGGACTGTGCAATGGAGTACACATTTGAAATTAATTAATGTACTTGGCAGCTTTCTTCGGCTCTATAGGAATAACTACAGTGAATGATGGGCATAATTTAAGGATGAAGCTTGGTAAAGTAATATGAAAGATAGGGAGGAAGGTACTCAAGGGAAGAAGGCAGTGTAAAATTAAACTGGTTCATCAAATAGTCAAGGTAGAGAAGAAAGGAAAGCGCTGCCAGTGCTTTAGACCCTCCCTAGACTATCCAAAGAATTCTGTCTAATCTCTTGAAGACGACTGCACATGTTTAATAAGGAGTAAGAAGAGATTTTAGGGTTGCAGGGCAAAGGAAGATGCAAAATGAAAACAGATGAGGGAATTTCAAAATTTGTGAATATGGAAATGGTGTTTTGGTGGGTGATGGCAAGATCAAGGGTATGACATCTCCGCATGTGACTGAAATGACAAGGAATAGTAGGTTATATTAAATGGATATACTAAAGAACTGAGTGTTACTTTATAGGAGAACTCAGAAGGATATTTTTTTGTGGTGATGGGAATACTTTAGGAAGTATAAAAGAATTGTTTTGCTATAGGGAGAGCCCAGTTGAGATTATATATGAATCTGCAGTGGACCCTCAGCACAGTTTCATGATTTTCTCCAGCTTCATTCAGTTAGACCTAAAGAGATGCAAAGGCACAGGGCGAGTGGAAGTCATGAAAGGCTGAGGTTTGGCAGAATAAGACCAGAGAAGAGATAAAGAAACTGAACTGGGGTGGCTAGGTGGCGTAGTGGATAAAGCACCAGCCTTGGAGTCAAGAGTACCTGGGTTCAAATTCGGTCTCAGACACTTAATAATTACCTAGCTGTGTGGCCTTGGGCAAGCCACTTGACCCCATTTGCCTTGCAAAAGCCTAAAAAAAAATTAAAAAATAAAATAAAATAAAATAAAATAAAGAAACTGAACTGATTCACCAAGGGGTCACACTAGGGAAGGTAGGAGAGAGTAGCCAATGCAGAAATAATGGTCTAATAAAAAAATGAGGGTAATCACAGTGAGAACAATGAACAGACTTTGGTTTGTAAGGAACAGGCAAAGGTGGAATAACAAAATATTATAATCAGATAAATGAATTACTTAATTCATGAACATATAAAATGAAAATATATGGATGGTGGAAAGACACTTAACGTATGATCATTTAGGTATGGAACAGAACCAGGCTTGAGGAATACCTTAAAGTAAAGGTAAGCAACCAGTCAACAACATTGAAACACAGGTTTGGATCACCTAATACTACCACAGAGGAAGGATAATATTTGATAATAATACTGCTGAAAAGGGATTTTTCCAGTCAAATTCTTACACTTGAGCACTTCATGAGACAATTATTTTTCTTACATACAACCTCATATTCGAGTAGAATCAGAAAATATGCCTTTATATTAGAAATAAGCATTTAACATGCCTCAGTAATCTATCTAGTTTTTAGAACCAGATTTCTGAGTGGCAATAATGATGTGTCTTATCATTATTTCCCAGACCAATATTCAAAACTTTATCACAGATCGCAAAAATATTTTAAAAATTTATGCATTTATTTTCATCCATATGCACATGAATATTTTTGGTCAATATTTATTTGTTTTTAATTTTGATTTCTATTTATTTATACATTACTAAAATAGTATTGTAAGAATAAACATAATCTATCCTCCTCCCAGAAAAAATAAAAACCTCACAAGAAATAAAGTGAAAGAAAGAGAAAAAAGAATGTGCTTTAGTCTATGTCAGATACCATCAGCTCAGTTTGTGAGTGGATCACATTCTTTATCATAAGTCCATCAGAGAAGGTCCATATTTTTCCACAGTTGCTGTTGCTGATTTTAAATTCCCTCCAACCATTCCTTCCCACTACCATCTATTATATTTTCTCTCTCCTTTCATTCTGTCCCTCTTCAAAAATGTGCTGTGGGGCAACCAAGTGGCACAGCAGACAGAACACCAGCCCTGGGGCCAAGACACCCCAAGCCAGCATCCCAGAGACCCACCAGTCCCTTGGTCCTGGACAGGGCACCCAATCCCACTTGCAAAAAGTAAAAAAGAAAATGTGTTATATCTGATTATCTTCTCCCAAGATCTACCCTCTCCTCTATCACCTACATCTCCCCTCTCCCCTTCCCTGTTCCCTTTCTCCCATCCCCTTTCTATCTTTTTTCTTCTAGATTTCTATATCTTATTAAGTATGTGTGTTGTTTCTTTTCAGAGTCATTTCTGATGGGAATGAAGGCTCCCTCATCCCCCCCCTCACCTTCCCCTCTTCCAGACCATTGCAAAAGCTATTTCTTGACTCTTTTACATGAAATATCTTAGCCTATTCTATCTCTCTTACTCCTAGTACATTTCTTTTTCACCCATTGACTCCATTTTACAATATATTAAACCTTTAATCATTTCTCTCCCATGCCTTGTCTATATATGCTCCTTCTAACTGCTCTAATAAATGAGAAGGTTCATATGAGTATTATCAGTATCATCTTTCCATGCAAGAATACATGCAGTTCATTATCTTTAAATCCCTCATAATTTACCCTTCTGGTGTACCCTCCCTCTCTATGCCTCACCTAAGTCATGTACCTGAAGAACAAACTTTGTGTTCAGCTTTATCCATTTCCAACAGGAACATCTGAAATTCCCCTATTTCATTTAAAGTTCATCTTTTCCCCTGGAAGAGGATGTTCAGTTTCGCTGGGTAGTTGATTCTCAGTTGAATTCCAAGCTCATTTGCCTTCCAGAATATTATATTCAAAGTCCTACAAGCCCTTATTGTGGATGCTTCTAAGTCCTGTGTAATCCTGACTGTGGATCCACGATGTTTCAATTGTTTCATTCTGGTTGCTTGTAGTATTTTGTCTTTGATTTGGGGGTTTTGGAACTTGGCTATAATATTCCTGGTTTTTTTTTAATCTCTTATAGGAGATTGGTGGATACTTTCAATTTCTATTTTTAACCTCTTCTAAGATATCAGTGCAATATTTCTGAAGAAATTCTTTTTAAAGGAGGTTAAGGCTCTATTCCTGATCATGACTTTCAGGTAGCCCAATAATTTTTAAATTTTCTCTTCTGGATCTGTTTTTTTCCAGATCAGTTGTTTTTTTCAATGAAATATTTCACATTTTCTTCTACTTTTTCATTCTTTTGGTATTGTATTATTGTTTCTTGGTACCTCACAAAGTCATCAACTTGCTTTAGCTCCATTCTTCTTTTCCATCTGGTAAATTCTGCTTTTTAAGGTATTCTTCTCCTCATTAACTTAATAGACTGCTTTTTCCATTTGACATAAATTGGTTTTTAACATATTTTCTTCAGCATTTTTTTGGATCTCCATCACCAAGCTACTGACTTGGTTTTCATGTTTTTTTCAGCATCTCTCTCATTTCTCTTCCCAATTTTTCCCTCACTTGATTTTCAAAAACTTTTTTGAGCTCAGAAATAGCCTGAGCCCAACTCCTATTTTTCTTGGAGGTTTTGAATATAAAAGCTTGGACTTTCTCATCTTCTGAGTGTGCACTTGGATCCCCCATGGGAACAAAGTAATTGTCTATGGTCAGGTTCCTTTTTTTCCTGTTTATTATTTGTCCAGCCTCTGCCCTGGTTTTGGGGTGCCTCCCAAGCGTTTTTTTTAGGGTTTTTTTTAGGTTTTTTTGCAAGGCAAATGGGGTTAAGTGGCTTGCCCAAGGCCACACAGCTAGGTAATTATTGTGTCTGAGACCAGATTTGAACCCAGGTACTCCTGACTCCAAGGCCAGTGCTTTATCCACTATGCCACCTAGCTGCCCCCTTCCTAAGCTTTTGAGTATTATTGGGACACCCATGTAAGGACATCAGTTCCTTCAGGGTCTTATGAGAAGTTCTGACTGCTCTCTTGGCCTGTGCTATGGTCTGTAGATGATCACAAGCTCACCTGGAGGGTCCCTGCTCCACTATGGGGGCCCAGACTACAACCAGGGTCTGAATATGAACAAAGCATCAGAGTCCTAAGCCAAGAATAGAGGAGAGATCATGACAGTCTCCCCCCATCCTCTTACCTTCCATGGGCTAAGCACTCTGGGAGCAGCTACTGGGCAGCTCCATGGGCCTGATTCTATTTCCTGACATCATAAATATATTTTTAAAAGACATGAATCGATTATTATTATTTAAAAAAATAATATGATTTTTTTATGAATTTGATTTTCAAAAGTGAAAGTTAATAAGCAACCTGTCCGTAACATGACAATTCTTTCATTGCATGGGAGGAATAATGAAATGAGAATTCAGAAAATTATATTCTGCAAATTTTTTTTTATATTTAATTATGCAAGAGTATTATTTTGAAAGGTTGGTGAAATAACATCTGACAACTAAGGTACAAATGCTTACCAGACTAGGCACTATAAATGTGGATCCACAATAATGCATTATTTAGAAGTAATTCAATTTTTAAATAAGCCCTAACTCAAATTTTGAAGGTATTACTCTTCATTCCAATAAAATGGAGGGAAGAGAAGGGAAAGGGGAATGAAGAAAGAAGAAAAAAAATTATGAAAAACTGCTTTAATCCACAAATTAATTTTGTACAACTTGAAAGGTGAGATGGGGACAAGTTGTTAAGAATTTTAAATGTCAAGAAAAAGAAGTTAATAGTTGATCTAAGAGATAAAAGAAAGAAACTTTAGTTTACTGAGTAAACTGGATTTACAAAGGGGGTGACATTTTTAGATCTATATTTTAGTTAAAAATCACTTTGTAACTAACAGGGTGAAAATAAATTAGAGTGGGCAGAAATAATTAGGAAGTTATTGCACTAATAGAGTCAAGAAATGATTAGGAATGTATAACATTGAAAATGAGTTATAAAGATATACCTCTTTCAGAATGCTTTGATGGAAGTCCAAAAAGGTCATCAAGACTGTCCAGGGCCCTGTTCTTTTCTCTCTATATACTTGATGATCCAATCAGATCCCATGATTTCAGTTGTGATCTCTATGGTGATAATTTTCAGATCTACCTATCTTGCAATAACATCTCTCCTAAACCCCAGTCTCATATACAATTCACTGTCAAGGTCTATTAATTTTACTTCATAACTTCCTTCCTATTTTCTATCTTGCTTTTTTTCTCCCAAGTAAAGACTGCTATCACCTTGCACCTGGACAATTATAATAGCCTCCTGTTTTGTCTCACTGATTCATCTGTCCAATCTGCAATCTATCTTTCTTTTGTCAAATTGATCTTCCTAAAGCACATGCCACACTCCATCTCCCTCAAGTTAATACACTGCATTGGTTATATCATTTCCAGGATCGATGAAAACAATTCTCTGTGTTGCATTTAAAGGCATTCACAATCTGCCACCCTTCAAACTTTCAAATCTTACATGTTATGCTTTCCCCTATACCCTCCCTCAGCAACAAAATGTACTCTCTGATCCAATAATACTGTTCCCCTTGTCATTCCTCATACAAGCCACTAACACTGTCACTATACTCCAGGCATTTTCCACTGGCTATCTCTCATAGTTGGAATGCTCTCCTTCCTGATCTCTGGCTTGGAGCTTCCCAGGATCCTTCAAGGCCTAGTTAAAAACTCTTCTTTGAAAAGAAGCCCTTCAGGGGCGGCTAAGTGGCACAGAGGATAGAGCACCGGTCCTGGACTCAGGAGTGCCTGAGTTCAAATCTGGACTCAGACAGTTAATAATTACCTAGCTGTGTGGCCTTGGGCAAGCCACTTAACCCCATTGCCTTTCAAAAAAACCTTTTAAAAATAAAAAAGAAGCCCTTCCTGACATGTCCTTAGAGCTAATAATGCCTTCTTAATATTAAGAAGCAGTTAGTTTTTAAAAGAAGAAATGAAAGCTATCAATAGTCATATGAAAAATGAGTATAAAATCACTAATCAATGGAAAAATACAAATTAAAATTCTGAGGTACCACTTTATGCCCATCAGATTGCCTAACATAAAAGAAAAGAAAAAGGAAAAAGCTAGAGATAACATGGAAAAATAGGCACTAATGCACTGCTGGTAGAGGTGTTAACTAGTTATTTTGGAGAACATTTTAAAATAATTCCCAAAGGGCCATAAAAATGTGCCTATCAGGGCAACTGGGTGGCACAGTAGATAGAGCAGCAGCCCTGGAGTCAGGAGGACCTGAGTTCAAATTTGACCTCAGACACTTAATAATTACCTAGTGTGTGACATTGAGCAAGTCACTTGACCCCATTGCCTTGCAAAACAAACAAACAAAAAATAAAAATATGCATATCCTTTAACCCAGTAATACCAAGACAATAACCGCCCCCAAAAAAACAAAGACCAAAGAATAGGATCTAAATATACATAAATATTAAAGTAATTTTTTTCATGATGTCAAAAAAATTGGAAATTGAGGGTATGCCCATCAATTGGAAAATAGCTTAACAAGCAAGCTATATATGATTACAATGGAAGACTATCTGTGCTATAAGAAATGATGAGCGGTAATGATTTCAATCAGGAAAGCCAAATAACTATATCAAAAGTGAAAAAAGTGATTCAGGAAGGAAAGAAGGAAAAAGGAAATTATTAGGAAACATTTCAACTAATTATATGTAATAAATTTGACAAGACAAATACTTGCAAAATAGATAATGTCCCAAATTAACAAAAAAAAAAGAAAGAACTCAATAACCCAATGTCAAAAAAGAAAAGGAAACAAAAAAAGAAAGAAAGAAAGAAATTACACAAGCAAATGGACTCACAAAGAAAAAAACTCCAGGACAACATGGATTTAAATAAGGATTCCATCATTTAACAAACAAGTAATTCCTAAGGAAGTTAGGATTAGAGTGATATTACCAAATTCTTTCTATAACATAAAGACTTCATACCTAAACAAGGAAGAGTCAAAACAAAGAATGAAAAAAAAAACTGATGCAAGATTAGCAAAGAAATTTCAGGAACATATCAGAAAGTATACTCTATGACCAGGTTGTATTAATAACAGAAAAGTAGGGTTGCTTCAATATTAGTAGAAGTATAAAGATATAAATATAAATAACTATTAATACAAAAAATAAAAATCATATAATTATATCCACAGATACAGAAAATTCTTCTGACAAGGTACCCATTTCTCTTAAAGGTAATTAGAAAGCACAGAAATAAATGGAACTTTCCTTAATCTCAGAAGAAGTGTCTATCAAAAAGGGCAAGTAGGTGGCAGAGTAGATAAAAGAACTAGCCTTGGAGTCAAGAAGATTCATCTTTCTTAGTTTCTATCTGTCCCCAGAAACTTACTGGTTGTATGACCCTGGGAGAATCTTTTAACTCTGTTTGCCTCAGTTCCTCATCTGTAAAATGTGTTAGACAAAAAAAATTACAAACCCTTCTGATATCTTTGCCAAGAAAAATTCAAATGGGGTCTTGAAGTTGGACATATGAAAACAACTGAACAACATCATCTACAAAAAAACAAATAGGAACATTATTTGTAATGGAATTTAACTAAAAACCTTTCCATAAAATCAGGAATAAAGCAAACCCTTGCATTATGTTAGAAATATTAGCTACAGTAATAAGAAAAGAAAAAGAAATTGAGGGAATGGGGAAATACAAAAATTTGAGGAACTATTTGTAAAACTGGAAAGTAGTTAGGCAGAAATTACATCTAGACTAATATCTCAATATAATATTATATCAAAATAATCTCCAAATGGACATAATATGAGTTAAACATGAATGGAGACATCATATAAATTAGAGAAGCAAGGAAGAATTACCTGTTAAATATAAGGATAAAGGAAAAGTTCATAACCAAACAAGAGAGAGAGAATCATAGAAAATAACATGGACAATTCTGATTATATAAAATTAAAACAATTTAGCACCAACAAAACTAATGTAGCTAAAATTAGAAGAGCAGCAGGTAGGGAGCAGCTAGGTGGCATAGTGGATAAAGCACTGGCCTTGGAGTCAGGACTACCTGGGTTCAAATACAGTCTCAGACACTTAATAATTACCTAGCTGTGTGGCCCTGGGCAAGCCACTTAACCCCATTTGCCTTATAAAAAAGAAAGAAAGAAAGAAGAAGAGCAGCATGTAAAAGGAGTTCTTTTGCAGCAAGTTTTATAGATAAAGGTCTCATTTTAAGATACAGGAGGATTGATTAAAAATTTTAAGAATAACATTCAATTCCCAATTGATAGTCAAAAATATGTGAATATGCAGTTTTCAAAGGAAGAAACTCAAGCTATCCAAAATAATGCAAAAATCTGTAATAATTACAAATTAAAATAACTGTGAATTTATATCTCTTGAATGGCAAAGATGATTTTTTTTAAAAAAAGGACATGATAAATGGTGAAAGGACAGTAGAAAAACAGATAATTCGCTACTAGTAAAACTATTTACTGGCATATCATTTACTTGGAAGTTTCTTACTGTGAATATAGTTTAAAGGACAGAAACCACTACAAGAACTACACATCAAAGAGATCAAAGAAAGAAGAGGATCCATATATACAAAAATATTTATAACAGCTTTTTTTGATAAGAATTAGGAAGTGAGAGTGTGTCCATCGATTGGAGAACAGTTAAATAAGTTTTATGTGTGAACATGGTGGAATATACATATGTATACTTATACACACATACATTTACATATATATGCTGTATATTCCTATATATAATTTTATGTGTGTATGCATGCATATGTGTATATGTGTGTATGAACAACAAAGTAAAAATAAACTACTTTGAAATATTTAGGAAATCTGACTGATTCAATGAACAACCATGACTTTCAAACGACTTACGTTGACATTTCATAAAGAAGTGATAGCAATGGATTTTTTCTGTTTTGTTTCGACACAACAAAAATGGGATTTGGTGGTGGTGGCGGTGGGTTATTTTTGCTTGATGTACATGTATAAAGAGGAATCTAGGTGATGCAGTGAAGAGAGCACCAGATCTGGAATCAGGAAGATGTTAGCTCAAATCCAACCCTTAACATCTGCTAACTTTGTGTTCCTAGTAAGGTCACTTTAACCCTGTTTGCCTCAATTTCCTCATCTGTAAAATATGATAGAGAAAATGGCAAAGCATTCCATATCTTTGCAAAGACAACTCTAAAAGGAGTCATGAAGAGTGAGACTCGAATGAACAACAGCAACATGGAGCAGCTAGGTGGCAGAGGCGGCTAGGTGGCGCAGAGGATAGAGCACCAGTCTTGGAGTCAGGAGTACCTGAGTTCAAATCCGGCCTCAGATACTTAATAATTACCTAGCTGTGGGGCCTTGGGCAAGCCACTTAACCCCATCGCCTTGTTTAAAAAAAAATTATTTTGTTTTTTCTTGTCCTTTCAATGGGGTCTAAGAGAAGGTCGGAGAAAGAAATGGTAGACATGTGCAGGCATGTAGGTAGCAAGAAAGCAGTTAAGTAGACCAGAAGAGACTAATGAGTAGTGAGAGAACAGAAAGGTCAACTTAGAAGAAAGGATGGAATGGAGAAGTATCACATCTTCATGTGAGATAGAAATGAAGAGGTCATGGTTGGGGGCAGAACCAAGATGGTGAAATAAAGGCAGGGACTTTCCTGAGCTTTCCACCAGACCACTCCAAATACCTCTAAATAATGACTCTTTACAGATTTTTAGATTGGCAGAACCCACACAAAGACTTGAGTGAAACAATTTTCCAGTCCAAGGCAACTTGGAAAATCCAGGGGAAGAGTCTCCTGTAGAGCGGTGCTGGCCATTAGGGAAGAACCAGCTCCAACCATCCAAGAGACTGTGGGGCACCTGGGTCAGTGACAACAGTGACAGTTTCCAGATCTATCAGCCCATACATTGCCCAAGGACAACTTGGAAGGTCAGCAGAGAAAGTCTGTTGTACTAGGGTGAGACTGAAGCACAATCCAGCAAAAGCCTCAGCATCACAGCCAGGACCCCAGAAGACCAGGAGCAGGCCTCAGGAGTCACTGAAACAACAGAGGCAGCAGCTTCCAGAGCTCTCAGGCCACAGATAGTTAAAGGGTCAGAAGGAGATTACAAGGTTCTCTGCTATCAGTGAGATGGGACTCTATTGCTTTGCCCATACTCAGATTTGGGTCGTAGTCTGGGCCCCAGTCCTAGCAAGAAGAACAGAATCACCACAGAACTTACTGGCATAGAGAAGGAGGGATCCTCCTCACAGTTCCAGGGCAAAGGTCAGGAGTGGAGTTATAACCTCTCCTTAGATCTTAAGACTTTGGAAGAATTGAAAACTTGCAAAAAACACCAAATGTTTGGGACAGTGTGTCTTCCACCCTGGAAGCAGAGCCCTATTTTCCCTAAGAGTTAAAATCAAGTCATAGGCTGGGGAAATGAGCAAACATCAGAAGAAAAAAAATCTAACCATAGACAATTTCTATCTTTATAAGGAAGATCAAATTAAACACTCAGGAGAAGATAACAGAGTCAAAATTTCTGCATTCAAAGACTCCAAGAAAAATATGAATTGGTCTGAGACCATGGAAGAGCTCAAAAAAAAAAGATTTTAAAAATCAAATAAAAGAGGGAGAAGAAAAATTGAGAAGACAAAAGTGACGTGGGAAAATAATGAAAACTGTTGCAGCAGCCTGGTGAAGAAGATATCACAAAGACAGAGGTAAAAGAAGAGATACTGGAAGATGGTATCTGACTACTATGGTGTAAGAAGGGGAGAAGAAAGCACTCCCAGTAAATGGCCTCAATTTTTTCAGTGAGATATAAGGTAACAAGGAGGGAGATCAATGGAAGCTTTGAGGCAGGCTGAATAAATTTGGAAAAGCTTTATCTGGCACCTTTACAAAAACTGACAATATATTGAAACATAAAGATGGCTTCAAAGAAAATGAAGAAAATCAGAACTACCCACACATCATATAAAAGTCATAATATAATTCCATTCAATTCAATAAATTATCTTTAAAAAAGGAACATAATGACAAAATAAAATTCTAAAGAACTGGGTGAAAAAACAAAATATTGAAACAATACTTATTATTATTATTTTTTAAAATGGATGAAATAGCATAGCAGAGTTTCTAGAATGAACCTTTAGTATTTCTGAAGAGAAAACTTTGAAGTAAATGAAATAATAACTTGATCAAAGTTACAAAGTATTTACACTAAATTCACATAAATTTCAGTATTCCTACAAAAACAATCACGTTTTGCATAAATACTGACAATCTCAGCTATTTGGTGAAATAATCATTGCTAATATGTAGGTCACACAATTTGAAATTAACACTACCACTCTAAACCTCTAATAATTAAAGAAATGCAAGTTAAAGCAACTCTGAGTATCCATTTGAAACATGAGACTTGCAAAGATGACAAAAGTGTAAAAGAAAAATTTAGGAAGGGCTGAAGGAAAACAAGTATTTAGTGAAAGCTTTGAATTGGCTTAGTCACCCTTAGACAATTTGGAACTATGCCCAGGAAGTTACCAAAGTGTGTATTCCCCTTGACCCAGCTTTTTAACTCCCAAACATACCCCAAAGATATTTAAGAAAAAAGAGATGTAAAGAAATTTAAAAAAAAAATTTTTAGAGTAACTTTTTTCAAGGTAGCCAACACTTGAAAAACCAAAGGAAAGTTGACCTATTGGGGTATGGCTAACCAAACTGTGATAATATAAATAAAACAGAAGAATAATGTAACATAAAAAATTATAAATGAACAATTTTAGAGGACACTGGAAAGACTTTATGAACTTTATGAACTGAGAACTATTTAAACAGTGATAAAAAAAAATTTATGGCAAAACTTTGAAAGATACATGTCCAAAAGAATGAAGATCTAACATGACATTGCTGAAAGAGGAGTGATAAACTTAAAAAGGGGGAAGAGACATGCATTTTTTTTAGACTCACAGTGTTCGATGCAACTCTCTCAGACTGTAAATTTTAGAGATATAACTATACTGCATTGGTAGATTTCCTCATCCAGGAGTTCCTAACAACAATGAAATTCATGTTCAATTCCTACCCTCTCCCATAATAAATATATGAATTAACCTTGTTGTTTCTCCATTGTTCTCAAAATAACCAAGACACCAGGTGATGCCATGACAAGCAAGTAAATTTTCATCTGCAACCCTCCCCACCCCCATTCATGTTGTGCAAAGCACCTAGCCTTTCTCCACCACAGCTATCTTCAGTAGTCAGATATGGTTCAAGACAACTGGAGATGGCCCTCATGAATTAATCTATACAGCAGTGAAAAGGTCTTGTCTTTCAGAAGCACAAAGATGACTCTCCTCCTTTTATTTCAATCCTACCTACAAAATATTTTTTAGTCTCTTCATTAAACTCCTATCCTAGAATCAAATGCAGGAATGATTACCTCTACCTCTCCCAAATACAAATAACTCTTAAACTATATAAAACAAATCATATCTACTCCAGGAAACCCTCTCAGATTAATCAACAGACAAATTTCTCTTCTCCTCACCGCATCCAATAAAACACCCAAATGGTTTTTTTTTGTTTGTGATAATCATAATAATAGTTCACTTTTCTTAGAGTAGCACTACTTAATAAAATAGGCATGTTGAATATAAAAATTAAATAACTATTTTGTTGATACCGGGGGGGGGGAGTACAAAGTGTCTACTTCATGAAGGGTATCTACACCCTTTTCAAAATATTCAAATACCCTGGAGAAAATCAAGTTTTCCAGATCACTGCATGGTACCCGATGCAGCTATGAAAATAACTACTAGCTCGTGTGTTCAAGACCTTAAAAAAATCAGTATAGGCTTAATACAAAACTGAAAGAACTTAAATTAATTCTTAAAACTTTGCTCTTTTATTTCTCTTGTACTGAGTATTTCTGAAAATTATTTTTGGAAATCACCAGTCCAAGTTTATACTAGCTACAGGGGATCAACAGAAAAGAAAAGGTTGGTAATATTAAATATGGTGGCAAAAAACACATATAAACATTCTTTGGATGGGTCAGATGCTTTCTATTTCATTATTTTCCATAATCAATTATGCTAATAACCCAAAAGGTTTATCTTGAAAAAATAAGAAAGATTAAAGAAATTAATAAAATTCTCTGTGCCCACTAAAAACAGGAGCTATAACAAAACAAAATTTTAAGTGTTTCAAAGTAATATTAAAATTTATATATGCAGTGTAAATAAGTGATAAACAGAATCACATATTAG
Organism: Macrotis lagotis; assembly: GCF_037893015.1. NCBI lineage: Eukaryota > Metazoa > Chordata > Mammalia > Peramelemorphia > Peramelidae > Macrotis > Macrotis lagotis. The sequence goes on along the minus strand of NC_133666.1, from coordinate 553,700,953 downwards.
TACACAAAAGAAAATATAAAAGGAACCTTGTTTCCTTCTTTAAGCATAATGTATCTCACTACCAAGTTACTAGCAATTTTCATATACTGTACTGTGTCTAGATTGACAGTTTCTTACACCAGGAGGATATTAACCTTTAATCCCTGAATCATTAAAGAAGTGTTTGCAGGAATATTTTTAGCCTCTTTATCTGGTCAAAGCACTGGAAGCTAAGTGGTATCTGTACAAACCAATCATTTCACCAGCAGTTTTATATTTCTTTAAAGCCTACTATAAAAAGCACCTGCCTACAGTGAGTAATGGAGTTTTATATTCATTGCACTCAGGAACAGCGTATGTAACCTATTCCATTTTCCTCCCTTGTGGAATATATTTCAGCTTATATTGTACAGCACATTACCAATGCATATAAAGACTCTCTGATCAGCAATTTGAATTGCAAACAGCAACCCGCCTGAGTGCTTCTTCCTCTTCCCCCAAATAAAGTCAACAAGTCAAATTAAAACAATATTTTAGGTGCTAATCTTACCTTTGTAATAAATATACACAATATAAGTATGCATATTAACATATTAACTATGTATATTGTACTAGCTCTGGTAAAAGACACCTTAGTGGGGCAGCTAGGTGGCGCAGTATGACAGAGCACCGGCCGTGGAGTCAGGAGGACCTGAGTTCAAATCTGTCCATACACTTAACAATTACCTAGCTGTGTAACCTTGGTTAACTATTTAAACCCATTGCCTTGCAAAAACAAACAAACAAACAAAAAACACATTACTGTCTTTTTTTTTTCAGAGGAATAATAAAATTTGTAGTTAGTGGTCAAACACATTTTGTACACTCCATCCAGGAGGCTATCTCACAGGCTACCTCAACAAAGAACATACTTCTGAGCAACATGATGTTAAAATTATTGTGACTGCCCTGGGAAACAAAACTGAGATAATTTTGGCTCTTGAAGACTCATAAGAGAATGAGAATAGATTGTGCTTTAAGGTGGTCTTAAAATACACTTTTAAGTCCTTCTTTGTACATAAATATTCTGATCATTATCTTAACGGCTATAATAAGAATGAATGGAAATGATCTTATTGTGGTTAGTTTAAGTCAAAAATATTTATTAAATAAGTATTGCTGTACTGTACTAGGAAGAAAAAACACATAGAGGGGAAGAATAAAGGGGAACAGGTAAGGAAAGATACTAGAAATATTCTTAGCTATATTACTATGCTTATTTTTACAGTCATAACATATTTAAAAGATAAAAAGTAAGAGGCAACAGTTCCATACTGCCCCTTGGTAGTAGCCTACCAAACTGAACTCTCCCTCTATGACATACAAGACCAACAGGCATGAGAGAAGCTGTCTGCCAGCAGTATTCATTCAATAAATATTTACTGAATCCATATATTGTACAAGGTAGATCTCACAGGATACAGAGGCATAGAGTGTAACATCAAGAAATTTTAAATATAGTTAGAGAAAGATGATTTTTAGAAAAGAAAACACACTGCAAAGCTTCCTCAGATGAGCAGCCATCAAATACTGAAATATCAGAAGAATAAAAAGCAGCAAAAGTAAAATTAAAACACAGACATCTCTAGATAAAAGGCATTACAAGTGAAGTTCCCAACTCAAATTGGGTCAATATTTAAGAAGTAGGCACAGCAGAAAGGGCACAAAATGCAAATATCTAAATTTCGTAATACTAGGCTAGATGACAAGAAGAAAAATAACATATCCCAAAGATTCAATTTCCTCATATATAAAATAGAGTTGTCATTTGAGATAATTCAAAGGGATGACATGAAAAGAATATTTGTTTTTAATCTTAAGCAATCTTAAACAATTAATCTTAAAAGATATGAGCTATGAGCATAAAGGTGGTAAAACTGTAATCAAAGAGGGGCAACTAGGTGGCACAGTGGATTAGAGCACCAGACCTGGAGTCAGGAGTACCTGAGTTCAAATTCGACCTCAGACCCTTGAAAATTACCTAGCTATGTAGCTGTGGGCAAGCCACTTAAACCCACTGCCTTGCAAAAAAAAAAAAAAAGATTAACCCTTTTATTTCCTCCCAGCCATTTTCAGCCCAAAGATGGGCATAAATTAATAGCAGTAGAAGTATTTCCTCTGTCCCTTTCAAGATTCTACTACTCAAAGGAGACTAGACTAGGACTGAAAGAAAGATGAGCCTCTGGACATATAAAGGAGGGTGGGAAATGAGGGTGTTTATAACATTATTAAAAAGTCAAATATGGCAAAGCAAAGAAACAACATCCATAAAGTTTTAAAATTTATTCTATCATTAAAATTTTAAATTTACTCTATCATAAAGAACTAAAAAAAATCTGCCAAATATTGATGCCAAATAAAGATTTCTCACTCAAGTACTTATGTTACCTCCAAATCATGAGACTTACTTTTAGTCGATATGAACACAAAAAATCCAATACTTTTCTTTCTCATGTGCTATATAAATTTCAACAGATCTCACTACTTCGTTAGTCTTCCATTAGTCTTCACCAAGGTAACGTAAAGTGACTTTTTTTTTCCTGTTTAATTTTCTGATAAAGTACTTACATGATCTAATACTGGCTGATATATCATGCTAATTCAGATTATTCTGACAATTTTTTTCAGTTCACAGCTTTTTGGATGAGATATTTCACAGCCTTAATCTTTGGATTATACTTTTCTAAAAGATGGTTTGTTTCATAGGATCATGTTCTAAAGACAATGAAAAAAAACAACAGCAACAACAAAAACAAAAGGATAATCTGTTTAATTGTACTAGCTCTGGGAAATCTTTTCTGCACAAAAATTTCTGTACACATTCCACATTATTTAGTATTGAAACTTGTAACATGTCTAATACAAGTTTCTTTTTAAAGCAGATCTATACAGAGATAAGGAAAAATGTTTATCTGCAGAAACAATTTTGGCAAAAAAAGTAGTATTCAAAATTTCAAAAGTAAAAATAAATGCAAGTTTAGCTTACTGACCTGGGAAGTGCATTACTGTTCCTTAACTTTTTAAAGCGAAAATGTTTACTATAATCATTTCTACCATTCAAGTCAGTGTGGTTTTTTTTAATATCACTACCTTTTAAATATCATAGCAGTTTGAGGACATGTTCACATAAGGGCACAACTATTCCTGTGAGTTTCAAAGAATTATTTTATTACTTGGGTAAATTTGTGAGAAAGCAGTTTATATGAATGCCAGTTGTACCTCTTTGGAGAGGAGGATGTAAACCTATTTAGTGATCTGCCTTTCTCTTTCATCTTGTCTCTAGTTTCTGTGTAGATTTATAATGTTCATTGTTTCCAATTTTAACAAATCACCTAATGGCAGAAAGGAAAATATGTTAACCTTGGAATTATTTGCAGTTGGAGAAATCTCTTTTGTCTGGCCCAAGCTGGGTCTGCAATCTGTTTTAAACACAGATTGTCTGTCTTTCGTCTGACAGCCACCAAGCTGCACAAATTACTTTCTGCCTGTTCACCTGTTTGCAGCTGCGGCTGTAAGCTCAAGATTCTGCAGTTTGACTTGAGCAACCACTTCAGGATTGATGACATGTGCTGCTGATAAACTGAGCAATTTGAAGAAATTACTGGCTATAGTTATTGAAAGCCATCTGGGCATGAGCTGAGCACTAGAAGCCTTCAATCATGTGTTTGCAACCTGCAGTGGCGGCAGCAGTGTTTGAAGTGATACCTTCCTAGAAGAAGGTCGGCCCTGGCACTAAAGAATCAAGAAAGTGATGGAATATAATCACTCATGAGAATAATAAAAGAGAATATCCACTAGGAACTATAATTCGAAGTTTAGTCTTTTCTTCAAAAGTTTTTTTTGGGGAAAAGGTGAGGAATGAACTTACACTAAGAATTCAGATTTCCTATTCCACCTCACAAAGGGAGGGTTTTTTCCTTTACCAAATCAACATGCTTTCCACCCTCCCCCATTGCACATAATTATTGGAACTCTATCAGCTTCTCTGAATTTCTCTGTCAATTTGTTTTCAACAAGGTGATTTAGCAGAATTACTTATGAAATCACTCATATCAGCTATAAAGAGAAGGTTTTTTAGGTGTTTTATATGTGATCATTTTACCTCCTCACATAATTTATAAATTTGTGATTTGGGGATGAAAAACATTGGATAATACAAGGTCTTGGTGATTCAACATTTCTTTTAAAATGAGGTAGAATTAGTGAGGACAGTTAGGCCAGAAAACCACTTCTGTAACATTATAATGCAGTTCATAAATACTACTCTGAAAGAATATAATCCATCTCTGAAAGAATATAACACATAACGAGAAGCAGTGTTCAAATTAAAACTGACACAAGATGTAGGATCATAGGCAAGACACTTTAAATCTTCAGAGAACTGTCACAGACCAGGGAGAGATTAGATATACTGTGTTCTGGGGACAGGGTATGTTTTTCCCATTCCAGACACAGATGAAATCATATTTAATGTATATCTAATTTTCATATTTATATATGTACCATTTCAAATAACAATAATCATCACTAATAACTTAGACACATTTATATTAAGACTAGGATTCTATAGAAATAACCAAAACATTAAAAAGATACATTAATACATTTTCACATATTTTAGCATTACTCAAATGTACAGATTGAATGGGGGAAAAAATTGCATTACTCTGAAAGCATATTCAGAAGCTGCCTAACCAAGAATATAGCATTAGTTCTGATAAACAACTGGTCACTTTCCCCCATACTTCTACATTTGTATAAATCACCTCAAAAGCAAAGAGATTAATAAGTTAAATAAAAGATGATAAATATAATTTAATAAAAAATGGCAATAACATATATATGACTAAAAATTTCTCTTTGTGTGTAATTATATCAAACAGAATAAAATGTTAATTTTCATTGAAAAATGTCCTTAAAAGATATGGCACTTCTTTATTCTACAAAAAAAAGTAAGCTGTCATTAGTGAGATCACACTACAATTTCTTAACAACAAAAATTGACTAAATCAGACACTATCTAAGGGGATAGTAGTGTAACCCAAACAATCACCACCAAAAGCAGAAACTATAGCTAAAAAATGCAAAAAAAGAAATTTGAAAAGTTATTGTGTCTACAATCAATCTTCTATGTAAGTTTAATTCAATTCCTGGCCCCCAATGTCTTATTTCAATTCATAAATTATCTCATTTGAAAGAAATATCGAGAGAGACACACAAAATAATAAGAAGCAGAACATTCTTTAAATTCATCTCAAAACATTGTTATATAATAGTGATAATCTTGACACCCGTATATTTAGGGAAAATTCTTTTTTTAAATATAATGTCATGAATTTCTAGAACAAATTTGCAAGAGCATCGCTAAAATATACAGTATGGGCACATGCTTTATTCTGAAAACTTTAGACCTGTTAAAAATTAAATGCATTTTAAAAATAGTATGAACAAAACTTTAAAGTTATCTAACTATATAAATGCAGCTTTCATGGTTCTGAACCCATAAATTATATTCAACCTAAAGCTAACTGAATTGAGCCAACAAAAAAAGATATGTATCATTAATCCATTCAATAAATCAAAGCTTTATCATTACTTACATGCAATAATAACCTATCAATAAAATCTTTATTACACATTAGCATACTACTGAAGAAATGGCTTCTGTGCTATCTTTCTTGTTTAACCGTATCATGAGTTCATAATTTTTTTAGCATAAGCTTTTATTTTTAAAGGGCTAAGTCGTGAGAACATTCTTATGTATCACTTCATAATTCTTGACACCAAGTATATATAAAAAGATTAGACTTTATTTGGTATAAAATCAGTTGGCAGTTTCACATCTGTGCAATGCAACCTAAATATACCAGCTGGCATCTCAAACACACACACATATGGACTTCAAAACAGAAACTTCCTGATTTGCAGCACTGCCAGGGTAATTGTGTATCCTCGGCATACTACAGCTATTTTTCAGGCCCCTGCAGGTGTGCACTGCACATAAACACACAGCTGTAGCCTAGCAAGCCAAGTGTTCCATCAAACACATAAAGGGAGACCTCAGCAGTTGGATTAGTCATCTCGGCAACAGGTCCGGGGAGAACAATATGGGTTAGTATTTTTGGAAAAAGCATGGATGGTAAATTTATGATTATGCTAGCCTTACCAAATAACTGCTGGATTGTGTCATTTTTTAATGCAATGTCTACTTATTAAAGTTTTGGTTAGAATGGCTAGAGAAGACTGAGAATTTTTTAGTATTTATGAACTATAAGAGAGAGAGTTTTTATATCAAATCATTTATTTAAGAATAATATGTTAAAACATTTCCATACTAGATGCTGTTTTTTTGACAAATAATATAATGATTTGTATTGAATAAAACATACATATCACCGGAATCAATTATAGGTGGCATATCAAATATTTTTGCAAATTATCCAAATAATTTGTTGTTTATTGTAATTCCAAGACATTTTCCTCTTGGTATGGATATGTTGTTTCTAAAGTATATTCCAGGTTATAGTGATCAATCAAAACTTCTGGAAACCTCAGTTTCCTTATTTGTACAAATCACAAAATTTGGAGATCAAATGAGGTTTGGGGCAAACAAAAAAGTTATATAAATGTAAACAATTATTAAATAGAGAACTGTGAATGTCAACATCAATTAACCTAATATCACAGGGTCTGGCAGATAGTAAATAACTATTCTTAAATTCATTGTGAAAATACAGCAAAAAATTATTATCCTAAAAATACTTTCTTGTAGACAATTATGACTACATTAAATTAAAAAGCTTTACACAGACAAAACCACTATAACCAAGATCAAAAGAAATATAGTAAATTGGGAAACAATTTTTACAACTATTAGTTCTGACAACAGACTCATTTCTAAAATATACAGAGAACTGAGTCAAATTTTTAAAAAGACAAGCCATTCCCCAATTGACAAATGGTCAAAGGATATGCAAAGGCAATTTACAGATGAGGAAATCAAAGCAATCCATAGTCATATAAAAAAACTGCTCTAAATCACTAATTATTAGAGAAATGTAAATTAAAGCATCTCTCAGACTGGCCAAAATGACCAGAAAGGGCAATGAGCAACATTGGAATGGATATGGGATATGTAGGACACTAATATATTGTTGGTGGAGCTGTGAATTCATTCAGCCTTTCTGGAGAGAACTTTGGAATCATGCCCAAAGGGCAACAAAAATGTTCATACCCTTTGATCCAGCAATACCACTACTGGGTCTATACCCTAAAGAGATTATGAAAAATGGTAAAAATATCACTTGAACAAAAATATTCATAGTACAAAAACATTCATAACAGCCCTGTTTGTGGTGGCAAAGAATTGGAAATCAAGTAAATGTCCTTCAATTGGGGAATGGTTTAACAAACTGTGATATATGTATAACATGGAACACTATTGTTCTAATAGAAACCAGGAGGGATGGGAATTCAGGAAGCCTGGAAGGATTTGCATAAACTGATGCTGAATGAAATGAGCAGAACTATTAAGAACACTGTACACCCTAACAGCAACATGAGGGTGATGGTCAACCTTGATGGACGTGTTCATTCCATCAGTGCAACAATCAGGCACAATATTGGGGTATCTGCAATAGAGAATACCATCTGTATCCAGAGAAAGAATTGTGGAGTTTGAACAAAGACCCAAGACTATTACCTTTAATATAAAAAAAAAATTATCTTATTATGTAATTTTGCTATCTCTTGTACTTTATGTTTCTTCCTTAAGGATATGATTTCTCTCTCATCACATCCAACTTAGATGAATGCATACCATAGAAACAATGTGAAGACTAACAGACTGTCTTCTGTGGGAATGGGGGGGGGGGGGGTGCAAGATTGGGGGAAAAATTGTAAAATTCAAAATAAATAAAGTCTTTCCAAAAAAGCCCACTTTCTTGTTAATAACTTTTATTAACAAGATCTTTTTTTTGTGAAAAACACAATCCTACATTTTAAGAAAAACTGATAAATATTTTTGCAAAGTGAGAATTCTACTTGCAAAGTGAGAATTCTACATACTCTACCTCATAATTTTTAAAGAATAATCGAAGTTCACTTGGCAGCTACAGGAACATAACATATACATCAGAAAATGAAATTATATACAACTTTTTTTTCCTATCAAGTTTGTCATTTCAGTTCAATGAAATTTTGTTACCAGTAAATTTCATTGAACTGAAATGACAAACTTGATAGGAAAAAAATTACAATAGATTAGAGGATTTATTTATTGATGTCTGAAAAGAAATTTAAATACCCAAACATATAGGCCCACTAAAAATTCTGATTTCTCCATTAAGCTAATCAAGTAGAAATATGAACTGGATCATTATTTTTCTTAATTAAGGAAAGAAATAATGTCTGAGATGTGTACATGATTGAACTGATTTAGGTATGTCCAGTTTCTCTAAAATAAATTATTTTGAAATGAAATGTGTTTTTTTTATATTTTATACAATGATGCAGTATCTCACAAAAATCAGAAATCATTAATATTTAGTTAAAAATCTTTTCTCAAGAGTCAATACTCAGGGGCGGCTAGGTGGCATAGTGGATAAAGCACCCGCCCTGGAGTCAGGAGTACCTGGGTTCAAATCCAGTCTCAGACACTTAATAATTACCTAGTTGTGGGGCCTTGGGCAAGCCACTTAACCCCGTTTGCCTTGCAAAAACCTAAAAAAAAAAAGTCAATACTGCAGGTGATCAAGAATGTGCCCCTCCTTGCTTCTATAGTAAGATTCATGGGAGTCAAAGCAGCCTCAAAGGCGTCTTAAAAACTTTTTTCAATGGTCTATCGCCTATCAGACACAAATCATCTGAAGTGATGGGCTTTCCTCAAAGATATCTAGGGGTAGGCAATGCACTTTTTCTACTTGATACTTATCCAAAAAATCAACTAGTCTATTATTCCTAATTCTGTACTTTGGAATCTCATAAGGTAAATCTAATCCTTCTCATGTACTCAGTCCCTCAAACATTTGAAATCCTTTTACACTCTACTTTCTCACTTCTTTTAACTAAAGTCCATATGACTTGAATTCCAGTCAGTTGAGGCTGATTCAAACATATAAAACTTTAGATATGTTTTCTCAGTCAATAAAAAAATAATTGTCAAACTGTACTATCATCCAATCTAATATCACCTTTTTAAATTAGGATATCATGAGACTTTACAATCTGCTTTGTTGAAATGAAGTTACATTAGTTATATCTACTACATTCTCATGATCTACCCACCAAGAAAGTCTATCAAAAAAGAAATGATATTCTAACAAGACTTGTTCCCCATAAAAGCACAGTGTCTCTCATTATCATGTGTCTAATAGAATTGCTGCTGCTTCTTCTAAAGGTTCACAAATGATCTACTGGAAATGAATTCTATAGTTACGAATTCATCTTCTCTACTTTTTTTTTTTAAGTTTTTGCTAGGCAATGGAGTTAAGTGGCTTGCCCAAGGCCACACAGCTAGGTAATTATTAAGTGTCTGAGGCTGGATTTGAACTCAGGTACTCCAGACTCCAGGGCTGGTGCTCTATCCACTGCAGCACCTAGCTGCCCCTTCATCTTCTCTACTTTTAAAGAACAAAAGTACATTATTATGGAAAGGATATTTTACAAGGATATGGTATTGATTCAGAGGAAAACACTTCCCCATCTCTGAATTAGTAACAACAGAAAGCAGTCAGAGAGATGTCAAACCCAAAAAAGGACAGACTATTTGTGACCTCAACTTTGTATGCCTTAAGTAAGCCTTAATTCCCACCCAAAAATTATATCTTTAGGAGAGTTTAATTGACTTTTAAGAGAAAAGCTAGACAAATTTTTTTTCAAAATAGGTCATACTAGTTATCTATGAGTTCAGGAGGCAATTGATGATAGAGATTAAAAGAGAGATTGATTAAGATTAGGTATATATTCTAGATTACTCCTTCCCCTCATAGATTTTATAATCTGTTGGAGAATTGAATGAAGAGACATAAGTAAGACGTGGATGAAGAAGAGACTGTCACCCAGTTTTGGCAATTTTGCCCATTCTCAAACGTCCTTCACAATTTCAATTTCACACACACACACACACACACACACACACACACACACACACACAAATGACTGACAGCAAAGGAAGATGAGGCAAGTTGGTGGAATAGCAGGAAGAAATACAATTAATGTGCTGAGATAACTTCTCCACAAATATTTTTTAAGTGCTCCAGTACAAGTCCTCATTAGGATATTTAAGAGAAAAAAAAATCAGTGACACAGTCAGCATAGGAAACTAGGAGAAGGGTCTGGTCAGGGATGGTTGGGAGTGTAGTAGGGTTTCTGTTTATAGGATAATAGAGGAACAAGAAGAGTTCCAAACCCACATACAGAAAACCTGACCTTGTGCAGAAAGTGGGAAAAAATTATCACCTGGTAGTTCTGTCATTCACTAACTAGTTAACAATCACAGATTCAAAATAGTATGGCAGAAACTAGATCTAGACCAACATCTCATACCATATACCAAAATATGGTCAAAATGAGTATGTGATTTTACATATAAGCAAATTAGAGAGCATGAAATACTTTATCAAATCTATGCATAAGGGAAGAATATAGGATCAAAGAAAATATAGAGAGCATTACATAATGTAAATTAGATGATTTTGATTATATAAAATTAAAAAGGTTTTGCATAAATAATACTAATGCAAACAAAATTAAAAGGAAAGCAGAAAAAATGGCAGGAGGGGGTATGTAAAAGTATCTCTGACAAAAGCCTCATTTCTCAAAAACATAGAGAACCGAGTCAAATGTATAGGAATACAAGTTGTTTCTCAATTGATAAATGCTTGAAGAATATAGAGTTTTTAGATGAAGGAATTAAAGCTATCTATAGTCACATGAAAAAAAAATGCCCCAAATCACTACTGAATAGAGAAATACAAATCAAAATAACTCTACGGTTCTATCTCACACATCAGACTGGCTAAAATGACAAAAAAAGGAGTTGTGAGCTAATCCAAATCTAAACACTTTCATCTGTAAAAGAAGAAAGTAATTAATTGTATTTTATTTTATTTTATTATTTTTTTCTTTAGGTTTTTTACAAGGCAAATGGGGTTAAGTGGCTTGCCCAAAGCCACACAGCTAGGTAATTGTTAAGTGTCTGAGGCCAGATTTGAACTCAGGTATGCCTGACTCAAGGGCTGGTGCTCTATCCACTGTGCCAGCTAGCTGCCCAAGTAATTAATTGTAAATGTAAGATACTATCTCTCAAAAAAAAATTAAAACACAATTATACATCAAAACAGAAATCCTTGAAAACTAATGAAAAGATTAACAAAACTGAAATGAAACTAAGAACTGATTTGGGAAAAAAAAAGATAAAACATTAGCTAACTTTATTTTTTCAAAAGAAAACTAAATTACCAATATAAAAAAATTTAAAAGTGAAAAATTAAAATTAATTACTAAGAATTATTTCACCCAATTATATGTAAATTAACTTTGAGATCTATATAAAATAGATGAATGTTTACAAAAACAGGTTGTGCTCAGATTAACAAACAATAAGATGAAATAACCCAATCTCAAAAAAAAAAGTCCCACAAATTTAACACAAGTACATTACTAAAGGAAAAAAAAAAAATCACAGAATTAAATAGATTCACATACTATGACCAGGAATATAAGGCTCAGTCAATATTAGAAATCAGTAAACATATTAATACAGCAAACATATTAATACAAAGAACAAAGATTACAGGATAATGTCACTAGATGAGGATAAAACTTTTGAGACAATACAAGAGTTTCCTCTTAAAGCACTAGAAAACCATGGGAATAAATGGATCTTTAATATTATAAGAAGAATTTCTCAAAAACCAAAAGGCAATATTATCTTAATTGGGATAAACCAGCGGACTTTCTAAAAGATCTAGAGTACAACACGGATGTCCTTTATCACTATTAAATCACTGTTAGAAGTGCTAAAGAAATTGAGGGAATGAGTCTAGGTAAAAAGTAAACAAAATAATGACTTTCTGCAAATAATTTATTTTGCTTGGAGAATATCAGAAACAGCAAAAAAAACTAACAAAGATTACTGACAACATAAGTCAATTAATCTACAAGTTCTTTAGGAGCTGTTGTACACAATCAAATAAGACAATATATGTAAAGAATTTTTAATAATAGAAGGTCCTATATAAATGTTAATTCATATTAAATAATATATTGAAGCTTGAAGATCTGAACCTATAGTGCTAGATTTAGAGTCAGAATTTTACACCAAATCCCACAACTAACATATCAGTATGATGTAAATAGAGCCACATTTTTTCAAAGTCTAAAATGAGGTTATGTAAAGAAAGAATGAAGGGAAAAGAGCTTAGATTAGTGGACTTCTAGAGCCCTTTCTAGTTCTGGGTCTAAGATCATCAACAGCCAGAATCTTTATTATCCATTTTCCTCTCTTATTTTGGACATCCCATGATTCAGTCTTTCCAGGCTTATTTCAAATTATTACTCTTCATAAATTTTAAATCCTAGTAAAACTAGTCTACCAGCTGTTCCCTAAATTCAAGGTTCCATCTCCTGTCTCCAAGCTTTACCACAATGTTCCTCATGCCTGGAATACACTTCTTCCTCCTTTGCCTGCTTCCAGGTCAGTTGCCATTCACCTGGAAATGCCATTGCCAATCACTCTAACTGCTTTCTATTCACAAAGTATCTTTATTTATTTTTGTATTATGCTATATTCCCTACATAGAATACACTGTCCAGAGAGCAGAGAATATTGTCTTTTGTCTTTGTAAATTGAGAACCCTTATAAGCCATTGCCTTGCACAGAGCCAGTAGTTACTATTTGTTGAACTGAGGAAAACAATATCTGATAATCATTTGACAGAGATTAAAGGGGAAAAGAACTATGATTCAGTTTTATCTGTCATGCATTATCATTAAAACGTTCACATTTAGGAAACAAGCTTATCCATTTCCTATATAAACCTAAAAAGATTTTGTTCCCATGCTTAAAGTTTTTCTCAATTCTGAGCGGGGGCGGGAGGTGGAGGAGGTAGCAAAGAGGAAGAGGAAGGAGAAAGGGGAGAAGCAAAGGAAAGGGGAAAGACAACAGAAAAGGGGAGGAGGAAGGGGGAAGGGGAAGAGAAAGAAAAAGAAAGAAAAGAATCACCACTTTCAAGAGCTTATCTGCTACCAGGGGATGATAAACTATTCAGGCGAGTATGATTAAATCAAGGTAATGATTTAAGAAAAGGAAATAATAGATAATATTTTCCAGTATATTTGGACAGAGAAAAAAATAAAAATCAAATCACAGGATACAAAAATGCTAAAGAAAAGGAAAGTAAGTCAGAATTAAGGAAGGAATATTTCAGATTTAGAGATGGCTCTTGCAAACAAAAATAATGAGAGAAGGAACAGCCAAGTCTATGAAACTGTTACTTGCCCAGTTAGATTGAAAATAAAGCATATAGAGGGTAACATGTGAAATAAGGCTAAAAAGGTCAGTTGAAAACAGAATGAAAAGAGCAAAAAATGTCAAGCTTAAGAGCCTGTATTTTATACTGGAGGAGTCACCTTCTTCAAATTTTTGAAAAGTTTTAAATGAGGTCAGACATGTGCATTAAGAATATTACTGTGGAAGTTATATGATAGAAAATACATAAAAGACTCAAGGCAGGCTTCTAAACTGAAAAAGGTGTTTAACAGGTGGAGATTATTCTGCTACTAGCAATCATTTCGTTGAAACTTTTGTCAACATTGTTTGCATTGAGTTCTTACAGATGTCAACAATGGAAGAATTTCTGAATGCATTATTCCATTTTAGCCAATTCAGACTTAATCTAGAGGTGAAATATTTTCAATTTCAATCAACAAATGCAAGGATATTTACTACTACCAGATTACTACTACTCTGCAAAGCTATGTGTTTAAAACAAGTCTATAATTTTCTTCTTCTGCTTTATCTATTAGTTCTCATGTAACAGCACCATATTTTTCTCAAAAGAGTTTTGTCAGGGGTCAGCTAGGTGGCACAATGGATAGAGCACCAGTCCTGGAGTCAAGAGTACGTGAGTTCAAACCTGGCCTCAGACACTTAATAATTACCTAGCTGTGTGGCCTTGGGCAAGCCACTTAACCCCATTGCCTTCCAAAAACTAAAAAACAAACAAACAACAAAATAAAAGTTTTGTCAGGTCTTTTCCTAACCTATTTTGACAAACAGTATTAGTAATAATAGAATTAACTATCCTTTGAAAATTGGACTTTTCTCTATTTTTCATACATATATAATGCTTCTCCATCTCTGTTCCTGGGCAAGTTACGTCTAGTTCAAGTAATGATCCAGCTAATGAGAGGATCTTTTACTAATCCTGCTCACCTAGGAATTTTACATATTTACTCAAACATTTAATATTATTTAACAGTTTAGTTGGCTTAAGTTACCAGTTTTCTTAATGAATCTTGTCAGTGGATATTATTATTGGGGGGAAAAATTTCCTCCATTGCAGTCATAAAATGAAAATACATCAAAACTATTGTCTGTCCCAAGAAATTTACATACTACTGTATATGCCAATAAGTTTTTAGAAAGCAAATAATAAGTCCATTAATCAGTCAGTCACCAAACATTTATGAAGTGCCTGCCATGTGGCAAACAGCACTGGGAATACCAAAAAGGTGAGGGAGAGACAAAAGATAGTCCCTGCCCTCAAGAGGGGGGGGAAAACAAATAAATAATTATGTACATCAAGCTATATGCAGAATAAACAGGAAATAAATAAAAGAAGAAAGATAAGAGAATTAAAAGGCAACCAGGGAAATTTCTCAATCTCTAGCAGCTAGGTGGCACAGTGGGTAGAGTACCAGTTCTGGAGTAAGGAGGGCCTGAGTTCAAATCCAGCCTAAGACATTTACTACCTTATAAGTCACTTAACCCTGACTGCCGCATCCAGGGCCATCTCTAGTCATCCTGATTGACATTTGACCACTAGATTCAGATGACTCCAGAGAAGAAAGGAAGGTAGTGACTTAGTCCAACATCCCCTCACTAAAATCTAATTCATGTCCTGTCATGGTGTCACTTCCTTGATGTCATGGTCTTCTTCAAGGACAAACATCATCATCATCATCATCATCATCATCATCACCACCACCTGTAGAAGATAGGATTTTAAAAGAAGCCAGTGAAACCAGTAATTGGAGATGAAGAGTAAAAGCATTCCAGGCATAAACAAGAGACTGAAAAACTTCCCAGACCAAAGAGATGGAAGTGAATCACTGGCTCAAGAGGTGGGAGGTAAGGTCTAAGAAGCCTGGAAAGGTAGAAGAAGACTATGTATGGTGCTCACTTCGGCAGCACATATACTAAAAAATTGGAAGGATACAGAGAAGATTAGCACGGCCCCCACACAAATAAGACTATGTATGCTAAGTTGAGGATTTTGTAATTGAGTATCTAATGAGGATGGAGAGATGGTTGACAAGGTCAGACAAGATAAAAGGAAGCCATGAGACTTCCACATCTAGACATGCACCAAAGAATTTTGGTGACTGAATGGAGGATAGATTAGAATGGAAAGACATCTGAGGCTTCCGATAGGCAACTTGCAAAAGTCCAGGCATAAAGTGATGAGGGCTCATGCTACAGTAGTGGCAGTGCTGGAGCAGAGAAGAGGATATATCAAGAGATATTGTAAGGGTAAAATCAACAGATTACATAGGAAGGGTGACAGGGAGTGAGGGGTTGAGGAGGGCACCTAGGTTGTGAGCCTGAGAGGCTGCTAAAGTAATAGGGAAAGGGGTAAGGAAGATGGTATGAAGAAAAAGATGAGTTCCATTTTGGATATGTTGAATACAAGATTATATAAAATGTCTAACATGTCTACTCTATCCTTCAAGCTGTCTGAAAGGCAATGGGGGATGTAAGTTTAGAGGTGAGCAGAGAGGCTGGGGAAGGACAGATATATCTGAGAATCATCAGGAAGAGAAGAAAATTCATAGGAATTGATAAGCTCTCAAAATGAAGTAATACAAAGGGAGAAAAGAAGAGGAGGGTCAAGGACAAGAAAATACTGTGGGGACACCCACAGTTGAGTTTGATCTTGATGAGGATACAGAAAAGAAAACTCAGAAAGAGCAGTCAGACAGACAGGAGAAGAACCAGGAGAGAATGATGCTCCCAAAAAAGAGATGACCGTAGTGTTACCTTGGACTTTGGAAACAACCCTGTTGTACTGTATGAGTATTGTATGAATTTTTAAAAAGAATCAAATACTTTTTAATTTAAAATAAAAATAAAAGAATCAAAATTTCACAAGCACTAACTTTCTACAAAGTCACCTGAGAAAGCAGTATAGTTATTCTAATGGTATTGTCAATACTTAAAATACAGGAATTTTTCTTTTGGTATTGACTTTAGAGACAACATAAAATAAAATAATCATAACTCATCTTTATCACCACTCCCCAAAATTCACAGGACTGCTTATCATTAATGATGGCTTTTACTATTTCCAAAATTCAGATACTCAGAGAGTGATTTTGTGCCAAACACTGAGGCTTTGAAGACAATTGCAAAAGAACCCCCCCCCAAAAAAATACTATAAACAATGGCAGCTTGCTGGAATCTGGGGGGAAAGGAATAAGCATTTATCTACTGGCTGTGTGAGAGACACTGTGCTAAATGCTTTCTGATATTATCTCATTTGGTTTGCACAAGAGCCCAAGATGGGCTCCCCATTTTACAGCTGAAAAAATCTGTTTTGCGTTAAAGAGCTAGTTAAGTGCCTGAAGCTGAATTTGAACTCACGTCTCCCTGACTCTGGTTAGAGCACTTTAGCCATAGCACCACCTAGACTATTAAATGGGTAAATTTAAATACTCTGACACAGTGTTTAATGATCCCATCCTCGAGCTCAAGAATATTCGTCTCAGAAATTCATCTGTGCACTGCTGTGTTTTAAGAGCATCCTCTAGGTAAATATTTTTATTTAATCAGCACATGCCTAAACATTAAAGGTTCAGGAATTCTTACTGTAACACCAATGGACAGCTCTCTATGACAATGAGAAATTTCACAACCTCAGTTTTCCCAGCTCATAATGAAAAAAATGAAACTAAGAAAGTAAATGTTAAAGTTCTTTTTAGAATATCTAGATAATAATTAATAAAAGACAACTATAAAATCCTACTGGGATTATAAATTTCAAGCAACCAAGAACACATTTACATGTCTGTTACATATATAAAAAGGCAAAAATCAAAAATAGTTTCTGCTTTCATAGAGCTCACAATCCAGTTTGGGGGGGGGGGAATAGAAGGGATGGGACCAGCAAGGACAACAAATGAATGTATTTATATCTAGCAAATCAACACAAAATTATTTAGGGGTAAAGATCTTTATAACTAAGAGGAGCAGGAAAGGTCTCTTGGAAAAGGAACTTAAGCTGAACCTTGAAAGAAGAAAAAGAAGGATTCTGAGATAGAGAAGTGAGAAATAAATGCATTATAGGCATGAGAGATAGCCTGTGCTAAGGACCAAAGGCAAGAGAGAGAGAGCTGTGCATAAGAAATAGCCAGGATGCCAGTGTGGCTAACAGATAAAGGGGAGTCATATGCAATAAGATTAGAAAAGTATGTTAGTACTAAATTGTTCTGTGTTTAAGGGCCAAACACCTTATATATTTGATCATGGAAATTATGGGAAACCACTAGACTTTACTGAGTAAGAGAGTGGTATTTATGAAAATCATTTTGGCAACTTTGTGAAAGATGATTTGGAGAGGGGAGAGATCAGAGGTAAAGAGACCAATTAAGAGACAAATTTCACCAGTCTAGGCAGGAGGTGATGAGGGCCTTAACTAGGGCTGTGTTAGTTTGAATGGAAAAAGAGACAGATATTTTAGAGGTAGAAATGACAAGATTTACCAACTAACTTATTCTTTATCCCAACCAGAAAGAGTAGATGTTAAGTTCCAGAACCTAATTTCCCATTAAATTGTTAGAATTATACTACAACCATGATAATATAAACATGTCAATGGAAATCTAAGTCATAATCAAAGGAAAGATAGCTTAATTAAATATAGATTTGGCCACCAATCATTTCCTAACCTCAGAGTCACCTATTTACATGTTAAAGAAATGTTTTAATGAACCAGAACAAGAATGTTCATTTACATTTCATAAACTCTTTTAAAGCATAGAAGAAGCTTGTTTTTTCCCCAAAATATCCTAGTGCTGCATCAAATATGTATGAAATATGTAAAAAGGCAGGTGATCAAAAGCAGTAACTATGTAAATTCAGATTCCAATAGAAAACGTATGAAGTACTTTGGAAACTATGATTAAAAGCAATAGCATTATTAAAACAATACTTGACAATATCATCTTTTTAGAGAAGTCATTCATTATCAAAATAACATTGAAAAGAAAAGTTGAAAAATGATTAACATTTAGCTGTCAGAGAAAAATGTGGTTCTGCAACTGTATCAGGACAAAGCTAATTGATGCAATGACATCCAACCCAACAGGTTACAGAATACTACAGACATCTCACACTGAAAGGCATTTTTCTCTGTTCTCTACTCCCCTCTTTTTAAAAATACAGGCTGCTTTATAGGGTGATTGTAATAGGATACTATGATCATTGCTGATTGTAGCTAGAAACAGACCTTTCTAATCCATCTGCTCGCCACTTCAACAAATGCCATTAAAAACAACTTCATAAAACCATTACTGCTTCAGACTTAAAAGACATTATGTCAAGATTTTGGAAATTCCATTCACTTGATATCAGCAAGTGCACTATATGTTAGGTTTATCATTAAAGTAAAGTCCATGAGAACTGTTTTCCAGACTTGAGTTAATGCTTCTATGACACATTTGGCCAATGAAAGTGGATGAAAAACAGTAGTGCTTTGAAGCATTAGCCAGTAAATGCCGCTGTGGTTTACCATGAGTGGGATGCACAACATATTAGACCACAGTTAATTAAATTAAACTAGTTCTTATGTTTTTTAAATGTGTCCCATATTACTTGTTTGGAACCTACACAACTTCTTTTAAACTTTAAGATTTTCCCGCTGTAGTAAACATTATCTGCTGCATCTACTTGTAATTAAATCAATAAGTTGCTACCCCTGTTTTGTGCTTTATTGTAGTATCTCAAGGCAATGTCAAATGAAAAAGTCATTTTATTTCTGTTTCAGTCTCAGTTTCATGTTTTTAAGAAAATAGTTTCAGTTAGATTAATGCATAAACAGGAAAAAAAAAAAGATCAACACATACACCTAAAAGGGAAATGAGATAAAACATACAAAATATTTTGCAATGAACAATTCTTTAAGTATAAACCCTTTCAGAATGTTCTTTAGTTCTTTTTAAAATCTGTCTATTGAATATGGATTGAATATGTTTTTAATGTAATACTTAGTTGAAAAGAAAAAGGTTTGGAAATGGTTTTGATTCACTTTTTGAAACTTCTAAGAAATCCTTCATATTCTACATTTAGCAATGCAATCTGCTGGGTTATTAAATAAACAAGAAACTATTCCTCTTACTCTGAAGAATTTTAGCTAGAAACAGCTGGGGTTTTTGCTTAATATTTTATTCTGTATTTTTTCTAAATTTCTATTCAGTTTAAGTAATTTCCTAATTACATTGGGATTATAAAGCATCAACGCTGTATTATTTTGCTTTTTTAAAAAAATGTTGGTTTCAATGTGTTCAGACTAGAATATTAGTTTAGGACTGAAAATAGACAAATCTTTTGTTGTGAATTTATAAATCAATAGGAAGTAAAAAGTCATACATTAAGATAATTATAGGAAGAAGCTTAATTTCTACTCAATAATTATTCAGAAAACACCCAAATCTTCCACTTACCTTTGAATACAAAAATAGGCCTCAAAGTTTGGATTTTGAAAATTTAAGTCACAGTAATATTTGAAATAAAACTCTTAATAAATATGGCAAATGATATTCAGGATTATGCATTAAATACCCATAAAATTTTTGAAGGTAGTTATCATGTCTGTCCCTCTCAGACTGGTTTTCTCCCTAAGCTAAACATATTCAGCTCCCTTCACTGATTCATGGATGACAATTTCCAAACAAACAAATGAGTTACTTCCCTATGTTCTGAACCTGCTACAAAACAATCTTATAAGATAAACAGTGTTAAGTTAATATCCCTTCTACAGGTGAAGGAACTGAAGTTCCAATAGTTTAAATCAGCTATTTGTGGAACTGTCTAGTTCAGAACTGGTCCTACAGGGAACAGACCTTCTGACTGCAAGAGTAAGGTTTCTTTCTCACCTCCTATCTGAGAAAGAAAAGAAAATTTCACTAACCTTCTTCTATTTGCTTTTCTTAGCCATGCTGGATTACTCATTCCCAATAGAAACTTTTATTTTTAGCTTTGTGTTCTCAAGTGTGCCTTGTGCAAGTAGCTGCTTAAGAAATGTGCATTGGAAAAGGCTGAATAATAACACAGCTTTGCCTGAGTAAACTGAGATGTGGCAGCCAAGTGACCTTGCATAATTCAAATCCATTCTTTTCTGACAGGTGATCACATAGATTCTTGCTTGAATTGTTCTAGTGGTGGAGAATTCATTATTGATTAATTTTGAGGACAACTCTGGTTATTAGAAAAATCTATCTTATTTTAAATGAAAAACAACTCTGCAACTTCCATTGACTGGTATTGGCTTTGCACTCTCTAAGAGAGGAGAGGAAAAAGGGGGGAAGGTGAGACAGAGAGTCAGAGAGGATCAAAGACGGAGAGACAAAGAGAAAGAGAGCTTTTCCTATATAATCTCTTTTATGGTGCTATTATATCTTCTCCAAGTTGAGAGGCCTATTGCCTCAATGTGATTTTCAGGTTATCTTCCTCCAGACATGCTCAAATTGATTAGTTCCTCTTAAAATATGTCTAATTAAAATTCAAACACTCCCAAAACAAATATAATTTACTCAATACTACCTTAATATGAAATTGCCTTTCCGATGGATTTTCAATGAGACAGATAGTAGGATACAAGGATATAAGCACTGCTGTACACATTTTAAAATTTAAGTCGTAATAACTGAATAAAATATATTAAAGCCTGCCTGAATAAGAAATTAGAGGTGCAACAAATCAGGAGTTAACATGAGAAGGGAGAGAGAAAGAAAGCCAGGGATACTGAAAAGAAAGATCAATGTGATGAAGACAAAATTTATTTCACCAAAATACTTAATTCAATCAGTAAGTATTTATTAAGTGATTATTATATTCTAGATGTTGAAGAGAACTATAAAAATGAATTCTTTCCTTCAAGAAACTTGCAATCTATTGGGGGAATACAATACACATGTAAAAAAATCAATACAAAGTAATTTTGAGGAGAAGGAAACTATCAACAGGTGAGGTAAGGACAAGTGTCACATAGAAGTGTAGCAGGGGAATTCTGGGCACAGAAAAATGCTGTCATCTTTTGTATGAGAAACTTTTCTACAAATTCTGTATAGGCCCTTTGAGAATTACATTTCCCAAGCTACTTTGAACTTTACCAACCAGGCTGACCTTAGTCATGCTCTTTGGGGAAGGAGCAAAAAACATCCTAATGAACTCTGCCCATGCTTAGTGAATGCTGTTTTCTGTCAGGTATTAGTTCCTTTGGCATGTGTATTGGAGCCAAATGATAAACCACTCCTCAAGCACCACCCTTGTTGTGCCCACTATGGAAGTGTATGTAAGCATGGGTTCTTCCCAACTTATTCTTTTTTTTTCCCCTACTGACTCGGACAGGCTGCTGTTGCTCCAATTTCTTCTTCCTTTCTCTAAATTGGACCCATGTGCTCTAACTCCATGCTGCTGGTCTGATATGACCCTAGCTCCATGTGGCTGGATCTATGTTGATCTAAGTTTCTTTTCTTTTTCATTTTTAATTTGACTATCCCCTTGGCTATTTTCTCTCAACTATCTCTTTTTTGCTTAACTATTATCTCTTCTTAGAAAGTACTATCTTCTTTATTACTTGAATCTAGCTGCTTCTCCACAGGACTTAACTTGTGAACTTTATGGACTTTTTGTGGTAACTTGGAAACCATTTGTGTAACCTATGAATTAAAATCTAAGTCTTTTTTTTACCTCACATAGATCCTTAAGCCCCCTTGCCCAAAGCCTATTTTCTCTCTTCTACAGAAGACCCTTTCTGAATTCAATTACCTGTTCCCAAGTTTTTCCAACTGCCTTACTCCTCCTAAACTTAAATCTTTTTTTATTCCAATAATATAACCCCTGTTCTAACCTCAGGGTCTTCCTTTCATTCTGGGACCAACTATTAGTTTAACAAGCTACTGCCATCCCTCTATATCTAGAATTGTGTGAAGATCAATGGAAAACACATTTTATAAACCTTAAAAATACCAAGTAATTGTAAACTATTTTTTTTATTTTTTTATTCCTCTTTTGCTCTTTTGTTGTTTGAGAGTAATAATCAATATGAACTTTCTTTCAGAGTGACTGAATACAACTAAAGGGTAAAATACAGAATCATGACAACTAGGCCAATTACAAATCTATACTATCCAACTTCAACTAAGTGCTCTCTATTGTGGCATTCCTTGTATAGACAGATCTTGTGATGTAAATTTGCATTACCCAAATTCAATTTTAAGTAATGAATTCCAAAAAAAAAGCCTGTTGATTTTATTGTGAAGTATTGTGTGCACTCTCTCTCCTGCCCCTAAATTCTGAGTTTCAAAACCTCCCAACCATCCCCCTCCCACCCCCACCACCACATACATTCAAGTGAAAGCAGAATGGATCCCAGCGACTGATGGGATCTTGACTTGAGAAATTCATCTCCACCCCAACCTGTTCTTCCTCTCATTTTCTGTGAGGCCACCACATGACTGACCTGGGTCTGCCCATTCCTCTTCTTGCTCTCACTTCTTTGTCTGACAACATGCCCTTGAACAATATGCCAGCAGCCTCCATCAACAATTGCATAACACCTTTTCTCCCTCCGTGTTCCCCACTCCAGTCTTTGGGCAAATTCACATTACTTATCTTTACATGGAGGTCTGCAAACCAGTTCAATTATGTAGAAATAACTGTTCTCACACACACTTTTCCACGATCCTCAGGGATTTTTCCCAACAATCTTTTTCTTCAAATTCTCAACTAAAAATGACTAAATATTCTTGGGATGTTAGTGGAAACTGCAATGGATTTGGATTCAAAGGACTGGGTCCAAATCCTGGTTATGCCATTTATATTTATTTGGATGACCTTCACCAAGTTATTTAAACTATAACATCAGCTTCCCATTCTGTAAAAGGAAGTGGGTTAAACTAAATGAAGATCTCTTTCAATT
This sequence comes from Macrotis lagotis, assembly GCF_037893015.1. Taxonomy (NCBI): domain Eukaryota; kingdom Metazoa; phylum Chordata; class Mammalia; order Peramelemorphia; family Peramelidae; genus Macrotis; species Macrotis lagotis. The sequence continues at coordinate 553,677,512 of NC_133666.1, read as the reverse complement.
CTAAAACTGCAATCCTACAAATTCTACTTTCTCCTACCCAATAAATCTTAGAAAATGTCCTTCCTTATTATTTCACTAAGAAGATTAAGTTGTTCTGAAGTGCATTCTTTCATCTCCTGTATTCCACAACTCAAAACCCTCTCACTAGTTATATTTATCTCCTCTTTTTCTCTATTCATAGAGTATCAAGTAGCCTTTCTTGTCGAGATTTGTATCTTTTATCATCCCAATGTATCTGACTTGATCCCACTTTATCAGTACAGTACATAATACTCATAAGTCCCCAATCTCTGAAAAGAATGGGAAGTATATTCCTGTACTCTTTTCTGGAAACAAGTTTTATCATTATAGTTTCATAGCATGAAATTTTGAACTGTTTTGTTCTTGTTAATTCCATTTAAATTGTTGTACTCATGATTATTATTTATAATATTTAATATACTTCTTTGTATTTTTAAAATCTATTTCTTATTATATAGTACTGTTCCTTTATGTTCATGTACTACAGTCTAGTCATTTATTAACAGGCTCTGATTTTTTTCAGTCATGTTAGCCACAGTGTTTCTGGAAAATATGGCAACTAAAGACGACATGTTAAATTGGCTTCAGGACAACAGTTAGCAAAAGAGTTGCTATAAACATTTTGATCTCTATTATGTCCATTATTTTTAGAAAAGAATTGAAACATAATAGTGCTGACAACAAAGATACCCATCAACAGGGGACTGATTAAACAAAAAGTGGTACATGGATGAATAGATACACAGAAACATACATACATACACACACACATATAAAGAAATTTACAATATAAGTGGTTCCCATTGGAAAGAAAATTAAGGGAAAATATGACTGACATGAAGAGAAGTACCATGAACCAGAAAATAATATATGATAACAATAATGTAAATTAGAAGAAAAACAAAACAAATCAAAACTGGATGCCATTTAATTATAATGATGAAGTTTGCCCCAAGGAATAGAAGTGAAAATCCAGCTCCCTCACCTCTTTAAAGAGATGAGATATGCCACATTTGATTTACATACTGATTAGTTTTGTTAAACATTTTAAAATTCTATTTCATGCTTTATTGCAAGGGAAGACTGAGGACATGATAGATCAAATACATTTGAGAAAAAAGTAATATGAAAATAAGGGTGAGAATAAAATAATTTTTACAGGAAAAATATAGTTCAGCATTTATTGATATTTATTGATATTCTTTCATTGCTTTGGGGGATATTAATAATGTATGGGTTTTTCTTTTCTTTACTATTTCTCTCTCTCTTCTGAGTTAGCTAATAAAACAATTCCTTGAATGTTGACGCCAGCAAGGATTTACCAGAAGCACACTAGATTTATGTCATCCGTTCTTTCTAAACATATCTTCTCAAGTTTTATTTCTGTTCTTTTGGGACAGAGGTGTTAAGATCCAGATGTAGTGGTTCCTCTATTGTTGATTCACCAACTGTAAAGGATCTGGCTGAGGTCATCCACTGCCAGTCATCCTGAATACTATTTGCTCCCTGAACTTTTTTATTAGATTTTTAAATTTTATTTTCCAATTATATGCAAAGATCATCCTTTTACAAGCTTATGAACTGCATATTTTTCAATCACCCTTAATTTCCCCTCCCCAGGGCAGCAAAAATTTGGATATAGCTAGTACTTGTAAAACCATATTTAACATATTTCCATATTAATGCTGCTATGAAAGAAAAATTAAAATTAAGGTGGGGAAACCCTGAGAAGGAAAGAAAAAACAAAAGATGTTTTAAAAAGTGAATGTAGCAAGCTTTGCTCTGTATTCAAAAATCCAGTTTTTTCCTCTGGATGTGGATGGCATTTTTCTTTTCTTTTCTTTTTTGATTTTTGCCAGGCAGTGGGGATAAGTGACTTGCCTAAATTCACACAGCTAGGAAATTATTATTAAATGTCTGAGGCCGAATTTGAACTCAGGTCTTCCTGACTTCAAGGCCGGTGCTCTACCCACTGTGCCACCTAGCTGCCCCAATGGCATTTTTCTTAATAGACCTCCCATGATTGTTCCTGATCACTGAATTGCTAAGAGAAATTGTTTCCATCATAGTTGAGCATCTCAAAGTGTTGTTGTTCATGTATACAATATTCTGCTCACTTCACTCAGAATCAATTCATCGAAGTCTTCATGATTTCGTACAGAATAATAGTCCAAAACAATCACATAATTGATGAGTATCATAAAGAGTATTTCATAAAATTTCACAAAAATCCATTAGTAAACCTGAGCTTTACAAGTCTTTCAAATTTCTTGTCCCTTTTAATTAGACCTATTTTTGCTTTAGCTTTGTCTGGTAGCAGAATTCTACATAATTCTGTATATTTTCCCTCCTTATTATCTTCTCCCTGTTTGTATTTTTCCTCTTTCCTTTCCGTTTACTCCTTTGCCTCTAACTGCTGGACCTCTCAATGTGCCCTCCTTTCTACAAACCTTTTTCCCTTTTCTTCTCCTTTTCCCCTTTTACTTTACTTTTTTTTAACTTTTAACTTTAATTTTAACTTTACCTTTACTTTCATTTATTACTTCCCTTTTATTAGTCTCACCTTCTCCTTTTTTTCTCCTTCCCCCCCCTACTTTCCTGTAGTGTAGGATAAATGTCTAATTTGGGAATGTTTTTCCCTCTTTGAACCAAATCTATTGAGATTAAAATTTATTCATCCTCCCATCTTTCCTTTTACTATAATATATCATTTGTGCATCATCATGTGGTGTTATTTATCCTCTAATGCCTTCGTCTCCCAGTATAATCCTCTTTTTCAGGTCTTCATAATTGTTTTGTAATTGTGCCCATATACTCTTTCAAAGTATACTCCTGTCAACTGTCCTGTTGGAAATATAATTCCCTCTATTTTTTTAAAAGTTTTTTTGCAAGGCAAATGGGGTTAAGTGGCTTGCCCAAGGCCGCACAGCTAGGTAAATATTAAGTATCTGAGACAGATTTGAACCCAGGTACTCCTGATTCCAAGGCCAGTGCTTTCTACACTACGCCACCTAGCTGCCCCTACCCATGTTGAATTTAAAACACCTTTATATGACTTTCATACATTAAATTTTTGTTGCTTTTCTTACAGCTGAAAATATACAAAGAACTGACAAAAATCCATTTATAAAGAATTAATATCTTCCTATAATTTAATTATCTAATACTGTAATTGGAATATAGAAAGTACTGCTGCCTCTCACAATATCAATTAAATCCAAACACACACAAATACACATACAGAGCAACAGGGCTATATAAAAATCTGAATATAACCTGTAATCATGTCCACACAGACTGTTGTTTTCCCCATATTTTGTTTTATTTTATTTTTTAGGTTTTTGTAAGGCAAATGGGGTTAAGTGGCTTGCCCAAGGCCACACAGCTAGGTAATTATTAAGTGTCTGAGACTGGATTTGAACCCAGGTACTCCTGACTCCAGGGCTGGTGCTTTATCTACTACACCACCTAGTTGTCCCTTGCCCCATATTTTAGAGCTCCTCTAGTAAAAGGTAAGGATTAAATAAACTATCCTTTATTGCTATTATCTCCCTTTTATTACTATTCTTCAGGTAACCACAGGTTAAATTTCCAACAGTATCTAATTTGTGGCAAAAACTACATGTCTTAGGACTCTCTCTTCTGCTGCACTAGTTCTATATTATAAACATATGCCACTGCCTCCAACTTTCACTATAAATACATACATGTCTATAAAATTTAAAGTAGGAATCCATGTAATTTTTTCTATACAAACTTAATATTACCTATATTGAATGAAGTAACATATTTTAAAAACTGACTTACTAATCTTGAATGTTATCTGAAGTTAGATGATAGTACCTGACTTAGGAAAACAAGTTTGACAATGAATTTATAGATGATAATCCTCTACAAATTACCCCAGATAATATGTAATGAATAAAAGGATAAAAAGTGAATTTCTGCTATCCAAGACAAAGACTGTAATTTTCCAGCATGTCAAAGGAAGAAAACTATAATTTCCTCACCTGCAAAATGGGAAGTCACTAAGTTCTAGATGAAATCTAAAGCTTTTCTTTTAAAAGTATTAAATTCTATTTTTTTACGTCAAATTGTCCAATGGAACTCAATAAGATTTTCATGTAAACCTACTTTCATATAATAAATCAATATTCTGAGCAGTAAAAGTATTAATAAAAGAAAAACTCAGTCACCTTATTTATCCAGAATTCACTTATCTGACAACTTTATCTACTGGGAACATAGTAAACTATCAAGATGCAAATTTTTTAAGGTAAATAATAAAAGTTTAAATTTAAATACTGCTTTAAAGACTTTAAAAGTTTTATTGATATGTTTCATTTCTATATCACAAACATTTACAAATCAGATTATCACATTTCCAGGAGAAGATTATAACAAAGTACTACTATTAAGCAAAATTAATAATATAGTGACCACAATTGAAAGTGCATGCAACATTACACATCTGCAACACCCCCACAACCTCATTATTTTTTTTAATTAACAGAAACTATTTAGTCCATTCAGGCCACCCCTACATATAGTGGGAAAAGGAATAAGAAAAAAATTCCTTGTAACAAAGCTGCATAAACAAGAAAAACAAATTTCCTCAATGTTGTTAAAATTTACAAAAAATTTTAATACATTATTTCATTTGTTCCTTAAACTAATTCTCTTGCAAAATAGATACTAAAAAAATATTTTCATTTCATAAAAAACTGAAGGAACAAAAATGAACTGATTTGTCTATATTAACAGGACCAAAGAATTAAAGCTAGAAGTAACTTAAAGAAGTTATCTAGTTCAATCCCTTCTCTTTACAGATGAGAAAAAATTGATGACCAGCAAAGTTAAGTAACAAGTCCATGATCATTCACACAGCCAATTATTGTCAAAGCCAGGATGTGAACCCATGAGTCGATTGTTCTTTCCACTTCTCTATGCTACCTTTATGCAAAAAACACATAGACCCACAGAAACATACACATACACATACACAAATATGTGTGACTGTACATGCCATCCTGTTATTACCCCATTACCCAGAGAAGCTAGGTGGCACAGTAGAGAGAGCAACAGCCCTGGAGTCAGGAGTACAGGAATCAAAATACAGTCTCAGACACTTGATCCTTACTAGCTGTGTGTCCTTGAGCAAGTCACCTAACCCTGCCTCATATCCAGGGCCATCTCCAGTTGTCCTGATTTACAACTGGCCATTGAATCCAGATGGCTCTAGAGGAGAAAATGAGGTTGATGACTTAGCACAGGACTCCTCACTCATATCCAATTCATGTGCTTGTCATAGTATCACTTGATGTTGTCGTCATCGTCATCATCATCATCATCATCCTTGTCATCATCATCATCCTTGTCATCATCATCATCCCAAAGTGGACAACACCCACTCTGTAGATTTTATGTGTGCACAAGTTTACAAATCTATACTTGTACACGTATTAGCCATTGCTCTCAAGAATTCCATATTCTAGTAATCCAAGTAGCTAATCATAAGAACTATGATAAGGTACACAGCAAATAAAAAAATGAAAGTATAAATCAACTATGAAGAAATAAAAATGAAGAAGCATCTAGACATAGGGAGAGAGGAAAGAGGTCAAAGATAAAGTGAAGGATGACTTCAAGACTTCATATTTTGTTGACTAGTAGAATGGAATATCTAAGTAAAAAGCTCCCTTGCTTTAAATGGTATGAATCTGAGTCTGGAAAGGAACTGATTTAGATGAAAAGACAATGAGATAAATTTCAGATGTACTGAGTATGATTCGACAGTTAGAAAACTGGTTAGAAATGCATTAGTAGACACCCAAAGGGTAAGAAAAATGTGCATATCCTTTGATCCAGAAATACCACTACTGGGTCTATACCCTGAAGAGATTATGAAAAAGGGTAAAAACATCACTTATACAAAAATATTCACGGCAGCCAGCCCTGTTTGTGGTGGCAAAGAATTGGAAATCAAGTTAATGTCCTGCAATTAGGGAATGGCTTAACAAACTGTGGGATATGTATGTTCTATTAGAAACCAGGAGGCCTGGGAATTCAGAGAAGCCTGGAGGGATTTACATGAACAGATGCTGGGTGAGATGAGCAGAAGCAGAAAAACATTGCACACGTAACAGCAACATGTGGGTGATGATCAACCTTGATGGATTTGCTCATTCCATCAGTGCAACAATCAGGGACAATTTGAGGCTGTCTGCAATGGATGAATACCATCTGTATCTCCAGAGAAAGAACTCTGGAGTTTGAACAAAGACCAAGGACTAGTACCTTTAATTTGGGGGGGGGGGGTATCTTATTGTGTGATCTTGCTATCTCTTATACTTTATGTTTCTTCCTTAAGTATATGATTTCTCTCTCATCACATTCAATTCAGCCCAGAATCCTCAAAGTTAATTAGGCATAAAAGAGAAGTAATTATCAATCAGGTAACAATTATGTTTAATTCTCTTTTATATCCATTCCCAATGCCATTAGCTAACTTCAGTTCATCCTTCTATGCTTGGATTCTTGTAATAATTGCCTCCTCTCTAATACTTCCTTTACACAACTGCTATATCAATAATGCAAATGAACAACTCTAACCATGCACTCCCAAAGATTTCTTGGAGTCTATTAATCTGACACCACCTTATCCTTATAAACTAATTTCCCCTTATTCTGCTTTTCATATTCCAAGTTTCCATCAAACTGAGCTACTTATCTAATCTCATTGTGAGATTAGATTAGCTCTTCTCTGGAAACCCTCTTCTTTAGAGCTTACTTAGGACATAAATGCCAAATTTCTCCATAAAGATGATCCTCTACTCTGATGAAAGTGCTCTCTTCTTTCTTAAATGTCCTTTCAACACAATGAATCTGTCCTTTTGCCCTTGTACGATCTTTTACCTTACCTTACCAACATAAAATTTGGTTCATAGTCTGTAAATCACTTAATTGACAAACATTTATTAAGTATTTACTATTAGAGAGCTACTATGTGATATTTCCATCATTAAGCTATGTTACCTGTAAGCCCTTAGGAATCAATAGAGCTGCGTGGAATAGGAGCAAAAGGGTCATTTCTGGAGTCAAGACGATGAATTCAAGTCTTGCCTGGTAACACACAAGCCTCATGACTATAAGCAAATCACATAACCTCTCAGTATCAGTTTTTGCAATTTTTTAAAGCAAAAAAATTATGGATGAGCTATCATCTGCATGAGTGGAGAGCTTCCAACCATTACACAAGTGAAATCATAGGTCCAGAATTGTACAACTCCAATCAGAAAACTAAAAAGCAGACAGTTGAAATGGTAATCCTAACACAAAGAAAGGTATAGTGTTCAATATCACAGGTGCAACATCTACTACTAATTTGGCTGCAGACCATGGTATTTGGCCCCACTATGAAGTAAAAATTTTACCATGTATGGCCAAAGAAGACTAGTAGATCCTTGGCATATAGGCTATTTTCCCCCCATGAAGGTAAAGAACTTATTTTTGAGACTTTTCTGTGGTCTTAGAAGACTAAGGCTCAAATTTACAGGTGAAACTACCCCAATTTAATGGACTTCCCACCATCATAAAAGTTGGGAAATCTTTCTTTTAAAAAAATTTAATGGATAATTCATTTTTACACACTATACCATGGATATCCAACCTGCTATGAAATACTATTGATCCTTACTTTGAAGCACTTTTCTCTCCATTCACCACAAGCCTGAACTAATAACCTAAGTTTATCAGTATTTTCCCTGGCTAAAAGTCTCTTTCCATTCCAGTCCATCTCCCACACGATTTCCAAAGTGATCTTTTTGCCATGTCACTATCACTCCCTTTCCTTAAAAACTCTATGGCTTCCTCTAGACTTTAAAATAAAATATAAAATACTTAAGAACTTCAAAACGTGTCCACTTCCTTTTCCTTCCAATCTTTTTCCACATTACATACTCTGTAATTCAGTGACAGGGGCCTTCTTGCTATTCCTCAAAGAAAACATTTCATATGCAGACTCCAGGCATTTTCCCTATTTACCTCAATCCCTTCAATGTTTAACCTACACATCACCATCTCTATGCTTCCTTCAAGTCTCATTAAAGTGGGTGCTTTTTTAAGGACAGACATTACTTTCTTGCATCCACAAGGCTTAGCTTGTCATGTGATCAGTGCTTAAGTAATGCTTGTTATCTTTCTGAAGTGACAAAGAATTGGAAATTGAGGGAATGCCCTCAATTGGCAGATGGTTGAACAAATTGTGGTATAAGTATGTGATAAAATATTATTGTCCTATAAGAAATCACGAGGGACAAGATTTCAGGGGCAGCTAGGTGGTGCAGTGGATAGAGCACCAGCCCTGGAGTCAGGAGTAACTGAGTTCAAATCCGGCCTCAGATACTTAATAATTACCTAGCTGTGTGGCCTTGGGCAAGCCACTTAACCCCAACTGCCTTGCGAAAACTAAAAGAAGATTTCAGAAGAGCCTGGAAAGACTTGCTTGAATTGATGCTGACTGAAATGAGCAAACCAGAAGAATATACTAACAAAAATATGGGGTGATGAGCAGCCATTTTCGTAATACAATAATCAAAGACAATTTTAAAAGACTTATGATAGAACATATCATCAATATCCAGAGAAGGAACTGTGAATTTTAAATGAAGACCAAAGCTTATTATCTTCAATTTTTAAAAAATTGTCTGGGGGCGGCTAGGTGGTGCAGTGGATAAAGCACCGGCCCTGGAGTCAGGAGTATCTGGGTTCCAATATGGTCTCAGACACTTAATAATTACCTAGCTGTGTGGCCTTGGACAAGCCACTTAACCCCATTTGCCTTGCAAAAAAAATTGTCTTATATTTGATGTCAATTTTTTTTTTCTTTCTAATACTTTCTCTCTTATTTTTAGATCTGATTCTTCTCTCACAACACAATCAATATGGATCTATGTTTAGCATGGTTATAAATATAGAGTCTATATCAGATCGCTTTCTATCATGGGAAATGAGAGGGGAAGATAGGAATGAGTAGTAAAAATTACCATTGCATATGGTTGGAAAAACAAATAAATAAAATATATATAAATATATATATAAATATATATATATATATATATATATATATATATATATATATATATATATATGAAATACTTGCTGGCTTTTTATCTCTCTCCTCATGGAAAAACTACCTCTTATATTTTTCAAAAAAAATAGAGAAAATTCATTCAAAACAAATGAGTAATGAGTCACTGTATATATTGTTCTTTGGCTTTGCTTATTTCATTTTAAATCAATTCCATACTTCCCTAAATTCATGATGTTCATCTGACTTTCCTGATAGGACAATAATATTCCATCATATTCATGTCCAGCAATATAATTAATTATTCCCAAATTATTCTATTTCTACTATAAATATTATACTACTATATCCTATAATACTATAAATAAACATGGAACCCTTCTTTCAATAATGTTCTTGGCATATATTAAAGCCAGAGATAAAATGGGTTTCATCAAAAAAGGCATAAAGATCGATCTATGTAGGGGTCATATTTGTGAAGAACTCACCAACTCTAGGCTGCACAAAAGGTTTACAAGTTACTACAAAGTCCACAAACTACTACACAAGTTCACATGTTAGGTCCTGTGGAGAAGTAGCTAGATAGTGAGTTTCTTAAAGGAGAAAGTCATTTCCAAGAAGATAGTTTCTTAAGAAAGTAATAAAGTTAAACAAAAAGAGATGGTTGAGAGTAAACAGCAAATGGGCATAGCTACAAGCTGGTAAAGGAGTAGTCAAATTTAAAGAAAAAAGGAAAAGAAATGAAGCTTAGATCAACATAGATCCAATCACATAGAACTGGGTCACACTGGTCTAGTACCATGGGCCAGAGCACATGGGTCCAGTTTAGAGAAGGGAAGAAGGGAACAGAGGAAGTCTTGTGGAGTAAAGAAGAAAGAGCTCTGCCCCTGCTGATTTTTGCCTGAATGCATTTTCATGGTGGATGGGACAAGGGTAGTACTTGAGGAGTGGTTTAGCAGTGGCCTTCAGTGTTCTCCAATGCACATGCACAGGGATAATCCTCAAGGAGGGACTAAGCACTCACAGCTCTTGGGTGTCATTCTATGTAATGCACTGTCTCCTGCATCAATGGGCAAGATCAAAAAGTCCAAGGTGGCTTAGAAAGTGGAGATGGTCAACATATTTCTCTATGCCCAGAGTTCCCCTGCTTCAATATGATTAACAATGGAATCTCTGGGTCAACAGGTAAAGACATTTTAGGTACTTTATGCAAATAAAGCAATTTGGAATTAATACATCTGATTATATATGGCATTGTGACAAATGTGGAGATGAAGAGACTATATCCAACAGAACCAACTCTGTAGCTTTACAGATAATTATTCCTGAGCTATTTTGAAGCAAACTTCCTTTTACTAAAAGTTATATGGTCAACAAATGCCTCCTTGTGTTATACTATTTAGACTAAAGCAATGGAATAATGGAAGTTCTAGTATGACGCAAAATACCCAGTCTATGGACATAGTTGCCACAGTCAGAAAATATCAAAAGTATATTCTATTTTAGAAATAAAATGACATGCAAAAGAGTGTCTAGGGAGGAAGACCAGGAGAGTTTATATCACCTAAAAACCACAGAGTAGATAGTGTGCTGAAGCTGGAGTAAGGAAGATTTAAATTAAATTCCAATCTTTTATTCCTAGTAGTTGTGTGACCCTTGGCAAGTCACTTAACCTCTTGGTCTCAATTTCCTCATCTGATAAAAATACTTATCTCCCAGTATGATTGTGAAAATAAAACAAGTATTTATGAAGTACTTTGCAGACTTTAAAATACCATATAAATGTTAATTACTGCTGTTGTACCAGATTTATAGTTGGAAAGACCTCAGAAGTCAAAAAATATAGCTTCATTACTTTATAAATGACAAAACTGAGATAAAAGAAAGTTTAAGTGACTTGACTAAAGTCATGAAAGTATAAATGTGAGGGGTGAAATTTGAACCCAGATCTTCTGATTCCATTGTCTTGAACTTTTTCATTTAAAAGCCTACTTTATAGTCAAAGAATATGAATAGACAGTTTTCAGGTGAAGAAATCAAAACTCTCTATAGTCATATGAAAAAATGCTCTAAATTGTTATGGATTAAAGAAATCCAAATTAAAACAACTCTGAGGTGCCACCTAACACCTATCAGATAGATGAATATAACAGAAAAGAGAATGATAAATTTTGGAAGGGACATGGGAAAACTGAAACACTAAAGCACTGTTGATGAAGCTATGAACTGATTGAGCCTCTCTCCAGAATTATGTCCAAAGGGCTAAAAGACTGCAACTCCTTTGACCAAAGCACAACTACTAGGTCCATATCCCAAAGAGATAATAAAGGGAAAAGGACCTACATGTACAAAAATATTTTTGGCAGCTGTTTTTGTGGGGGCAAAGAATTAGATATTAAGGGGGTGCCCATCGCCTGGGGAATGGCTAAACAAGTTGTGGTATATGAATGTGCTAGAATATTATTGTTCTTTAAGAAATAATGAAAAGAAGATTTCAAAAAAACCTGATGCATGAACTGAGTGAAGTGAGCAGAACCAAGAGAACACTGTACACAGTAATAGCAACACTGTGCAATGATAAACTATTATAGACTTAGCAATATAGTAATATAGTGATCATACAAATTCCAAAAGAATTTGCTATTCAAACTTAGAAACAGAATATAGTCTAAATATAGATCAAAGCATACTATTTGTTTTTTTGTTTTGTTTTTTCTTTCTCGGGGTTTTCCCTTTTGTTCTTATTCTTCTTTTACAACATGACAAACGTAGAAATATGTATTACATGATTGTGCATGTATAAGCTATATCTGATAGCTTGCTGAGTTAGGACAGGGCGGAGCAGAAAAATTTTACAAAGACATTTAAAACCATTAAGATTTTTTAAAAACCTATTTTATTCCTTTCTGTCCTCTCCCACATAGAGAAAGGAGGGAGTGACAGGAGGGAGGGAGGAAGGGAGGAAAGAAGAAAGATAATGCTCTTCAGTTTGGGTAGGTGTACTCCATAGTACAATAATGAAATTTAATAACAGCATATTGAGTTTTGATGCAGAGAGAATTTCACATAGAAAATCTTGGAGAAAAACCATTTATCTAGGGCAATCAAAGAGAGCAAGCCAAAATAATGACCAGTTTAAAGCAATAAATTTAAACAATACATAATATTATATAGATATGATGATTCTTCAAGTAGTTTTCATCTCTGTAAATATCACTTTATTATCCAAATTTTTATTTCTGGTCCAAATCATTTGCATATAATATAGTTCAATGTTTCATTAAAATGCATGATCATGGGGACAGAGCCAAGATTGCAGAGGACAGGCAGGAAATCCCAGAAGCTCTCCCCCAGACCCCTTTCTTCATTTTTAGGTTTGTTTTTTTTTTTTTTTTGCAAGGCAATGGGGTTAAGTGGCTTGCCCAAGGCCACACAGCTAGGTAATTATTAAGTGTCTGAGGCTGGATCTGAACCCAGGTAATCCTGACTCCAAGGCCGGTGCTTTATTCACTGTGCCACCTAGCCGCCCCAGACCCCTTTCAATAATAACTCTAACCAAATTATAGAGTGACTGAATCCACAGAAAGACTGAGTGAATTTTCTGCCTGAAGACAACTTGGAAGAACCCTCGGGAAGGGTCTGTTACAGGGTTAGAAAGGGCCTGTAGCAAAGCCTGGGACAGTGCTGGTCACATCAAAGCAAACCATCTCCAGTCATCCAGGAATGGTCCAAGAGCCTGGGTCCGAGGCAATTGTGGCAGTTTCTAAACCTCTCAGCCCAGGGATTGTCAAGGACAACTTGAAAAGTCAGCGGGAAAACTTTACTGCACCAAAGTGAGTGTATATCCCCAGTCCAGCACAGACCTAAGCACAGCCCCTGACTCTGAAACTATGAAGATTCAATATATTATAAAGTTGGAGTTAATGGACAAGAAGGAATATACTGGAAGAAAGGGAAAGGAGAGGTGGAATGGGCTAAGTTATTTCATAAAAAGAGGCAAGACAAAGCTATTGCAGTGGAATGGAAGAGGGGAAGGTGAGGGAGAGTGAGTGAGCCTTCTCATCACAAGTGGCTCAGAGAGGAAATAACAAAAACGTTCAAATGAGTAAAGAAAATAGGAAAGGGTTGGGAGAAAGGGGACAGGGGGAGCAGAGAGGGGTGTGGGTAATAGAAAATGGAAGCCCATGGGAGAGTATAGTCAGATACAACACACTTTTGAGGAGAAGCAGGGTAAAAGGATTGAGAGAATAGAATAAATAGGGGTGGGAAGGAATAGAAACTGTGGGAAAAAAAAAGTGAAGCAATTTCTCAGATGGCATTATGATATAGAATGAGAACCATCCCAAAAACAGAGATGATGGTATTTGAATACAGACTGAAGCAAGCACCCTATTTTCTCTTCTCACTTTATTTTTCTTGGGGTTTCTCTATCTTTGTGGGGGGAGGAGAGATTTACTTTTACAACAAGACTATTGTAGTAATGTGAAAAAAATCATTTATTTATTTATGTTTATTTCTGCACAAGTGATTTTTTATACATTACTAACATATTCTTGTTTAAGAATAAACAATACCCCTCCCCAAAAAATATAGATCCTCATGAGCAATAAAGCAAAGAGAAAAAAATTAAAATTAAAAATAATAATGATGATGATGATGATATAGGGGCAGCCAGGGGACACAGCACCAATCCGGGAGCCAGGAGCACCCGAGCCCAAATCTGGCCCCAAATGCCCAACAATCACCCAGCTGTGTGACCCTGGGCAAGCCAATCTGACCCCATTGCCCTGCAAAAAACAAAAAGAAAACCCCAAAATAAAATAAAATAATAAAATAAAATGATGATGATGATGATGATGATGATGATAGGGGCGGCTAGGTGATGCAGCGGACAGGGCACTGGCCCTGGAGCCAGAAGCACCCAGGACCAAATCTGGCCCCGGATACCCAACAATCACCCAGCTGTGCAGCCCAGGGCAAGCCACCGAACCCCATTTGCCCAGCAACCCCCCCCAAAATAATAATGATAATAATGATGATGAAGATGATGATGATGATGATGATGATGACGTCTGATGATGAACTTTAGTTTCTGCTCCAACACCCCCAGCTCTGTTGTGGGTGGATTACATTCTTTATGATAAGTCCATCACAAAAGCTACTTCCATATTTTTACACCGATTGCCACTGCTGATTGCAACTCCCTCCATTCGTACTTCCCCACTAACATATATTATATTTTCTCTCTCTCCTTTTACTCTGTCCCTCTTCTTAAATGTGCTCTAGGGTAGGTGAGCAGTACAGCAGACAGATCCCTGGCCCTGGGGCCAAGAGGCCCTGAGCCTACATACTACCCCTTAGGCCCAGCAAGCACCTGGCCCTGTGGTCCCAGACAGGCCATCCAAACCCAGCCCCTTGCAAGAAGTAAAAAAAGAAAATGTGTCATATCTGACCACTCTCCCCCAAGGTCCACCCTGTCCTCCATCATTCACATCCCCCCTCTTCCCCCATCCCCCTTCTCTCCTTCTTACTCTAGATATCTATACTCCATCGAGTATATATGCTGTTTCCTTTTCTAGTCATCTCTGATAAGAGCAAAGGTTCCCTCATTCCCCCTCACCATCCCCCGTTCCATATCATTGCAATAGCTCAATGAAATAAAAAAATCTTATCATATGAAATATCTTCGCCTATTCCACCTCTCCTTTCCTCTTACTCCCATTACATTTCCCTTTTAACCATTGACTCCATTTTTATAATATATCTTCAAATTCAGCTCTCTCCTGTGTTTCATCTATAAAAGCTCCTTCTACCTACTCTGTTAAATGAGAAGTCTCTCAGTATCATTTTTTTATGCAGGAATACATGCAGTTCATCATCAAGTCCCTCATATTTTACCCTTCTCTCCACTCTATGCTTCACCTGAGTCCTGTATTTGAAGATCACACTTTCTGTTAAGCTCTGGCCATTTCAACAGGAACATTTTAAATACCCCGGTTCAGTGAAAGTCCATCTTTTTCCCCTGGAAGAGGACACTCAGTTTTGCTGGGTAGTTGATTCTTGGTTGCATTCTGAGCTCTTTTGCCTTCCAGAATCTTATATTCCAAGCCCTATGAACCTTTAATGTAGTTGCTGCTAAGTCCTGTGTGATCCTGACTGCAACTCCACGATATTTGAATTGCGCCCTTGTGGCTATTTGTAATATTTTCTCTTTGACTTGGGAGTTCTGGGACTTGGCTATAATATTCCTGGGGGTTGTCTTTTTTTGGGGGGGATCTCTTTATTGGGGAGATCGGTAGATTCTCTCGATTTCTATTTTGCCCTATGCTTCTATGATATCTGGGCAATTTTCCTGTAGGAATTCTTTAAAAATGATGTCAAGGCTCTTTTCCTGATCATGACTTTCAGGTATCCCAATAATTTTTACATTATCTTTCCTGAAACTGTTTTCAGTTGCTTTTTTCAATGAGATGTTTCACATTTTCCTCTAATTTTTTCATTCTTTTGGTTTTGAAGTATTGTACCTTGATTTCTTGTAAAGTCAGCAGCTTCCCTCAGTTCCATTTGACATCTGAAGTATTTGTTTTCGGCAGAGAGCTTTCGTATTTCTTTTTTTCCATCTGGCCAATTCTTCTTTTGAAAGCATTCTTCTCAATAACTTTTTAAACTGTTTTTAATGCTGGTTTTTAACATGTTATTTTCTTCAGCGTTTTTTTTTTTATTTTTGGAGCTCCTTGACTAAGTTGCTGACTTCTTTTTCATGTTTTTTCCTGCATCTCTCTCATTTCTTTTCCCAATTTTTCTTCCATCTCCCTCACTTGATTTTCAAAATTTTGGGGGCTCTGTCATATCCTAAGCCCAATTTCCATTTTTCTTACAGTCTTTACATGCAGGAATTTGTACTTCCTCAACTTCAGATTGAGTATTTTGATCCTTCTTGGGATCATAGACAATGTATTTCTCAATGTTGTTCCTCTTTTTTCTGTTTAATCATTTCCCCAGCCTGTGCCTGGTTTTGGGGTGCTTCCTGAGCTTGAGTATTATTGGGATACCCCCCCCAACAAAGATTTTAATGTGTGAAGTTCTATTTTCCCTCCTGGTCTGTGAATGACCACAAGCACACACCTCTGCCACGGGGCTGAGGTGGGGAGTGGCCCCACTGTTCTATGGTGGGGCTAGACTGTGATCAGGGTCTGAATGTGGTCAGAGTCCCAGAATCCTATTGCAGATACAGAGGACAGATCTCAGAAGTCTCTCTCCACTCCCCTACCTAGGCTGATCACTCAAATGCTCAGCTGCCTGGGAACTCCTGCTTACAGGGCTCCGCCTGCTTCTGGTTCCTGGATCTGGGCTGCTGTGGCCAGGCTGCTTGTTTAATGCCGATGGCTGGGCTTCACATCTTCCAAGTTGTGCCTAGTGATCAGGAAACTGCCCCCACTGCCTGCCTTGAGCTGTGGCTCCCAGGCGCCCTGGGGCTGCCTCTGGGAGGCTGAAGTTCCTTTACTCTGGCGGGCTGCCCTCTAACCCCATGGAGCAGAGCCTTTCCACTGTTTTCCAGGTTACCTTAGGCTTGAGAATTTCCTCACTGGATCCCTCTGTGGGTTCTGTCTCTCGAAAATTTAGTTAAAGTCCCTATTTTATAAGTTTTGAAATGTTAGAGAGAGAGAGAGAGAGAGAGAGAGAGAGAGAGAGAGAGAGAGAGAGAGAGAGAACCTGAGAGAGGCTCTTCTCCCGCTGCCATCTTGGCTCTGACCCTTCCCTATAAAACAAATTTTTTTTTAAAAAAAGCATTCTTTTTGCTCTAGGAGAATGTAAGCTCCTTCTGGGTAGGAGCGATGATATTTTTGTTTTGCATCCTCAGGGATTCAAAATATAGCCTTGAAAAAATGGATGTTTCATGTTTGGGAACATAGATTAGGAGCTATAAAGAACCTCAAATGTTCCCTCATTTTAAAGGTCATTTTACTTAGCTTTAAAAAGGTTAAGTAGTTTGCCTAAGGTTATACAGATAGAAGTCACAAAGTCAGATTTGAATTCAGGTCTTCTTCACTTTGATGCAGGACTCTTTCCAAAGTGTCTTGCTAGTTGAGGCTGTATTCCTGACTCCACAGACTTTTTCCACCAACTATGCGACAGAGAACTCTTCCCTCTTGGAAGTTTCTTAGACTTGCCACATGGAATATACTATCCTCCTCTGAAGCCTTTGCCCCTGATTTTCTGTTCACTTCAGAAAGTGAGGAAGGCCTGGTTAGCATGTCCCTCAGTCATTAACTCCTCTTCCTTCTTCCTCTTTAATTTTCTTTCATGGCTCTTTCCCCTTTAGAACATAAGATAGATGAGAATAGGGACTATCTTTTGACCTATGTTTATTATCTGCAGTCATCATCAGAGTATCTAGAACATAGTGCGTACTTAATAAGTGCTTGCTGACTTGATTTACCAAGATGACTGAATTGATTCAAATGCAATTTAATTATCAAATTTATTTGAGGCTCTTTAATTTTGGGAATGAAAAAAGAGATAAAAAGAGTAGCTTTTTTGTCATAAAGATAACAAATTTAGGAGCCTACAATTATGTATTCAATTCCCTATAGAAGTCAACTTACTTTGATTTATACTCTGCTTATAGTTTTAACTTCAGCAATTCTATCTTCAAAGAAAATAATCGTACTATTATTTCCTTAATTTGGTTCTAAAGAAAGGAAGCCCAAGACCTGACATATCATATAATGGTCAATTCACATTGAGTACTCTTTATCAGTTCTTATAATAACTCTACAGAGAAGAAAGAGTGCTAACCTGAAAATTTGAGGACCTACACAAATCAAGTTTTCCTATTTGTAAAATGAGTGAATTGAATTAGACTCTGTCTGTTACTTCTAGCCCCAAAACTATGGTTTGTTACCTAGCACAATGCCCAACTCATGTGTGTGTACATATCTGGCATTTTACAAAAATTTTTCTTTACAAATATGTGTCTATCCTCATATGGCCAGATGGACCCTTCCCAAATCTGAAGAAACATTTAGAACCATTCAAAACATTTAGAACCATTCAAACATTTAGAACCATTAAGACCATTAACTACAACTAGATTTAAGCATAATAAACAAACCCTTCCTCCATGAGAGGAGTTCTAGCCTTTCTCTACTTGTCAAGTCATCATACATGTCTCCAAAGTACCTTCTAATGAGTTCATTGTTTGGTTTATTCTGCCTGGCTCAAATCAAAGACAACTTGACATCTGCATTACACTAAGTCTTTTTTTTTCAAAATATGTCCACACTTTAGTTAGTTCTGAATGTATCTAAATTGTTTCCTTTACTCTACTCTAGCTATATCTATCTAGCTATTCACATATATTCACATATATACATATATACACACATAGATATACATATATTTTTATATATGCATGTATATAGAAGGCAGAGATGAGACCTATGATTTTAATGGCACAGCAAACTACAAATGAAGAAACTTCTTGTTCATTCATGCCCAAATCTTCACAATCCCATTTGGAGTTTTCTTAACAAAGATATTGGAGTAGTTTGCCACTTCCTTCTTCAACTAATTTTACAGATGAGGAAACTGGGGTAAACAGGATTAAATTACTTTTCCAGGGAAACACAGTGTTTTAGGTTAAATTTGAACTGTAGGAGATGAGTCCTCAAGACTCCAGGCTCAGCATTCTATTCACTGAGTCACCTACTGGCCCTAGTTCTGTGCCTTCCATATTATTCATAGCCTAAAAGACCTGCCTAGAGTACTGAGAGAAAGGGATTTGCCCATGGGCATAAAACCAGTATAGTAGCAAAGGCAGGACTTGAACCCTAAATCTCCTTGCCTCAGGGCCTTCTTCATCTTCTAAAACTGGCACATAGGTGATATATAGGTGGCTAAAAATGTAAACTACTAGACATATGTATATAAACCTACAAAAATTTGATCTCCAGGGCAAACCATATCCAAAAATATTGCTCCATGTACAAAGGTAATACACACTTTATATAATTCATCTCAAAAACATCAATGAACTTCATTATAAAGATTATGATCATCCTCTTGCCTTCGTCTCCACCCCACTAGACTTTCCTATCAAAAACATCTACTAGACTTTTTAAAAAAAGGAACCCTTACAAGTGAAAACGTCATTTTAAAAGGGTACACATTTTTTCTTCTTAAAGAAATGATCAAACCCCAAACATCCAGATGTTCTAAAAAGAAAACTTTTTTTCAATCTTTTAAATTATCTAATTTTGGTTTTCTAAAGGAAGATTACTAATGTTTCAACTAGAGATCTATTCTGGTTTGACTGTTCAGGATCTTTCCTCCCAAACAATATATTAGTTATTTTAAAAAAAATAAAGAATTAAATGTTGAAATTCATTAAACTATTTTTCAATTGAATATAATCTCAAGGTTCTTAGCTATATTCTCAAGGGATCAAAATGAGTTTAATACCTTCCTAGAATTAATATATAAAATACTTTGAATCCATGAAAAATAAATAAATAAAAGGACGAGTTTAAAAGTTGCTACCAAAAAAAGACAGAATAAGAATAGCAAAATTTCAAGAATTATTTAACTTCAATATTAAACAATCTTATATTAACCTCAGTGGGTAAAAAGTACAGGGAAGCAGATTTGCTCCTCCACCCACTAATCACAGAATAGGTGAATAATTTTAAAATTCAAATATTTGGAGGGAAGGCTAAGCCTCCCATAGGAAATAAATGTGGAAATGAATCCAAGGGAGAAAATGGCTTGGCTCCACACCCTTAAAATTGCCTACAGCAATGCATCAAAAAATAAAATAAAATAAGCCCCCAGAGTCTAGGTCAGCAGCATAGTGTTACAACTTAAGCATTGGGTCATCAGTGGCACTAGTGGGCTGATTAAGGGTTGAGGTAATGTATTTACTTACAGTACTAAAGAACTGTGTAAGAGTACAGCCAACAGTACAAAGAGTTCTTGTACAGATAACATGTACAAGGAAATTCTGTAATAATCTGCTTATATTTTAATATCGGAAAATGAAAAATATGAGAATGCAGAATAATACTTAGTAAATCTCAACCATATATGTTATTATCCTACATACCTTAGTAAACATAAACATTTCTTTCATCAGTCTTATTAGTCAATTTTATCACAAAATACAAAATTAAATGTACTTTTATTATTTGTTATAAAAATCCAAATCCAACTAGAAATAAATTTCCTCCCCATTTGTCAACATTTAAGTAATAAAATGTGACATTTTCAGGAATCCAGCAATTCTAAATAACTACATTAAAGCCCTAAACTATAATAAGTTAAATGCTAACTGAATCATACTTCTTTAATGGGCAGCCCATGTCAATTAGTTATCAGTTGACAAAACACACAAAGGGCATGAGGTCCTGAAGACAATTAACAGTCAGTGTTAAGAAGTAGCTAAGTGGAAAAAGTGGAATAGAGCCGTGGGTTTAATGCCAAAAAAAAAAAAAAAAAAAAAAAAAACCAAGCCCCAAATCAGTCTCTGAAACAAGTTGTATGACCCTGGGCAAGTCAATTAACTTGCTTGCATCAAGATCCTCAACTTTAAAAATGGGGATAACCTCATGGTCCTGAATGAGGATCAAGGGAAAATCCTTGTAAAGTGCTTAGAGCAGTGCTGGGAGCAAAGTAGCCACTATTTTAAAATGTTTCTCCCTTTTCCTTTTTGAATGATAAAAAGAAGATAATCAGTGTTGCAAAAATTTGTTTCAGAAAAGAAAAGATTTCAATTGTCAGGAGAAGTATAAACTGGCATTCCCTAGTAGCAGAGCTGCTAGAGGTACAGAGCCCAAGAGAGATGATCTATGATTCAGCATCCTATGAAAGAAGGTAGCTAAAGTGGGTTCTTAACTCTGGATAGATTTCCTTATAATCTGATTAGATTGAGGCAGGGCTGGGGGGTGGGGGGACAGTGTGCATGGGGGGGAGTAGAAATATTTTTCTAAGGCTAATAAATAGGCAGCACTGCTAAAAGCAGCTGACCCAAAATCAGAAGATCTACCAAAATTACTTATAATCTATGAGACATAATATTTTTGTATATTCTACTGAGAAAATGACAGTATGGTGACTAATTTATCCACCAGAGGAGTTGTAAGAATCAAGGATAATAATCTCTGTGAGAAAATTCTTTGCAAATCATTCCTTTTTAAATGTAAGGCCATATCATTTGGTTAATATATAGCTAATAAATAGCTAACTGAGGAGATTGTGAACAAAGCTAAGATTTAGTTAAAAAAATACAATGAAATTATAGGCTACTTTTTTTTCTTTGCATTTAATGACTATCACATGAAGCAATTGATACTTCATATTATATATAAAAAAGGAAATACAAATAACTGATTCAATTAATTGACACATTTTATTATTCCATTTGAGGTATTTCCAGGAAGGCAAAGGTTCTTAATCTGGAATTCATGGACTTGGTCTTTTGGGGGGGGGGGGCTTTTTAATATTATAGTAACTGTTTTTAAAAATAAATGGGTTTTTTTGCAATCTTATGCACTTTATTTTATGTACTTAAAAAATATTTTTTATGAGAAAAAAGTCACAGGCTTTACCATACTGCCAAAGGACATATTAGGACACAAAAACAGTTAAGAACTCATACATTAAGATATTGATTTTATTTTACTGACAAAATTTTTGTATAATAGGTAAATGTAGCCATAACTATTAACAATTGGCCATAAGTCATTTTCTTTACTATATATAAAAAAATCTGAACATGTTAAAGGGGTAAAAAATCATTTTTAAGGCTTACCCATTTAGAGGAAAAGGTCATATTATTTCCAAACAGATCATAATGATTCATAGATCAACCTATTTTTAATAACTGTCATACTTACAAAAAATTATATAATATCTACCTTCAAGACTATAACCTAGTTATCTCTATACTTCTTCACAATGTTGCAAAGATCAACCTAATATTCATTAAATGCCTGGAATATCTTGGGTAAATTACATATTTATGAGTTTAAGGAAAGAGATACCCATTCTTTAATATTTATTTTCTAATAATAGATTTATAAAGCAAAGGTTGTGAATTTAAGACATTCCTCAGGTAATTCTAGTTGTTTTTCAACATCACAGTATCATGCCTTTTTTCCCCTCACTGAACTTGGTAAATTTAGGGAGGCAACTGACATGTTAACATGAACAATCATAAAAAATGCTTAGAAAGTAAAAGGCTCATTTAATGAAAAAAACTTAAGAAATGTTTCCATATGTTCTATGAAGTATTCTCCCCTTCTCCCCCCCCCCCCCCCAAATGAGCACATTCAGATTTTGTTTCTGGTTTTGTTTCAGAGAAACTCCATATGCATAGTAGAGCGCTTACAGGCACATCTCAGTCATGCAATAGCTATGTCACAGCTCATATATCAAATAAAAATCACATTCAAGCCCACACAACCTTATAGACCCAAAGTCTTCCATCTATTTAAAGTAATCCTAAGAGAGCTCTTATTGCACCTCACTGCTGATGTCACATGACTTTTTTTGGGAAGCAGAATTCTAAAACTAAAATATCAGTTAGGTCCAAGTACAGTTGTGAATGACCCTAAAAAACCAACATTACTATAGTTATAAATTCTGGAAATTTCATTTTCAGAGAAGCAGGTGCAGAACTGAAATAAGGAAGGGCTGGAGTAGAAGGTGCATTTGTATGGATCAGATTTAAACTTCATGTTGTTATTGTTGGGTTTATTTTTTGGGTGTGTTACTTCTGTCAAACCAAAGCCATGCTAAAAGAGCACTGCTGTTCACTAGTATATTTAAGTACCATTTTTTTCTCATTCTATGTGTCAATCTCTCTATTCCCACCCTCTAGTTCCTTTCTTTCCTCTCTCCACATATATAAAAAAATACCCAAAGACCATTCTCACACAGGAGTGACAATTAAACTGATAATATGTTGCAATCTGCTTATGCCATACCTCTATCTTTCCATTCTATTTATATTAGACTGAAAAATCCTTAAAAACATGGTATAAACCATGATGGGCCGGCTAGGTGGCGTAGTAGTTATCCAAGGCACTGGCCTTGGAGTCAGGAGTACCTGGGTTCAAATCCGGTCTCAGACATTTAATAATTACCTAGCTGTGTGGCCTTGGGCAAGCCACTTAACCCCGTTTGCCTTGCAAAAACCTAAAAAACAAACAAACAAAAAAATGGTATAAACCATGACTAATTTTGTATATCTTAACACAGAACAGGGGGATTATAAAATTTTGGTGAATGGAATAAGAGGTAATTATTGTATGACCTAGGTAAAAAGATGCTAGTTGTTATTGATTAGTGAAAGAGTATCTGGTGGAAAATTTTTAGTCTGTCAATGATGAAAACCTTATTTGAAAATAGATTGTTTTAGGGGTAGCTAGGTGGCATAGTGGATAAAGCACCGTCCCTGGAGTCAGGAGTACCTGGGCTCAAATCTGGTCTCAGACACTTAATAATTACCTGGCTGTGTGGCCTTGGGCAAGCCACTTAATCCTGTTTGCTTTACAAAAAAAAAAAAAAAAAAAAAAAAAAAAAGATTGTTTTTAAAAACCCTCCAGGATCATTCTGTGGAAAGGACCAACAGAAATGACTAAAAAAAAAAAAAATTCTTGAAAATTTTTACAATATTTGGAAAATACTAGGTCATCTTATTTTTAGCATTAAAATATACAAACCTGTAAGAGCATCTAGTAGTAGCATATTCAACAGCAAATCAATATCTCTGTAGACATATCATATAATTTTTAAATGTATATCATATCTTAGGTATAAATATGTTAAATAAGGTATTAACAGTAAACAGAACAACAACTAACTAAGAGTCAAAAATAGTGAACACTGGGTTGTGGATAATAAACATAGACCACTATTTCAATTCTAACATGCTATTCTAAAATTCTAAGAGACAATTCTAATCCACCCTTTTCTAATTTTCAGATAAATTTAAATAGAAATAGTTGACATCTTGCTGCTAGTTTAAATATCTACTGCTCTTTGTATGTAAAACATGTGTAATACTGAAAGATTTTAGGATACAGTTTTAGAGAATCACATCCCTACCAAAAAAAAAAAAAGATGCATTCTCAGGAAAGGTCTGTTTCACCAGGACCAGGGGTTGGAGAGAGCCCCAGCCGAGCAGGGCCGTAGCAAACTGGCTCCAGTCGTCAAAGAACACCCTGTGGGGAAACTGGGTCTATGGTAGAGGGAGTGGTTTCTTGGTTTAGGGATTACTAAGGATAGCTTGAGGGGGTGGTGAGAGAAATCTGTTTTTCCAGAGTGATTATGGAGTACCCAGCCTCAAAGCAGCCCCTTGGTGAGAACCTATAGTGGGAACCTTTGGAGTCAACCAGCACTTCGAGAGGACACAGCACACAGATAGTTAAGGGGGTGGGGAGAGACTGAGAGGTCTGACTCCTCTCTGTGGGATACTCTGGGCCTCCATACTATCATAACAGAGCAGGGACCTTCCTCACAGCTCCAGAGAAGAATGGAGAGCTTGTGGTCATCCAAAGACATAGCACAGGCCAGGAGAGCAGTCAGAGCCCCTCATAAGAACCTGGAGGAATTAACATCCCTGTGGGGTATCCAAAAAAAAACCCCCAAAGCCTCAGAAGTATAGTAAATTAATCATAGGCCAAGGAAATGAGCAAACAACAGAAAAAGAAGAACCTGAACACAGAAAATTATTTTGGTTCCATGGTAGATCAAAATATACACTCAGAAGATGGCAAAGTTGAACCTTTTTATCCAAAGCCTCCAAGAATAATAGGAAATGGTCTCAGGCTATGGAAGAGCTCAAAAAAGACTTTGAAAAACAAGTAAGGGAGGTAGAGGAAAATTGGGAAGAGACTGAGAGTGATACAGGTAAATAATGAAAACCAAGTTAGCAACTGGGTGAAAAAAATACAAAAAATACTGAAGAAAATAATATGTTCAAAAACTGCTTTGGCCAAATGCAAAAACAACCCAAATGGTAAATGAGGAAAAGAATGCCTTAAAAAGCAGAATTGGCCTGGATGGAAAAGGAGATAAAAAAGTTTTCTGAAGAAAATAATTCCTTCATATGTAGAATGGAGCTAAAGGAAGCTTGATGACTTTGTGAGAAATCAAGAAACAATAAAACAATACCATTCTTTTGGTATTTGAAAAACTGGAAGAAAACGTGAAATATCTCATTGGAAAAAAAAAACTGACCTTAAAAACAGATACAGAAGAGCTAATTTAAAAATGACTGGATTACCTGAAAGTCATGACCAGGAAAAGAGCCTAGGCTTAATTTTACAAGAAATAATGCAGCAAAATTGGCCCAAGATCTTAGAAGCAGAGGGTAAAAATAGAAATTGAGGGAATTCACTGATCACCTCCTAAAAGAGATCCCCAAAAAAAGCAACTCCCAGGAATTTTATAGCCAAATTTCAAAATGCCCAAGCCAAAGAGAAAATACTACAAGATGCCAGAAACAAACAATTCAACTACCATGGCTCTATAGTCAGAGTGGAGAGGAGTGGAGAGGAATAGAATGAAGGGAAATATAGCTAGTAATAGGGACTATGGGAAAAGATATCACAGCAACTTCTCTGGTGGACTTATGATCAACCCAGAGATAGAGCTACTGGAATATGAACATAGACTGAAGTACACTTTTTTCCTCTCTCTCACTACTATTCTTGAGGTTTCTCTACCTTTTTTTGGGGGTGGGGCATGATTAATTTTACAAGATTATTGTAATAATATAAAATAAGTAAATCATAAAAGAAAAAAGTAAAACAGTCTGGAAAACTGGGTGCAGGTACACTATAACAGGCTTTAAAAGTGAAATGGATTTGATATATGATTCTTAAGGTAATAGGGAATCAATGAAGGGCTTTTTTTAATCTGAGGGAAAAAAGAAATTTACATGATAACTTTATTTTTTTAAAAGGAATAGCAAATTATATATGATATAGTTTCAGTTTAATGTACAATCCTTTTTAATCATACTATGCTATGGAAGTGCTTGTTTTATACCATAAATTAAAAATGAAAACTAAAAAAGAAAATAAGTCAACCTGATAAGTAGACAAGAAAATGGAATCTTGTCAGGTATCTGGTCAAGGAAAGGTAATCAGAGTACATTACAACATTTTGTCAATAATTAAATATCCCTTGGTCAAAAGATAAAACACTTTAGAAAGGAATAATGGAAACATGAGAAAACAAAAGCAGGCTTCATGAACATAAAAAAAAAAAAATCCATGTATGATAGATGGTCAAATGTCTAAAATAATGCTGTTTGTCTTCAGTACCAGATGATTGACAGAAACAGACATATCTACAGTTTCCTTTCTGTAAAATATGCAAATATCTGTAGTTATCTATTTTTCTTGTTAATATGCAAATCAAATTAATGTATAAAATCCTAAAGTGTCACAATCATTATTCAACTATTGCTGTTGTTATAGCTGTCACAAGTAGCAAATACCTAAGATGATCTGTTCAAATCCAAAATGGGTTATGAGAAAATTAGAATTTCTTAGATTCAAAAAGGGCTGTGATGATTCATATGTTATTTGACACATTATACATTAGATTTCACCTTACTTATCTAGTAAAGATTTTAATCCTTGACAACATATAGAAGAAGAATTCTTTCAAAACTTTTGTGTAAATAAAATAACTAAAATTAAAGGTATACATTTTATAAATATCTAGTGACTAATCAACACATCATTACAAATACACAAACAGAGATGACAGGGATGAAAGTACCAATATAAAATCCATGAAACTCATAAAATATGAGTTTTAAATGTACTTTTAATTGAGGAATTTTTGCCTAATTCAAACATTCTAATTGTGGATATGTTTTTGGTTTTGTTTTTTTAAGTCCTAGGAGGATTTTCAGATAATTCTGTGACTGCTATATACTTATTAGAATAGGCAAACAAATGTTTAAAACTTGAAGGTACTTAGAAAAATAATGAAATGTTCAGAACCCATTCTTCCACTTACTGATGGAGAAACAGGCAACAGATGCCCAAAAGTTTATTGCATGCATAAAGTACATACATACATAATGGCAAATTCTTTGGGGTTTGTTTTATTTGAAGATGGAGGAAAGAAAAAAGAACAAACACGTGAATGTGAACCACCCCCTCCCACAAAAAAGTATCACTTCAAGACAAAGTAAATAAAAATGCATTCTGATACTCTCTGGTTTATAACAGAAAGCTTTCCACAACTTTCAACCAAGTCCTTTGTGCTTCAATTATTTTATTCAACATTCCATATTTCAAACCACACATTCCCTACTGAGTTCCATTTCCCAAAGGCATAGGAACAACTGGAAAATAAAGACTATCATTAACTTAATATTTTACATACCACACAACATCAAGATATTATATTCTTTGTGGATTAAATTTTACCTGATAAACTTAATAATACATTCATATTGGCAAGAGTTTAGCATCACTACTAGAGAATTTTAATATAAAATGGTTGTGGAAAAGGTCATATAAGCTAAAACTAAATTATATTTTAAGAAATATCTTCTTGGGGTGGCTAGGTGGCACAGTGCATAAAGCACCGGCCCTGGAGTCAGGAGAAACTGGGTTCAAATCTGGTCTCAGATACTTAATAATTACCTAGCTGTGTGGCCTTGGGCAAGCCACTTAACTCCATTTGCCTTGCAAAAAAAAAAAAAGTTCAACAAGAAATATCTTCTTTACAAGGATAGTTAAACTACTTCTGATATAAGCACAAGCAGCATGATCTACCAGAAAGAGGAACAAACTTGGATTCAGAAGATAAGTCTTCTAGGCTCTGAATCTTCAAGATATGAAGTTGCAAAGTTATTCCTTTATCTCCTATATAATTTTTAGGAACAAAATTCCCAAGCAAAATAAGAAGTAATTTTTTTTCCCTAAATATTTACTAACAAGTTCTGGCTTGAACAAATAAAATACCCATACTTTTAAAAAGAACAGATATAATGTAGCTTTGCCTTAATACTATTTTCAGGATTATGACATGCAGGGCGGCTAGCACAGTGGATAGGAGTGGAGTCAGGAGTATCTGTTCAAAATCGGCCTCAGACACTTAATAATTACCTAGCTGTGTGGCCTTGGGCAAGCCACTTAACCCCACTGCCTAGCAAAAACTAAACTAAAAAAAAAAAAAAGATTATGACATGAGACTGATATAAATCAAACAGTGACATAACAAAATACCCAATAACAAATTTTCTCCATTTGGGATTAAAATCTAACCTGTCTCACATCAAACACCTAAACTAGAGTTCTTGGTATAGAGATTCCAGCATAAAAGGTAATACTTTCCTAAATATACTTAAATATGGTTAAATAAATATTATTATATCATTAGAAAATATTGTTTCAGCATCTACTTAACAAAAGAATTTATATAAAAATCTAAAGTCTTATTTTAAAAATCTATTAAGAGTCAAAAACTCCATTTCAGACACTTCTGGAACAAGCAGGGAATTTTCTTTATTTGCTTTCCTACCAACTCAACAGCTGTATTAAACAATTTATTCAGTAAAGTGTTTCTATCCTGGAAGGATTCACGAGGAAAGATAGCCAAACTCGTATATCTTTTATAATGAGGGAGAATAAGCAAGCTTCAGGAGCTTCACATTTCTAGGCATTTTTGTACTCTGAGTTAATACACTATATAACCAATTAAAGCACCCTTTTTTAAAAATTGCAATAAATGAAAAGTTAAACTAATGGAGCTATATCCAGAAATTATCAAATATCTAAATAGAGAAAAAAGGAAAAGACTGCATGCAAATTCATAGAAAAGTAAAGCATTACATAAATAAATCTTTGCAAAGTTTTCCAATTAAAGTCATAAAAATGAAATTAATTCTCACCCAGAAGGATTTGGCCCATTTTCTGGCATGACAGAGCATAAATTATAATTAAATTGTCCACAGGAATCAGAGATAACAGTAATATTTATTCTATTTTTTTACAATTAAGGTAAGAATATATCAATCCAAAATTCATCTCAAATGCTACAATAATGCCACAATAACAAAAGTAAAAATAGCTAACGTTTTCAAATACTTTTGCAAAATGCTTTATATGTATCATCTCATTTTATCCTCCTTTACCTTGGAAGGTGGATGTTGATATTTTCCCATTCTACAGATGAAAAATATTGAGGCAGACAGCGATTAAGTGATCTGCCTAGAGTGTTTGAGCCCAGAGCTTAATTCCAGTCTTCATGACTCCAGGCCCAGTATTCTCTCCACTATATCAACTAACTGAAACATAAAACAGAGCAAACACAGCAACTTTTTTAAAAAAAAAATTAATTTTAGAATGTAAAGTGAAATAAAAAATGGAAACTGGCTAGTACTGTGCTATTGTCCTACACAACTATAGGCTGAGAACTAGCACTAATTTCATATATTAGAATATTAAATTCCTGTATCACATGAGGCAGTCTGTGTTAACTTATTTCACTGTCAGACCTAGAGCATAGCCTAACATATAACGGACACTACATATTTTTTTGAATTGCTGAAATGTGACTAATTGTGAGGCCTGGTGATTAACCAATATATTTTTAAAAAAAGCCACCCTGAAGTGCACTTAATGTTGCAATTATAGTAAACATAAATACATCATATGTATATTTGTACATTGTTAATTATCCGGTATTATCAGTCTGTTTCATGGCATGGGATTTTAAAATTTGAAAGAAAAAATACTGCAAATGATAATTCTATACTTTGTTGAAATTACTTTACCTTAATAATCCCTTGCCTTCTAAGAAGTCTAAGAAGAAATTCCATTTTTGTAACAAGACATTAGGGTGGCTAGGTGGTGCAGTAGATAGAGCACTGGCCTTGGAGTCAGAAGGACCTGAGTTCAAATGTGACCCCAGACACTTAATAATTACCTAGCTGTGTGGCCTTGGGCAAGCCACTTAACCCCATTTGCCTTTCAAAATCCTAAAAAACAAAACAAAACAAAAAAAAAATCAAGATATTAGGCATATTGTTGCCTTTGAGATTAGTCAAAATTTTATATCATTACGAACTCACATTATCTTTGATGTCAAGATTATTGAAATGAAAGATAATTATTTGATAGGTTAGCACACAAAGAAAACAATTTCTCAGCAAAAGTGTTACCTCTTTATTCTGTCTTCTCCAAAACTTTGTTAAGTCAAAAGTGACAATACTTAGCTGAGAAGAAATGATTACAAGTATCAAGGTAATTCTATAAAATGGGTAAATTGTTTGGCAACAGTCACAAATATGGCAAATTACTTTTAAAACTGAGAAATCTACAAATTATTGCTTCTCTAGTTTAGTTTTATGTCTTAAGTTTAGGAGACTTGTCAAAGCAAAAATATTATACTTTGAGATACATACATGAGATAATAGCATCATAGTTGCAGATAATCCATACTGCTGCTTTAGCATCAAATAAAGGGTACTAAAAAATTAATTCTGAAGCACTAGTATTAATAATGAAATTAAAACCAAAAAGGAAACATTGACAAAGTCAAATTTCTATAAACAAAGCAATGCCACCTCCTCAGAGTTCAGAAGATACAAAAAAAAAAAAGCAAGAAAGAAAATAACTCAAATGTCCTTTATCTGTCTTTTAAACTGATGATATGGTTGGACTTTTTATTGGTTTCATTACTAATAGAGTCTGTCATCTAAGGAAGCTCCCTCTATGAGTTCAGGCCAGAGCTTTCTCTACAATTTAGTTTTAGAGAGCTACCTAGGACTCTGAGAGTTTAAGTGACCTATATAACATCTCCTCCATGGACCCTCACAGTATGTCTTTCTGGTACCAAGGTCAGCATTCTATTTTTCATGAAACACTACCTCTTTCTTAGTCATCAGGTTATAGAAATTTTTCTTTAAGATTTCTCTACAACATTAATATATTCAAGAAGTAATATTATTGATATTCAAGGACTTATGAAATTGAGACATTCCTTTAATAGAAATTATTAGTTAAGATCATTGTCATGTTTTCAAGACATTATAATTGCTATAAAGAATAGAGTAGTTCCAGATAAATACCTAAATTTAAAAAATACTATAATCAATAAATCACCAATTAGCTAAAAACTAAAGAGTATAACAATAACTATAAATACTGAACACATCATACTTTTAATGACAAGAATTTTAATGGTTTTCTTATAATTGACCAAATTTCAGAATTTCCCTAGTCTTAGGTTTTCAAATTTCAAAATTTCCCTAGTCTTGGGATACCTAACAACGATCATATTCTTGAAATCTTTGTTTTCTATTTTAAACATCAGCATTTCCTTAAAGCACTTCTTCTAGATCTTGAATTCAAGTCCTTTAACTATAGTAACTAGCATTTATATTACACATTAAGGTTAGCAAGCATTTTACCAATTCTATTTCATTTTATCCTCAAAATAACCCTGAAAGAACCCTCTTTTTACAGATGAGAAAAGCGAGGCTGAGAGAAGTTAAATAGCTTGCCAGATTTACCCAGACAATGTCTGAGGCAGAATTTGAGCTTAAGTCTCCTTGGGACCAAGTCCAGTGCAACATCCACCAGGCCATCTAGCTGCCATCCTACTCTGTATACTTTTAATATATTTTTTTACTTTTAATACAGCAAACTGAACACAACATTCTTCATTCCTAGAAGTTAATCCTCTCAATGCAGGACAATAAAACAATTTTTGGTCTTTTTCTTTTTTTTATAGGGAAAAGGGGTTTGGGTAGACAGGAGACACTGAGGGGATCGAGGCAGAGTGGCTGCTATACAACACTGTTGATTCGTACTGAGCCTACATTTTGCTAAAACATTAAGTTCGTTTTTAAGGCAAACTACCACCCAACCATGCTTCTCCCATCGTATAATAGTGAAGTTGAAAGTTTGAACCAAAGTGAAGAACTAGATTTTTCTGAACTGCATTTCTTTCTATTGAATTTTACCTTATTTGATTTACTACAATGCTGTGACCTTCTAAGAGGTTTTTGGACCCTTACTGTTATCTAGTGGCTTAGCTATTTCTTTCAGTTATGTATCATCCACAAATCTGATGATCATGCCTTTAATTCAAGACACTGATAAAAATATTAGGCAGCATAGAACCAAGGATAGATCCCTGAGAACAGACCAGTGGACTTCTTCTGACAAGTTCACATCAAATTATTAGCAATTTACTCTGAGTCTAATAATGAAATCAGTTCTGAATCCATCTAATGGTTTTAAGATCTAGCACATACTTTCCACAGGAATACTATGAGATAACTTTATCAAATGCTGCACTAAAATCCTGGTACAGTATGCCTTTAGCAATATTCTGACTACTTCAGTAATCTAACCTAAAAAGAAAAAAATTTAGTTTGGTATGATTGCTTCTTGACAACTACACACTAATTTCTTGTAGTCACTGCTTCCTGTTCCAGATTAAGAAGGTAAATTAAGCACAACCTATGGACCAAGACCTGGCTGTAAGCCCTAGGATACCAAAGAACTCACACTGTATTTAGAGGTGACCACACACAAACCAAAGCTTGATTCAGTATACTCAGAATAAATGGAAAATAATCAGAGGAAAGACACTAGTGGTGGAGGAGAGAAAAGATGGCAGGGGAGGGCTAGTTAAGGCCTCCTACAGAAGGTAGTATGTGAGCGCATTCTAAACATGCTAAGAGTTGAGAAAGAGAGGGCCAAATCAAAGGAATAACAAGTAGACCCACATCACTGGATTGACTTAGTATGTGTAAATAATATATAAGAAAACTAAAAATACAGGAAAAATGCAGATTGTGAAGGATTTTAAATGCCAACCAGAGAAATATGCTCTCTGAGGTAGCAAAAAAATCACTGGACTTGGGAGGTGGGAAAGAGTTGTCATATTAAGCATAGTGATAGTGACAATCTTCTTGAGGAAAATCCCCCTGCCAGCTGAGTAGACAATGGAAAAAGGGAAAGACTGAGGCAGTGAAGCCCATGAGAAGGCTGAGAGGTGATGTGGGTAATAAGGATACTGATGTTTATCCTTCATTCTTGAAGATCATGACATCAGGAAGGTGATGTCATGATAAGCATATTAATTGGATTTCACTGAAGGGGGCTGTGCTAAGTCAACAAGCCTCACTTTCTCCTCCAGAGCCATCAGATCCAGTGACCAGATGTGAATCAAGACCATTGGAGATGGCCCTGCATGTGAGACAATCAGGGTTAAGTGACTTGTCCACGGTCACATAGCTAGTGTCAAGTATCTGAGACCAAATTTGAACTTGGGTTCTCCTGACTCTCAACACTCAGAAAGAGGGGAAAGGATGATGGCAAGATAATAGTTTTACTTTTTGTATATATTAAACTTGAGGTGCAAAGAGGATAATTCAAAAGCTCAGGAGAGGGACAAAAACAGAATATGTGCACGGAGATATTATTTGCATGGAAATGATAAGTGAACCTATGGCAACCAATGCAATCACAAAGAGAAATAATAATATATAGAGAAAAAAGAGAAGCAAACCTAGTACACAGTCTTAGGGACATCAACAATTAATGTACCTGATCTAAAAGAAGATCTAACAATGAAGAATTGGAAAATTGAGAAAAACTGCTCATACAGATAGAAGAAAAGTAATGTCACAAAAACCTAAAAAGAAACAAGGAAAAGAGGATGAGCATTAGTGTCAATGGCTAAAAAACTATGGGACTACTGATAACTTTAAAGACAGCAGTTTCAGTCAAATGAAATGATCACAGTGGAAAGGATTTAAAACAGAGAGAGGAAATGGAGTCATCAAATGAATTTGGCTTTCTGAGGCAATTATAAGATGAAAGTCATTTCACCCTTAAATTACTTTTTTTTTTGTTTTTGTTTTAGGTTTTTGCAAGGCAAATGGGGTTAAGTAGCTTGCCCAAGGCCACACAGCTAGAATTATTAAGTGTCCAAGACAGAATTTGAACTCAGGTACTCGCTGGTGCTCTATCGACTGCGCTACCTAGCTGCCCTGATGAAAGTCATTTCAAAAGGCAGCTAGATGATAAAGTGGCTTAGAGGCAGGAAGATTCATCTCCAGCTGTGTGACCCTGAACAAGTCACTTAACTCTGCCTCAATTTCCTCATCTGTAAAATGAGCTGGAGAAGGAAATAGTAAATCATTCCAGTATCTTTCCAAAGAAAATCTCAATCAGAGTCATAGAGAGAAAGGCATGATTGAAAAATGACTTAACCGGGGCAGCTAGGTGGCGCAGTGGATAGAGCAACGGCCCTGGAGTCAGGAGTACCTGAGTTCAAATCAGACCTCAGACACTTAATAATTACCTAGCTGTGTAGCCTTGGGCAAGCCACTTAACCCCACTGACTAGCAAAAACTTTAAAAAAAAAGAAAAGAAAAAAATGACTTAAAGACAAGGAGCCATTTCAAACTTAACACATTCAAAATAGAACTCATTATCTTTCTCCCAGATCCAATTCTAATCCAAATTTTACTATTTCTATCTAGGACATCCCCATCTACTCAGTCACACCAGTTCATAGCCTGAGACCCTCAACTCAGTTTCTTTCACCTGACACATTTGAGCATTGTTTCTTCTTCTAAAATGTTTCTCACATTTCTTTTCCACTCAAATAGCCCCCCACACAAGTTCAAACTCTCATCCACTCTAATTCTCAACAGAACTATGGCAATAGCTACCTAAGTGGTCTCACTACCTTATCTCTCCAATCCATCCTCGATGCAGTTGCCAAAGTGAATTTCCTAAAACACAAGTCTGACTAAGAAAACCCTAGTCCTACCACTCAATGAATTCCAGTAACTCCTTATTTTTTTTTCTAAGAATCAAAATTAACTTTTTCATTTGACATTTAAAGCTCTTAACAATGTGGCCTCAGTCTACATTTCCTACCTTACTATATATTCACACATACTATGATCCAACCAGAATTGGCCTCCTTAGTGCTCCATCTTTGTCCATGTGCAAAGGCTACCCCCTCCAAACTCAGAATGCTCTCATTTCCCCAACTTCCAATTAGATATATACAACTGAATGAACTCAGCATATCCAAAACAGAACTCAAAATCTTTCCTCCTGAATCCTGCCCCATCCTACCTTCCTTCTCTATTTCTATAGAGGGCAAACCCATTCTCCCAATCCCTCTGGCTCACAACCCAGGAGTTATTCTTAATGCCTCCTCCCAACCAGCCTGGTATAGGCCCTCATCACCCATATTACAGGAATAGATCCACCACTGGAAAACAAATAATGGCAGACTATCAAAATCACAAGGCTTAAAATATGAGTAAGTGACATTGGATATCTCGTCTGAGTACTGCCCTTGTCTCTCCTGATTCCACCACAAAGATGACTATCAGCTGGTAGTTTATTTTTGTCCAAAGCAACACAAGCTAATTAAAGCATAGAGAGTGCTTCTATATTGAAAATAATATGCCCATGATGAAATCACAGTTCTTTAAAATAAAAAAAAAGCAAATTGAAAGTAGATCAGGCAGTGGGAGTCTGGTGGAAAAACAAAAGGACAATACTGATGAAGTGCAGTGATCTGCTTTCTCCAGTAACATTTGACTAAAATTACAGTCAGACAATACTAAGTGCCTACTAGGTGTCAGGCAGCATGCAATATAACTAGAAAGAAAAAGAAATTCAATCAATAAAAAAATTCAAAGTAGTTCAAAAGTAATATAGCTGGTAGGAAAATGGCAAAAAGTGTACTGAGTCCCCACTTTAAATGAAGTTTCTGGAGCTTGTGCCTCTGCTCTCCAAATCAGAGGGTCTAATCACAGGGATAAAGGGTGCTGATGAGATTTGAGTACTGAAGATAATGAGATTTCTCAGTGATGAGTTTCCTAGAGAAGGAAAGCATGATGTCTTAAAGTTGATTGTTTTCCAATAAGCCTCCACTGTTTAACACTACAATATACATATGAGATTCTCTTGTTCACTAATGTACCAGTAAACAATGTGCCAACTGGAGCAGCTCAAAGAAAATTGTCCTTTCTTTTACTATTTTTTTCTACCCAAATGAAATCTCATCAGCAATAGTCAAATTCTGACAGCATGACAGAAGCTAAGGAGGTAAATGGAATGTTTGTTGAAAGTAGAAAATAGAACACTGTTCTTAGAGACAAAAGCCCTGGTTCTGATACTTTATGACCTTAATGCATGTAGATTTATGACCTTGGGCAAATCACTATTTTTCAGTTTCTTCACCATTAAAATGAAGTTAATAGTATGATCACTATTGGTCCCATAAAACTGTTTCAAAGAAAGCACATTGGCTTAAAGTAAACATAAGTACTTTCAAGATTTAGGAAAAATTATCGATGGCAATAATATTGAAAAAAAAGACTAAAATTTAATTGATTACCAAATATTTACCTGACCATTTCCACACTATTTTCAATTACTTAAAAAAAATTCTTTTAAAATATTCTATGTATCACAATCAGTGAATTTAGTATGTAAAAACTCAACAGATATGCAAATTGTAAAGAAATCACAAAACACAACATGGTAAGTTTTGATTCATCAAAATTCAGTATAGGTTAAAAAAGAACAAAAAGATATTTTAAAATGCAATAGAATGGGGGGCAGCTAGGTGGCACAGTGCAGTGGATACAGCACCAGCACTGGAATCAGGAGTAACTGAGTTCAAATCCGGTCTCAGACACTTAATAATTACCTAGCTGTGTGGCCTTGGGCAAGCCACTTAACCACATTGCCTTACAAAAAACCTAAAAAACAAAACAAAACAAAAAAAAACAACCAAAATGCAATAGAATGGGTCATCTCCTAGGAAGATTATAAATGCTACTTATCATGATCATAATCTTCATAAAACAAGAGGCATCAGCAATAGATAT
Source organism: Macrotis lagotis (assembly GCF_037893015.1). Lineage (NCBI taxonomy): Eukaryota > Metazoa > Chordata > Mammalia > Peramelemorphia > Peramelidae > Macrotis > Macrotis lagotis. The sequence continues at coordinate 553,640,487 of NC_133666.1, read as the reverse complement.
TCTCAAAAGAGTAAATCATTAATAAATTTTTATTGAGATGCAATGAAATTTATTCCAAAATTAGAGAATCTAAGATGGGAAAGAATCAGTTTCCAAAGTAAAAGGTAATACCTGACTGTAAAACATTCATGGAGACAGGATTCAAGTGTCCCACTTTGAAGATTCCTTAGGAAAATATATTCTAAGAAGTTATCAAGCAAGATAGATACAAAACAGGAGTAATGATTTTGGATGAATTCCATTCCATTCCCCTTTCTCCTTTTCCCCTTCCTTTATTAGCACAAATATTTTTTGTCTCTGATAAATAATCCTACAAAGCTTTCTATCTCTGCAACTGCCCTCAGCACTTGAAGTCTCCTCACAAATCCCATCTAAAACCCCCTAAATCCCTTTCGTTTTGAAATATTCTCCACAAGAATATACCTCCCCCCTCCCCCCACTAGTGAGGCCACCTTGAGCCTTCATTATGGGAAGGGACCCAGGCTGACCTGTCTATATTTCTATCCCTGACTTTCTAGATTTAAACATTAGGCCTCAAGGTTGGATAGCTTCAACTTCCAACATTTTCCCCTCTACTTTTCAGTTATCTTGGGTGTGTTTTCTTACTTCATTAGAATGTAAATTCCTTTAGGCCAGTGAAGAACTTGTACTGTATCCCTGACACTCTGTACAATGCCCCCTGAAACTTAGTAAACACTTCATAAATGCTTCTTTCCTTTCTATCTACATTCAATAAATTTTTTTTAGGTTTTTTGCAAGGCCACATAGCTAGGTAATTATTAAGTGTCTGAGGCCGAATTTGAACTCAGGTACTCCTGACTCCAGGGCCGGTGCTCTATCCACTGCGCCACCTAGCCGCCCCTTACATTCAATAATTTCTAGCAGTAGAAAGCAAGCAAGCTATGGACATGTCAAGACTGCAATTCCTGGACCCCACACTTCACTATGCAATTCAATTAAATGTTCTGAGTCTTTCCCCTATAAAATGGGGATAGTTAACACCCAGACTATTTGTAGTACAATAAGGATTAAATAAGGGGAAAGGAGTAAGAAAAGTACAAAAAGCGGGCAGATAGGATGGAGGGGAAAGAAAAAGTTTTTGCAGAAATAAAATCTATGCAACCAAAATTAGATGGAATGTAGAAACCTGGGAAACAATTTTCACAGCTTGTTTCTGTAAGAAATGATGAGAAGCTGGAAAGACTTGCATAAGCTGATGCTGAGTAAAGCGAGCAGAACCAAAAGAACATTGTTCACATGTAATGACAACATTGTGACATGATCAACCATGGTGACACAACTCCTCTCAACAGTTCAGGGATCAAGAACAATCCTGTGAGAACTGCTATGGACAAAGTCATTCACAACCAGGGAAAAAAGCATAGAGGCTGAATGTAAAGCAAAGCATACTATGTTCACTTTTTAAAAATTAGTTTATGTTTTTTTCTTTCTTTATCATCTTTATTCTACTCCTCCCCCTCACCTTACTTCTAATTCTTCTTTCACAACAAGACTAATATGGAAATATGTTAAACATGATTGTACATATGAAGCAGGAAGAATGTGCTTGGGGGAGTGGGCTTAAAATCAATATGGGTTTGTTTTGGGAGGAGAAAAAAAGACAAATTTTAATTCACAGGTTATTGCAAATGTTCACTGCTTAATGCATAAAGTTAAAAGTTAAGTTACTGAGCAAGGTAAAGAAAGTGAGTTTTAAAAAAGTAAGTTTAAGTAAAGAAGAAACAGTTACAAGATGGTGGCTGGGATTAAGTATGCAGCATGGGGGGGGGGGGGGGGCCAGGGGAAAGAGCCTTTATTTATAACTTCTCCATGTGCCATAGAGAGGTAGGAGGGAAGGAGGGTGGTAGAAAGATGTGGAACTCCAAAAGGAGTTCATTAGGATTTGCATCCTTGCAAAAGGATGAATGATGAAAACTATGTTTGGATATAAGTGGAAAAATAAAAGATAAATTAAAAAAAAGTTTAAATTTTTAAACCTAACATTAAGTTTTTTTAAATTAACAAAACTGAAAAAAGCACTGAAAAAATATAAATGCATAAATATACTCTCCCTTTAAATGCTGATCTTATGAACTGTGCATGACATATTAAATTATACTTAATATACTTAAATAATCATTTTATTCATTAGAATAAAGCAAACTTTAAATTTTTCAAAATATTATTAAACAAGCTCAAAAGAGGTTGGGGGGGTGGGAATGGGACCAATCCATGGCAAAGAAACTAAATTGTGAAATAAATCAAGAAAATTAGTGTTTTTTCACTACTGGGTCTATACTCTGAAGAAATGATGAAAAAAGGGTAAAAACATCACATGTACAAAGATATTCATAGCAGCCAGCCCTGTTTGAGGTGGCAAAGAATTAGAAATCAAGTAAATGTCTTTCAACTGGGGAATGGCTTAGCAAACTGTGGTATATATGTATGTCAGGGAACACTATTGTTCTATTAGAAACCAGGAGGAATGGAAATTCAGGGAAGCCTGGAGGGATTTGCAGGAACTGATGATGAGTGAGAGAAGCAGAACCAGAAAAACACTATATACCCTAACAGCAACATGGGGGCGATGATCAATTTTAATGGACTTGCTCATTCCATCAGTACAACAATCAGGGACAATTTGGGATGGAGAATACCACCTGTATCCAGAGAAAGAACTGTGGAGTTTGAACAAAGACCAAGGACTATTACCTTAAATTTAGAAAAAAAACCTGATATCTCATTGTCTGATCTTGCTCTTATACTTTATGCTTCTTCCTTAAGGATATGATTTCTCAGGGTGGCTAGGTGGCACAGTGGATAGAGCACCGGCCCTGGAGTCAGGAGTACCTGAGTTCAAAGCCAACCTCAGACACTTAATAATTACCTAGCTGTGTGGCCTTGGACAAGCCACTAAACCCCATTTCCCTGAAAAAAAAAACTAATAAAAGAATATGATCTCTCTATCATCATATTCAATTTGGATCAATGTATACCATGGAAACAATGTAAAGACTGGCAAATTGCCTTCTGTGGGGGGATGGGGGGATGGAAATAAGATTGGGGGAAAAATTATAAAACTCAAAATAAATAAAATCTTTAAAAAAAAGAAAGAAAATTAGTGTTTAGCATGGTTTGCAGATCATGGTCTTACTTTTACTAACTTAAAGCCAATAAGAAACTTAAAAGGCTCTAAAACTAATAAATTCATTCAAAAGAAAAACTATCTATACTTTGGCAGTATGCTTAAAATGATGACAAATCATTTTTAACTTTGTAAGAGGCAGGCTGTTCTAATAAATAAAAACACTATCTTACAATCAGGAAAACAACTTCTATTTTGGCCCATGTATCTTTTGGTTTGATGACTTTTTAGCAATTTGCTCAAAAAGTTTAGGTTCCATCAAACTACGTACTTCATAAGAACAGGCAGGGCACAGTGAAAAAATTTTCATGAACTCTGTAGTCCTTGAGGAACAGGGACTGCAAAAGTAATCAGTGATATTTTGGTTTTCTCTTTTGTTTACCTTTTTTTTTTATTTTGGGGGGTTTTTGCAAGGCAAATGGGGTTAAGAGGCTTGCCCAAGGCCACACAGCTAGGTAATTATTAAGTGTCTGAGGACGGATTTGAACTCATTTACTCCTGACTCCAGGGCCGGTGCTCTATCCACTGTGCCACCTAGCTGCCCCTTCTTTTGTTTCTTAAAGCTTAATTTCAAAATTAAGAGTTTTCAAGAACTTGAATTCAAAAGTCTATCATTTATTCAATAATCTATCTTCATCATGGTATTCATTATGATTTCACCTTATTGAACAATAAGTAATTGATTACAATATTATCATTAAAGGAAAGTAATATCTGTGCATTTTAAAGTCTTATATAGATGAATTTAAATTTAGATGCTTTCATATAATTGTCAACATAATTTATTCCTTCATTCAACAAGTATATATACTATATGCAAGGAACTATGCTTGTAGCACTAATGATATAACAAGCAAATGAAAAATAGCATCTTGCTTTCAATAAACTTCTATTGTACTAGAGGGAGTTTACATTACACTAGTACTAATAATATTACTAATAATACTACTACCAATATTAATCCTTATCAAAATATAAATATTAGGAAAGAAAATAAACTCCAATACAAAACATTTTAGAAAAGTAAAAAGAATGTCATTTTGAAATAGATTCAGGCTAATACAATATTGCAACAGAAAATTCCATTGCAGTTTGGTAGGAATTTTCATCAATACACAAGGTAATAGCTTACAGTTTTAGCACCAACTAATATTTTCATTTTTTGCATTTTCATTTTGCTCAATTGATAATAGTATCTGTGGTATCTCATTAGAAGCTAAATTCACCAGTAACCACCACCCTAGAAATTTTACATAAGAAAAATTTACTTTGAATTGGTTTATATGACTTCACCATATAATTGCTCTTTTGATCAAATAACAAATGGCTTCATGGCCTCAATTAATTCAAGTCTGATTTGTTATAAAGGTGAAAACAAAAAATGTTTCCAAAGCACAAGTTTACATATACACTTTTGGAAGATATTTGTTTTAATTGACTCTATATAATTAAATTTTCTATAAAACAGGAGGTATCCAATATGAGAGAAATTAAAAGTCTAATTTTTGTTATACTACGTATGGAAGGTTTAACGGTTTCTCTGTCCAATATGTTAAAGTCATTAGGTCTATATTTCCAAACTCTCTGCTCCCATTTGTTCACAACCTTAAATTACACCATTTCCTTCAAACAATGATTTTGTCATTATTCTTCAAGGTACTTAATCTATTTGTCCATTTTGAACCTACTCAAATGATACCATGCAGTTAACTTGGGGGAAAATATCACATTCTAGTGAATGACAAGAAGATGACGATAGAAGGCAGAAATTTTAGGTTGGAAACTACTGTTAAACTATCTTTACAAAAAAGGATTATTTTTTTTTAATCTTCCACAAACATCATTTTTACTCTTGTAGTTCCACATAATTATGATTTACTGTTTTAGTTCCACATGATTATGACCATCAACTAATGTTGAAATTCAGTATTTGTTAGGGTACTGTTCCCAGTAAATTTTCTACAATACTGCGGGGTGGGGGGGGGGGGGGGATCATACAGCCTAGACTGCATTAATCGACTTTTCAGTAATTAAAATAATATATATCTAAGAGTGGTTAATAAGGGAATGTTCTTCAACAAGAATATAATCCCTAGAGTTAACATAGAATGTTTTTTAACATTCTTAAGAATCAATTCAGTCAATCATCACTACTAATGAATTGACACCATAAATACAGTCACTTGGTAAGCAGGCTTCAAAGAAATTTACCCAAACTATTTGAAATACATCAAGAGATGCTTAAAATAGAACACAGAACTTGAACTTTTGGTTTCAATATCAAAGACTACAATATTTTCCCAAAAAACACAATATGTCATAACCAAAAAAATCTTTATAATTAATTATTATCTTAATGGTCATAAATAAAAAGATAACTACAGCATTAATAAATTTTTTAAAGTTTTCTACAAAGTTTCAGTTGCTTTGTAATAAACATTATACTGAATATGAGATATGAAGGCCTGTAAAGGGATATAAGAACTCTCTGGATCTAGCATTATGTACAGAAACACAGAAAATAAATAGAAGTACATAAAAGAAACAGTTAAAAATACTCACACTAGCAAGTTTTATGCAACCATAGATTGTCATATTTGTATTTAATCAACAAGATGTCTTATTTGTAGTCTAGAACAAGAAATAAATTTTGCCAAAATTTTATCAAACAGAAAGGACAAAAAAGGAAATTGTTATAGTTTGAGAGCATGCATTACAAGTTAATTTATAAGGAGTTTCTTAGTACTTTTGTTTAGATTTTGTGTTGTAAGAGTGGAAAAAGGTTTATAACAGAAGCATTAGAACAGCACACATCACTATATTTCAATTTTTTCCTAAATGGTTAAAGAACTATAGAGCAACTCTGAAACTCTTTTTATAAGCACACCTGGGAAGAATACTGAATCCTGTTACTTTCCTCAACATTACACTGATGTGGTTTAGACCAGATGTTTAAATGTTACAGTATGTACATTTTCTTCTCTTCTTCTAAGGCAAAAGCAAAATAAGAGGAATATTTGACTTCACTCCACAAGAGACCTATTTAATAGTTTGGCGGTTATGTAAGTAAAGGTAGCTTGGCTAAGTCAATGTTGACGACATACAGAACGACATGATCCTAATGAGTTGGAAAATATTGGCTCTCATGAGAATCGACCAGATGCTACTGCGCTGAGAAAGCTACTGTATTATTGAATTTCATTTTTATGAGGTAAAATTTATTATTCAACCATTAAGGTATCCCACATGAAATCTTGCATAAAATAGTTTTACAGTTACTTTCTGGAAAGTAGATTTTACTTTAACTTTAAGACATCATTTACATGAGGGATTCAAATGTCTATTTGATCACCTTCAGCAGAGAATTTAAGGTCTGTAAGTAATTTTTCCCAAAATACCAGATTAATGGAACTGGATTGTCAACAAAATAATGAACTACCTGAACAGGATGAGGAAAAGTGGTAGCAAGTTCTAGTTTTTCAGAGCAAACTAAAGCCACGTGTGACTATATTTTTTTTCTTTTTGCAGTACAATGAGGTTAGAACTCAAATAAAATGGTTATAAACAGAAAATAATTACATCTCAACATCTATTTTTCATATTTTATCATTTTTCACTCCTATTCCATCATTTTAAATTTTTTAATTGTTTCTCTTGAAAAGTAATCTATAATTGGTTTTAAAAACTTAATTGCTTTCCTTTATTCCTTCCACCCTTTAAACAGAGAGGCAAGGACACAGATTTTTAAAAAAGCAATAAATTCAAAGTACTGCACTTAAATATTAGTATCAACTGTATTACTAACTGGCTATGTTAAAAACAAATTTTTTAGCTTCTCAGTGTGTCAGTGTCCTCAAAGATTTAGATAATGAACATGAAAGTGCTTTGAAAAACAAAACATTATAGAAACAAGATATTCTTATAAGACCATATTAGCAATAAGTTATTGGTAGAGGTGTATACTTCATTCCAAAAAATGGCTTATATTGGCTCTGAAAATTGTTAGTGATTTTTGTGCCAACATAACAGGGGCTTATGTAATTGACCATATATAGACTGAAAACTTATTGATGTAGGCTTTCATTACCAAGTATAATTTATAATGAAACCCATAGTGACACTCTCATTAGAAAATAAATCAGCTTAAAATTCTGGTGACATACTCATCCCTTAGAATGTGAACTGTATAACATGTTTCAACTGTATTTTTATGGAGCAGTCATGTGACATGTGTCTGAAAATACACATATATGACATTGATAATGGTAAAAAATCATACGTAAAAATTAAATTTCACATGAGAAATGAAGAAAATATATGCAAATTCTGTCAAATGAAATAAATTCTATGTGTCAAACTGATATGAACCATGGCGTATGCTCTCATCCAAAATGTGCTAGAGAACCCATAAGATGTCATACCATATGAGGTGCACACATTTCTGAATGTTTTGGGGGGAGACCAGTAGATGGTATGCAGGAAAATGAGCTGGAAAGTTAACCTTTTGAATGACTGAATAAGAATTCAAAGAATATTTTGTCAGATTAGAATAATAGGTTCACATTAATTTCATAAAATTTGATGGGAATAAATAAAAAAATCTTCAACTTCATTTATAATAAAATATTGTACAAGTGTAAGAAATCAAATGTAAGTGACTAAATAACAGTTCATATGAAGAAGATATAGGGGGTTAACTGACCTATTTTTTCAATGGTATGATATGTCAGTCACAGTCTTAAGACTGAATTGATGGTTGTCCTTCACTCTCAAAGAAGACCAAAATGACATCACTATGTTACAGTCAAGTTACAGTGTATCTGTCTGTGGTTGATAACACCAATATAAACTCGGAATGCACTACCACAGTTGGGTCACAAATAATACATGTGAGCATTTGGGATGGATTTTCTAAATTTGTGCATCTTGCTTTTCTTTTGAGCTACTTAAATTCTGCTTTGCTAACACAGTAGTGTATCTTCTCAGATGAGGGATGTCATGCCAATGTTTTGCAAGCTGCCCCAAAAATTCTAAATTTCTTAAGAGAGTTCTTGAGAGTGTCCTTGTATTGCTTTTTCTGAACACCATGTGAACATTTGTCTAGTGTGAATTCTCTGTAATTTTGTCTTTTAGCTAAGCGTACATTTAGCACTCGAAGGCATCCAGTCCATTGATGTTACATTCCATGCAATAGAATTTGAATGCTTGGCAGTTTAGTTTAAGAAAAGATCTTAGCTTCAGTACCCTAATTTTGTCAGGTGATCTTCAGAATCTTCATAAGACAACTCAGATAGTAGCAAATCAGTTTCCTGGTACAGCACTGATAGACTGTCCACTTTTCACAGGCATATAACAATGAGGTCAGCACAATTCTCAGTAGACTTTCCACACTTTCTTTCAGAGCCTCCCCAAAACAGAGCTAGCTCTGGTAATGCGAGTGCCAACCTTATTATCAATGTGTACCTCCCTGGCAAGTACACTGCCATGAGTGAACCTATCCACAATATTCATAACTTCTCCATTTTCTGTAACCAATGGTTTCACATATATATGGATGATGTGGTGATGATGGCCTAGGAGAACTTATGTTTTCTTGGTGATAATTATTAGATCAAAGTTAGCACAGGCAGCAGAGAAGCAATACATACTTTGTTGCATGTCAGCTTCAGAGAATGCACTGAAATGCAATACTGAATGAATCAGTCAATATAATGTTTTCCATCATATTGGAAAATTCCAGGGAAAATGCATTTGTCAATCTGACCAAGGCCCGAGATATTGTCAGTCATGGGGGGAATATGGAAAATTATGTCCAATTTTAATACTCCAGTAAAGTTTGTTAGAACTTCATGTCAATTTCATGAGGACGTGCTCACACAGGTTTCTGGATAATAGATGAAGCTCTCACACTTTCCCAATCAAGAACAGAATGAAACAAGGCTTTGTCATTGCTCCCATGATTTTTAGCACGATGTTTTCTGCCATGTTATCATATGCCTTCAGTGAGGATGAACATGGCAATAAGATCATCTACTGACTGTACTGCTGGTAAATTATTCAACTTGAAAAGGCTACAAGTCAAAACTAAAATGGAGGGAGTATTGGTGCATGCGACTGAATTAACAGAAGGTCAATAGAGAAGGTACTAATCAGATGATAACTTCTGAAGTATTTTAATTAATTCTGAGCACCACACTTGTGGAGAGATAATGACAACCTGAACAAGATATTCAATATCAGTCAACATACATTTATTAAGCAAATATTTTTTACCAGTCACTTTGTTGAGTACTGGAAATACAAAGAAAGATAAAAGACAACCCCAGACCTCAAAGAGCTAATAGTGAAAGGCAATACATAAAAAGAAGTTGAAACAAGTTCAGAGGGGTACCAGGGTATATATCACTGAGTTATGATGAAATCTTGCAGTAAGATGGAAAATGATGAGTTGATGTCCTGGGCATCCTCCATAAATGGAAGAGCTATCCAATGTCTACCCGCTACCTTCTGCAATCAGAAGAAGGGGCAGGTTACAAGTATGTGAACAGCTCAGTCTGCCAATGACATTCAATAATTTATATAACTGCAGATGACTGCAATAGAAACCTCAAAATAAGAAAGAATAAAATCCTAGAAATTAGAACATTTAAAAAAAAAAGTGGTCCATATTACCACTAATTAGTGACTCAACATTAAAAAAAAACCCCACAACTCTCAGGTTTTATTTAACATTCTCAGAATTTGACAAAATGACAACTAATAGAGGAGCTATGTAAGAAAGATATACTGGTCCATTTTTGATGGCAATGTGAATTAACTAATCCACAAGTTTTGAAAAATTATTTGGAACTATGACAAACTATGCCTACTGTTGGACTCCAATATACACATATTGTGCCCTATCCCAAAGAGATCAGAGAGAAGAAAAGGATCCATAAAAAACCAAAATATTTACAACAGTTTCTTTTGTGTCAGTAAAGAATTGTAAATAAAAGGGATGTCCGTGAACAGGGGAATGTCATAACATATTAAAGGTATATGGAATGTCACTGTGCCATAAGAAATAATTATGATGAAGATGATAGTTAGTATTTGTATGGCCCACATTATGTGTGAGGCACTGCTAAGCACTTTACAAATATTTCCTTTGATCAAAAGTGACCAAAAAGATGATTTCAGCGAAACTGTGGAAAATTTATATAAACTGAAGAAAGAAGAAAATAGAATGAGGAAAACAATTATACTTTACTATTAATATAAAGAAAAACTTTGAAAGACTTGAAAATCATGATTAATGAAAAGATCATCCATGATTCTAGAAAACCAACTACCAACTATGGCTACCATCTCCTTCCAAAATAGTAGGGACTCAATGTGCAGAATGAAACTTCATTATTGGACAGAAAATATGAGGATTTATTTTGCTTGACTATACATAATACAAGGATTGTATTTTTCTTTTTCTTCACTATAGTGAGGAAAATTTGGGGAGAGAGGAAAGAGGGTGATAATTTAAAGTGCTTAAAACAAACTACAAGGAACTTCAGAAGGAAATAGAGAAAACAGAACTTTGAAAGTAAATTGTTATATTTATTATATACTTTTATAAAGCTAGCTGAATATAATAGATTTATGGTTTCACATATAATACTTTTATTCTGTTCTACTTCTTACATGGAAATATTCATCTCTGGAGTTCCATTAAGTTCAGAAAAATATGTGGATATGTATTATTATGAAAAAATATCCCACCCCCCACCCCCCACGAAAAGCAATCTGTCACTCTTTATTTTGTTTCCATGTTGTACATTGATCCAAATTGAGTGTGATGAGAGAGAAATCACATCCTTAAGGAAGAAACAAAAAGTATAAGAGATAACAAGATCAGACAATAAAATGTTTGTTTTTTTTCCTAAATTAAAGGGAATAGTCCTTGAAATTTGTTCAAACTCCACAGCTCCTTATCTGGATACAGATGGTATTCTCCATTGCAGACAGCCCAAAATTGTCCCTGGTTGTTGCATTGATGGAACAAGCAAGTCCATCAAGGTCGAACATCACCCCCATATTGCTGTTAGGGTATACAGTGTTTTTCTGGTTCTGCTCATCTCACTCAGCATCAGTTCATGCAAATCCCTCCAGGCTTCCCTGAATTCCTATCCCTCCTGGTTTCTAATAGAACAATAGTGTTCCATGACATACACATACCACAGTTTGCTAAGCCATTCCCCAACTGAAGGACATTTACTTGATTCCCAATTCTTTGCCACCACAAACAGGGTTGCTATTAATATTTTTGTACAAGTGATGTTTTTACCCTTTTTCATCATCTCTTCAGGGTATAGACACATAGTGGTATTGATGGATCAAATGGTATGCTCATTTTTGTTGCCCTTTTGGCATAGTTCCAAATTTCTCTCTAGAAAGGTTGGATGAGTTCACAGCTCCACCAACAGTGTAATAGTGTCCCAAATTTCCCACAACTCTTCCAACAATGATCATTATCCTTTCTAGTCATATTGGCCAGTCTGAGAGGTGTGAGGTGGTACCTCAGACAAGCTTTGATTTGCATTTCTCTAATAAGTAATGATTTAAAGCAACTGTTCATTTGACTATGGATTGCTTTGATCTCCTCATCTGTAAATTGCCTTTGCATATCCTTTGAACCATTTGTCAATTGGGCAATGGCTTTTTGTTTTAAAAATATGACTCAGTTCTCTGTATATTTTAGAAATGAGACCTTTATCAAAATCATTAGTTGTAAAGATTGTTTCCCAATTTACATTTCTTTCTATCTTGGTTACAGTGGTTTTATCTGTGCAAAAGCTTTTTAATTTAATGTAATCGAAATCATCTAGTTGGTTTTTGGTGATGTTCTCCATCTCTTCCTTAGTCATAAAATGTTCCCCTTTCCATGGATCTGACAGGTAAACAAGTCCTTGATCTTCTAATTTGATATTATAGTATTGGTTTTTATGTCTAAATCCTGTATCCATTTGGATCTTATCTTGATAAAGGGTGTTATGGTCTAATCTAAGTTTCTTCCATACTAACTTCCAATTTTCCCAGCAGTTTTTATCAAAGAGAGAGTTTTTATCCAAATAGCTGGACTCTTTGGGTTTATTGAACAGCAGATTACTATAATCGTCTCCTTCTTTTATACCTAGTCTATTCCACTGGTCCACCACTCTATTTCTTAGCCAATACCAAAAAGTTCTGATGACCGATGCTTTATAATATAATTTTAGGTCAGGTAGGGCTAAGCCCCTTTCTTTTGAACTTTTTTTCATTAAATTCCAGAAAATTAATCAGGTAAGGCTAAGCTCCCTTCTTTTGTACCTTTTTTCATTAAATTCCTGGAAATTCTTGACTTTTAATTTCTCCATGTGAATTTACTTACAATTTTTTCTAACTCAATAAAGTAATTTTTTGGAATTTTGATTGGTAGGGCACTAAACAGGTAGTTGAGTTTTGGTAGAATTCTCATTTTTATTATATTAGTTCTACCTATCCATGAACAGTTGATATTTGACCAGTTATTTAAATCTGATTTAACTTGTGTGAGAAGTGTTTTATAATTGTTTTCAAAAAGTTTCTGAGTCTGTCTTGGCAAACAGACTCCCAGGTATTTTATATTGTCTGAGGTTACTTTGAATGGGATTTCTCTTTCTAGCTCTTCCTGCTGTATCTTGCTAGACATAAATAGATAAAAAAAAAGATGAAGATTTATGAGAGTTTATTTTATAACCTGCAACTTTGCTAAAATTGCTAATTGTTTCCAGTGGTTTTTTTGGATTATGATCCTATTAATCTAAGATTCAAGCAGAAATACCACAATAACAAAATAAGAAAATGTATAATATCATATGCTTTCTATATTCTTTCCAATTTATCTTAAGAAACTTCTGTATTCAAATGGATCTTGTTAAAATCACAGCTATTCCACAGATTCTCAGTTTATACAATTCTCATCTACATACTTCTATTAAATTCATGAAAGAAGAAATCTCAAAAATGGCTATGACAGACTTTTAGCTGTTTCTTTTTTAAATGCTAAAGAGAAACAATATATTATTTTGAGTCTTTTACTTGTGGTTTCTCATTCTCAATACAGGACCTCTCTTTCTTCTGCCTCTCTTGCATGCCCCTTTATAGTTATCATGCATATGCTATGATGTATCAATATAACTGTATCTTATTTTAGCCTCAGCATGCTTCTTTCCCTTCCCTCCCCCTCTGGGATACTGACAATTCTGATTCTGTTGAAATTTCATTTTTCAATCAATGACAGTATATATAATCTCCAAAAGATGCATTAACCTCAGAGAGGCAAGCTCTACAAAGTTAAGTGACAGAGTCAGAACTAGAATACAGACCTTTTGACAATCAATCAGTTTTCGACAACATCATGATGAATCTAATGCCAACAACTAAAGAGAATACACCTATTTGCTGAAACTGATTGACGTGATTGAAAAGTTGCAAATTGAATAAGGCCAGGAAGATACTGAAATCTTACTTACATGCGAAGTTTATTCCTCTTACGTGGTCAGAAAGCTTCCAGAAAATGAGAACCTACACCTTGCATAAAAGTAAAAATCACTGGGCATGAATAGATAAGGAAAGTTGTCCCTTTTTCAAATTAGAAGTTCAAAGAAATTTGGCATTTCATCTTTTAACTTCTTCTTTTACTTGATGTAATATGTTCATTGCTGTTTTCTCTGATAAAGATCAAATTCCTTGGCAAAAAAGAACTACTGACATCATATTCTCTGAAATCTGTAAAAAATTTTGTTCTACTAATTTCAGATGTGTCAGTGACAGAAAACTATAATACGAATCACTTAATCTGTTATCACTTGTCTAGGACCATTTTTTATAATACCTACTGCCAGAACTTTTTTAGCAATATCAAAGAACATTACACATATCACAGATTTTAAATCAAAGGTCTTTCACTGGAATATGGCATTTGTTTTTTAATTCAGAAGTTTTCAAAAACAAGGGAAAGAAAAAAAATGTAATCATATGTGCTATTTATTTAATGACTGACATAAAATCCAAGACTACCCACCATATTCAGAGCTATATAAAAATAAAATACATAAATATAAGACAAGAGATAACTAGACCAGTCAGAAGCTATAGGACAGAGCATCATATGAATAACGTGTGGAAAACAACTTAAACTTTAAAATGTTAGTTGCATAATTTTTAAAACATCAAAATCTAATTCAACAGTGAAATTAATAGACATTCTTCTGTCATCTTTTTTTAACTCACAGCAGGTAGAAATTTCTAAATTTGTTTCACAATCTTGTCAACATTATGCATGTGAAATAAATTAGAATGTTTTTACTTTCCTCAAAAAAAAGTCATGATAGAATGTTTTGATATGTGCAATAACACATATAAGCATATCAGAGGATCTGAAGTTCACTGGCACTATGTTATGAACCTCCAAAGAAAATATCCGCATCTTCCAGAAACTAAAATCCTAAACATATACATGTGCTTCACTAAAGATATACATAAAGGAAAAGAATATCATAAGTCAGTAACTCAAATATATATATATATATATATATGTATGTATGTATGTATATACATATAAATTTTCAGATATCAAATCCTATTCTTTTTTCTATTCAGAAATCAACTGTATTAAACTGGCTAAAAAGAGATAAAGCTTTATTTCTATTATATTACATATCTGACTTACAAATTATAAATATATCAGATGGAAAAAATAAACCTATTACTTTAAAATATATTCAATACGCTAAACTTTAAAGATTATAATAGTTCCTTTCAGAAAAGAATGATGTCTCTGGTAAAAGAAAGTAAGTTTTAAAAAATCCTATATGTAGCAATAAAATGAACTGAGTTTGGTGGAAAAGAGTAAAGCCAATGATCTAACTCATTTCCTGGATTTTAAGCATATGCTATAAATACTACTCTATTATAGAAATATACTAGAAATTCAAATTTGAATGAGAGTTTAGTCAACAATAGTAAGATGTTTTATTACCTGAAGTCTGGAAGATGTCAGTCATCAAAGCTTCATTCACAACTGAACCAATATCTCCAGTATGAGACCAACTTTGGTAAATTGCTTGTAGCAATAGAGTTTGTGCTCTTGTAGCTTGAATTGTGAGGTTGGGAAGTTCAAATATGTATTCATTTAATGGAACCTGAGATCGTTTTGTCCTGTTTAGAACAATAAGAAAAATTAGATGAAATCAACCAATCAATAAGGACTTATTCGGTATCTACAATTTGACAGGTTGTAAGCTAGTTATTAGAGACGAAAAGACAAAAATGACATAGTTTCTGCCTTTGAGTATCTTACAATCTACCAAGGGAGACAATAAGCATATATATAAGCACATTCAATATATGTGTGTGTATATGCAAAATAAAAACAATATAATTTTCAGAGGAAACCACTAGCAACTCAAGATTTAGGAAAGGTTCCATATAGAAGATGGTTTTAGAGATGAGTTTTAAAGGACCCCTGAGATTTTGAGAGATTGTGGTAAGAAGGGGATACATTTTAGGTATGAGGGGGTGGCTAAGGAAAAAATTGATGAACATTTATATCATTTATACACATTCCCAACTTTCTATTTGTAGCTGAATAAAAACAACAGGCTGTCAAGGTTCGTATTTATCAGAAACCTATCAGGGAATATTATAGGTTGCATTAATGTATAATTTATAACTAAAGTCAGTGCTCTTGGGATTTTTTTAAAACTATCTTGAAAAGAAAAATTTCTGGAAGATGCCTGTATCTCAAAAAGATCATTAATAACATTCATTTTTATTATTATTATTTTTTAATTTTATTTAAGGCAATGAGGTTAAGTGGCTTGCCCTAGGTCACACAACTAGATAATTATTAAGTGTCTGAGGCCAAATTTGAACTCAGGTCCTCCAGACTCCAGGGCTGGTGCTCTATCCATTGTGCCACCTAGCTACGCTAGAACATTCATTTTTAAACAGAATATTTTGTGTCATAAATCTAGAGATTGACATAAGTATGGAGGCCATTTAATCCAGTCTCTCATTTCACAAAGGAGGAATGTCAGGCACAGAGATATTAGACTTGCCCAAAATTACTACTTATAGATAATAAGTGACAAATATGAGGTTTGAATTTAAAGCCTGAGTTTATTTTATATCTATCATTTATTTTCTTCCCAAATATTCGATTTTGCTTACTGTAATGGTGTCTGTTTTCCCAGCCCATTTCATTTTTTTCTCAGTGAGATCCATAAAAGAAAAGGAGTCATAAAGGAAATGGTTCAAAATGAAGATAAATTCGTTACTTTATAGAACAGGTAATCCAGAGTTCATAGTGGAAAGTTTTGAAAGATTTGGGCAGCTTTAAAGTAGGGCATAAGGGTGATAGGATTAAGGGAATGGTCAATGGATGATGGGAAAACAGGCTCTGAACAATGACAGTCAGGGACTGAGAATGTCTAGGATGGAAGAGTATGATATTTAATAAGGAACAAAATATATAAATTAACTATAGAGGTACTTTGATTTTTATATCATATCACCAAACATAAGTAATGAATATTTCTCCAACCATGTGAACTAGCATTTGGGTTGTTGTTTCGTCCCCTTTAAGGATCATTTTGTAATAAAATCAGCACAGGTATCGGGAATCTTTGTCAGACTGACTCTCAAAAATTTAATATATTTTTCTTGGGACCTTTCCTTTTTAACAACTGCCTCTAGAATTGAAAAAGTGTAAATGATGCTGATTTTTGGAGACTTATTTTGTAGCCTGTAACATTATTGAAGTGATTAATTTTCTCAATTAGTTTCTGTCATTTCTGTAGAATTCACTAAATAAAACTACATATTCTCAGCAGAGTTTTATCTCTTCTTTGTTTTTATGTCTTAAATTATTTCATTTTATTTCAATTGTTGGCACTTTTCAGAATTTTTATCAAATAATACCAAAGAAAGGAAATACACCTACTTTATTTCAGGAAATAAGGGGAAAGAAATTAATGCCTACCATGTGCCAGGCACCATTACTAAGTAATTTTTACAAATATTATTTCATTTGATTCTATTATATACGAGAAAAGATTTCAGTGTTTCTTTATTGCATATAATGCTAGTTTTTGGTTTTACTTAAGGTTTTTTTTATCATATTAATACATATCTTTACCTATTTTTATAAGATGCTAAGTATAGTACTTAGACAACAGTTGTTTTCAGAATCTGTTGTGATAATCATATGCTTGGGGATTTTTATTTATTTATATTAAGACAACTGTGCTGATCAATTTCCTAATGTTGAACCACATTTGGTACTTCTACATTAAATTCAATATTTTAATAAATGATTTTTGTCAGAATCTTATTTTTTAAAATGCTAATGAACTACAGGTAGAATATGAATTAATAAACAAGATTGAAGTGATTAGAAAATATAAAATGTGCACTTTTGAACATCATAAAATTAAAAGCTACCCTATAAATAACATTGAAACATTTTTAAAAAAACTGTCAACTGAAAAAAATTTTATATCAATTTGTCTATAAGATTTTGATATATAGGATGGAAGAATAAAAGAAATACATACAACTAAGTCATTCCTCAGATATGAAAAGTATATCATTATATAGTGTGATATAATATATAAATATGCCATACATATAAATATATACATATATTAACACATAATCTTTTTGTGCCATAATAGTTTTGTAAGGTAGGGGCTGTTTTAAAGATGAGAAAACTGGGGCTAACAAAAACTAATTAGCATGCTCAGTATCACACAGGAGTAAATGACTGCTTTTACTTTGAAGTCAATGCTTCTACTATGCATAAATTAATTTTCTTACTTATATGGAGCATGAAAGAGGCTGGATGAATTGTGACAGGAACAGTACAAGACAATACTTAACAGTAATTTTATCTCAGATTCCTAAAAGGAGTAACAAAATTACACACACACACACACACACACACACACACACACACACACAGCCTCATCCCCTTATAGATTTCAAACTCTATGGAGAGAAGAATTCTATCTATATTAGTAACTTATATACACAGTTTTCTATACATAGTAGGTACATTATTCATATTTGTTTTATTTAGTCTATTACCTTCTATAATACACAGTACAATAACTATAGCACATACTTGACAAACATTTACTTAATGAATGAAATATGGCAAAATTCTCCAAAGAGTTCAAGTAGAGTGAAGACAGAAAAAAACACAGATTGAGACAGGTCATCAGAGAAAAGTTTCAGAATAAGAGCCGAAGACTTTCAGGCAGAAGAACTGATGGAGGGAGTAGGATTTTAATTGTATAGAAAAGTAAAGAGTTATGTAAGAAAAGAAGGGGAATGGAGAGGAGGAGAGGAGGAGAGGAGGAGACATCATTAATTAGACTAAAAAGGCCTATGAACAAAGTCTCTGCAATATTAACAGAAGTTATATATGTTTTCTCTTAGAGTGGTCTACTTTTGTGCCATGAGTATGAAATCCAGTGTACTGTTCTATTTACACTGCATATAAAGCAAGTTGAAATCAAGAATCCATACTACATCTTTATTATTTTCTTATCATTTCTCAACATTCAAATTTGTGAAATCATTCATTTAACTTTCCATTTTTATTTTTTCTTTAAAATGGATTTTGTAAAAAAGACAATTTTGCTTGTCAACTTCTCAAAACACTCATAATAGAACGAAAAAGAATGATTTATTAAGAGAAATGTGAAAAAATACAACAGAAAGTTAGCGGAAGCATATACCTATTGGGAAATGGGTATCACCAATCTAATCTAATTACTGTCTATAGCCAACAACAAAAAGTCCAGCATCAAAAGAATCACAGAATGGAAAAGGTCAAGTACAAGTTGTTATAGCAATAGTTAGAAAGCAATAATGCAGAATTGCCTTATTTCTAATGTTTAAGATTACTATACTTTGTTTGATTTTAAAACACTTGTCAAAATATCTTATTTGTTCAGCTACTATTATGACTTAATTTGACTTTGAAAATAAAACACACTTCTCATAAAAAGGTTCCATAATGAATAATAACACTGTATTAAGTATACCTAATTATATCCAAATTCTAAAACATCTATTTTAAATAGTTTTTAATAACTCTAAGGAAAAGTCATTTTTCCTTTTATAATTATTTTAATGTAGTATCAAAAAAATTCACTTGATGCATAAAATCAGAATACTAAAAAAGGATGAATTAATTACAACATATGTGTAACAAATGTTTCTTTAAAAACACTTTAACTACAATTGGCCACAGATAAAAGTGCATTTATAATACTTCATCATGATGATAACTATGTGGCCAAATATTGTATTTTAAAACAATCTGAAAATAGATGTTTGCTACCACACTGCACCTGTTAATACCAAAAAAGCATGTCAAATGTTTATGAACTATATTTAGCTAACTTTGAATAAGAAATACTGAATAAGCATATATATATATATATATATATATATATATATACACACACACACACACACACACACACACACACAAACACACACACACACACACATATATATAAATACACACACATATACTGGTGTCTGTGTGTGTGTGTGTGTGTGTATATATATATATATATATATATATATATATATATATATATAAAATACTTAGATCTTAGATATGAGAAGGAAGACTTTTAAGGTATAAAAGATTTTTGAGGATAATTTCAAATTTTTTTGCAAAAAATACTATGCAAACAGATAAAAATTAAACTTTAAAGAGCTAACACATATGCAAAACCATATGCAATTTTCAAATATATGACTTATTAAGGTACTTAGAAACAATATCTAAAATCATTTATATCACAAATTTTTATTTCCAGTGTCCAGAGCCAAAGTTTAGGTCTGAACATATGTTCATTTAACAGAACAGGTTAAAGAACTATCAATTCAAACATTATACTCCAGAGGAAAATAAATCCTAATGTAACTAGTGGGATAAACAACTCATTAAAATTAAACTTGGACAAACTCCAGGATAAATTTAAGGAAATAAGAATGAGCTAGCTAGTTCATATAGGTAGTGGCAAAGACTGAAAATTAATCTTCCTTAATTAAATGATTCTTTAAAATACTTAGTTTAAACTTGATATTAAAACAAAACGTAATACCAACTTGCTGAAATCACTGGATAAATCTGGCATATCTTTAAAGAAATCATTTTTTACACAGTTCCAAAATAAAACAGAATACAAAACAGAGAACTGAGCTTGTATGTTCGAAGCAAAGAAACTGATTTAACCAATCTATTCACATTCACAAGAGTGTCATGAAACGTTGCAGTATGTAGACTTTGGGAACAGCAACCCATTCTTTTAAAATCAACACCTCATAATGTGTGAAAGAATATACTCCCAAACAGCTGGCTCTAAAAGTTTACATAGAGTCCCCAAATGCAAGGTTCAAACCTGCAAAATGTTCCAAAAATGTAATTTTTGTTATTACTCATATCCTGGTACAGTAAAATATGATTAGTTCATTTTTTCCAAAAAACAACAAAAAAATTAACCTGCTACTAGAATTTCCCGAATGTACTAAGATTACAAATATATTTTACAAAGCTAAAAGAATTTAGACTTATTTCTACATACATTAGTAATGTATCTAGCTTTTATAAACTATGGCATTTTTCTGTTCTTAAGTGTATGACAAATATTTATAGATAAGATTTATATTTTACTTGTTTTTAAAATGTTAATTTAAGTTAAAAACTTAATTTTACATGTAATTGGGGAAATTAAATTGAATTTAAAAACTAAAAATAAATAAAATGTCTGAATAAGTTTTTGAATAACAATTTATGTGACTTACAATAGTGGAAATGGAAAATGAAATAAGACTTGTTAAAATTTATTATTATTATTATTATTATTATTATTATTATTATTATTATCAAAATTTAAGGATTTTGCAAGGCAGTGGGGTTAAGTGGCTTGCCCAAGGCCACACAGCTAGGTAATTATTAAGTGGATGAGGTCGAATTTGAACTCAGGTACTCCTGACTCCAGGACCGGTGCTCTATCCACTGCGTCACCTAGGCACCCCAAGTCTTGTTAAATTATTTTTAAAAAAATTTTTTATTAGATGAAGCATTTAAGTCAGTTTTGAATCAGAGGTTTTCAAAATGAGCTTGCAAAAATGATTATCTATACAGGACACACATCACCCAAGTACAAACTATCTTAGCATGCAATAAAGAACTTGAACCTCAAAAGGACTTTGTCCCATATTTCAATACTTTGATCACTGCTATATAGGATACATTTAGCAAGCTGATGTAGATAGAACACTGGACCTGGAGTCAAAAAAACTGAATTCAAATCCACCCTTAGAAATTTACTGCCTGTGTGTGATCTTGGAAAACTAACTTTAACTTCTCTTTGCCTCAGTATCTTCATCTGAAAAATAAAGCTAACAATAGCACTTAATTTAAGAAGCTTGCTGTGGGGATAAAATGGCATAATTGTAAATAGTTTAGCACATGATGTAGCATATAGTGCTGCATAAATGCTAATTATTACTGTTGTGATGCAAAATAGTTGAAAAATAGTTGAATTTCTAAAGTTAGCAAAGTGAGGAGGAACCCTCCTAGAACCATTTCCTCTAAAGAGTGAGACATCACCATGGACTGCTCCTACTATAACTGCCTTTTCAACCATATTTTGTAAACATCACCCAAAGGTGCAGTCAATTACCACTTATTCAATGGCTTTGTCCTTTCTGACTTAGATTTTCCTACTTCTAAAAGTGTTGTTAACACAACACCACACCATTATCCATGATAAACTGTGATTTTTATCAACTGGGCTAGCCAGGATGGAGGGAAGGATGTCCTTTAGACTGGTAGGAAATCCTTAAGAATGGTAGGAAAGGCTGGTAGTAGGAATACAGACAAAAATGAAACTATCCCTGAATCTAGGGAGCTCCCTTCGATATTGGAGGACTAAAACAGATACATGATTTGAAGAAGAAAACATTAACAATGAAGAGATTGAGAAACTGCCTTGCAGTGAACATGGTAGGTGAAGGAAGCTAAAGAAGTTAAACATTGTAAGAGGCAGAGGTAGAGCAAGATAGATGTACATTCAGGTAAGAGAGTAAGAGGTCTTCATGAAGTCGATATCAACACTGGTAAAAGAGAAAATGAGGAGTGCAGGGAATATAGGGGGTCAATTGAGCTAAAATGCAGGGTCACAGGATCACAGATCAACTCCTGAAAATAACTTCTCATTCTGAGTCCAAACTCTTCACTGTACAGATGAGTAAAGTGAAGAACATAGATTGAGTTGTGCCCAGGATCTCACAGCTCTTCGGCAGTGTTTTAACTTGTATCTTCCTAAATTTGTGACTCCAAACTACCTAGAGGCCTCTTACAAACTCAGGGGTTTAAAATACTTGCCAAATTCATAGAGAAAGAAAGTATCAGCAATGAGATCAAAACCAAGGTCCTCTAAATGTAGCAGTTCTTTTTCTACTGTATCATTATTTCGTTGTCTAGAAAGGAAACTAAAGGCTATAAATGCCAACCATTTTATCTAAGAAGTAATGGGGAAACAATGAAAATTTTTATACAGGCAATGACATCATTAGACCTATCTTTTATAAAAATTAATTTGACAGCTCCTCTTTATACCACACTACATTGCTTTTTTAAAAATTAATTTTAATTAACAGTGCTACTTCAATATTTTGAGCTATAAAGGAAGGTTTTTTCCTTAAATTAGGGTTTTTCCTCTTTTGTTTTTGTCTCTCCAAGTTTTCTTATATATTAAGTAATAAACATTTTTAATTGAATCTAGTTAGGCTCTAAATCAAAAGGGCTAGGATTAGCCACATTGGTACCAAGTCTGAAACCAAAAACTAAATTTCAGAGTTTTACATAAAATAGACATGGTATAACAAGAGACATGACAAGAGAACAGACAGAGAAACAGACCTAGGGCCAAGAGATGGAGTGCCTTATTCATGTAACAACCAGGAGGCCAGTGTTGGAGAGTCAGGGTTAAGAAAACTGGAAAGCTGGAAGTATCTAAGTTAAGAAGGGCTTTGAATTCCAAGCAAAGCATTTTGTTTTTGTTACTGGAGGTCAAGGAACCCACTGCAGTTTACTGAACTGAGGGGCGACAAGATCACTTCCATTTTAGAAAGATCACTTTAAGCAGCTGAATGAAGGATAGACTGGACTGGAGAAATACTTAAGACAAATTGAACCAGAGGAATTCCAGGATTTGAAATTCAGTAAAATCAGGTGGGTTTTTTCCTAGTCATAGTCTTCCTTCTTCTGCCAAGATAATTTAAAGACCCAAAGTTGCCCTACTGTTTAACACCACTGAATTAATCTTTTCACATAGATTGTGATCACTTAAGCTCTTAGGGAATAAAGACTGTTTGATTCATTTTACTGAAATCCTAGGTGCCTGACATACTGTCTCACATTTAGCATGTACTTAATAAAAACTTGTTTATTGATTAAGTACTTTGATGTAATATAACTTTCCATAACATTCCTGGCCAAGACCATAAAATTATGAACATAATTAATAGCAGTAACAATATAGAACAGTAACAACAATAGAATAATATCAGCAAGTTCTAAAGCCAAGATCTAATAGCCTCTAAGAACTAGTAAGTTCAAATACCAATATCCTATTTTCTATTATTAGGATTTTATTATGTCTTTATAATAGAGATAAGATCCTAAACAGAAGGTAAAACTAATGACTAACTTCCAGATGTATTAAATTTATTTTCCAACTATAACTACAGACTCACACTTGACTCTGAACTGAATAAATTTAAACTTTTATAAAGAAAAAATAACAGGGGCAGCTAGGTGGCGCAGTGGATACAGCACCGGCCCTGTAGTCTGGGAGTACCTGAGTTCAAATCCGGTCTCAGACACTTAATAATTACCGAGCTGTGGGGCCTTGGGCAAACCACTTAACCCCATTGCCTTGCAAAAACCTAAAAAAAATTAACTCAGAGGATACAGTAAAAACAAAATATACATTTCTGCAGAATTGTGACAGTCTTTCTGCTACCTCAATATGAAGAGTGAACTCTAACTGAAAATAGTTTCTTCAAGAATTTTGTTCCACCAACTCATTTTCAAATGGGAAAAGCATAGAATATGAAACTGAAATTGAAAAAATTGAATGTAGAAAAAATAACAGTAGTATAGATCCAAGCCTAAACCTGATTCTGTTTTCCAATCATTCCTATCATGTAATAATAATAATAACTAGGACCTGAATAAATATACATGTGATCTCTCCCTTTAAAACATAAGCTCATTTACAATAGGAATATTCAAAAAATCTGTATGTCTCTAGCGCCAGGCAGAATAGAGCCAGAAGTTAAATACTTGTTGATCAACTGAATATTCCAAATATAAAGTCATATGTATATAGAGTTTGGAAATGCATGTATACACATATTTCAAAAAAACTATCATTCTCACACACACACACACACACACAAGTCAATTATGTATGTGTGTACAGTTGGAAATATATACTAAATTTCATACAACTAATCTAGTGAGTTCAAACCATGTAACTCTTATCTGTTGGATATTTTTACATAAATATTCCATCATTTAACACACTATGCCATTTCTAATCACCTCAATCAGACTGCTCTCTTGATATTTCTATTTCTGTTGACAGAACCAAGACTGAAAATGTCACCCAAGCTTGAAATGTGGGACGAAGCTAGGCTCCTCATTCACCACACAATCCAGTTAGTAATAAGGTCCTATGTATTTTTACTTCCTAACATTTAATCTCACTCATCCTATGCCTAACATCATTTATGTAGCCTGAAGCAGGGGAGAAAAAAGGATTTCAACAACCATTTTATGGGAAATAGTAACCAAAGGAAGCAAAGGAAGATCATAAGGAAATTTAGAGAGAGCATAAAATGTACTTGAGTTCTATCCTACCCCCTACTGAAAGAAATGATCATGAAATGAAATTACTAGCAAATGATGGGCTCCCCTCTAGATTCTCTAGATTTTTTTCTTATGTCCAAGATTATAAATGATGTAAAATATTTAAAACTAATTGGACTTAGAGATACCATGAGTGGAGTGGGAGCAGAATAGCTAAACACCTTAATTTAGGGATTACTAACCAATCATTCATTAAACATCTACTATGTACAAGACCCTCTTTGATAACATCTTGTTAATAAGAATTTAACTTGGGATATTATTTGCACACTCTGGTAAATTTTAGCAACCCCCCTCAAATGTGTAAAAGATATTATGACTGGAATATAGTGCTATCGCTGGATAATGTTCTGCTAATTCAAGCACAATGTCAAAAGCTAAATCAAGAATAGTATGTTTATTTTCAAAGCAAGAGATCTTGTAATAATGTTCTACCATGTCAAAAATTCAGATAACTATAAAGCAATTCACCAGAAATGAATGGTGACTATTCAGGCATCATTGCAAGAACTGTATCCTGCCAAAGTCTAGCAATTAGGATTATAAAAGGCCAGAGTTGGAAAAGACCTCAGAAACCACTACTTAATTCAATTTATAGCTGAAAAAAGAATTTATTCTATCCTAAACCCTATAAGTGATCAGCAAGTCACTGAAGATGTCTAAGAATAGAGACTCTACTACCACAAAGAGACTTTTGAACAGCTGTATTTATTAGGAAGTTTTTCTTTACATCAATTTTAAGCTTGTTTCCCAGTTACTCTGATCACAAGATCAACATATGAACAGTTTTTTTGTTAAGCTCACTGTATGACATCATATTACTTTCTTAAAAAGACTACACCAATTCATGGCTCCACCAGAAACTGGAAGTGGATATTTGCTTACACACCCTATCAATCATATGTATGTAATATCAAATTTTCCAAAAGGAAAATGAAATAAAACTATTTGTCCTCATCAGATTAACCCTATTTCTTATTTAGTATCATGTGTTCTATTATTTGTACCTCCAATATGAAATACAAAAAATGAGAAAAGTCAGTTACAGCAAAAGATACTTCATCCAAGTTGCATTTGTTATTATCTTGTTATTCTTCTTATAGTTTTACTTCCTATATAAGGTATAAAATTTAAATCAAAATAAAGGTAAAAAGAGAATTATTAAAATTTATGAAGAACTAGCAAGCTTTTCAGATGCCTAAGACTATAGAAAACAAAAGCTCACCCATTCTTTTTCTGTAATCTTTGAAATGTTTCCCCAAATATAGAATGAAGAGTAGTAGTCAATTTCTGTTTCAACTCCTCTAGAACAAATTCTAAGACAGAGTAGTGATGATCTCTTAAGTTTCCCATTTTATCTAACCAATTATCCAGTTCATTTTTCTTGGTGAAAATCAGAGCCAAAATAAGAGCTCCCTTTACTAGTTCATCTAACACTGAAGAATTAAATTAACATTAAAAGATACATCAATAAATGATTAACTTTTCTGCTTTAAGAAATCTCCTGAAAATGACAAAATAATTTCAAGTCATTTTTACTACATTAGGAGGCAGCTACATGGTACAGTGAATAGAAAACCAGGTCTAGAATCAGACTCATCTTTCCAAGTTCACATCAAGCCTCAGGAACTTACTAGCTAGTGATCCTGGGCAAGTCACTTAACCCTGTTTGTCTTAGGTTCCTCAACTATAAAATGAGGATAAAAATAGCATCTACCTTCCAGGGTTGCTATAAGAGTCAAATGAGATAATATGTAATCATAAAGTGATATGCACAGTACCTGGAAGAAAATAAGTATTATATAAAGGCTATCTATTATTATTATTATTATTATTTTATAGAAAAATTTACTTTGATGACATATTTTGTTTTTATATACTTATCTTTACCCATGAACCTCTTTCACCCCAGAGAGTTATCTCTTAAAATAAAATTTAAAGAAAAAGAAAAAAAATTCAGAAAAACTTGGCAATAAATTAGGAAAAAACACCTCAATTATCCTGTGGTAGTTCATCTTTCCAATTACATTGATGGAGTAATTGTGCACATTATTTCCAGGCTCTGGCCACTTCACATTATATTGTGTCATATATCCTCCCATCTTTCTCTGTATTTACAAATTTGTTCATAATATTTTCAGTTCAACATGTCATATTCTTGTGCTACAATTTGTTTAGACATTCCCCAACCAATGGAGATCTACTTTGTTTTCAGTTTAATGATAACATTAAAAGTGATGCTATAAATATTTTTTATCCATTTGGGGTCTTTTTTTGGGGGGGTCAATGACATTACTAGAGAATATGCTTATCGGTGTAACTAAATAGGTCAAAGGGTATTAACATAGTAAACACTTTGTTCAAACAAATCTTAATTTTTTTTCTATAAGGTTTTATAGCAATTTCACAGCAGTATCAATAATACATTAATGAATTTATCTTTCCACAACCCATTCAACATTTAAAATTCCCTTCAGGATATTTTCTTGATTCACAATGCTACTATCAACTTCATTCCCACATCTTTTTGATTTTTCTGTTGAATAGGGTTTAGTTCTTCAAAGATATATTCCAAAAACTAGCCTCAGCAGCAGCAGGGGCAAACATATACACAACATTATTCTTACATGCAAAAGGCATATTTTCTCCTTTAAACATCACAATATTTCAAGGAAGTAGGTGTTACTTTTTCTTTTGTCTTTTTTCCTTTGACGAATTAGGACTGGGGTCATGTTTACTTCCTTCAGATGGAACTATCTTGCTTATGATCCATATTTTGGGCAATAATTATACAAAGTCATAGATTTTAGTATTCACTTATTACCTAAATTTTTTATCTTATAAATTTCTTGGCAACTACTGCTATTCTTTGATTGTGCTATATCTTCTTTCTTTAGTATCTGGTAAGATGAATGTATATAGTGTTTCCCTATTTAGTCCTTTAAAGAGAGACAGAGAAATAAATCAAAGGAGTAAGAGAAATAGGCAGGGAGACAAAAGAGAGACATAGAAACAAAGGCAATGACACAAACATAAGAGCACTTATTAAGTATTTAAGTTGAGGTGTGGGGGTAAAGCATGTCTGGAGTCCTTCTTGAAAAACTACTATACAACAGAATAAACAATCAGGGAATCAAGGGCTCAGAGTAAAGATTTCTTTTAGGTAAGAAGATATTGTAGCTAGGCAAGGATGGAGTTTAAAGTCTCAAATAAACTTTCAGCAAATACTCTCAGCAAATTAGCTTCCACCTAAACTTACATTACACTATGATTTAAAGAACAAAACACAAAATAAACAACAACAAAAAAGGCCCACAACTTCAAGGCTAACAGTTCCATCAATTTGTACTGAACTGATAATAAAAACTTTAGTCTTCTATAACTAAGACTTCAAACAACTAAATTCTAGAACATTAAACTTGAAATTAATCAAAGCTCTGAAGTAAAAATATTTACAAAATAAAGAACAGGGAGTAAGATCATAAGCCAAGAAGGCCCTTTTATATAAGGTATTAACAAAAATAACATAGCATTTTAAACTTTACAATAGCAAAAGAGAATGGAGGTGGTATCAAAGCTGTTTATTAAAGGAAGGACCAGCAGGTTGATCAGGACAGACTCCAGGTAATTGGGAAGCACACTTTTTGAAGGATATGTGCTATGGCAAAGAAGGAGAGTTATGATTTCCATATGAATTGAGAGTTGTTCGGGGTCTCCATGGAGGTTGTGGATTGTTTGGGTGTCTCCATGGCGGTTGAGAGTTGTTTGGGGTTTCTATAGAGGTTAAGATTCCTTTTCTCAGGAAACTACTCAACTGGGCTCAATTGGGCAAGAGAGAAACCCAGACCTGGATGGAACATATGCATTTTTTAAATAAATTTTTATTTAAGTTTTGTTTCTAAATCGCCAAAATTTTTTTCACAGAATCCTTCCATCCTCCCTTGAGAATCATCCTACATAACAAATGTTTTTTTTTTTTAAAAAAGGGTTAAAAAGCTAGCAAAACCAATCAATAACATTGGGAAAAGTCTGAAAATATGTCCAATTTTCCATACCTGTACTCCTCTATAAATGAAAAGGGGTAGGAGTTTCTTTTCATATTGTTCTTAGGCACCAAGTTAATTATTTGTAATTTTGTGACATTTAGACTTATTTTCTGATGTTTTTTCCATTTATATTATCATATTCATTATGTATATTATTTCCTTGGCTCTCCTACATTCTCTATCAGTTTATGTAAATGACCTATTGGCTCATTTATTGAAGTATTGATATTTTTCATTATATTCCCCAATCACTATGCAGTTACCTTATTTCCAGCTTTTTATACTACAAAATGTGCTTCTATAAATATCTTGATGTATATGGAGGCCTCTTTTTTAATAAGTTATCTCCTTGAAAAATATACCTAACAATAGAATCCATTCAACAATAGAATGCTATTCAAAAGAATGGGCATTTTAGTCACTTTATTAGCATAATACCAAATTATTTTCCATAATGATAGAATTCCATTCTAGGTTAGTGGCAAAAAAATCAGGGGCATGAAAAAAAAACCCAAAACTTAGGTTATCTCTTTCAAGTGCTTCAGTTCTCTAATCTGAAAAATGAGAGGTCAAACTAAATATTTTTAGTTGTTTTTTAATTTTGCACTTAGGATATAGCCAGTAGCCACATCCCAAAATGTCCTTGAACCTTGTGTCTATTAACCTATCTTGTCAGCAAGTAGGTAATATGCTTCGCTATAGATCCTTTGATGAAATGGCTGGACATTTCTCTAAAGAAAGCTCTCATCTTTCAAAGGTTTTTTTCCTTTACAATGCTGCTATCCTTTATAAATTGTTTCCTGGTTCTTTTCACTTCACTCTGCATTAATACATACTACCCAAAATTCTCTGAAGTTACTTCATTTCTTATGGCAGAGGCAGGGAAAGGTTCATTCCACTGAGGTATGTGAATTGCACAACTTAGGCAGTCACTATTTAAATATTAAAGAGACAATTTCAGAAACTCCCTAGGATTCTGGTCCTTTCTTCTTTTCCCTTTTAATCCACTCATCCCTGGTTTAAGGCAGTGGAGTTAAATAACTTGCCTAAGGTCACATAGCTAGGCAGTTACTCAGTGTCTGAGGCTGCATTTGAACTCAAGTCCTCCTGACTCCAGGGCCAGTGCTCTATCCACTGTGCCACCTAGCTGCCCCTCCCATATTTTCCCTGAGAAATTTAATGTATTTCTCTACTAACCTGTATTTACAACTCACCCTTGGTCTAGAAGAAATAAGGTTCATATGATGCCAACTCCCCCTACTGCCACTCATTCTTTTAGGCTTATATACTCAAACAACTCAATTAAAAAGTAAAAAAGTAAAAAGTTCCACCTCTTCTTCATTTCTATTATTAATTCCTTTCTGTACCTTTTTAAAATTCTCAAAACAGTACCAATCTTCCAATCTCCCCCCACCTCCAATTCTTGAACCTCAGCTTTTTAAAAATTCGATTTCCTTTAAGGCCCTTAATTGGTATTATATAACTGAAGGGACACTTGTTTCTCGTCTCTATAAGAATGTTAGTGCTATATCATCATAAAACTCCTTCTAATTGCTAAAATAAATTTAGCTTTCCAAGTTCTTCTATTTCAAATTATCTACACAGCTTTGATATTTTCATCTGAGATGTTTGAAAATCTTCTAATCCATTAAAGGTCATTTTTCCCCCATTAAGTTTCCTAGAATAAGTTCTTATTGGTTGCAAGCCTGTATTTTTTGCTTTCTGAAAAATTGTATTCCAAGAACAGTCATTTATAATGCCATGACTTGTTTGATTATAACTGAAAGTCTTTAGTAATTCTTTTTATTTCTGGATGTCTGATTGTTTTTTTTCCCTTTGATTTGGGAGCTTTGGATTTTAGCTATGGTACACAGAGACCCTTGCTTTTGGAGTTCCTTTCAAGAAGTCTACCTTTTCTGTGCCCTCTGGTTCTAAAAGAGAATAGATCCAGTGAAGTAATCACTTATGATTTCATGACTAGGCTTTTTTATTTTTTAATTTTTTATTATTTTTAATTAGTTAATTAGTTTGCCATTAATTTATTTATTTTGGTTTTTGCAAGGCAATGGGGTTAAGTGATTTGCCCAAGAACTTGGGTCCTCTGCGTCACCTAGCTGCCTCATGACTACATTTTTTAAAACAAATCCTGATGGATCAAGAAGTTCAACAATTCTTAAATTATACCTCACTGACTTGTATTCTAGGTCAATTGCTTTATATATATTTTAAATTTTTTCCTATTTTCTTCAATCTCTTGGATATACTGTTTGCTCCATTTTAGTTTTTAGGACTAACTTCTTGAATAAGATTTGTCTCTTACTCTGCTGAATTACTTACTCTTTTCCCAGTTCTTTCTTCAAACATTTTTACTTCATTTTTTATCTCTTGCTTAATTTCTTCTAGCTATGTAGTTCTTGTAGAAAAACTATTTCTTCCTTTGACTGTCTGCTAACAATGATTATGAATTAGACTTGAAATAATATTTTATGCAAGTCACTTTTTTTTTTCTCCCATGGTTTTTACTTATCTCTCCAGCATTTGTACTAGGGCCAGTGCCACTCTTCCAAGCTGTACTTTTGTGTAGGTTGATCAACTCTGCTTGGTCTAGTCCTCTTGAGTTTATATGCTGGCTTCTACCTCCTGGGGAAGGGGGGAAATAAATAGAGATAGAGGTCCTTGGATCTCTGATATTTACAGCGCTACTTCTGAGGAGAGAATAAGCATGACTTGTCCATATCCAAGGTTCCCATCCTAGATCATTCTGACTACCCTGGGTACTTCTCAGGGAAGTCTCCTACTTTCATCTCCAAACAGAGTTCTATTGACTGCAAGTGTCCAGTCTCTGGTCACACAAGTCTACCAAAAGGTGGGCCTGTGTGACTTGGGGGGGATTCTTTTCTATTACCATGAGTTTCTGGCTGACTTTTAGTGTATTTCTGAGAAAGAAGATGTCATTTATGATTTCTTGAGTCTTATTTGATCTGGTGTTAACTTCAGACTTCTGCTTGGATAAATATGTAGATGCTGAGTAGCTTGCCTCCAGTTCAAGCAGTCATCTTGGTAGGAAGTCCTCTTTTACATTTAATTAAAGTACTTTGCTAGTAACCAAAAGACCTGAATTATAGTATCACATATAAAAGCAATACAGGTTGTCCATTCAATTATATGTCATAATCTGGACTACAAGCATTTTTCAACTTCCTGGTTTTCTTAGATGGATAGTCAGGTCTTTTCTGAATGATATTATATCTGCAAGGTTTATGAGCTTAAAGCAACCAATATATCTCATCTAAAATAGGAGCATCTGGAAGTCTTAACCATTAATAGAAAATCTCTTAGACCTAGTCTTTGTGTTAGATCTCCTCAATGACAGTAGTAAATCCTTTTAAAGAACATATACACCTTGTTTCTTAACTAATAATCAGAGTCTATATTTTTTGTTTTTTCCCCCAAAATTATTGACCTTTTGATATATGAATGGAAAACACTTCATAAGACAGCCTTTATAACATTTTCCTCTACAAAATCAAATTTTTGTTTTAGGGTCAAGAAATAATAAGAATTAAAAAACAACAAAAAAAAATAAGAATAATGACATTACATTTTTCATATCTTTCAGGCTATCACATAGCATCAAATTGGATCCACTATAGAATACTGATTGCCATAATAGTCTACACTCAATATTAACAAATTCAATAAGAACATTCTGTTAATCTCAAGCAAATTTTATATACAACAAAAGGCAAGAATATAGAACATTAATCATTAAATTTTCTCAGGTCCTCTTCAGCTTTTTTTTAAGTTCAAGGAATTTGGAAAAGCATTTATTTTCATTTTATTTAATAAGAAGAACTTTCCCCTCTACAACTTGTATGTACCATGCCTTCAGATACTTTGAAAACTGACTTCACAATGTCCTCAAAATTAGTATGCTTTCACCATCAATATCTGTTTTATACACTTGGTCTGTTTCAACTGCTTTTCCCATCTTTCCTCTTTATTTCTACTTCCTCTATAGGCATATCAGTGACTATGATGGTTTCACTTTCCTTAGTGGTGAAACTAAATTGTTATAAAAATACTTACAGATATATTTCATCTTTTGACTAATGTGCCAGTGATAGATTTATCCTTATAGTTTTATCTGTTACTCACCAAAATGTCTTTCAATTGGTCTTACCTTCCAATGCTTCTCTGTTTATTCAGGTAGAACTCCTCATAATCTTCCACGATAATTTTCGTTAATATTTTTCATGAGATTATATTCTGAATTGTTATTGGTCAGGTAAGCATACATCTACTTGACAAATAAGTCAAATATTTGTTGACTAAGGCACCTTTGATGTTCTGATTATGGAGATTTACACTGGTAAGATCATTCCTTCATATATGTATGTGTATGCATGTATACACACACACACACACACACACACACACACACACACATACATACATCTCCCATTTTTCATGATCAATAAACTGTTTAAGTAAATGATAATGGGGGTACTTAAACTGAAGACCATATTTTTTTTTCATTTTTATTCTTTCTTTTAGGATCAGAGATACAGGCCTAGAATAAAAATCTGAAAGGTCATCTAGTACAAACTCTTCTCATTTTTCCTATAAAGAAAATGAGACCAAACTTGACCAGAATCTTATAGTGGCAGAATTAGATTTCAATTCCTGTACTCTTTGTAGAGTATCATGCTCTTTAATTTTGTATTAATTTTTATCTCTAACATCTCAGTCGTCAATGTACTTTTCTTCCATATATTTTGTATACATCTTATATGTACATGGTAGGTTTCATATTGTCTCTATCAGAATAGGAACACCTTGAGTGCAAAACTCATGTTTTGGCCTTTTCTTTGTATCCCTAGTGTTAAGCAAGAAGTCTGGAATATAATAATCATTTATTGACTTGACTACCTAAAATATTCACACTCAAGAAATTCTGGAATAATCTAACAATGATGAGTCATTTCCTATCCACTGAAACAAATTCCACTAAATTTTTTGAGATGCTAAATGATGCATGCTTGGTCCCTTGCCTTCAGCTACTTTTCTCAAAGGAAGGAGAGGAACTAGCAGGAATAATGTAAATGGAGCACTAGAACTAAATCAGGGAGACAAAAGTTCAAGTCCCATCTTATAGTTTGCTAGTTTTTTGATCCTGGGCAAGTCATTTAAGCTCCTCAATTTCCTCATTTGACCAAAGAAAATCAATTTTAGAGTAGAAAGAGTATATACATTTCTCCAGCAGAAATATAATTAAAGTGATTCATGGGTCTTCAGAAACTATAGTATTCCACAACACAGCAGCAAAGAGGTTCAGGGTTAATGAGAAGGCTTCAATACAAAACAAATAAGATTACAAATAAGAATCTAAGATGATACCAAAGAAATATGTATATGAACAAAAAACACTACTAGGAAAGTTATGAGACAAGACAAATGGATAACCAATGAGTAAAAAGCTCCCACATCACACTGCCATTCTTGCAAAGGATATCTAGAGGAATGCTGAAGGTCCCAGCAGGTTGACTAAACAAGTTGTAGTGAACTTATAGAAAGTTATGAAAAAAGAGTCATAAAGGATAGGAAGACCTGAATGAGCTATAATCTCTGTAAGTGGAAGAAGTGTCCAAGTAAAAGAAATCACAGATCCATTTGAATGTCAGAGTATAATGAGATGTAATATCTACATTATATAACAATATGTAAATATATTATAACATAAAAATATATAGGAAATAATCAACATGACAATAAAAAGCATAACAGACAAAGTGCTTTTCCTATATTTTAAATAGTAGGTAGGAGGTTTGTTGACTGTACTTTTACTCCTCTCTTCATGTAGGGCAGAATTGTCTATAGTAATAGTAAAAGAATGCAAAAAGTAAGCCAGACTATAAGAGGGCAATGACTAATTGGATAAACTATTGTGAAACTAAATGAAAGTAATGTTTCTTATTGATCTAAATTAAACTCAATTTGTGAGGGTAGGATTGGGCTACAGAAATTATTTCTTATACTATATTTAAGATACATAATATAGGGCAGTGGAGGTTATGATTGATAAAGTGCCAAGCCTGGAAACATGAAGACTTCAAATTTGGCTCAAACACTTACTAGTCACTTAATCATATTTGCCTTGGTTTCCTTGTTTGTAAAATGAGCTGAAGAAGGAAATGGAAAACTACTCTAGTACCTTTGCCAAGAAAATTCCAAAAAAGGGTCACAAGGAATCAAACATGACTGAAAATGACGAAATAACAGCATACACACTTCAATATGGACAACCTAAAGAAAGATCTCAACTATGTTCTGAAGAATCCAGGGTTTACCAGACACATAAAAGGATTCTACAGGCAACTCTAGAAGTAGAATCAAAGAATTTTTTGAAATTACTGCATATTTTTCATATTCTAAGTTTCTATGAGGACATTATTTCTAATTCTGGTAATTATAGTTCTATTCCTTCCTATTTATAAATTGTACCTTCATCATCATCCTCTATATGTATGCTTATTCCCAAATATAATCACAGAGATTTCTAAAAAGCAAAAAAAAGGGGGGGGGCCCAAGAAGGAAACAATTACTATCCCCTATAGACCAAATACTTATAAAATGGATTTGCTATGATCAAGAAAAGGAACAATATTTTTAAAAATAATGAAAAGAATTTCTATTAAAAATATCATATAGTTCCAACATAACTAGCTTAATATTTTATTGTCATTAGCACTATTTCAAATCCTCTCTTAAAATACATTTTTATATAAACTGAAAAAAACTTACTTTATTACCATTATAAATCATGACAAAAGAACATAGTCCTTTGATCAAGAGAACAGATTTGACAAAGGGGTTGCAACTTTTTATTGTTTAAATAGAAAATCTTAGGACTTCAAAAAATTTAAAATCCTTAACCAAACATTCTAACTGAAAAAAGTATGTGTGTGTTCATATGTGTATATATATGTGTGTGTTATGTATACAATTTATTGGAGAAGAACAACATAACAAATATGTGAGAGAGCAGAATGTGAATGCTTGTCAACCTTACTATTATAAAACAAGCTATAAAAGTAAAATTGCAATGGTATGACATAAATGATTCTAACTATCAGTGTTTTCACTTTACAATGAACTCTTAGAAAGTATCTATTTTTGTTAAAGATGAAATTAAGAAAAAAATAATCGTATCCTCAAAAAAATGTAAAGCTCCATGTGATTCAGAAATCCAAAGCAAATATTATTTCAAAAATCTATTTTAAAGACATATAACAGCAAATGTAAAATGTAAAAGTAAATGGCAACATAAAGTAGAAAAGGTGATTCATGTAATCTTTTACAAAAGCCTTGTAAAGATTTCCTAACTCTAAAAGTTAAGTCTGATATATTAGAATGATAAAAGTCAAAGTTATAAAAAATGGTAAAAGTTCTAAAGTTATGAAAAAATTGACCAAAAAAAGAACTGATTTCTTCAATTTCTTTCTAAATTTCTAGAATTTCTTTTTGAAGGTTAGAACTAGAACAAATTAGGTGAAGGTTACAGAGGTAGATTTCTATCTAATACAAGAAGAATCTGACAATCTGGACTATCCAACAAAGAAACAAGCTTCTCCTCTAAGTAGTATCTCTGTAAGCATCCAAAAGAAAGGGTTGGATGCCTACATTCAGGAGAAATGATTTCTGTACTGGGTAGAAGATGAGACTAGATGACCTTGTCTCATCAAATATAAAAATTCAATGATCCTATAAATATCACTGTCATGAAGGAATAAAACCAAAATACCAGTTAAGTGGAGGGAATCACACTACTGTAAATATATTCCTAAGAGCCAAAAATGACTATCAGAGGCCCAGGAAATAGTGTAACTTCTAGTCAATACTATAATAAGAAATATATTTAAACATTAATTTGAAAATAAAATCTCTTCAAGTAAAATAAGTTATATGCATAATAAATCCTAGCAAAATAGCCTCATGTACATGTACAAAAAAGTTAAATATTTTAAAACAGTTTTAGATTAAAATATTAGGGTTTTTTCCCAACATTGGCTTATTTTTAAGCTAAAAATGTTCTTTAGCATACTGAAAGCTTGAACAAATAAGCAAGTTTCAAATACCACACCACTTAGATTATATCACTTGTTTAAAGTCAACTAGTTTCTGAGTTTTAATTTTTTCATCTATTAAATGGGGTTAATAATATCTGCAAAATTTATCTTTCAGGCTTACTGCCCAGCTGATTTTCTAAAGCACAAATTTGACCATGTTATTTCTTTATTCAATAAACTCCTGTGACTCACTATTAGCAGTTAGGTAATTATTTGCAAAGTAGATTGAGTACTAGGCCTAGAATCAGAAGATCTGTGTTCAGATAGAGACACTTCAGATAGACACGCACTTCATGTGTGAACCTAGAAAAATCACTTAACTTTGTTTTGCCTTAGTTTCTTAATCTCTAAAATGGGGATAATAATAAAACCTATCTCCCAAGGTTAAGATCAAATGGGAAAATAATTGTAAATCACTTATTAACAGTTCATGACATATAGTAGGTTATATAAATATTAGTAACTATAAATATTAGTAACTGCTTCTACCACTATGACCACAACCTAATTCAAATATAAACTCCTGTATTTGGCAATCTGGCCCAACTTTCACTATCCATGTTCCTTCTCTCCATACCAATTACCCGGTCAAACTAGTCTTCTTGTTTATTTGCTGTTAATTCCCTCACCTCCCTTCTGTGCCTCTGTTCTAACTGTTCTTTCATGCCTGAGATGCATTTCTTCCTCATGTCTCTTTATCAGATATTATTAAAATTTCCAGGAAACACTACC
The DNA here is from genome assembly GCF_037893015.1 of Macrotis lagotis. Taxonomy (NCBI): domain Eukaryota; kingdom Metazoa; phylum Chordata; class Mammalia; order Peramelemorphia; family Peramelidae; genus Macrotis; species Macrotis lagotis. The sequence goes on along the minus strand of NC_133666.1, from coordinate 553,602,411 downwards.
TCCTACAGTAAGTATTTCCTGATATCCCCAAGTCCTGGTGCCATGTTCCATCCCATCATCCTGCATTTATTTTACAACTATTTTTTATAAGTTTATATAAAAGCATACTGTTTCCCTAAGGCTAAATTATAAGCCCTTTAGGGGCATGAACTGTTTTCACTTTTATCCTCAGCATCCTTTAAACTCAGCATCGAGCACACTGTCTGACAAAAAATAGGCATCTAATAGATACTTAGTGATTAATGATTTGGTCACAGACTATAACAGTTTTTAAAACTTTATATCATAATATGTGTTAGTTGTTGTGGCTGTTTTAAGTAACAGTATTAGGATTAAAATTGCTCTATCCCTGCCCACTTGTCTCCCAGCCTCTACCCAAAAGAATTCCTTGATCACAGATTAAAAACTTGAAGGGGCCTTCAAAGGTCCTCTCACTTTTATAGATGAGGAAACTGAAAGAAACAGAAGTGAAAATTTGAATTCAAATTCTCCAAATGTAAACCTAAACCTAGAACTCTTTTCTACTGTACTACTCCTTCTCAAGGTAAATTTTATTTCAATAAAAGTTAAATATTAATAAGAGTTCTACTTTGCATTTAACACTGATTGTCATTATTGTCAATATCCTTCCAAAATTTATCAATTAGTAAATGCAAAATTGACCAAATCTGATAAGAAACAAGTAAACAAATAATCATGAATCTCAATTTTAGATTTTAGATTTGTACAGAATAAACTATTTTCTAAAGTTTAAAATTATATTTACAGAATATTTTATTTCTAAATATTAAAATCAGTGATGGCTTGTTAACTTGTATTAAGATAATTTATTAAGTTTTCTTTCCATAGATGAATATTCATTTCAGAAAAATAAAGATTTTAACAGGAGAAAATTAATTTATTTTTAATATTAGTCAATCATTCATAGAAACAAACTAACCAATAATTTTAGGGGGAAAAGTTAGAATTATATTACAGGAGGAAAAATAAAGCACAAATTTCATATCATACATAATTGACAGTAAAGTGTGGAATTATTATTTCATAACTCAAAAAATAATATTTTAATGATTTATGTCAGAAATAAAGTTAAGATTTTCACTGCTAACTCAAAACATGCTGCCTAAGGGATTCTATAACAGTCCATAAAATGACTGTTTTTAAAAGCTATTGCCTGTGATATATATTTTCTTTAAAGAAATACTAGAACATATGTAGCATCAGATGTGTGTGTACTTTAAAAAACTCTGGAATGTGAAATCTAGAAATACAAATAAAGCAAGTGGCATAATTTGGGAAAGGAGTAGGGAAAAAGGTAGGATCACAGGACAAGAATGATTTGAAGGTTAATGATATTACCACTCTACCTTACAGAACCAATTCTCACTCATTGCATGACTTCAATGGAGCTCTCAGGTCTTAAGAAGATTTCTATTTACTCCAAGTGCGATTTGATGTGTTTCATGTGGTGTTTTATTCACTTCAAACTACACTTCATTTAAATGAGTTGTTATAACATTGTTTTCTATCTCTTATTTTCAAAATGTTTTTGTTTATAAACTAAGTTACTACAATATTATTGAGGAAAAACAGATTTTAAAAGACATTAAAATAGGGGTTACAAAATATTTTTGAGGTATACTCACCTATGGAAATGATAATCAAAACCACTTGCCTCAGAATGAATCAATAGCATTCCAAAAACTTGAAAAGCTAATTTTTCATTTATTCTATTAGTAAGTTTTTAAAGATTTTTATAAAAATATTCTTAACCACAAATACTTGAATTATGTTGCTAATTTATTATTCATATATTATTTTTAAAGTTTGCAGAGCACCAAGTATTTTCTCATTTCTATCTCATTCAAATAACAAAGTTTAATCTTTAAAATGTATAGACACAATTATTCATAAATATTATATTTTAAGTATTAAAAGTCTACAAAGAATATTGCAATTTAAAAGCACCACTGATATGCATACAGAAAACTAATACCAATGCCTTGAGATAAATATACCATTTTAACAAAGAAAATTTACTAGTATAGGTAATAAGTATATTCACTGAGTAGTTATTTTCATATATGCCTGTTTATTTCTGAATAAACACAAGACATGTTCCAGGACATGTTTTGATGAAACAAGAGATAGCATTTAGCTCATATGAAATATAGTATACATACACAAATATGTTAACTGAAAAAAGTAAAACTAGCCACCCTTCATAATGAAAGGCATGTGAGGAAAAGTGATGAGAAGTGTGTAAAACAAAATACTTCAAGAAGGATTAAATATATCAAAATGTGTAAGACCAATATATTTTGATAAAATTAAAAGTGCGAAATGGCAGCCATTTATCAAAAAATTCAAAACATGAATTCAAAACATTAGTTCTAACACTTAACTTAGGAAATTTTTATAAAACTGGTACTGATAAACAATGGAAATTTTTTAGAGAAGGTAGTTTGTGTTTCACTAAATCAGGCTACTTCAAAAATAGTTATGCACTATTACATTTAATCATTAATCCATCAGAATACAATACTTTGGAGAAAAGATAATTTACAACTCTTAAATAATTAGCATTACTTTTTATATTAGATAATGAAAATAGGCTATAAAAATTTTACATATGATTAACTTGTTAATGAATTTCTTATAAAAAAAGAATTCAAATGAATCATTCTTCAAACAATTCATGTATCAAACCAAAAATATGCCACAAAATTTTAATTACATGCTCTCAAAGTATGTCATAATTTATAATTACATTCATTACATATTCAAAAGAATCCATCACTATGTAAGGGATAAAATTTTTTTATAAAATGTAAACATCAAAACTTATTAATATCTATCTGAATTATAAATTTTCAAATTGAGAAAACCTCATTCAAGTAGTAAATAAATCTAAGTATTAAAGTAGTAATAAATGTCATTCCAAAATTTTAAATGATAATGAAAGAGACATGTCAGAAATATTATATTCTGTATAGTGTATACTAATCAGGGTTATCTAGTCAATGCATAAATTATAAAGGGAAATGAATAGCTAAAATAGTTAAATCTACTGTCAACCAGTAGGTGGTTCCTTATCTTAGAAAGAATTTTCTTATAAAAAGTAAAATCAAGAATGACAACTACTAGGTTCACTGAACTAGAAACATTTTTGGAAGTTTCTTTTAAGCATCCTATCAAAGTCAGATGCAAAAAAAAGTAAAGTCACCTATCAATTCTGATCCTACCAATAAGGTTTCAATTTCCAAAACTTCATTTACTAAAGAATACTCTTGAGAGTTAACATTATAATTATAACTTACACAAATTTCCCCTGTTCTGAAGTGAAATTTCTTAAACTTAATATAAAAGTATATTTGTTTTTCAAAGGCAGAATAAGTGAAAAGGAAAATAAGTTACTCTTTCTCAAGTTATACATTTTAATAAATAATACTTACCAACACATAGGGAGTTTCAGCAATTTTCCATAAATAGCAATGCTAAAAGAGGGAATAAGTGGAACAGGTAAGCAGTGTGTTCCTTTACTAGCCAAAGAGGTCAATCCTGCCTGGAAACCAAATATCTGAAAAAACAGAAAAGATCCAAATGTTCATGCAGACAAAGTTTTAATAAGCACAGGATGAAGCACGTCAGCTTCAACTTTCTGTAAAACAGCTGCACATTAAATATTTTCCAGTGCCTTATCCATCTCACACATTATCAAACATTTCCTTTTACTCAACTTGACAATTTACTCAAAACAAAAATTATGAGATTTTTTTAATTAGACAATAATACTTCTATCACACCCCTGAAATACTCCTTATAAACATGTTTTGATCTTAGAATTTTACTTTTAAATATGTCATGTTTAACCACACATCAATTTTCATTTTAAATGTTTTCCATCTATCTACTAAAATATACATATCATTCATCCTATGTTTTTGATTACATATTATACTTCATGTCAAATACATTAGTTATTAATAATCTAGTTTATGATTAAAGCAAATCTGAACAAAATATTTCAAGGAGGCAGCTAAAATAAAGTTATGACTTTCATTTCTATTTCTTTCATCTAAATCATGCACAAAAGATTTCATAGCATAACGTAAAAATACAGCATTTTGTTTTCACTTTTCTTTTCAATTAATTGTAGGGTTGAGCTCTTCCAATGAACTCGGTAAATTCCACAAAGGGAACCTTCATGTGTTTGCACTTAAAACTAACAGATCATACTAAAAATATTCTAAAGCATTTAATGAAATTCCTGAACATTATTTTGACTTTCTAGAAGAAACAAGACAACATAATATTTTAAGTAAAACTGCAAAGAATTGAACCTGATATTTCTTTTCCAATTATTTCAAATAAGGTAAAAGATAAACATTTCATAGTAGAAAAATGAACACCCAATTACAGTCCACTGATTTATTGCTTCAATATTACTTTAAAAAGAGTATATATATAGCCAGGTCCTTATGTTTTACTTATTATTTATAATTTGCTCAATATTAAGAGTATGCAAATTCCACTATTGCTAATGATTATTAACTATGAATTTCTGAACCAAAATATACAGATTTTAATTTAGTCAGCTAATTGCTAACCAATTTTCTAAAGCACTATTTTTAGTAAATATAGTCACCAGCTCTTACTTATAATCATATTACATTACTGCATATTTTTAGAAAATCAGTGTGTCTGAAAGATTCAAAATTGATAGTTCCAAATCCTTTCTTTTCAAAAGGGAAAGAAATTCATTTTTGGAACAATATTTTTTAAATATATTTTCAAGAAAAATGTTCCTTTTTTAAAATCAATTAGAGTGGCATGCAGAAGTTAAGCCTTGCCAGATAACTAGAGACAAATTCACATAAGAAACTTATCTTTAAAAAAAAGTTAAATAATGATCAAATTAAGAAACTCATTTCAGAATCTAATCTCCTCCAGAATGTAACTTTTTCAAAATATGTCAACCTCTTTTCAGTGCCTTTTTTAAATTCAAATTTCAAATTCAATTCAGTAAATAGTTAGCAGGAGATGATCCTGGGAACTGAAATTGTCTTGTTCTCCACAAAAGAAAAATTCCATTAGGCATCATATTATATTTACTAATATTTCTTAAATATTAAGTGAATTATCCTATAAATATTGATAGTTAATAATATCCACATTATGATTATGATTATTATTAACTATTTTCTAACTATAGGAACATTTTACCTAGGATTTCCTATATAACAACAATCTATTATTTGATCATACAAAATTCAATGTATTATTTCATAATTGCCCCTATTTATTCATGAATAATACATAAATAACTGTTGTGGAGAGGGAAGAAATACCCATTTTAATCTTATAGATCTACCAGAAAAAAATGTTGCAGATTAATTGGACACAGTAAATATTCTGAGATTTTTATTGGTTTGTTGTTTTCTGGGGCTTTTTAAAATTTTTACTCTAAATGTTATTTAGCAATATTTTAAAGGGGACTAGCCAACAGATACAAAACAAAACAATGACAATTTTTGATGCAATGACCTAAGACATTTAATTTGGACAAAATACTCCATAAATTACCTTAGAATGTTTCTATCAATACTCTTCCCCAAATTTGTGTAAAATTACAAAATCCTTGTAAACAAATAGTATCTCAATAAAGGTATTATGAAAGCCAGAGGAAGGTTCAGAAATCTGATTCATCAGTATGGGGAACTTCCAGTGACAAATATTCTTCCTCAAAAACATGTCAATATCTATTCTCCATGTGATAATCTTAAGGAACTCCTGGGGGACCAAGAGATTAAGTGACTCACTTATGAGTTACAAATATGAATTCTGGGATAGAGTCTGCAATCATCATTATTCTCTGAGACTGACCTTCTTTAACTGGGCCATGCTTCTTCTAATGTCATAAAATTAAAAATCTCAAAAACTAGACTAATCTCTTCATTAGCATAAGATAGTGGTTCAAATAGTCAACACAGCTTAAATGAATCATAAATTCGCCTGCAGTTCTAACAAGACTGCAACTGTTCAATCTATAAAATGAAACACTAATGAACATTCAATTATACCAAATCTGATCAAGTACTAAACAGTTCTTTTAAATAGCAAAGACTAGTGTGTGTGTGTGTGTGTGTGTGTGTGTGTGTGTGTGTGTGTATATATAAAAAATACATGAAAGATTTAAGGTAAAAAGTCTAAAAAAAAGTCACATATTCAAGTTTTCGTTAATATTCATTTGTCATCTCTAAGATACACTGCATATAAAGCAATATTAAATTGATACTTCAAATAAATAAGAGCTCACTATCACCTAAAAGACAGGAGAGTAGGAAAAATACTGGAGAGTAGAAAAAAAAGTCCCAATATTTGAGTTCAAGTTCAGCAATCACTCATTGCAGCTGTGTGATCTTATACCACTTATTTCACTATCTATATCTGTTGGTGCCTATGTCTGTATGTGCTTGTCCCTGTGTGTATGAGAGAGAGAGACAGAGAGAGACAGAGAGACAGAGAGAGAGAGAAAGAGAGAAATACTGTTTGTTCTACTGATTAAACAGTTAGAAATGTACTCTGTAATTTATAAAGTCCCATGGAAATGTAACCTTCCATCAGCAGAACTCTAAAATAAGTTTTCGGAAACTGAAGAAAATCTAATAAGGAAAAGTTTTTATAAAACAAAATCTATTTGCAGAATACTATAAGTATTGATCAGCTATGCTGACTTTTTTTTCTCTAAAAATAATTCTCTTTGTCATATGGGATGGCTATTGAGGAGGTGTAATAAGACAAATATGTGGAATAACTTAGTGATATAAGAAAAAGAAAACAATAAAATAAAAATTTAAACTCTCAAAAAACTACATATGTAAAATGGAGAATAACAAAAAAAGAAGGTAAAAATGTAGTTGAAATAATTTTATAAAAAATAAATCATTTTGGGCGGCTAGGTGGTGCAGTGGATAGAGCACTGGCCCTGGAGTCAGGAGTACCTGAGTTCAAATCTGGCCTCAGACACTTAATAATTACCTAGCTGTGTGGCCTTGGGCAAGCCACTTAACCCCATTTGCCTTGCCAAAAAAAAAAAACTAATAAAAATAAATCATTTTAAAGTCTGTCAAGAAAGTATCTGGGGACATCAGAATAATATGAAAGCTCAAGACAATATGTAAACATAGGTACATTCCCAAAGAGAAACATCATGATCAGATAAGCTGCATACAATATGAAAAGTACTAATGACAAAAGACAATTCCCCAGTTCCTGATGAAAAAGTTAAGAAAGTGAAATGTTCCTGGAAGATCACTCCTCCCTCTAAGATGTCTTAGCCTGGAAGTTCTCTCTGGCCCTTGTGACCTCTTCATCTGATTAGTCAGTTCTTCCCAGAGCTTCCATTTTAAGCAGTGTCCAGCCTGGTCATGCCTACTCCTTCATTCCTCTCTAGACATCTTTTAGATGTTATCTTCCTCCACTAAAAATATAGCCACCTTGAAGAAACTTTTTTGTTTTGTGCTTATATTTGTAATCCCAGTGCTTAGCATATCTGACACATAGTAGCTGCGATTATATTTAAATCTTTATTCCCCTCCTCCTCTTCCTTATACAATAAGTCATGCTCCATACTTACTACCAAGCTACCAAAGTGATGTTCCTATAGTGTTGGTCTGACCATGGCACTCCCCTCCTCAATATATCCTAATGGTTCCCTATTGTCTCAAGGGTCAAAAATAAACTCTTGTCTAATTTTTAAAGTCTTTCACAACCTGACTCCAATCTATCACTACAACCATTTCTATACTCTATAATCCAGCCAAACCAGTCTCTTTGCTTCTTCAACCATGGAACTCCAAGTCTCATCTCTGTCTCTTAGTTTTGACTGTCTCAAAGCCCAGAATACATTGACACCTTACTTCCACCTCTAAAAACTCCTAGATACTTTCAAAACTCTGTTCAAGGATATTGTTTACATGATACCTTTCCTGTTGGGACTAGACATGGTAAAATCAGGAGTCCTAAACAGAAGTTGCAAAGATGCAAATTTAAGCTGGATGGCAGGAAAAATTTACCATATATCAGAAGAATAACTTTCTAACAAAAAAAGAACTATTGAAAATATGGATTTAGCCAGCTCAAAGATAGTGAATTCACAGGAGACTTTAAAGCAAAGGAATCCTGGCCACTTTTCAATAATGTCATAGTAATGAATCATCATTTAAGTATAGGTCAGACTAGATGGTTTCTGAGATTCTTTCCAACTACAAAATCCTATGAAGCTAATACAATGACAATGACAATAATACAAGAAATTCTAGCATTTAAATAGTGTTTTATATTAAATAGTGTTTACAAAGCACTTACACATACTATCTCATTTTATCTTCACAAGAACCTTGGGTGGTAGATGCTATCTTTCTTTCCAGTTTATGGACAAGACAATAAAGGCATATATATTTTAAATGACTGACCCCAAATTACAAAACTATTATATCTAGATCAAATTTGAACTCAGATCCTCCTAATTCCAGGTCACTGTTCTCTCCATTGAGTCATCTATTTTTTCAATGGTACAGTCATACTTATAGTCAACTACATTCAAACCCTGGAGTAACCCTTGATGCTTCCCTTTTACTTCATTCCACATATCCAATCAGTTGTGAAGTCTGGTTATTTCAGTCTCCAAACCACCTCACACAACCTTTCCCTCAGCTCATTTCACTGCCACCCTAGAACTGGTGTTGAATGGATAGATACTTTGAGGAGGGAAGGGCGAAAGAAAGAAGGGGAAGTGGGGGGGGGGGGGCAGAGAGACAGGGAGAGGAGATGACAGAGATAGAACCAGAAACAGAGCCTGAGTGGGGAGGTAGGAAGGGAAGGAGGAAAGACAGAGACAAAGAGAAAGCATTTATTTAAGAAAATGGTCCAATCTTTAAAGGAGCTTACATTATAATGGAATAAAAACACATAAACAGAAAATAAAAAGCAAAAAAATAAGAGGGTGGGCAGGGAGGGTAACTGGGTGTGCATTTCCTCAAATGGAGGTTCAGGTAGGAATTAAACCAATGAAATGAGAAGGTCACTGGGTTAGAAGTATGGCCAAAATAAAAAGGTAGCTTAGAAGAAGCTGGCAAGTATAATAAAGAGCACATGAAAAAACTCTTTTCTGACTTCTTTCAATCCTTTCCAAAAAGATTTATTACTCAATACCATCATCACACCTTTTTTATTTGTGGGGAAGAGGAGAATGGAGGAACAAATTGGAATGGTTTAGACCATCCAAACTGCACTATTCATTGACTCTGTAGAATGATAGGTTCTCTTCTGTAAAGACTGTATATATAACTATATATATGTAACTATATATATAACTATATATATAACTGTATCATTGTAACATTATTAATTGATATGCACCTGGGGGAGCCAAGTCTAGAATAGTCTTTATAATGGTTTATTTTCATTGCAACGACTTATAAACTTTATAAAGCCCAAAAATATATGTAGTGAACCAATATAGACAGATGATCTATTTGTGTAGTCTCCTAATTTCTCAGCAATTTACTTGGTTTAGAGCTTCCAAGTAATTTTTCTTCAATTTACTATTTGATTTTACAGTTTCCTATTCACATAAAACCTATATTTCCTTAGGTATACATTGTCTCTGCTTAAACTATACATCTGTGTTTGCTTAGCAAATAAATTCAAGTGTTGAGCAATAAATGTATCTTTTAATGCACCTGCACTGGGATTGATTACTTGTAATATAAAAGGATTGTAACAGGGAAGAGATTGGCCAACAGTGACCACCCCCAATAACACTCCTTTTACAACCAGACTTAAAAGGATTACAAAAAGATTATCCCTTTGCTTTAAGAAATTAACATCCATTAAATGAGAGGAGGATGAAAAGTAAAATCCACTGGTCGTCAAAGAAAAATTCTTAGTTTCAAGAATTTTTTTTACTGAAAGAGTTCATATAAATATATTACATAGCCTAAATAAAGGACTACTTTGTACTTGTTAGGAATAGTGTTACCATCAAATAATAAATAATAGAGTTGGCATTTCTTACCTTAAGGTAGCAGTGTGCATAGCAATTATGAAGCAGGTTGTCAGAAGGCTGGCTAAGGCTACTGACTGTGTGTACCAAGTGTTCAGCATACATAGGCATAGAATGCTCCAAATTAATTTTATCTACAAGTATCTGAATAGAAGGTAAAGGTCGTAATGGTTGAAAATTTGTAGCACTCATGAAACTACTGGAGTTCTAAAAAGAAAAATAAATGCATATACAATTACTGTTGAATAAAGAACTATATAGTAGCCAGTTAGTCAATAAACATTTATTTAATGCCTACTATGTGGGATATTAAAAGGGTTTTAAAAAAGGGTTTAAAAAAAAATGTGGTCCCTGCCCTCAAGTTCACAATCTGATTTTCATAATCAATGTCTCAAAGATTTAGATTGCTTCAATTTAAAGCAGTATCAAATCAATACATTATTAAAGTAAAGTGGTATGGTATACTCAAAAGCATACTGGACTTTATATTAGCTGATTTGGGTTTTAGTCTCGACTCTCCTTTTGTTGAGGCTGACTTGTTCTCAATCTTTGACTTTTTATCAACCTAGATGGAGTTTTCTTGGCAGAGATACTAAAATGGTTTGCCATTTCTTTCTCCAGCTCATTTTACAAAAATGAAAAGAAAAACTAAAACAAAAAGGGTTAAGTGACTTGCCTAGACTCAAAAGTTAGGAATTAGCTGAGGTCAGACTTGAACTCAGGAAGATGAATCTTTCTGACTCCAAGCCAGGCACTGTATCCATTGTACCATCTCTAGTTGCTTCAAGTTCTGCTAGACCAAAATATGATTGAATTGTATTATTCTCATTTTAGAGTTGAAGAAATCAAGACTCAGAGCATTTAAGTGACTTGCCTTTTGGCTCTGCAACTATATATTAAAAGGAAAATCATTTAACTTCGAGTCTTTATTTCTTCATCTCTAAAATGAATTCAATATTACAATTCTATCACCTCTTAGAGGTTGTAGAAATTCCTTTATACACTGTAGGATACTATATTAAAACCATTACATGAAGCATTATCTTTGAACAGTACTATAAAGTCCTTTAGTGGGTGAAGGCCTTAAAAACTCATTTTAACAGGCCCTTGCTGAGTACAACCTGAACCACATTAAAATGCAATTGGAAAATATTTGACAAAAATAAGTAAAAATGCAATACAACATAGATGACATTAATGTGCAGTTTTCTAAGTCATTATGTTGATAAGAATGCATTTTCCTTTGAGTTTGACACTACTGCTTTTGAGGATTTCAAGTTACCATAAATTGATCTCTAGCCATATAAACAAGTATCACTGAGTTCCCTAGAATACATGAGAAATACCTGAATGGATCTGACTCTCAAGAAATAGCTTATCCTGAGCCTCTACACAACTCAGTTTTCTAGAATGGCTCTGATTGCCTTTTCTAAGGCTTCTGGGTAGCCCTCTCAGAATCTGAGCCAGGAAAAAATTCATGAAGGTGGTAAATGATTCCCAAAACGCTTTGGAAAATGTACCAGGAAATCTGGAAGGTCTTAACCGATAATTCAATGAGGATTCACAAAGAACAGCAAATTGAATTCACTCAAATACTAAAATTATCAGAGGTGATAGCAACACTGACAATTACAATAATACAAATACAATTACAATAATATCATATTGTAATAGAGTCAAGTAGCCATTTCATAAATGTTTCTATAGATTTGTGAAGAGATAAATGAAATAAGGGATATTTGTAGATTTGTCTGGATACTTAACTCACTATGCCCTCCTGAGAAGCACCAAGTAGGCCAAAAACCATGGAATATCCAAAGGTTTAATTACCTGTTCCGGGAGCTCCAAGATTGAGTCTTCTACCTATATTACCCATGTTAAGTGCTTAAAATGACTTTTAAAAAGGTCCTGCTTAGTAAAGATATATAAACTAGTTACCTAACTAGTTCCATATCAATAGGTAAAGAGACTGAAAAGAGAAATCTAATCAACAAGAAGGGAAGATAATGTTTAACATTTTCTTCAACTCTTTAATCATATAATTTATTTAATTAAATGATACCTAATAAGTATTTTGAAAATGGTAGCTAGAAGGAAGTACATGGTATATCATAAATACTGATGTGACTGCTTTAATTCACAATCCCTCTTATACTTTTTTGATAATTCTTAGTGTAAAAGATCACAATTATTTTTATATATATATATATATATATATATATATATATAATTAAAGCTACATAGATATTAAGTTTAAAATGTTATACCCAGAATATAAAATGTTATATTTGAATTTTTTTAAAAAATTATAAATATAGGAAAACATATTGTCATACCTTTTCACCCATAATAACAGGAAGTAAATGACCCAATAAGTTGAATTCAGCCATGAAGACTGTAACAGTACATTTAAGGATAGTAACACAAGTGAGTCGAGTAGGAATATATTCCTCCAGAGTTGCTATTTCTTCAGTGTTTGGAATGCTTTTATTTTCATCCACAATATCTAAAACAAAATATGACAAAAATTCAGTCAAAAAAACAAAACAGAAAGAAAATTCCCTTCAATTAGGTTAGGAGGCTATATTTTTTTCTGTAACTGTGGTAATATTTTTATTTCCAAAAAAATTATTTTCCCCAAATCCATTCATACATGACCTAAAATTGTTTTTCTTTTAACAAATACCAATTATACAATAAAAGTTAGACTATTTAGATCCAGACTAATTTTCACTAAGCTCAACTCATTCTTTTTATATTGTTTTACACCCACATTTTTTTCACTAACTAGGCTCCTTTCCAGCTGCCTACAAACAAGACCATATTTCCCATAACCTTTAAAAATAAATCACTAAATTCTACCACATTCTCTTCCAATTTCACCCTTTTTTTTACAAATTCCTAGAAAGTTTCCTCTCCCTATTGCCTCCACTTTTCTCTTCTCTTGCTTACTTCTTGACCCTAAGCATATCATTTCCAATGATGGTACTCACTGAAATTGCCCTCTTCAAAGCTACCAGTGATTTCTTAATTTACAAATCTGATGGTCTTTTTCTCTACCTTATTCCTTCTTGAGAAGGCAACTAGGTGACTCAAAAGAGCAGAGGAAGGTATAGCCACAAGCAAAATGTTGGCAAGTATCTAGCTCATTGCCTGGCACATAATGTCATTGCTGTTCAAGAAGTGCATCTTTCTGAGTTCAAATCTGATTCCAAACACTATTAGTTGTGTGACCCTGAAGAAGTCATTTAACCTTGTTTGACTCAGTTTCCTCATTTGCAAAATGAGCTAGAGAAGGAAATAGCAAACCACTCCAGAATCTTTGCCAAGAAAACAGCAAATGAAGAGTTGGACACAACTAAAAATGACTCAACAACAGCATCCTTGATTCTGTTGAGACAGCAACATCAAAGAAATTCAGACATGAATGAGTTTCTGGGGTTCTGCTTTCTTGTGATTATCCCACTTGTCTGACCAAATATATTCCCAATTCCCTTAATATAGACCTATGGCTTTAATTCTTTTTCCTGGGAGAGCTCTTCCTCTCTCTACATCTTCTCTCTTGATGATTTCATCAAACTCAAATGAGATTACTCTCTACTGTTTACTATCATATATACAATTCCAGTCCTAATTTATCTTTTAAACTTCAATTCCACACAATTAATTGCTTATTGCACATTCCAAACTAGGTGTTTCATATGGTTAAGTAAGCAAAACTTCTTTTTTTTTTTGGAGAACTGTTTATAGTTTTTGATCTCAAACTCAATTGTCCAAACAGAATTCACTATTATTCTCCCCCACATCTAGCTATTCTCTATATTTCCCTATTGCTGAGACACCAGGAACATTCCTATCAGGTTTTGCAACTGCAATACAATCCCCAATTCATTGCTCACTTCACACATCTAATCAGGTGCTAGATTTCCATCATTCTTATATCCATAACATCTCTTCCATATAACCTCTTTTCTCCACACACACTAGTTTAGTACATATCCTTTGCAAGAACTATTGCAACAGCTTTCTGATTGGTCTCCCTGTCTTTTTTTTTACTTTTTTTAGGTTTTTGCAAGGCAAATGGGGTTTAAGTGACTTGCCCAAGGCCACACAGCTAGGTAATTATTAAGTGTTTGAGACCAAATTTGAACCCAGGTACTCCAGAGCTGGTGCTTTATGCACTGTGCCACCTAGTCGCCCCACTGTGCCACCTAGCCACCCCAAGGTCTCCTTGTCTTAAGTCTCTCTCCCCATTCAACTCTGTCCTCCACAAGAGTGCTTTTCTGATCATGGCTTATGCCTGCTAATCTATAAACTTTAGTGGCTCAATAACATCTATAGGATCAAGTATAAACTTACTCATTTGACATACAAAAATCTTTTCGACATGGTCTCAACAAATTTTGCCAGCTTAATTACATGTTACTCCTTTACACATATTCTATGGTCTCATCATACAGTCACTCCTACCCAGAACACTGTGAGGCTCAAATGAGATAGCTGATATAAAGCATTCTGTAAACCCTAAAGTACAATATAAAGGTATTATTATTGTAATTGTTATTATTATATTATTGTTGCTGTTGTTGTTACTATTAGCCTTTAGTCACAAAGACTCATTTCTTCAACTTCCTAATATATTCTTGCAGAGCTCAAGTAATAGTTAAAGCGCATTTGAAGAGGAAGGTGATTCTATATGTTTAACAAGGCTATTCAAAGTTAAAAAAATGAACACAGTTACATGTTTTTAAATTTAATCTACAATTATTAAAACTTTTTTTTAATGTGCTTAAGCATTGATTTGTAGCTACTACAAATTCCTGATATGTAAATGCTCATACTGAAAAATTTAATGGCTCTCACAAACTCATTAAGGCTGATTCCAACAGACTACCATTCCTATGGACCAAATCTATGTTATCCCTTCATGCCTGGAACACTCTCCCTGTACTTCATGGAACCCCTTTGTTTCCTGAAGGATTAAATTGAAGACCCATATTTTGCCTGAGACATTTTATGATTCCCTTCAGGTGCATATGTTGCGTTGTATTGTGTGTGTATATGTGTGTTTACTTCTCCCCTATTAGAATGCAAACGCCAAAGGATTTTTTTCTTTATATTCCCAGAATCTAGAAGAATGGCTGACACCCAGAAGATATTTAATAAATGCTTACCAATAAGTTAACTTAAACTTCTTTGTCTAAGAATGGGATCTCTGGAGCAAAGGTAATGTAATTTATACTATCATTAAGAATAATTACCCTGCTCACCAACAGAACCTTAGTATGCCTTTCTAACATAGATCTTCTAATATTGCCTATTACCATCTTTTCTCATCTGTGAAAAGTTGCTATATGTGAGTGACCTTATATTTCTTTCAGGGCAGGCAGGTGGCCCAAGTGGATAGAGCTCTGGCCTTGCAATCAGGAAGACTGGAGTTCGAATGCAGCCTCAGAAACACACTTGTCACTTACTACCTGTATGACCTTGGGGAAGTCACTTAGCCCTGTTTGCCATGCATCCAGGGCCATCTCCAATTGTCCTGATTCATATCTGGTCACTGGACCCAGATGGCTCTGGAGGAGAAAATGAGGCTGGTGACTTAGAACAGCACCCCCCTCACTCAAATTCACTTCATGTACACAAGCACCTTCCTTGATGCCATGGTCTTCTTTGAGAACAAAATATAAACAACACCATCATATTTCTTTCAATATTAGTGATTTCGTACAATCTTTTCATATGGTTAAATTAGCAATTCATTCCTGAGAACTATTTAGATCTTCTGACCATTTTGCAAATGGCATCTGGTAGCTGCTACTGTCAAGTGACAAAATATCAGTTAGCTTACAACAAGGGCAACATCCAGTTCAGAAGGGAAGATAGAAGTTTATTCTGTAGAGAAAAGGGATGGAGTAGAAAATTAATGGAGAATAAGGTTTTGCTGAAGACAAATCCAATGACTGACCACTGTGCCAAATATGGGATGTGATATATCTTCTCAACTCCTAGCTGGTTAAAACCTCCTGTTGTGAGGTCAGATCTGCCCACTTTGGAGACCACTGATTTGAAGAATAACTATACTAACATTAAAGTGAATTCAGGATATGTACCTTTCTCCCCCCCCTCCAAAAAAAAACAAAGTAATTGTTTTAGGGAGCACAAAGAATAAAAGGGATTCAGAAAAGGCAACATAGAGGAAATGGCTCTTGAAGAAAACTAGGGGTTCCAAGAGGCACAGGAAAGAAGCATTTTAGAAATGATGAAAGTGGAAGCAATATGTGTTGAGGTAGGGATTGGAATGTCTGAAGAGAAGAAAAATGTGTTTTATTGTTTTGAGTGATGCTATGAACATCTGCCCCACACAACATCATGCAGGAACAAATACTGGATTTATTCTACCCAAATATAAGTTTATACTCATACTGAAAAATTATTCATGATCTTATCCTATTGAATGTAAATGGTCACACTTCAACAAATTCATGGCAATTATAGACTCAATAAATAGATGTTTTGCCTTATCTTTCATTAGAAATATGTTTAAAAGATTTATTATCTTTTCACATAAAAGTATATTAGAACAGAACATTTAAACTCTTTGAATTTCATGCATCTTAAATTCATGGCACTAAAAACCTAGCAGAAAATTTCTGTCAACCACAAGAATACCAAAGGGTCTATGAAATCATGAGAATAGTACTCATGTATGACAAATAAAAAGGCTATTTTTAAAGAAAAAGACAACATGTAGTTTCCACAATGTTTTATTTACTACATTATCTCCACTAAACCTTTGCCCCATACCTTCAAAGCAAATATTACACCTAGGAATAAATATCATCCACATTAAAAAAGACACAGTACATGAACAAAATATTTAGGAAAGTGAAGTAACAGAGAAAGAGAGAAAATACAGTTGAACACTAATTTAATTGGCAGTTGAATGAACATCAAAGTAAAAAACTTACCTGGTTTTAGCCTACTATAAGGTTCATATTCATGTTCCAAGGCACAAACAATCATCTTCAAAATCCTGTGCACTGAACTGCTATCCAAACGAAGATCAAGAGGACCTACAACAAGACTTTTAGTGGACTTCTCCTGAATATTTCCCAAATCTTCACTTTTTGCTGAGGGGAGATCTTGTTGATTTCCAGGTGCTAGGTAAATACACATATATATTTCATAATTAACATAAACATTAATTCACATTGCAAGGCACATAACTATAAAATTTTTAACTTCTCATGATTAAGGGTCTGTTCAAATATCATTTGGAATAACTAATATTATATTTCAATCTTTATTTAGATCAAATAAACATATTATTGCTAATGGCACCAAACCAACATATCTCAAAACTAGGGCTCTTCCCAATACATTACACAAATAAGGATGTGGAAGTGAAGCTTCATCACACTAAATTTCCCAACATTATCTAAAAAAATATAAACTCTAGAAAACTCAAGTTTTATATTGCACTGAAATTCAATTATACAATTTCAAATCAATGAAATTGAGTGAAACGTTATCCTCATTTTCATGATGAACTGATCAATAAACATAAAACTATAATCATTTTCAATACACAAACTTTCTTCAAGATCATCTAGTACAATAATTGTGGCAAAAGAAGCAAGATGTTATCTTCAAATCATAAGCCAGTGACTGACTTCAACTCTGGCAAAACTCTAGAACGAATTATTAAAGAAGGAATCAATAGTTAATAAACATCAATTAAGCACCTACTATATGCCAAGTACTATGCCTGGCACCGAGGATACAAGACTGCCAATCCAATGGGGAAAAAAAAAACACTGGAAGTTGAGAAGGGAGGGAAGGAGGAAAGGGTAGACGAAAGAGGAGAAGCTCTCAAAGTATTGCAGCAAGGTAAGAAATGGGGATATGTCTGTGCTGAGCGCTCACCTTAAATGAAGGTTTAAAGTTCTTGGCCCTACTTTCCAATGAGACAGTCCAAAGTAGTAATCAGGTAAATTACCAAAGTTGGTACTTTACAGAAATAATGACAAGAGGTAATATATAAACACTTGGAAAGTAAAGCAATGATCACTGAAAGAAGGATGCATAGTTTAATAAGAACAAGTCATTTCAGAATAGCTTCTATTTCTTTTTTGGTAGATCAGGTAAATTCTACCTGAATTTCAGCAAAAAATTTGATTAAGTTTCCTATGGGATTCTTGTGCTAAAGGTAGGAAAGACGATTAAAAGTGCCAAAGATGTCCAAAAGGAAAAAACTCAGAGACCTTGAACACAAGTAGATAAATCTACAGGGGGAAAAAAAGGCAGAAGGAAATACAGTATCCAGATATAACAGTTAAGGCAACTATGAATAAATACTGCAAAAAAGAAAAAAAAAAAGAGGACTCTGGATTGAGAAAGGAAAATGATGAGAGTAGTATTTTTAGCCTGTGGAACAAAAGTAAAGGCAGATTAGAAAAAAATGGAATCTTTAATGGAAGGTTTCTCCAAAGAAACAAAAGAGAGAACAATAGGACAGGAAATAAAGGACATGAAGGGAAGCAAAAAAAAACCCAATGATATTAAAAGTAAATCTGCATACTCTCTTTGTAGTGGCTAAGAATTGAAAATCAAAGGAATTTTTATCAATGGGGAATGACTAAGAAAGCTATGGTACATAGCATTGGAATAATGGAATATTATTGTGCTATAAAAAATGACAAATGGGATGATTTCAGAAAAACCCAGAAAGATTTAAATGAACTGATGCATAGTGAAGTAAACAGAACCAGGAAAACATCATACATAGTAACAGCAATACTGTTCAATGAATAACTGTGAATGACTTAGCTATTCTTAGCAATACGATGATCTAAGACAATCTCAAAGTACTAATGATGAAGCATATTATCTGCCACCAAAGAAAGAACTAAAAATGATTAAATATGGACTGAAGTATGCTATTTTTCATTCTTTTATTTGTTCTTTTAATCAAGTCTTCTTGTACAACAAAATGGAAATGTTTTACAAAATTAGAAGTTAATATGGAAATGTTTTACACAATTGCACATGCAATCTTATCTAATTACTGTCTCATGGGAAGAGAGAGGGAGGGATAGAATTTGAAATACAAAAATTTAAATAAAATGTTAAATAAAAAAGTAAATATGCTCACTATAAAGCAAAAGACACACATCTCAAAGACAGGATTCACAGAGATAACTTAAGGATGATAGATCTCCAAAAAGAACATGACAAGACAAAGAACGAAATAATACAAAAGAATCATTCAGAACTTCCAAACACAGATTATTAAAAACCAATCAAAAAATTCAGATTGCCTCCAGGAAAAAAATCTAAGACTGCAAGACTCACAGTAACTCAATTTAACAATTTCTGATTATAAGATTTTTAATCTAATAAGAACTTTTTACCTAATATGAATTTTGATTTTAAACTAGGAAAGCTAATAAGATGAATGCAACGTAGGGGGCGGCTAGGTGGGGCAGTGGATAAAGTATCAGCCCTGGAGTCAGGAGTACCTGGGTTCAAATCCGGTCTCAGACACTTAATAATTACCTAGCTGTGTGGCCTTGAGCAAACCACTTAACCCCATTTGCCTTGCAAAAACCTAAAAAAACAAGAAAAGATGAATGCAACGTATACCATCATTTTCACAAAAACAACATCAGCATCAGATAGGGAAGACCAAAAAATAGTTTATTTGAGGCTTAATATAAGTCAAGTAGTAGAGCAATCAAGGAAACTACTGCAATGTTAAACTAATTGAGTAAGGTATAGTGTTCAGGACCAAAGAGCTGATATTATAGCTATATTGTGCTCTGGTCACCCCAATCTAGAATAAAGTCTTCAGATATGGATACATTTTAGAAAGGATAATATGGATAGAAGGTATATTGAGATTAAAAGTCTGCAGTGACTCAATATAATGCTACATGAGTATGAGAGTTAAAGAACATGCAAATATTTAGCCTAAAAAAAACTAGAGGAAGGGAGCTAAGTATTTGAAGAGGGTTCACAAAGAGAAGGAATTAGACTTAATCTCCTTGACCATGAAGGGAAGAACTAGGAACAACTGACTGAAGTTGCAAGGAGCAAGTTTATTCCTAAGATAAATACTTTCTATCAATATCTGCTATCATAAAATGGAACTTTCTCCTTTGTTAAATAAGTACCCCCTTAACGAGATTGCTTTTAATATTCATTTTTGGTTCTTAAATTCTCTCCTTGCCTTTAGCTCTTTTTCCATCAACTGAGAAGGCAAGCTTAGTGTTATTCATTAAATATGTAAAATCATGAAAAGTATATTTCCTTATTAGCCATATTGCAGAAAAAAGCAACAAAAAAATTTTAAAAGGAAAAAGTATGCTTCGTTCTGTATTCAAAGTTCATCATTTCTCTCTCTGGAAATAGACAGTATTTTCCATCATTTGGAATTGTTGTGGACCACTGTATTGATCAGAATAGCTTTCACAGTTGATCACACTACATATTACATATAATCTTCTCCCAGTACTGCTCACTTCACTTTGCATGAGTTCATATTAGTATTCCCAGGTTCTTCTAAAATCATTCCCTTCATCATTTCTTATTTCATCACAATCATATACCATAACTTGTTAAGTCATTTCTCAGTCAATAGGTATCCTTTCAACTTCCAATTCTTTACCATCACAAAAAGAAGTGCTATAAATATTTCTGTACACATAGTTCTTTTTCTTTTTACTTTGATCTCTTTAGGGTACAGAACCAGTAGTAGTACAGTTGGGTCAAAAAGTACACAAAGTTTTATAGCTCTTTGGGCATAGTTCCAAATAGTTCTCCAAAACTATTGGATCAATCAACTAGAAATTTTTAATCAAATGTCATATGACCAATAGTCAGGAATTCTGTACAATAGGTTTTTCAAATATAATGAAAACTAGATAACCTTTAAAGTTCCTTTATATGCTGAGATTTTGTGATTCCTTTGCCCTCAAATAATAAAACTATGAAAATCAGTAAAAACTCTCAATCATTCCTCTAAATATGTCAACTACCTATTGGATACCTCCACCCAGATGCCATACAATTTCTTCAAACTCAACATGTCCAAACTGAATTTGTCACTTTCTCATTATAAAATCTATCTCTCCTCAAAATGTTCATATTTCTACTGATGGAGTCACTTGTCTTTCCAATCAACCAGGTTCAAAATATCAGAGTCTTATTTGATTCTTCACTCTCCTGCATATATCACCTTCAATCAAATTCTGTAAATTTGACCTTCACAATAATTCTAGTACCCAATCCTACTCAAATTGATACTACCCTAATTTAGGGACTCATCACCTTTTACCCAGACTACTGTAATGTATTGCAAAGAACTCCAAATTAGTCTGCTGAGCCAATCCTAGTTCCTCTACAATCTATTGCAAACAAAGCTTCTAAAATAATCTTAATGCACAGACCAAACCATCACTCTTCTAGACCAAAAAACCTTCAAAGGCTCCCTATTGCCTATAGGTTAAAATACAAATTTCATATAACATATAAAAATCTGCCCTGATATCCTAGAAGCAGAGGTAAAATAGACATTTAAAAAATATTCCAATCAAGTCATGAAAGAGATAGCAAAATAAAAACAACCAAGAACAATTATAGTCAAATTCCAAAACTCCTAGGTCAAGGAGAAAATATTACAAGAAATCAGAAAGAAAAAATTCAAATATCAGGGAGTCACAGTCAGGAATAAACAAGATTTACCAGATTCTACATTAAAGAATTAGAGAGGATAGAATATGATATTTGCAAAGTGAAAGGAACAAATATTATAACCAAGAATCACATAGCTCATAAAACTAAATTTAATCCTTCAGGGGGAAAAATGGTCATTTAGTGAAAGGACTTTCAAGCATTCCAATAAAAAGGCCAGAGCAGAAGAAAAAAATTGATCTTCAAAACAAGATAAAAGAGAAAAAAAAGGTTAAAAAGGAAAAAGAAAATGCAAGGGATTCAATAAGGCTAACCTGTTTGTATTCCTACAGAAAAAGATAACCCTTAAGAATTGTATCAGAATGAGTACAATTAGTAAACGATGTGAGTATAAGGTGACTTTGATAATATTAAAAAAAAAAAATCAAAGGAAGAGAAAGAGGAATACACAAGAGGAGCAAAAGGAAAGAAAAAGTAGCATAAGGTAAATTATGTCACATGGAGAAGTGCGAAAAGTCCTATTAAAGTGTAGGAGAAGACTGGGAGTGGGAGGCAGGAAGTATTATCATTTGACCCTTATTCTCATCAGTTTTGACTCAAAGAGAATATAACATATAAAATCAGTTCCATGTAGAAATATAATTTACTAATAGGGAAACAGAAGAGGAAGAGATTTTAAAAAGATGAAACAGGGGTGGGGGTACAGACAGAAGAGTGACAGATAAAAAGACCAGAAACAGAACATTGGTGAAGGGGGTAAGAGTGAAAGAAGAGAAGGATAAAAAGTAAGAAAACTTGGATGGTAGGAAATGCAAAGTTAACAATCATAACTATGAATGGGAATGGGATGAAATCACCCATAAAATAAAAGTGGATAGCAGAGTGGATTAGAAACCAGAATCCTACAATATGTTGTTTTAAAAAAAACTTGAAGCAGAGAGACAAACATAGAGTAAAGGTTTGGGGCTGGGGCAGAATCTATTATATTTCAGCTAAAGTAAAAGAAAAGCAAGGTAGCAATCATAATCTCAGAAAAAAGCAAAAATTAAAATAGGCTTAATTAAAAGAGATGAGGTAGGAAATTACATCTTGCTAAAAGTTACCACAGCCACCGAGCATGGAGGTTGTTGGGTCGCAGCTCAGGTGCCACTAACGCTAAGGGCATGGCTGATCAGCTGACAAAAGAGGAGATTGCAGAATTCAAAGAAGCCTTTTCACTATTTGACAAGGATGGAGATGGTACTATAACAACAAAGGAATTGGGAACTGTAATGAGGTCACTTGGGCAGAACCCTACAGAAGCTGAATTACAGGATATGATTAATGAAGTAGATGCTGACGGCAATGGCACAATTGACTTTCCAGAATTTCTGACTATGATGGCAAGAAAAATGAAAGACACAGACAGTGAAGAAGAAATTAGAGAAGTATTCTGTGTTTGACAAGGATGGCAATAGTTATATTAGTGCAGCAGAACTTCACCATGTGATGACAAACCTTGGAGAGAAGTTAACAGATGAAGATGCTGATGAAATGATCAGGGAAGCAGATATTGATGGTGATGGTCAAGTAAACTATGAAGAGTTTATACAAATGATGACAGCAAAGTGAAGAAATTGTACAGAATGTGTTAAATTTCTTGTACAAAATTGTTTATTTGCCTTTTCTTTGTTTGTAACTTATCTGTAAAAGGATTTTCCCCCCCCTACTGTCAAAAGGATATGCATGTGTGGTAATTAGGACTTCATTCTTCCATGTTTTTCTTCCCCTTATCTACTGTCATTGTCCTGAAACTTTATTTTGGAAAATTGATCAAGTAAAAAATATGTTGCATGTGGCTTATATCTAAGCCCTTCTGCACATCTAAACTTAGATGAGTTGGTCAAATGAGGGAACATCTGGGTTATACCTTTCATTTTTTTTTAAAGAAGTGGTTTTCTTTAGGAGCTGTCAGCACGTTGTTGTTGAAGTGTGGAGTTGCAACTCTGCGTGGACTATGGACAGTCAACAATATGTACTTAAAGTTGCACTACTGCAAAACGGGTGTATTATCCAGGTAATCACACACTATTTTTTTGTACTGCTGGTCCTGTACCAGAAAACATTTTCTTCTATTGTTACTTGCTTTTTAAACTTTGTTTAGCCACTTATTTAAAAAAATCTGCTTATGGCACAATTTGCCTCAAATCCATTCCAAGTTGTATATTTGTTTTCTAGAAAAAGTTACCACATAAAGATAAGATTAATAAAACTGAAAATAAGAAAGCTATTGTGATAATAATTAAAACTAGGAGCTGATTTCATGAAAAAACAATAAGATTGATAAACCACTGGTTAATTTGATTTTCTAAAAAAGAAAAACCAAATTACCAGTATCAAAAAAGAAAAGGGTGAAGTCACCACCAATGAAGAGATGATTTTGCCCCAGTGTATGCCAATAAATCTGATTACCTAAACCAAATTGATGAATATTTATAAAATTTAAATTTCCCAGATTACAGGAAAGGAAACAGAATACTTAAATAAATCAAACATAGATAGAAATTAAATTATCCATTAATGAACTCCCTAAGAAAAAATGCCCAGTGCCAGATGAGTTCACAAGTGAATTCCACCAAACACTTAGAGGACAATTAATCTCTATATTTACATATAAACTATTTGGAAAAATAGGTAGTGTCCTACCAAATTCCTTTTATGACACAAATATAGTGCTGATAGGCAAACCAGGAAGAGCTAAAGCAGAGAAAGAAAAATGCAGACCAATTTTCCTGATGAATATTGAGGCAAAAATATTAAATAAGATACATCGATTTCCAGGGCAGAGTCAGGATGGTGATGTGAAGCTAGCATGCACCTGGACCTTTTCCTTACACAATGCTAAATGAAGTCTCTGCACTGAATTTAAAGCTACAGATCAAAAAAAAAAAAAAAAAAAAGGCAAGATCCAAAGAACTTTTCAATAGTAGACATAATGGAGGATCTTCAGTGAAGGTCTCTCTTTGGGGAAAAAAAAGACAAGTAAAGCCCAGCAAGGTGGGAGAGCTAGAAAGGGAATAGAAGGCTTCTAGTCATAGTGCAATCCAGGTCCAAGTCCCAAAAGCTTAAAAACAGACTAAGTCCTGGCAGCTATACAGCAAGTTAGCAGGGAGGATTCCAACCCCAAACAAAGTCTGAACCCTGAGAACATTGGGGCAAAAGACAGGACTGGGCTGAAACAAACTACTGCATGGTCAGAACCTGGACATAAAAAGGAAACAAACCTCTGCATATACAAGGCCTAGCCAGCATAAGCAACATCTTGGCCAGCCCTAGCCCCAGCATAAAAAGCTTGGATCTATACTCCCTACACCCCAGGAGCAGAGCTCAAACAATAAAGATTAAAAAAAAAAAAACAAACCAAAGCACACTCACTAAAGAAAGCTACTATGTAGATAAAGATAACATTACTGCCTCAGAAGATGAAAGCACTGAAAAATTACCTACAGGAGAAGTCTCAAAAGAGTCTATGAACTGGACTCATATCCAAAAGCTCATAGAAGAGCCTAAAAAAAAAAAATTAAAAACCAAAGAAGAGAGAAATAAGAAACATAAACAAAAACATGAGAGTCATGTAAGAAAATTATGAAAAATTGACCAGAAACATCAACACCTTTAAAAATAAACAAATGAAAAAGAAATTCAACTCTGCAAAGAGCAAAATTAACCAACTAGAAGAGGAAACACAAAAGCTAACCAAAGAAAATAAAAACCTAAAAATTAGAAATGAATAAAGAGAAAGCAATGGGTCTATGAGACCACAAGACTACATTAAACAAAATAAAAAGCTTAAAAAAACTGAAGAAAATGTAAAGTACCTTTTAAAAAAACAAATGACCTAAAAAATAGATCCTGGAGAGATACTTTACAAATTATTGGACTACCAAAAGTCTAGATTAAAATAAGAACCTAGAAAAATCTTACAGGAAATTGTCAAGGAAAACTCAAAATCTACTAGAGCAAGAAAACAAAATAACCATTGAAAGAATACACAGAACTCCTCCAGGAACAAACCCCAGGATAAAAACTCTAAGAGCCATCATAGCCAAATACCAGAATTCTGAAATAAAGGAGAAAATACTGCAAGCAGCAAAAAAAGAAGTAATTTAAATACAAAGAAAACACAATCAGATTTACACAGGATTTATCAGCTTCAACACTGAAGGACCAGAGGGCCTGGAATAACATATATCAGAGGGCAAAGGACCTTGGATTACAACCAAGAATTTACTACCCTGCAAAAATAAAAAATGGAAAAAGACCCATATGTTCCATAATATTCAGAGCAGCTCTTTTTGTAGTGGCAAATAATTGGAAATTGAGGGAATGCCCATCATTTGGGTATTGGCTGATCTACATATGGTATATAAATGTTATGGAATACTAGTGTTGTATAAGAAACCCTGAATGGTCAGACTCTAGAGAAATAAGGAATGAGGTATAGGATCTGATATTGAATGAAAGGAACAGAACCAAGGGAATAATGTTCACATTAGCAATAACATTGTGAGTGGATCAACCTTGATAGATGCAGCTTCTTTCAGCAGTTCAAAGAGCTAGGACAACCCTGGGAGACCAGCTATGGACAATGCTATTCTCATCCGGAAAAGAAAAACAAAATCTAAAGAATCTGAACAAATAGTACACTCACTTTTTAAAAATTTCTCTTATGTATTTCTTTCCTATCTCATGGATTTCTTTATTTTCCCTTAATCTTAATTCCTCAAACCAAAAATAACTAATATGTAAACATGCTAAACATAAATGTATAAGTAAAATATTCACTTGATTGCTGCTGATGGAAGGGTTTGGGAAGGGAGGGTGTAAGGAAATTATGTAACTTAAAAATATGTATATGCATATGGATGAATGTTGAAAAACTTCATAGCATTTAATTAGGAAAAAATAAGATATCAATTGCAAAAAAAGTGAGAGGCATACAAAAAATAGGTTTTATACTAGAAGGGAAAATGGTACATAGGCAGACAATACTTAAATTTCACTCACACACATATATAGTTTTGTTCTGAGACTACCACTAATTTGACTTATTGATGCTTTAAGTTTCTCAGGGCAAAAACTCAAACTTCTAGCTTTTTACAAGACTGTAATAAATTGTGCTACGTTATTGTGATAAAGATCTATTGTGCTTTTAGAAATTATGAGTTCAAGGCAGCTAGGTAGTACAGTGGATAGAGTACCAGCCCTGGAGTTAGGAGGACCTGAGTTCAAATTCAGCCTCAGACACATGATAATTACCTAGCTGTGTGACCTTGAGCAAGTCACTTCACCCCCATTGCCTTGCCAAAAAAAAAAAAATTATGAGTTCTATAATCTTAGGGGAAAAAATGTGCAGACTTGCATAAAATAATGAAAGGTGAAATAAGCAGAATCAAGAATCAAGAGAACAATCTAGATAGTAACAGCAATAATTGTTTTAAGAACAACATTCAGCTAGGCAACTAGGAGGCGCAAAGGGTAAAGCAATGGTCTTGGAGTCAGGGACACCTGAGCTCAAATCCAGTCTCAGAAACTTAATAATTACCTAGCTGTGTGACCTTGGACAAGTCACTTAACCCCATCGTCTTGCAAACTTTGCCACCCCCCAAAAAGAATAATGTTCAGTGAATAAGTAAATTCAATTAATATAAAAACCCAAATTACTACAAAGTATATATAATGAAGAGAGAGAAAAAAACTAATAAAGAACACTATGTATAGCATGATTTTACATATATAAATATTTGTGTCTAATTATAGCCACCTTTAGGGCAGGGAGAGGAAAGAAAAAGGGGGGGGGTGAATTCATGTGCCAATGAAGCAATAGAAAAATGTATATAACAGATTTGCAGGGGTTTTTTTTAGCAGAATTTTTAAAATTATAGTATCCTATGGAAATGCTTGCTTTATTTTATGAATTAAAAATTAAATGAACAAAAAATTTAAAAGCCAAAAAAAAATTAAATACTAATAAGGAAATTACCACAGAGGATTTATACCAAGAATGTTGAGCTAGTTCAATATTAGGGAAACTATCAACATAACTGACCATACCAATGATAAACAGAAATCATATGAGTATCTCAATAGATGAAGAAAAAGCTTTTGACAAGATACAGTACCCATTCCTATTAAAAAAACATAGAGGGGGTGGCTAGGTGACACAGTGGATAGAGCACTGGCCCTGGAGTCAAGAGTACCTGAGTTCAAATGCGGCCTCAGACACTTAATAATTACCTAGCTGTGTGGCCTTGGGCAAGCCACTTAACCCCATTGCCTTGCCAACCCCCCCCCAAAAAAAACATAGAGATCATAGGAATAAATGAAGCTTTCCTTAAAATGATAACCAGAATTATATAAAACTATCAACAAGCATTATCTATAATGGGGATAAGCTAGAAGACTTCTCAATAAGATCAGGGATAAAAGCAAGGATGTTCATTATCGCCACTAGTATTCAATAATGTACTACAAATATTAGTCATAGCAATAAGAGAAGAAACTACATTATGAACTGATTACCTATTACTGGCTGAGAAATGGTGGTGGTTCAGTGAAACTGACACAGTAGTAAATAACCACAGTAACCTAATGTTTGATAAACTCAAAGAGCCCAAATCTTGAGATAAGAATTCACTCTTTGACAAAAACTGCTGAGAAAACTGGAAAACAACATGGCAGGAACTAAGGACAGAGCAATAGAGCAACATATCACAAAGTACACAGCAAAGTAAGATCAAAATAGGTATATAAATTAGACAAAAGGAGGGATACATTTAGCAAATTTGGAGAGCCAGGAATAGTTTAACTATCAAATATATGGAGAAGTGAAGAATTTACATCAAATAAGAGAAAGAAATGCAAATTGGTTAATTTTATCATTAAATTTTAAAGATTTTTCCCAATTAAAACCAAAGCAACCAAAATTAGAAAGGAAGCAGAAAACTAAGAAATAATTTTTATAGCAAGCATCTCTGACACAAGTCCTAACTTCTCAAATACACAGAGAACTATATCAAATTAGTCATTGAGAAATGGTCAAAGGACATGATCAGACAGTTTTTTGATGAAGAAATCAAAGATATCTATAGTAATATGGGAAAAAAATTACTTTAAATCACTACTGATTAAAGAAATGCAAATGAGGTTCACCTCATACCTATCAGATTGGCTAATATGACAGAAAAGGAAAATGATAAATTTTGAAGGGATGTTAGAAAACTGAGACACTAATTGGTGGTGAAAATATAAACTGATCTAAGTCATTCTGGAGAGCAATTTGGAACTTTGTCCAAAGGGCAATCAAACTTTGATCGAGCAATACTATTACTTGGTCTGTATCCCAAAGAGATTTTTTAAAAAAGGTAGGGAGACATGGAGGTTGAGTAGAGGGAAGCGACCTACTTGCGCAAAAAAAATTCATAGCAGTTCTCTTTGTGTGGCTAAGTATTGGAAATTGAGGGGATGTCCATATATGGGGAATGACTGGAAAAATAGTGGTATATAAATGTAATGGAATACTATTGAGTTATAAGAAATGGCAAGCAGGATGATTTCAGAAAAACTTGTAAAGCGTTATGTGAACTGATACCAAGTGAAGAAAGCAGGAAAATATTATACATAATAACAGTAATATTGTACTGTGATGAACTATGAATGGCTTATTTATTCTCAGTAATACAATGATCTAAAAAAATTTTAAAGGAATGATGATGAAAAATGCCATCTACATCAAGAAAAAGAACTGAATGGAAACATAAGCATATTATCGTTATTTTCTTTATTATTTAATGGATTTTTTCTTTTTGGTCTGTTTCTTCTTTCATAACATATCTAAATATGGAAATATGTGTTAAATGATTACACATAAAATATCAAACTTCTAGTCTTCAGGAAGGAGGAGGTGAGGAAGGGAGAAAATTTTGAACTCAATTTTTTAAATAAATGTTAATAACTAATATAGAAATATGTTAAACATGATTGTACATGTATAATCTATATCAGATTACTACTCACTGTCATGGGGAAGGGGAAAGAAAGGAAGGATGGTAGAAAAGTATAGAACTTAAAAGTTTACATGAAGATGAAAGTTGAAAACCATCTTTGTAAATAATTAGAAAAAATAAAGCAACATTTTTCAAAAAAAGTAAAAAATGTTAAGTACACATAACTGGAAAAAGTAAAATACTATTTTTTTAAAAAGAGTAAAATCTATCTATAAATGTAAAATTTTTTTATAAACATAACTTTGAAAATCATATTTTACATATTCCTTGTTTTAACCAATAAAGTCTCAATGTTATTATTGAAAGTCACTCAGATGAGCTGCTCAATGCCATGATTGAAAGTAGAAAATCAAGTAGATAATGATTATAATCAGTCCCCTCAACAAGTTTTCATTAAGGCTCTAATATGTGCCTGGAACAATGCTAAGAGATCAAGATACAAAAAAAGCAAAAGAATGAGCTTACAGTCTAATGTGGAAGACGACGAGCAGACAACTATGTACAAACTAGATATATACAATAGAAACTGGAGAAACTTAATAGAAGGAAATAATTAGTTTTAATATTAAAACTTACCATAAAAAATTAGATTCATCTAGAATTTTAAGGAACCTAGGTAAACCAGTAATTGGGGAAGAGAAGAGAATACTTAATATAGATGACAACTAGTGAAAATGCACAACGAATTATTCTGTATAGAGAACAGCAAAAAGATCAGTGTCATTAGACAGTGGAGCACATTGGGAGAAAGGGGAATAAGGTATACGAAGACTGAAAAAGTAGAGGTGAGGGTCAAGTTATGACGAATTTTCAGTACCAAACACACTATTTTATATTATTATTTCTAGAAATGAAAATAGAATCATTGGAGTTTATATTAAAAGAGGAGATGGGAGAAGGATATGAATGAATATGTTCAGACTTTTGCTTTAGGAAGATTACTTTGAGAGCTGAGTGGAGGTTAGATTGGAAGAGGGAGAAATTTGTGACAAGGTAGACATCCAGAGGTTAGTGCAATCATCCAGACATGGATGAGATGAGGGTCATCACAATGCTGAAGTCTGGGTCAAAGGAGAGGTATATTTGAGAAATGTCACAAAGGTAAAATTGACAGGTCTTGGTAGCAGATTAGATATGGCAGGGATGAAAGAAAGTGAAGACTAAAAGATAACACCTAAGTTGTAAGAAGATGGTGGTGTCCTCTACAGAAAAAAGGGAAATTAGGAAAAAGGGAGCTTTGGGGAAAAGATAATGAGTTCAGTCTTGTACTTATTGAGTTGGAGATCTATGGGATATCCACTTTGAGATGTCTAATAGGCAACTGGAGATGTTGAGACTAGTGGACAGGAGAAATGAAAAGTGCTAAATAAGAGGATTTGATAATTATCTTCAGAAGAATGATCACTGAATTCATGGGAGGTGATTAAGAAAATCAAGGATAGCACAGTGAGTCACTTTTCCAGCCCAAGTCAGCAAAAGGAGACAAAGTGGTCTGGGTCCACTAGGAACAAGGTCGAGTTAGGGGTGCTCAGCACAGAGCATTCCAGTGGTCAGGAAATATAACCAAAAATAAGATGAGGCTTCATACCAATAGTAGAGAGTGACTTCATGAAGACTGAGGGAACAAGTAAAAGTAGGCAACTTTTTTGCTTGCTACACAACTGAATATCACAGATTCAAGGTGGAAAGAAAAGGAGATTTGCACCTAGAAGTGCCATTCTAGGGTAAGGACTGATAAAGGAACATGTTCATTAGCAAGCAACAGCAGTGTGGCTCTCACCCCACAAACTGAGGACTTCATTTTCAGTTTTGAGTACAATGTGAATGAAACCTGCAAAGGAATAACCACAGTAGAAATATGAGACCAGGGGCAGCTAGGTGGCGCAGTGAATAGAGCACTGGCCTTGGAGTACCTGGGTTCAAATCTGACCTCAGACACTTAATAATTACCTAGCCATGTGGCCTTGGGCAAGCCACTTAACCCCATTTCCTTGAAAAATCTAAAAAAAGAAAAAAAAGTAAAAAAAGAAATATGAAACCAAAAGGAAGCCTATCATTCTGTCACTGAACCAGTGTAGCTTTACAGCTGGCTGATAATGACTGAGTTTATCCGTTGCTCAGACCCAGTTCAGGAATTTGCAAGGCTCAAACCAATGAGCAACAACAAAAACATTGTCCTAAATCAGACCACTTTGGGAGCACTGAAAGCTTACAGGTCCCAAATCTAAGCTGTCCCTGAATCAACATAACACTTGCTATCCCAAGTAAGCAATAACAGGACAAGCCAAGACCTTCCCTCCAGAAATTCACAGAGCATGATCCAAAAATGAAGTACAGAGTCAGGAAGTAGGCTGAATGAACAACAAAAATAGAATACCACTATAAAAATTTCTGTGGTAACAGGAATTCTCTAGATACAAACCCAAAAGAAGAAAATTACTTTAAAGCATCTAAAGCAAAGCATCAAATAAAAATATAGTTTTGGCACAAATTCAATAAGAATTCCTAGAAGAGAAGAAGCAAGAATTTTTGTTTCTTTTTTTTAAAGCTATTAAAATCTTTTTATAAATAAGATCACAAGTGGAAAAATGGAAAAGAAATGACAGCTATGAAAGAAAGAATTGGAAAGAGAATTAATAGATTGGCACAAAAACCTTGCCCAAGCAACAAACTCCCTGAAAAAATAAAATCTACTCCATGAAACAAGAAATATAAAAACAAAGTCATAAGACAGAAAAATATAAGAAAATACAAAGCATCTAATTGCAAAAACAACTGACCTAAAAAACAGATAAAGGTTCAACATGTTAAGAATCATTTTACTACTTACACAATGTCTCCTGAAACAAGAGCCAAGACAGCATACTTCAAGAAATCTTAAAAGGAAACTGTCTACATCTCTTAATACCAGAGGTCAAAGTAAAGTAGAAAGGATCTACTACTAGTTATCTTTTGGAAGAAACTATAAAATGAAAACTCCCAGGAACATTATGATCAAAATTCAGATCTTCAAGGTCACAAGCAGCCTGAAATTAAAAAACCAAGAAGCCAGTCAGAATCATTGTAGACTCCATCATTATCTTACTCAGAAGAAACCACATCAACTGAAAACTCATCATCCAATGAGACTGCATCATATTTGGTTCTTACTCCTCATTAGTACCCTTAGTATGGCCCTCTGACTATAGGGCTGGAAAGTAAAGCCAAGAATTTCTTCCAAAACCCCCACTTAAAGAGAAACTGAAAGTCAGGCAGCCCTTCATTTTCCATGAGCTGCAATTCTTGGACTAGCTTCTATCATGCCCCTACACTGGGTAACTTCTACATGTGCCCTCCCTTCACACCTATTCAGTTTCCTTTTTGTATAGTCTTTCCCCTTTAGATCATAAACTCTTTTAAGGCAAAAATTATCTTTTTTTTTCTTACTGAGATCACCCGTGGTTAGTCATGGTGCCTGACTGAAATGTGTTAAATGTTTAATAAATACTTACCAACTGATTGACATGTGATTTAGTAGTCACCACTATGAAGAAATGGAAAATTCAGATATATTCCAGAAGACAGAGGATATAAGCTTATAGAGAAGAATAACTTAATAAGCAAATTGAGCATAATCAAACCAAGAAAAAAAATGGATCTTAAATTAAATAGAAGACTTTCGAGCATTCCTGATGAAAAAATTATCCAACAGGCAACTGGAGAAGTGAGACTGGAGGTTAGGTGAAATGAAAATGCTGGATAAAAGAATCTGATAATAATCAACCAAAAATGATCACTGAATACATGAGAGATGATTGGAAAATTGAAGGAAAATAGCACAGGGATTCACTTTTCTAGTCCTGGTTGGCAACTTTGTTGAAATTTTGAAGAACAAACACAAAAGAGAAACATAAAAAAGTAAACATGACTTGACAATCACATGGCACTCAACAAGGATAAATTGCTTACATTCTAATGTGTAAATGATACATGGTTCTCTTCTAAATCCAAGAATCATCAGGGACCACGGAGAATCAAATTAGGTATAAGTCCTGAGAATGTTTCTGTTTTCTCTTGATGATCTTAAAAGAAGATAGCAAGAGGAAGAGAAGAGAGAAGCAGTATACTAGGGAGGAAAGGGAGAGAAAGACTAAGGAAATTAATTCACATTATCAAGGTGCCCAAACTGGATTCTATACAAATATGGGCTAAGAGGATGAGGGAGCAGATGACATTTGAACTTACTATGATTTGAACAGATGAAAAAAGGAAAGAATACAAACAGACAGCACAGACAGAAGTAAATATAAAAAAAAAAATTTACTCTCCAAGAAAATAAAAGGGAAAGGAAGAATGAAAGGGAGGCTGTAGATTTAGGGAGGATAAATTAAAGCAAAACAAATTAATAAAAGATACATACAAATATAAATATTTACAGCTAATTTTGAAGTGTCAAGGAACTGGAATCTGAGGGATTCTTGTTAAATGGGAAATGACTGAAAAAAGACATAATGTATAAATGTGTTGGAATATTATTAAACTATAAGACATGATGAAAAGGATGCTTTAAAGGAAACTTGAAAAGACATGGATGAAGAAATAAATGAGCAAAACCATGAGAACAATTTATACAATATCATCAATATACAGCTTTGAAAGATTTAAGAATTCTTATCAGTCTAATGTCCATAGAACTAATGCTGAAGCATTCTACCCAAATCCTGAAAGAAAGGTGACTCAGTTCAGAATGTGTGTGTGTATGTGTATAAACATTTACCTACCAAAGTGGACATTTATTTTCTTGTTTATTTTTTTGCTTTTTGTAAAGCAATGGAGTTAAGCAACTTGCCCAAGGTTACACAGGTAATTTGTGAGTGTCTGGGGTCAGATTTGAACTCAAGTCCTCCTGACTCCTAAGCTATATTCTATCTACTGTGCCACCAAGTTGCCACTGGTTTTTATTTTCTTGACTACACATGTTTGCAATGGGACTTTTTTCACTCTCAAATAGGAGAAGACATCCATTACAGACAGTTTTCTCAAGAAGTTTAGCCACAAAAAGGAGAAGAGCAACTAGCAAGGATAGATGGATTAAGATTTTTTGAAAATGGGAAATATTTGGGCATGTTCAAAAGCAGCAAGGAACTTATAAGTTTATAAGCTGATATTAGACAGGAAGAAACTAAAGGTGAGAGGGACAGATGTAGAAAGACCTCTCACCTGGAGAAGATATGTAATGGAATCACTTGTGCATGGAAAGGGGTTTACTTTGGCAAAGAGAAGTTCTATTTCATTATAGACATGGGTGAAGAGGTAATTTCAGAGGGCAACTAAGTCAAATGAGATAAGGAAGGGAGGAGGAAGAGCTCTCTAAGAATACCCTGTTTTTTCCAATGACATTGTGTGGTAAGATTTTGGCTAAGATGTTGAGGGAAAAGAGATCAAATGGAGTTCTAAGGAGGTTAAAAAATTTAGGATGAGTGAATTGAGAAGGGGGAAAAAGATTTGTCTTTGCCACGATGAGGACTGAATAGAGATTATTTAACCAGCATGTAATAACTATTATCAGGGAAGGTTCAAAAATTTTCTTTATCATTTTCCAGAATGTGAGCAGCAATACAGGCAAGAATGATGAGAATAATCCAAGACTCAAAGTATGGCAGGACAAGAATGGCAAAAAGGACTCCAGAAATCAGGACAGAATAGAATTGAACTGGATAAAGATGGGGATGAAAGGAAAATATAACCAGTGCAGGAGTGATGCTCTGGGAAAGAATTGAGAGATTAGAGGGGAAAGTGAGCACAAAAAAAAAAAAAAAAACAAGGTTAGGAATTGCACAAAAGAAGAAGAGGTGGTACGAGAACAAATTGTGAACAGATAAGCAAATTTTAGAGGTCACAAACATGAAATCAATACATTTCATGGTTGTCAGTAAGAGCAAAAGTAAGATGAATTCTGAGTGTAGCTAAGGAGAGAAGAAAGAATAGGGCATGGAAAATGAGTAAATGGAAGAACTGACAGATTGGGGTGTATATGTGGATGCATCTGCATTTTGAAGTCCCCTAGGAATTGAAGAAGAAAATATGTGAAACAAGCACTGAAATCATTGACAAAAAAAAGGAAGTGTCCTTGAAGTCAGTATACAAGTTACCAGAATTTTGCTAAGGTGGCAGATTTAAGTCGCATGTCCTTCAAAGAAGGTGAGGTTCACTGTGGGACTAGAAAAGGGAGAGCCTAGAAATGGCAGTGGGGATAAAAAAGGGTAAAAACATTACTTGTACAAAAATATTCATAGTAGCCCTGTTTGTGGTGGCAAAGAATTGGAAATCAAGCAAATGTCCTTCAATTGGGGAATGGCTTAGCAAACTGTGGTATATGTATGTCATGGAACACTATTGTTCTATTAGAAACCAGGAGGAATGGGAATTCAGGGAAGCCTGGAAGGATTTGCATTAACTGATGCTGAGTGAGATTAGCAGAACCAAAAAAACACTGTACACCCTAACAGCAACATGGGGGTGAAGATCAACCTTGATGGATTTGCTCATTCCATCAGTGCAACAATCAGGGACAATTTGGGGCTGTCTGCAATGGAGAATGCCATCTGTATCCAGAGGAAAAACTGTGGAGTTTGAACAAAGACCAAGGACTATTACCTTTAATTTATAAAAAAACTGATGTCTTATTATCTGATCTTGCTATCTCTTTTACTTTATGTTTCTTCCTTAAGCATATGATTTCTCTCTCATCACATTCTATTTGGATCAATGTATACCATGCAAACAATGCAAAGACTGGCAAATTACCTTTGGTGAGGGGCTGGGGGAGGGAAGAAAGATTAGGGGAAAAACTGTAAAACTCAAAATAAATAAAATCTTTAAAATAAAAAAATTTTTTTTAAAGTGGCAGTGAGGAATATGATATTCTACTGCAGGTTATTGGGGGAATAAAGAAAAGTACAATCAGTGCTAGAAAAAGTGGTCATGAATGGATTTTCATCAGATTAATTAGATTAGATTAATTAAGAGTCAAAAGATGAAAGGAGTGAGAAAAGAAAAGATTTAAGATAAAATAAAATCCACATTAGAGAAAGTCCATGGTGTTTTTCCAATGGGATCCATAATACCCTACTATGAAATCACATTTTTAATGCCAATACTTTCCTGAAAAATGTAACATGGCTTTGAGTCATGAAAAGTTATTGTTTCAGAAGACTCAAAATGGCAATATAAAGTAAATACACATGGTAAGTATAACTAGGCTGCAACATATTATAAAGAGGGTTTGCTTCTGTATGAAAAGTACTATATTACTGTAGATGTCATACCCTTGCCCTGGACAGACTGTAAATTTCATGAATCCAGGAGTTATATTTTAAAAATATAGCACAGTGTTTTGCACATAAAGTCCTTAATGACATTGTTTCTGAATAAATTAAGTTAATCAGTCTATTTAAGATATACTTGACAAATATATCAATTATGTTTTCAATGTTTTAATAAGCATTATCATAGTGACACTATTACGTCACACAGATAAACTGAATCTTTCTCTGTTCAGATGTGGAGAGGACAGAACCAGAAAAAGTAGAAAGATACTTAAACTCTTTAAAATTTACAATGCTGCATTTTAACCATGGCAAACTTTCCCTTCTCCAGTAGGGGGAGCTCAAGAACTAGGTGCCTAGGACTTCATTTCTTGCCTGGTAAAAGGGATAACTAGAATATTAATTTTGTTTGTTTGTGGGAAAGGAGAGTTTCTGGAAACGAAGGCTATAATTTCTCCTTTTCCCTAATTCTCCCCTCTTATAGGGTTGGACTCAATAAATGTCTGAAATAGAACTTAGCATCTTCCCACCACAACAGGCTTCTCTTCTGTCATCAACTTTCCAGTCTCCCAAATTTTCAATCGCTCACTCACCTCACATAGGGAATCAGTTGCCAAATTTTGTCCTTTCTGCCTTACCTATGAATTGGTCTCCTTCCATCAAATCTCTCTTTGCTCTTCCTCATTGCTTTCAAAGTGATTATCTTTACACACAAATCTAACAAAGTCAGTGCTCTACTCAAACTAAAAGCTCCCTACTACTACTAAGATAAACTAGAAACACATCTGTTTATTAGCTTTAAAAGCATGTCACAATCTGTGAGGTAAAAATTCTTCATCCATTTGATGTTCATCTAAATGGATACTTTGATTATAATATTCTAGGACTTACTGCAATAAGCAGAATGTAATATATAAATATCTCTTTGGGTGAATGAAGCTTATTGAATGTTCAAGGCAAATACTTTATTGCAAGAAAAATTACTTTTTTAATAATTAGCAACAATAAATATGGCTAGATATTCTATATTCCAATCTTTTCAGAGGATTTTATAACTTAAGATTTATTATGCAACTGAAATTATTTAAGAAAATCTGTTCCTCTCATTTTTTCATCAAAGACCCTAGATTAATATGTAGATCATTTTCTTTTAGGTTTACTGGTAAATAGAAAGAAGAGCTACATACAGTAAGTAGTTGCTACAGTACTCTCAAGTAGTAATATGATCCAAAATTTTTGTCTTATTGTTTGGTATTTTTCCTTCTTCCATGTTCTTTGAAAATGGTATTTCAATGCAATTAGAATTGTCTCAATTCCAGCCTTGATTTATTTTCTATAGATAGTTGATTTATTCTATCTGTTCTACTCATCTTTTTCAGTTCAGATTTCAATGAGGTATGTAAAGTGTAAGAGTACTGTTCACACCACAATCTTTAATAAAAATGGTTTGTTTTAGAACTGATGACTATACTGTTCTTCCCAGCAGAAACTTGGGACACTTCTAATGAAATCACCAGCTTCTGGCAGATGGACAGATATTTTGTGAGAATCCATCCAGGTTTTCACCTCATATCCTAATCAGCACCAGCCCAATGCTGCTAGGCAACCACATCTCCTTTTCTAGGACACCTTTATTTGTTGTCTTCCCTTGCACACAAAAATGCAAACTACTCAAGGGAAGGATTGTCTTATTTACATTTATCTAAGTGCTTAGCACAATATCTGGCCTAAATTAAGTACTTAATAAATGGTTCAGTTATCTATCTATATTTCATCTATAAGTACTATCTAAAATAAATTATCTGAATTAATTATGTATTGAGCAAAGATTTCTTCAAATTCATTCTTTCACACCTAATCCCCAATTACTCCTCACCATTATGTGAAATATAATTATTTGTAACTTTTCATCTTCCTCTTCCATAATGTTTTGAAGATAACTTTTTATTTTATAACACTGGTATTGGGGCAGCTAGAGGGCACAGTGGATAGAGAATTGGCCCTGGAGCAGGAGGACCTGAGTTCAAATCCAACCTCAGATACTTAATAATTACTCAGCTGTGTGACCATGAGCAAATCACTTAAGCCCACTGCAAAAATTTGCAAAAGCCCACAAAATAATTTTTTTGGTTATCATTTGGCAAGAATATCAAGTACTTTCTGGATAAGACAGTTATGGTACCTAAGATAGTGATAGTCTGTGTTGATATTTTTCTTTTATGCATTAGCTTCCTTGAATAAACTGGAGTTAGTAAAATTACAAAGTTTGTTCTTTTAACCTTTCTTCTCAGATTTTGATCTTAGCTCTAACCAGTGAACAGTGCCTGCACAAAGACAGTTCCAGGATAATAAAAATGGGGGGACCCCACTAAATTAGGACTCAGACGACCTAGCTTTGGACAGACTCTTGTCATTTTTCCTACTATGAGAATTTTGGCAAATCATTTCATGTCTATAAAGTTTTGTTTTCTGATCTTTAAAGTGAAGATGAATCTGCAGACCAAAATGGAGGTTCTTATGAAATAACACCAACATCTTTAACCATTACTTCCCTATATGTTCAAATATGGGTCATTTCATTTGTGGAGTAATTTTTTTGGCTCTTTCTATCTAGAGTTTTTCATCATCATTCTTAAATCAAAGTATCTCTCTGACAGAAAGTTGTGAGACTTTTGGGTAGTCCAAAAGAATTTACTCTTTTATATATTAATTTCAAAGCATAGTTAGTGTTTCCTGATCATGTCTAGGCCTAATGTTGAACT
The DNA here is from genome assembly GCF_037893015.1 of Macrotis lagotis. Classification (NCBI taxonomy): domain Eukaryota; kingdom Metazoa; phylum Chordata; class Mammalia; order Peramelemorphia; family Peramelidae; genus Macrotis; species Macrotis lagotis. The sequence goes on along the minus strand of NC_133666.1, from coordinate 553,562,531 downwards.
TGGCTTGCAGAATCTTGCCAGGTTCCTCACAGAATTTCTTTATACTCTACAACAAATGATGGTGCATAAGATACAGTTACCTTAATGACAATCTTTCTGCTTTTAGCCTCTCCTGAGCACTTAAGAAAAGATGTCCAAGTATATTATGAAATGATGTTTCTTGTAGTCTTTAGGCAACTGAAGCACATGTTAAAATCAATTCTACCAACTCTTGTTTGCTTCTCCAAGAAAGCAAATGTTATATATAAAACATAAAAAAAAAAAAATCTAAGCTTCTCAAATGGAAAACTTATAACTTACCCTAATGTATATATATATTTCTATCTTTAAAATTAAAAGACAGATCTATAGTTTTCATATTATACATAAGATAGTTAAGTCCAGCAGTACTCTTCTTGAAAAAATAGGAACAAAATCTAGTGTGTGAGGAAAAAGCACTAGTAACTGGGAAAATTTGCATGAACTGCTGAAGAATGAAGTGAGCAAAATTCAAAGAATATTTATACATTATTAGCAATGGTGTAAAGAAAAAAACTAAAAAAACTTAAGAACTCTGATCAGTATAAAGATCAAACATAATTTCAGAGGACTGATGATAAAACATGGCAATCACCTCCTAAAGTAATGAACTCAACAAATAAATGAGTTATATAATTCAGATATTGTCAAGATGGAGATTTATTTTGCTTTATTATACATATTAAATAAGATTTTATTTTTATTTTTCTGATTTGATTGGTGGGGGGAGGGCATATAGAAGGGAAGACAGGCTAGTTGCGAAACTGAAAAAGGAGAAGAACAGAAGTTCATTTAAACATCTGAAAAAAAACTTTTTCAAGAAATGAAGAAAACAGAAAAAAAAATCAGTTAGAAACAGACAAAGCAAAACAGCTTTGAAAATAGTTTGATGAATTTATTGGATTCTTGGAGGGAAAAGCAAGCCATAAGAACCACAGTATCATAGCTACACACCTTTGGTCCTGCTCTGCATATAGGAATGTTCATCTTAACTAGGATGTGTTAGTTAAAAAGAAAAAGCACTAGTAATCAGAGAACCTAGGTTCAAATCCTGAAAGTTATTTAATACGTTTAAGACCTTAAACAAGTGACTTTAACAAATCGTACTTAAGTTTATGCATTTTTTAAATGAAGTGATTAATGATGTCTGAGGTCACTTTACACTTTTCAATCGTTATGTTCTATTGAATAATATAATGAGGAATGGACAAGTAGTCAGGATACCTGGGTTCAAATTTTCACTCTGCCTTTAACTAGTTGTGTAAAATCCCACAAACTATTCTCCTGGTAAGTAAAATAAAAGGTTCAGATCAACTTCTAAGGTTCTTTCAGCTCTAAAATTTAAGAAGTCTCTTTACTACTGCATATTCTGATTATCTAAAAGTCACAAAATTTCCAGAAAACATACAGATTTGCTAAAATATAAAGAATTCATTTTACAACTTGAAACCACAGCAGAAATTCTTAAAAATTTGTAACAGAAAGGAGTGATTTCAACCTGCATGAAAATAACAAAAATTAACAAAAAGAATTAAGATAGTCTAATCATATTTCACAAAGAATTAGGGTTAAAAACCTAGAAGACACAGATCTTTTTTTTCCTAATAAGATAAAAGTAAGGAGATACAACAATTAAGCAACATGCCATATAACTTCTATAGGAATTACTTCAGTTTTTCAAGAAATACTAAGCAAAAAAAAAAAAAATTGCAACATCCATGAGGTATTTTTTAAAAAGAAAAGATTTATTCTTTTTGACAATACAATGAAATATTAATTTCTATGTATCAAAATTGCAACAGTTCATATCTCATATGAGAGATAATAGCAAATGACAATAAAAATGCATTTCTAATCATCTGTGGAAGGAAATGAATCAAAATACCAAGAATATCAGAAAACTCTAACACATGTCATTACAGATTAAGCCATTCCCTAAATCAACCCAAAAGGTAAATCTGAGGTAACTGAGGACAGCTGGTCAAGGACCAGGTGGCTGTGAAGAGGCCTTTGTTTCTGTTGTTTAAGGAAAGGCAAACATTAAGAAATGTAACCAGTACCTTTGCCACCGGAGCTCTCCATTGTGTACAAGTAATCCATGTAGAAAGCTCCAAACCTCTGCATTCCTGCTATCTCAGTATATGTCTCCTGCCAACAAAGCAAAGCAAACAGAACAAAAGTTGAATAAGAATAGAATCTTGAGATTACAAGAATCAGACACATCCTTACTTGAGCTGCATATCAACATAAAAGATTATCACAACAAAAGAACAGAGGTTATCCAAAGAATTCACTTCTAAGGCAGGTATAGTAATTTCTATTATAGGCCCCACAAAGGGACATCTATAATTTTACTGGGCATTTTGACCAATTTATCAATGTCTAGTTAATAAATTCCTTTAATGGAGAACACATTCCATTCTGTACCTTCTCAGATGCACAATGTGGTCTAATAGCAAATCCTCCCAAGAAAGTCAGTTAGTTCTTAAATATTTTGATGCCTACTTTATGAAAAATTAAGCTCACAGAAAAAAATGCATTTAGCATTTTATGGTTTGCAAGTATTTTATATTCAGTATCTCATTTGAATCTCACAATGTTCTGTGGATACTTCTACAGGTTGAAGACTATTGACCCTTAATCTAGCCAGATGATTACCTCCATTTCTGAAGATATAAATATTTAAAGATATCTTTTAAGTCATTTGTTATGCACAAGTTATTTTTATAAAATGTAAAAATATCTAAAGGAAGACCTCTAGCATGTTGGGTATATCTGTAAATATTTATGAAAGTATATAGACAGAAACTCCATAGTATGACGGGTTGTGGTCTGCATAGATGGAAATAATATCAACATGAATAAAATCACAAACCAACTGCAACTATAAGGATAATTCTAGGAACAAGACTAACAAAGGAGGTTTCCTTGACCAGAAACATCACTATAAGTGTGCCTTCTAATTTAATTTTACTAGAGTAGATTACTTTATTATAAATTAGAAAAATGGAAAGGAAACAATACAAGATCTGCCACTTCAATGAAATGGGGAAACTCTCAGACAGCAAGACTCTCTACTAGTAGAGTGGATTCTTCTCTTTAACATATATTCTTAAAGAGTTGCTTACAGTAAGGAAGTTAAATGATTTGCCCCAATCACAAAGCTAGAAAATTTAAGAAGTTTACTTCAAGGTCACTATCCACTAAGCTGTACGACTGGTCATTAACAAAACGATAAAAGAAAATGCATGATTATTGTATTAATGAGAAGAAAGAAATTTTGATCAAGGCAATCTCAGATACTAGCAGAGACTAGTGCTTAAATCTTCTAAATTCTAATCCAAAATATCCTGCTGAATCAGTTGACAGTATTTAATTTAGATCAGCCAATTAAGAACTCTCAAAAACAAATTATCACTAAGCACAACAAAACTATTTGAGACAAATGCTGAACATGAATATATAAATATAAAGAAAACTCTTAAAATATATTTCCATGCTCTACAATCAAAACACAGTACTCCTGAAGCAGTCTTTAAAAAAATACTTGGACAAAAATTTTTGGCTATATATTACCATAAATAGAGTACTCAACAAATGACAGTTGACAGGAATGATAGCAATTAGGTATTTTGAGCGTATATGCCAAACACCCGGAGGAGAATTTGCCTTAGTAGGTTGTTCTCTGACCTTATGATGAGCAGCATTCAAAATAAATTCTGCACGAATACCATTATTTTCTGGGCTTCGGTAATCAAACAGTGAATTTGTAAGATAAGTCAAACCTTTGGTACTCAGATTTTCACCACAAATGAAGAAACATGCTTCCTTAAAATGGAAAAAATATGAAGAGAAAGAAAGAAAAATCATTATTAGGCAGTGACAGCAAGCAAGAGTTTTGCTTTATATCATAAATACACAAACATTATATACATATACACACACACACATACACACATCTACTATTAAAGTCATACTTTATTAACTATTGAAGAATAGAACATATTAAAATAACAAAACTGAACAGCAATATATTATTCCAAATTGGTTTTCCAAGAGGCTGCCATTACTCAAAATTTTTAGAGAATTTTAACAAAAAACACAACTGCTCAATTGGAATATATTTGGAATTATCAAGTATTCAGCTTTATTCACTTTCTTTTTTTGACATATCAGTATGCTTCCAACAATCTGTGCAAAATACCTTCCCATAAAAAGAAGTTAATCAATGCAATTTAAAAGTACATGTCACTTCCTCTTTTTGTGGTATATCATTTGTTTTGTTAACTTTTAAATGCCCTTGAGCACTAATATTTCTCCCCCACAACTATGAAAAGACTTAAAAAAAAGTCCTATAATCAATTTGCAAATAATTACATGTGAGGTAACTATATGTTGCATGATAAATAATAAATCACATCCTTTTTAACATCTTAACCTAAAAAGTGTTTACTTACAGCATCATATCTATTCATATTCTCTTCAAAATCTTTAACACCCATAATTCCTTTAAGGCACATGGCTCGACAACCTACGAAACCAATTTGGCAATCAAAGAAAGGATCTCCCATCATCAAGGCCTATTAGAAGAAAAACAGTACAACAAACAAGAACTTGAAATAAAGAACAAGTGTCACAAGACTCTCAAGTAGAATTCTGTACTGTCTAACAATCTGTGGCATCATGTTTTTTTCCCCACTTTAATGTTATACAATACAGTATCTTTTAAAAAGAAAGCATATCAGTAATCATTTTTCTCTAATAATAGAGGAATGCTAAACCAATGACAAAAATGGCATTTTAAAATATGCAACTGGTGAAAAATATTTAATGCACATTAATTTTTTCAGACCTACTATTATAAAAATTAAATACATACATTTATGATGGAAAATTACCTCTATAGTGGTTCCTTCTTGCTCCCAGCATATTACTTCTTTTGATTTTACTTTCTGAGGACTATAATAACTACTCTCAGCTTGCATTTCAGTGAGCTATGAAACAATATAATAAACAAATTAAATAAATCGAAATTAGTACTAAAAAGCAGTAATCTGTCATTACTACCCTAAATTGATGAAGACAAATTAAACTTTACTATTAGTCAAAATGTATTATGGTACAGGAAACAGGTGCAATAAAAACAGCTGTAACATATTATCCACATTAGAACATAAGACCCTATTGCTGAATATGCCAATTTAACTTCATGTATGGCATATGACTTGACCACCACAGTATTTTTATTTAGTTTCCTGTTTTAATAACACGACTTTAAAAGGTGCAATAGTTGTGCAGCTGCAACAGAAATGTTAATAGCAAATAAGCATCTATAATGAGCTTTCAAATCTGCAAAATTCTACATCAATTCACATAGTTACAACATAAATTGGGCTTAGTTCTGTTTAATCATTACCAAAATTTCTTCCTGTTATTTTCAAAGGAAAATGTTGTTTTCTGCACATGTTCAAGTAACCTTTGTCCTTGAAGAAATCAGAATATTCTTCAAATTTTAATACTCAAATCAACGATACATCAGAGTAAAACAAAAGCATAGTAAAATTCAAATACCCTTTTAAAATATAACAGAAGCTTTTAATTTTAGGCATGATCTTTTTAGTTTGGGAATGTTACTACTTTATCTTATTTATATTATTTCTTATGTAAAATGGTTTAAAAATCTCATTTTTGACTGTTTCCAACAATGAAGTACACATGTTGCTATTTTAGAGTAAAATTTTGTAAGCCAAATACTGAAGTAAAAAAATTGATTTTCTTAAACCTGATTGCTCTTCAGCTGTGTGCAATTATTGTAGAGGAAAAGCAATTAATTGATTAAAAGAATTCAAACATTACAAGAACAATTTTCAACATTATTAGAAAAATGCTACATTAATTTGGCATGTTTTTTTTTTGTTGGGATGGTATCAACTTGTTCAGAATACTAATGCTGAAACATGATCTTTTTTTTTTACCAAAATATGAACCACAAATTAATTCCATACATTTTTAGTATGCAAGCCAAACAATGAATTCTGTTTTCCCCTCAATTATCAGAATATTTCCCTTATACTATATAGACATATGTATTTCCCATGTAAATATCCATCCTGACTCAATTACACACTATTATTTTCATCAGCAAAACTAACAGAAGCATTAGCATAAGGCTTCATTATTTTCATATTTAAAACTATATGGTCACAAAAATGACCTGAAACATAAAATTTCTTTTACCATAAGCATGGGGAAATGGTCAGTATAAATTAATGGATCATATTATATTTTGTTCATATAAAAAGAGCAACATAGTAAAAAAAAGTTTTATTCTATTTGAAATGATGAAAGGAATAATTTAACTTCAATCATTTTAAAGATTATCTTTTATTTTAATTTTGATAAATTCAACCTTAATTAGGACACTAATTCATTTTAAAAGAATACAACAATTCCATAGCAAATATGGATTCACAGTATTCTCTGTGAAATTTAAAAACAGACATATCAAGGAAAATATTTACCAAGTTATATAAATTTTGTAGAATTTTGCAAAATTTTGTAAAAAATTTTTGTAAAAAATCATTTTGTACAAAATCCACTAATTTGGCAATGATCAATACAATGATCCTAACCAAACCAGAAAAATCATTAAATTATGTCAACATGAAAAATCTCTTTTATCCTGGGTGCTTTGAAATAACAGCTCTGTTTGGATTCATTACTCTGCCAATCAAACAAATGAATTCCAGGCACTGCCAAAGTGCTCTATCAGTAAGAAACTAATTCCATGGACAATCTTCAGTATAAAGAAATTTATCTTACCATGCATAAATAAAAATCTATCAGTATTCTCTCTGTATAAAAGAATTCTTTACTCATGCTATTATAGGACAATTAAATTCATACCCATCATACAAACTATCCTATCTGGCAATATAATCATTATATGTGGAAAGAGAGGGGTTGAGATGGAAGAGAGGAAGAAAATTATTTCACTTGTAATAAATCCAAATCCTCCCACTACCAACCCATGTCAGAACTAACTTAAATTATAATCCTACCTCAAAGTCACAATTTTAATAATGATGAAAGTCATTGTTTTAGTCATTGGACTTTTCAGCAAGCATCAATAAAAGCAACTAAAATTTTATTACAGTATAGTACTGATTGCCCTCCAGAAGCAAGAGTACATTCACTGAATTTAATTTTTTTCTAAAAGGGCATGTATGATTATTCTAAACAACTAAACTTTATATATTATAAAAGAAAACTTACCTTGAAAGTCACTGTGGCCTTTGTACAATAAAATCCAATAGAAACAATCGGATCCTTTAACATCTGAGCCTTATGCTGATGCAGAGCTGAAACTGTATCATTACCAAGATAATCATCCTCTCCATCATCATAACTCACAATGGCAGGAACAAATGACCAAGCCCAGGATACCCATCCTTGGGACTGTTCATCATCTTGTTGTGCATAAAACTCTGGAGTTTTATATTGGGTAGGATATTGTACATCTATGCCAATTTCACCTTCACCTAACAATGCAAAATACAAACAAGCAATGATTATTAGGTTTAGCTGCAGAAAAGCAGGCAAGAAGTAAAAAAAAAAATCCACTTACCAGATTCTCCCCATTCTATTTCTACACTTAGAATTATATCTAGGTTTCAGTATCTGTAAGTATTCACAGATAAATAGATAGATAGTCACAGACAAACAAACAACATTAGAGTATAAATCATTAACAACAGTAAGATTCCAGGAAAGGATTAAGTCATACTACCTTTGAGTCTCCTCACTGTCTCCCTTACCTACCCAAAAAGCCTGATGGAACATACTGAGCATACAACAGATCTTCAATAAAATCTCAATTATTAATTGATGGAAAATGAGCATCTATATGAATTACTTCTTCATATAATAAGTTCTTCAGGCTAATTTTGAAGCAAACTTTTAAAATAATCAAATATGCCAGAAATGTGTTTTCACAGGATAAGAGTAGAAATGGCCCTGAAAAAGATAACCAAGTTTTCTAAATCCAGTCACTTGAGATATGAAAGGAAAAACATTCTAATGCAAGCAATCCTCAAAGGGGGAAAAAACCCTATCTTAAAAATAATAACTTATTAAACATACATAACAAAGTGCATTTTATTTAGAATCTAACCTATAATGACTGAACTACCTGATCTTTACCAGAAATGAATACAACCTATCAATATTATAGTTTACTGACATAAGAACAACCGAAATAGCACAAACATTTTCTTTGATCACAAAATTCCTAGTGTAAAATTCCTAAACTCTCTAACCAACTGAATCAGGCTGCCTCCTTTCTGAAAATAAAACCTATTGGTTTCTGTTAGAAAGAGGAAGACTATCATTATCAAAGATTGCTGCCATTTTGGATTCTGAATTGCTTCAAAGTAGAATGGAGGTTTGACAGGGATTCAAACAAATCTGATCTCATAAGATAAATTAATGAATAACCTATCTACTCCCAACACACAATTGAGTATTCCATGCTTACCTCTATTTGGTAAATCTTCTAGTGTTTACAAATAATCCTTTTCCTTTAGGCAGATTAGAATACAATTCTGCCTGAAACTATATGTAAAAAATAGCCTGCCTTAATTGGCACCTTTCCCCTTCCTTAGCAAATAATTAGACATCTTTTGACTTCTACTGAAGAACTTCAAAATGATGTTAAAAAATAAATTTCCTGTGTCCTAGACAGGCTATGTCCATTACAAATCATTATTTTACATGATCTTATTTTATGTGAACTTACAACAGAGCTAATGGTAAATGTCTAATCACTTATGTAAAGTCTACTCTCCTACAGAAAATTCTAAAAAAGTGACATTAAAGAGGCTTAATTTGCAACAGGATATCCAAGTTACTAGTTACAAGGTTATCAATTTTTATACCATTAGTTTAAAATAAATTATTTTTCAATTCAACTCAAAAATTATTTATGATGTACCAATGAGAAAAAGCACTTTTTTTAATGATACTAATGCAAAGGCAATTCTTTTTCAGGGTTGTTGTTTTTTTGCAAGGCAATGGGGTTAAATGACTTATCCAAGGTCACACAGCTAGGTAATTATTAAGTGTCTGAGGACAGATTTGAACTCAGGTCCTCCTGACTCCAGGGCCAGTACTCTGTCCCCTGCACCACTTAGCTGCCCCCTAAAGGCAATTCTTTAAAAGTTTACAGGGCCAATATTCATATATCTAGATATAATCAAAATGCATATATGATTTAAATATAAAGGGTGTTGTCATAAGCAAATTGGTGGGGGAGAATAGTTTTCCTGTCAGAATTACAGTTAAGAGAAGAATTTATAACCAAATATGGGATAGAGCATTATGGGATGCAAAATGGATAATTTTGATTACATTATATTAAAAAAAGGTTACACAAACAAAATCAATGCACCAAAAATTAGAAGTAGGAAACTTGAAGAAAAATTTTTACAGCAAATTTCTTTGAAAAAGGTCTAATTTCTCAAATATGTAGAGAAATGAGTCAAATTCATAAGAACATTCATTTCTCCATTCATAAATGGTCAAAGTATATGAATAGGCAATTTTCAGAAGAAATTAAAGCTATCTATATGTATATAAAATACTCTAAATCATGACTGATTAGATTAGTGCAAATTAAAACAACTGTGAGGTTTCACATCATACCTATGAGATTGGCTAAGATAATATAGAAAAGAAAATAAAAAATGTTGGATATAATATAGAAAAATAGGAATATTAATGTACTCTTAGAGGAATTATAAACTTACCCAACCATTCTGAAGAGCAATTTGGAACAATACCCAAAGGACTACAAAATACTCTTTGATCTAGCAATACCATCACTATGTCTGTATCCCAAAAAGATCAAGGAAAAGGAATGGGATCTATATGTATACAACTATTTATGGCAGCTCTTTTTGTGGTGATTAAAAAATGGAAATTGAGGAGAAGCCTATCAACTGGAGAATGGTTAAACAAGCGAGAGACTGTGTTGAAATACTATTGTGCTATCAGAAATGACAAGCAGAATAAATTCATAAAAATCTGGAAAGTTTTATATGAACTGATGCAAAGTGAATTGAGTAGAACCAGGAGACCACTATACACAGAACATTGTACAATGAACCTTTGATAAATCCAAAGGACTTATAATGAAAAATGCTATCTGTTCCCAAACAAAGAACTCATAGGGCCTAAATACAGATTAAAGTGTACATTTTTTTTTATTTTCTTTATTATTTTTGGATTTTCCTTATTCAGCAAAAATTTACTTTTTTAGAAAACAAATTTACTCACTTAGGATTTTACAACGGTAGAAAAATAATTATTCATTCAGAAGAACCCAATAACAAAAATTTCTAGAGAAATAATGAAAAGGAGAACATAATATTGACAGATTTCTACATTTATCACAAAGGAGAAATAATCAAATCTTTCTGGTATGGGTTAAAAATAGTTGAAAGATGTTAAGATTACAAAACACAAAAAAGCAAAAGAACATTAGTCTAGTGTTTGGTAAGTCAAAGGTACTAATTACTACGGTAAGTTCCCAATCAACAAGAAATATTGGAAAAACTGAAAAGCAGTTTGGCAGAAATTAATAAAACATGCTCCAAATGTATCAAACACAATGGCCTGGATATAAAAAGTCCCACATTAAACATAATAGAAGAGCAAGAAAGGTAGAGATCTTTGACCAAAGAAGGGAAAGAGCACATCAGTGAAGTTAAAATGTAACTGAATAAATATTTATCAAGTGTCTATTTTTGTGCCAGGAACTGTGCTAAGTGTCAGAAATACAAAAACGGGCAAATGACAGCCCCTGCCTTCAAGGAGCTCACAATCTAGTGAGACAACATATATGTACAAACAAGCAAAAATCAGAAGAAATAGGAAATAATTAAAAGAGGGAAAATATAAAAATTAAGAGAGCTTGAGAAAAGGTTCCTGTAAATGGGTTTACTGGAGAAATGGACAGTTTGATTTTTTAGAAAAATAGAAAATTCAATTATATAAAAACCCCCAAAAATGAACAAAGAAAATCACTACAAATGAAAATGATAAGATTAACAATTAACTGGGAAAAGTTTCTTACGCCAAGCCTCTCTGATAAAAGTCTCATGTTCAAATACAGGGAAATTACAGAAACTTAGAATTTCAGAATTCTAATCAAGGCAATGATCAACTACAATTCTAGAGAATGAGGCAAGGTATGAACCTTCAGATAAGATGGTAATAGACTAAGTTACAAAATAAAACTTTCATTTTGTCTTATGAAGTAATTCCAGTGCTAGACTTGAAATCAGGAAGACCTGAACTCAAATTCTGTCTCAAATACTTAATAGTTGTAGGACCCTGAAAAAGTCATTTAATGTCTCTATGCCTCAGTCTTCCTCCAAAAAATGAGGGAGATAGACTTCATGATCTCCAATGTCCTTTTAAGCTCTAAATTTATAATCCTATGATTTCTTTAAAACAAATTTTTTCTTTAAAAAAAAAAAACTCTTGTACTTAAAAAGATATAGGGGATTGGAAGATGCCAATAAATCTTTACATCACCCTTTGAATGAACTCCTGCTATCTTCTCTTTTATTTTTTTTCTCTTTTATTTAAAAATGAAGATCAAGGAAGCTAAATGACTTTGCAAAAGGCATGGGGATACTGAATGAGAAATCTTAAATAAGAACTCAGGTTTTAATTATGATACTAAATGCAGGAAGGAATATTTGTTTGTCTATGTAAATCTTTATGTATCTATCTATGTAGATATCCCTGTAGATATCTGACAGTAATAATGCAAAACATAAGATGAGGTAAAGGGTGCTGTTGCTGATTTTGTTTTCTTTGTTTTTGAAGAGAACCAATGACATCATGGAGACTTGAACTGAATTTAAGTGAGTCAGGGTACAAAGTCATGAGCCTCACTCTCTCTTCCAGAATCAATGAAGTCCAGCTACGAAACAAAAGACAAGATAATTATCAATAGAACTGGGACCTAAGGGATGATTTTGATGTCTTCGATGCCTGTTTCAGTCACCTTCATGGCCATTGGAACAAACTGTTCTAATGCACTCATTCCACTGGGGGAAGGTTTGACATTCTTGGAGTAGACATCCCCCCAACTTACCAATAGATTTGAAGTCTGCTGGGTCCATAAGGTGAGACAGTTTTACTGAGGTTTAGCCACTGCTCATGCTACAGCTTCATGGACTCACGTTAATTCAAAGAGATTAAAAATTTATAAACTATTCAAAATATTAGTCATATTTAATAATGAATTGACTAAAATCTAATAAAACTAAACTGTAAATGTTTTTTATTTCACTCTTAAAAGAGTGTCTCCTACTCATATACTGAAAGCATTCAAAATTTCTTAGAAAATATTACAAAAAAACCCATTCAACAATCTTCTGAAAATAAACATCTGGCAAAGCACACATATGGAGATGTATGCTCAATAAGGATATTAGCCACTCTCTGAGAGAGAAGATCCACCAAGTAGCTTGTATCAAAGAAGGGTAAGATTGTCCATGGATGATATGCCTTACACATGTCCGTACTTGTTAGTGACACACTGCTGAGGGTCTCAAATCTCAGAATACTGCATAGGCTTCTAGAAGAGATGTGCAATCATTCAAAAGAGTTTGATCAGGGGCAGCTAGGTGGCGCAGTGGATAAAGCACCAGCCCTGAAGTCAGTAGTACCTCAGTTCAAATCCAGTCTCAGACACTTAATAATTACCTAGCTGTGTGGCCTTGGGCAAGCCACTTAACTCCAATTGCCTTGCAAAAAACAAAAAAAAAAAAAAGAAGAGTTTGATCTATCCATCAAAATAAAGAATGTCTACTGACAAGATTTCAGTATTCAAATTGGGTTCAAATTGACACCTTTATGGAGCTTGTCCTTCATTAAATACATCTAGGATAGACATTAGAAATGAATAATGTCCTTTTCCCAGATATGAACAGGAATAGAAGTAGGCAATATTGCTTAGAAGAAATTGCAATGTCCTCTTAAACTTCCCTTGAGAGGAAAAACTCATTTTGGAAATAGACTCATTTAATAGGTGCTGCAATATATGACAATGAGATAACGAACACCAAAGCTCTAAAGAACTAAAAACTCATATCATACAAATATCAACAAAGAGATACATGTTGGGTCACCAGAAGTTGCAATATTTTACCTGTGAGCATTTAAAAACTGAAAGAAGTAAAGGATATAATGTCAAGGAACTGGCACAAGAGATGAGATGTAGACAGTCAGAGTGCTTTGATGTTATTATCTTTATGATGTCAGGAGAAAGCAAAGAAGACATCCAAAATATTAAATAGCTCTCATATAGAGATGTTGATAACAAAGCAACAAAAATATGAGCATTTCAAAAGATAATGAAAAAGTTTTTGACAAACTATGACACCTATACCTGCATAGCTTAGGGATAAACTAAGTTTTCCTTAAACAATAGTATCCATCTGAAACCAAGGGTTTCCCCTATTTATAATGAAGATAAGCTAGAAAAATTTTCAAGAAGATCAAGGTAAGAAAAGATGTTCATTTATTGCCATTATTGTTCAACATAGTAAAAGAAATGCTAACTTCAGCAATAAGGACAAGAAATATAAGAAATAGGGGCGGCTAGGTGGCACAGTGGATAAAGCACCAGCCCTGGAGTCAGGAGTACCTGGGTTCAAATCCGGGCTCAGACATTTAATAATTACCTAGCTGTGTGGCCTTGGGCAAGCCACTTGACCCCATTTGCCTTGCAAAAAAGCCTAAAAAAAAAAATATAAGAAATAAGTATGGGGAAAGACGAAACAAAACTATCACTCTCTGCAGATGATATGACAGCTTGGTTAGAAAATTAATCAACATCATTAAAAATAGACTAGATAATTTTCATTACATTAAATTAAAAAGCTTTTCACAGACAAAACAACTGTAACTAAGATCAAAAGAAATGTAGTAAATTGGGAAACAATTTTTATAACTAGTATTACTGATCAAGGACTCATTTCTAAAATATTCAGATAACTGAGTGAAATTTTTAAAAATACAAGCCATTCCCCAATTGACAAATGGTCAAAGGATATGCAAAAGCAATTTACAGATGAAGAATTCCAAACAATCCACAGTCAAATGAAAAATTGCTCTAAATAACTAATTATTAGAGAAATGCAAATTAAAGCATCTCTGAGGTACTACCTCACATCTGTCAGACTGGCCAATATGATCAGAAAGGATAATGATCAATGTTGGAAGAGATATAGCAAATCTGAGACACCAATACATTGTAGGTGGAGCTGTGAACTCATCTCCTTTATGGAGAGTGATTTGGAATTATGCCCAAAGGGCAACAAAAATGTGCATACCCTTTGATCCAGCAATACCACTACTGGGTCTATACCCTGAAGAGATTATGAAAAAGGGTAAAAGCATCATTTTTAAAAAAATATTCAGAGAAGCCCTGTTTGTGGTGTCAAAGAATTGGAAATTGAGTGAATGTCCATCAATTGGGTAGAAGAAATTTTAGTATAAGTACATTATGGTACACTATTGTTCTATTAGAAACCAGGAGGGATAGGAATTCAGGAAAGACTGGAAGGATTTGCAGAAACTGATGCTGAGTGAGATAAGCAGAACTAAAAGAACACTGTGTACCCTAACAGCAGCATGGGTATAATGTTAATGGACTTCCTTATTCCATCAGTGTAACAATCAGGCACATTATTGGGGTATCTGCGATGGAGAATACCATTTGTATCCAGAGAAAGAATTGTGGAGTTTGAACAAAGACCAAAGACTATTACCTTTAATTTAAAAAAAAAAAAAACTTATGTAATTTTACTATCTCTTATACTTTATTTTTTCCCCTTAAGGCTATCTGTCTCATCACATTCAACTTAGCTCAATGTATACCAATGTAAAGACTAACAGACTGTCTGTCTTCTGTGAGGTGTTTGGGTTGGGAAATGAGATTAGGGGAAAAATTATAAAATACAAAATAAATAAATTTTGAAAAAAAGAAAATTAGAGTCAACTAAAAGAAAGAATTGAAATGATTAACAACTTCAGCAAAGTTGCAGGATATAAAATCAAATTAGCATTTTCTGTATATTACCAACAAAATTGAGCAGGAAGAGATAGGAAAAGAAATGCCATTTAAAATACCTATAGATAATATAGAATACTCAGGAATTACATGAACACAATTACAAAACATGCTTTAAACAGAAACATTCACATTTTCTTTCTTTTTTTTTTTTTGCAAGGCAATGGGGTTAAGTGGCTTGTCCAAGGCCACACAGCTAGGTAATTGTTAAGTGTCTGAGGCCAGATTTGAACTCAGGAATTCCTGACTCCAGGGCTGGTGCTCTATCTACTGTGCCACCTAGCTGCCCTCACAGTAACATTTTCTAAAGTCCAAATACAATATTATCCACTATACCACCTAGCTGCCTCAAATGCGAACTATTATTATGTCAGCCTTCAGAAGAATATCATCATTGTAATAACCAACAAACTGTTTCGACAGTGTCCCCATTTCAAGACTGTGTAGAAAATGCCTAGGACATATGATGCATAGTAAAGGTTATCTCCAGTTGAAATTTCAGCATGATGTTAGAATATTAACTTTGAAGCTGCAAGATAGTCAGGAATAGACAGGAAGATATTTGAATGGAAATAGGTAGAAAGATATTTAGATATCCCTATATTAAGAACACAATTAAAAAATCAAGATGATGTCATTTGTTTCATTGGCAACATTTTAAAAATATGTAAAATGATGAGATTGAGCACTTTCATTAATGAACAAGGTTAACTGTCCTTTGCAGACATTACTCTTTATTTTTACTATGAATACAAGAACTTTTGCAAACAATTAATAGATAACATATCTGTCAAAAGTCATACCCGCCAACACGTTTCATTTGTTTTTAAATTGAAACTAAAATTAAGCACGAAATGTGGAAAACATTAAGAAAAGATCTGAATCATTCTCCATCCCTAGACTTTGTTATAAAATGTTACATAACTTCTACCACAACTAATGCTTTTTATTATGAAGTAGAAAGAAATCAGAAACCAGTTTAAAGTGGTTTATAAATCCAAAATTATATTTAGTTTCTCTTTTATTAGTGATGATGATGCTTCATTCTTAAAGAAGATTAAGACATCAGGGAGGTGGTGTCATGACAAACGTGAACAGGATTTGAGTTGGGGGGTGCTGTGCTAAGTCACCAGCTTCACTTTGTCCTCCAGAGTCAGCTGGGTTCAGATATGAATCAGGACAACTGGAGATGATCCAGGATGTGAGACAATAAGGGTTAAGTGATTTGCCCAAGGTCACATAGCTAATTGAGTGCCTACGACAAGGTTGGAACTCCTGTCCTCCAGACTCCAAGGCCAAACCTCTACCTTACTAGCTGCCAACTAGCTGCCTGTGTTTTATTAATATTATATAGTTAAATATTACAAACTCTAAACAGCACAATTTTTTCCTTCATCTTTAGCTCCTAAACGATAGTAACCTTGGGTTTTCAGAAAATTAGACATAGAAATTCATTTAGGGGAAATACAAATTAAGCAAAATTGACAAATATAAAGCTTTAATTTACTTAGGTGAACATAGATAATATAAGACTATTTTATGTGGCAGTTCTGAAACTTTCAGGAAGTACTACTTATTTCAAGGCAGAGAAAAGACTTAAGACAACAAAAATAGAGTTATGTTTTACTACTGAGATAACAAGGTGCAATGGTAGAGATCTACATCTACACCCAAGAATAGCAGAGTTAAATCTGGTGTCTGTGATCAGGGCAACTTGTACCTACCTCCCAAGGTGGTTGTGAAAATTAAATGAGATCATATTTGTAATCAAAATGCTAGTTATCAATATTACTTTCCAGAAAAATGTATAATACCAAATACTGAGCAACTATAAAAATGTATAATTATAAAAATCTAAATACCTTTCAATTTTCCTCTTTTTAAAAAATGTTTAATTTGTTTTTCCAACTACATGCTATGGTAGTTTTTTTAAGATTTTGAGTTTTTCTTTGGAAAAATAGGGAAAGATGGAACTCTGCCTCTCTTTCTATGAAACCAATATGGTGCTGATACCTAAACCAGGAAGACTTAAAACAGAGAAAGAAAATTATAGACCTATCTCCCTAATGAATATAAATGCAAAAATCTTAAAATCTTAGCAAAACAATTAGAACAAGTTATCGCTGGGATAATATATTATGATCAAGTAGGATTTATCCCAGGAATGCAGGGTTGGTTCAATATTAGGAAAACCGTTAGTATATTCAATTATATCAACAACATCAGAAATTATATGATCATATCAATTGATGCTGAAAAAGCTTTTGACAAAATACAGAATCCATCCCTACTAAAAACACTAGAGAGTGTAGGAATAAACGGGCTGTTCCTTAGAATAATCAGCAGTATCTATCTGAAACCATCAACAAGCATTATATTCAATGGGGAGAGGCTAGAGGCATTCCCAATAAGATCAGGGGTGAAACAAGGATGCCCATAATCACCAGTACTATTCAATATCGTATTAGAAATGTTAGCTTTGCAATTAGAGAAGAAAAAGAAATTGAAGGAATTAGAATTGGGAAGCAAGAGACAAAACTCTCACTCTTTGAGAATGACATGATGGTATACATAGAGAATCCCAAGAAATCATCCAAAAAACTACTGAAAACAATCAGCAATTTTAGCAAAGTTGCAGGTTATTAAAAAAAACCCCTCATAAATCCTCAACTTTTCTATACACATCTAGCAAGATACAGCAGGAAGAGATAGAAAGAGAAATCCCATTCAAAGTAACCTCAGACAATATAAAATACCTGGGAGTCTATTTGCCAGGACAGACTCAGAAACTTTTTGAAAACAATTATAAAACACTTGTCACACAAATTAAATCAGATTTAAATAACTGGGCAAATATCAACTGCTCATGGATAGGGAGAGATAACTTAATAAAAATGACAATTCTACCAAAACTCAACTACCTGTTTAGTGCCCTACCAATCAAAATTCCAAAAAATTACTTTAATGACATAGAAAAAATTGTAAGTAAATTCATAAGGAGAAATAAAAAGTCAAGAATTTCCAGGAATTTAATGAAAAAAAGTGCAAAACAAGGGGGTTTAGCCCTACCTGATCTAAAATTACATTATAAAGGATCAGTCATCAAAATGGTTTGGAAGGGGGTGGCTAGGTAGCACAATGAATAGAGTACTGGCCCTGGAGTCAGGAGTACCTGAGTTCAAATATGGCCTCAGACACTTAATAATTACCAAGCTGTGTGGGCTTGAGCAAGCGACAACCCCATTGCCTTGCAAAAAAAAAAAAATCTGTTTGGTATTGGCTAAGAAATAGAGTGGTGGACCAGTGGTATAGACTAGGTGCAAAGGAAGGAGACAATTATAGTAATCTGCTGTTTGATAAACCCAAAGAGTCCGGTTATTGGGATATAAACTCTCTCTTTGAAAAAAACTGCTGGGAAAATTGGAAGTTAGTATGGAAGAAACTTGGATTAGACCAACACCCAACACCCTTTACCAAGATAAGATCCAAATAGTTACAGCATTTAGACATAAAAAAACAATGCTATAAGCAAATTAGAAGATCAAGGACTAGTTTACCTGTCAGATCTATGGAAAGGGGAGCAGTTTATGACTATGGAAGAGATGGAGAACATCACCAAAAACAAACTAGATGATTTGGATTACATTAAATTAAAAAGCTTTTACACAGACAAAAAAAACTGTAAACAAGATCAAAAGAAATGTAGTGAATTGGGAAACAATCTTTACAACTAATGATTCTGACAAAGGACTCATTTCTAAAATATACAGAGAACTGAGTCATATTAAAGAAAAAGCCATTCCCCAATTGCAAAGGCAATTTACAGATGAGGAGATAAAAACAATCCATAGCCATATGAAAAATTGCTCTAAATCATTAATTATTAGAGAAATGCAAATAAAAGCTTCTCTGAGGTACTACCTCACACCTCTCAGACTGGCCAATATGACCAGAAAGGATAATGATCATTGTTGGAAGAGTTGTGGGAAATTGGGGACACTATTGCATTGTTGGTGGAGCTGTGAACTCATCCAACCTTTCTGGAGAGAAATTTGGAATTATGCCCAAAGGGCAACAAAAATGTGCATACCCTTTGACCCACCAATACCACTACTGGGTCTATACCCTGAAGAGGTGATGAAAAAGGATAAAAACATCACTTGTACAAAATTATTAATAGCAGCCCTGTTTGTGGTGGCAAAGAATTGGAAATCAAGTAAATGTCCTTCTATTGGGGAATGGCTTAGCAAACTGTGGTATATGTATGTCATGGAACACTATTGTTCTGTTAGACAAGGAGGGACAGGATTCAGGGCCTAGAGGGATTTGCATGAACTGATTCTGAGTGAGAAGAGCAGAACCAGAAAAACACTGTACACCCTTATCAGTGACATGGGAGTGATCTTCAACCTTGATGGACTTGCTCCTTCCATCAGTGCAACAACCAGGGACAATTTTGGGCTGCAATGGAGAATACTATCTTTATCCACATAAAGAGCCCTGGAGTTTGAACAAATTTCAAGGACTATCCCCTTTAATTTAGAAAAAAAAAGACAGCTATCTTATTGTCTGATCTTGTTATCTGTTATACTTTTTGATTCTTCCTTAATGATGTGATTTCTCTCTCATCGCACTCAATTTGGATCAATGTACAACATGGAAACAAAGTAAAGACTGACAGATTGCTTTCCTCGGGAGTGGGGTGGGGGGGAAGATTGGGAGAATAATTGTAAAACTCAAAACTCAAATAAAATCTTTAAAAATTAAAAAAAAAAGTTGAGTACTAACCAGAGTGTGCTGAGTTAACTTGAACAGTCACTGGATAAAAGAAAGGCAAAAAGTCCTTCTCTACTATGGATTCACAAAGGATATGTGAAAAATGAGTAGTCTCTGGTAGGTCCTTCTAAAAGTGAAATGACTTCATATACTAACCTGTCAAAAGACTATTTTTTGATAGAACTGAGCTCTCTTTAGGTAATGAACTTTTTAAGATCACAATGATTCCATATACTCTCTTCTTTAAAAAATTTATTTTATTTTTAATTAATGGGCTAAAACAAGCATTTCTGGAGCATACCAGAACAAAAAAGATGATTGTACATGAAACTGAAAATCTATTATGCACAATTTTTATTGCTTTTACGTTTTGTAATAAAATCATTATTAAAAAAAGATTTTGAGTTTTACATTTTTCTCCCTTCCTCCCCATCTCTCCCCTCCCTACTGACAGAAAGCAATCTGAAATAGGCTCTTCATTTATAATCATGCTAAATAACAGATCCATATAGATGATGTTGTAAGAGAAGAATCAAATCCAAACAGAAGAAAGAAAACATTAGTGAGGAAAAAAATGACAATATATAAAACAACTTTTCAAAACTGAAAATAAGCTTTGGCCTTCACTTAAACTCTATAGTTCCTTCTCTGGATATAGATGGTATTTTCCACATATTAAAATTGTCTTTCATTATTGTACCACTGAAATGAACAAGTTTATAATGATTGATCATCATCCCATGTCTCTATTAGTGTGTATAATATTCTGGTTATGCTCATTTCACTGCACTTTAATTCATGCAAGTCTTTCCAAGCGTTTCTGAAATCCCATCCCTCATGATTTCTTGTAGAATAATAGTGTTCCATCACATACATAAACCACAATTTGTTCAGCCATTGTCCAAATGATGGGCATTCCCTCAATTTACAATTCTTTGCCACTACAAACAGAGCTGCTATGAATATTTTTGTATATGTCTGATTTTTATCTTTTTCATGAACTCTTCAGGAAAATTACCCAGTAGTAGAATTGCTGATCAAAAGGATACACATTTTTAATGTCCTTTGGGCATAATCCCAAATTGCTCTCCAGAAAAGTTGGATCATTTCACAACTCCACCAACAATGCATCAGTGTCCCAGATTTCCCACATCCCCTTGGTCACTGATCATTTATTTACCTTTCTAGTCATATGGGTCAATCTGAAAGGTGTTAGCTATCTCAGAGATGCTTAAATTATTCCTCTAATCAATAATGGTTTAGAACAATTTTTCATATGATTATAGATAGCTTTGATTTCTTTGAGAATTGTCTTTCCATAACCTTTGACTATCTATGAATTGGAGAATGACTTTTTTAGAAATATAACTCAATTCTATCTAGTTATATGGGCAGCTAGGTGTCACAGTGGATAAAGCACTGGCCCTGGAGTCAGGAGGATCCAAGTTCAAACCTGGCCTCAGACTTCTAATAACTGCCTAGCTGTGTGACCTTGGGCAAGTCATTCTTAAACCCATTGCCTTAAATAAATAAAATTTTAAAAAAAAGAAATACTAGTTGTAAAAATTTTCCCAATTTCCTACATTTCTTTAAATCTTGGTTGCAGTAGTTTGCTTGTGCAAAACCTTTTTAATTTAATTTAATCAAAATTATCCAGTTTGTTTGGATATCTCTCTGGTAATAAACTGCTCCTTTCCATAGGTAGGACAGGTAAATTATTCCTTGTTCTCCAAATTGGCTTATATTACCTTTTATATCTAAAGCCTGTACCCATGTCGACTTTATCTTGGTATAGGATATGAGATGTTGGTCTATGCCTACTTTCTGCCATAATATCTTCCATTTCCCAGCAGTTTTTATCAAAAAGTGAGTTCTTATCCCAAAAGCTGGAATCTTTGGATTTATCAAACAGTAGATTACTATAGTCACTTACTGCTGTTTCTTTTGCATCTCATCTATTCCACTGATTCACCATCCTATTTCTTATCCAGTACCAAACAGTTTTGATGACTGAAGCTTTATAATATAATTTTGGATCTGATATGGTTAGGCTGTCTTCCTTTGCATTCAATTTCTTCCTCCACATGAATTAGTAACTATTTTTTCTAGCACAATAAAATAATTTTTTGAATGTCTGATTGGTATGGCACCGAATAAGTAATTTAATTTAGGTAGAACTGTCATTTTCATTATATTAGTTCAGTCTATGAGCAACTGACATTTGCCCAGTTATTTAGATCTGATTTTTTGCGTGTGAAAAGTGTTTATAGTTGTTTTCATGTAGTTTCTGAGTCTGCTTTGGTAGGTAAACTCCTAAGTATTTCATGTAGTCTGCAGTTATTTTAAATGGTATTTCTATCTCTTGCTGCTATATCTTGTTAAGGATATAAAGAAATGCGAAGATTTATGTGGGTTTATTTTACATCCTATAACTCTGCTAAAGTTACCAAATTTGTTTACAATAGTTTTTAAGATGATTTTCTAGGATTTTCTTGGCATACCATATGATCTGCAGAGTGAGAGCTTTGTTTCTTCATTAACCAGTTCTAATTCCTTCAATTTCTTTTTCTTCTCTTGTTGCTAAAGTTATAATTTTTAATACAATATTGAATAATAGTGGTGATAATGGACATCCTTGTTTCACCCCTGATCTTACTGGGAATACTTCCAGCTTATCCCCATTCCAAAAAATGTTTGTTGATGATTTTAGATATTGCTTATCATTTTAAGGAACATTCCATTTATTCCTATGCTCTCTACTGTTTTTAATAGGAATGGATACTGTATTTTGTCACAAGCTTTTTTGGCATCAATTGAGATAATTATATGATTTCTATTAGATTTCTTATCGATATGGTCAATTATGATGATAGGTTTCCTAATACTGAACAAACCCTGAATTCCTGGTATAAATCCTACTTGATCATATCATATTATCATAGAGATAACTTGCTATAATTGCTATGCTAATATTTTATTTAAAATTTTTGCATTGATATTTAATAGGGGAAATTGGTCTATAATTTTCTTTCTCTGTTTTGACCCTTCCTGATTCAGCACCATATTGGTTTCATAGAAGGAATTAGACAGAGTTCCATCTTCACCAATTTTTTCAAATAGTTTATATAGAATTGGAACTAATTGTTCCTTGACTGTTTGGTGAATTCACTTGTGAATCCATCTGGCCCTATAGATTCTGTCTTAGGTTTGTTGATGTGTTACTCAACTTCTTTTTCTGAGATGCAGTTATTTAAATATTTGATTTCCTCTTCTTTTAACTTGGGCAATTTATATTTTTGCAAATATTCATCACTTAGATTGTTAAATTTATTGGCATACAGTAGGGCAAAATAGTTCCAAATTATTACTTAAATTTCCTCCTAATGGTGGCAAATTCACCTTTTTTCATTTTTGATACTAGTAATTTGTTTTTTCTTTTTTTAATCAAATTAATCAAAGGTTTATATATTTTATTGATTTTTTCATAAAACCAACTTGATTTTATATATTAGTTCAATATTTTTCTTGCTTTAGATTTCATTAATTTCACCTTTAATTTTTCAGAATTTTTAATTTAGTATTTAATTAGGGATTTTTAATTTGTTCTCTCTCTAATTGTTTTAGTTGCATGCATGTTCAGTTCATTGATCTTCTCTATTTTATTCAAGTAAGCATTTAGAGACATAATATTTCCCCTAAAAAAGTACTTTAGCTGTTTCCCATAAGTTTTTGGTATGTTGTCTCGTATTTTCATTGTCTTAGATGAAATTATTAGTTCTTTCTATGATCTGTTGTTTGATCCACCCATTCTTTAAAATTAGGTTATTTAGTTTCCAATTAGCTTTAGGTCTATCTCTCCATGACCCTTTATTGCACATGATCTGAATCATGATCTAATGCATAAGATGCAGCATGATCTGAAAAGGATGCATTCAATATTTCTGCCTTTCTGAATTTATTATGAGATTTTGATGCCCTAATACATGGTTTTTGTGTGGGTGCCATGTACTGCAGAGAAAAAGGTATTTTCCTTTCTATCTCCCTTCAATTTCTCCTGAGGTCTATAATATCTAAGTTTTCTACCATTTTTATTCACCTTAACTTCCTTCTTGTTTATTTTGTGAGATTTATCTAATTCTGAGATAGGAAGGCTGAGGTCCCCCACCAGTATAGCTTTGCTCCCTATGTCTTCCTGTAACTCATTTAGCTTCTCCTCTAAGAATCTGAATGCTATTCTTGATACACACAACTTTGGTATTGAAATTACTTCATTATCTATGGTACCTTTTAGAAAAATGTAGCTTCCTTCCTTATCTCTTTTAATGAGATTTATTTTTGCAATTGCTTTGTCTGAGATACAGACTGTTACTCCTGTTTTTTTTTTCATTTCAGCTAAAGCATAATATATTCTGCTCCATTCTTTTACCTTCCCTCTGTGTGTATCTCTCTGCTTTAAACATGTTTCTTGTAAGCAGTATATCATAGGATTTGGGGTTTTAATCCACTCTGCTATCTGCTATCTTCCAGACAGAGTTTCATGGAAGAATTCATCCCTTTACATTCACAGTTATAATTACTAACTCTTTTTTACTTTCCGTACTATCTCCCATCCATTTGTATTTTTCCTCTCCTTTCACCTTGTCCCTCCTCCTCCTCCTCAGCATTTTGTTTCTGAATACTGCTGCTCTCAGTGTGTTCTCCCCTTCTATCCAATACCCTCCCTTTTCTTTCCCCTTCTTCTTTCTTTCCCTTCTATTGATGCCTCCTTCCCTTTCCCTTCTTAATAAATTTCTAAACTCAACTGAGTGTGTGATAATCCCTTTTTGAGCCAAATGCAATGAAAGCAAGATTCAGGTGTTCACACCTCCTTCCTGTTTTCCCTCTATTGAAAAAGATCCTTTGTATCTCTTCATGTGATAAATTTACCCCATTCTGACTCCCCCCACCTTTTTTAATGTCTTAAAAATTCATACATGTACATCCATACCTTCAGCCTAAGTATATTCCCCTCAACAGAGCTACAATTCTCAAGAATTATGAAAACTTCCTCCCAGGTAAAAAGGTAACCAGTTTAATTTTATTGGATAGCCTTTTTTTTTTCTTTTCCCTGTTTATCTTTTCATATATCTTTTGAATGAATCTCCTGTTTGAAGATCAAATTTTCTCTTCAATTCTAGTATTTTCATCAGGAAAGTTTCCCTGAAAGAAAAGACTCAGTTTTGCTGGAAAATTGACTCTTGGTCGTAATCCAAGCTTCCTTACTTTCCCGAATAGCATATTCCAGGTTCTTCAATCCTTTTGTGTTGATGCAGGCTATGCAATTCTGACTGTGGCTACTTGGTATTTGAATTGCTTCTTTCTAATCACTTGTAGGAATTTTCTTCTTGATCTGATAATTCTGCAGTTTGGCCACAAGATTCCTTGCTGTTTCATTTGGGAATCCCTTTCAAAAGTGATTGATGGATTCTTTCAAAGACAAATTTGCCCTCTGGTTCCAAGATATCAAGAGTACTTGTCTTAAACTATATTCTGAAGAATGGAGTCCAGCTTTTTTCAGGTTGTCCTATGATTCTTAAATTGTCTCTCTTGGATCTATTTTTCAGGTCAGTTATTTTACCAATGAGGTATTTTATTGGTGTCTCATGAAGTCATTAGCTTTCACTAGTTCCAATTTAGTTTTCAAGTGGTTATTTTCTCCATTTAGCTTTTGCATCTCCTTTTCCATTTTGGTCACTTCTATTTTTAAAGGAGTTGTGATTTTTTTCCATTTGCCCAACTTTGTTCTTGAAGGAATTATTTTCTTTTTGCATTTGTCCAATTGTATTTTTAAAGGATTTGTTTTCTTATCATTTTTGTTATAAAATGCTAATTTTCTCTTGCATTTTCTTTCCCAATTTTCCCAATTTTAAACTTTTTAAACTTCTCTTTGATCTCTGAAATCTTTCTGGGTTGGAAATCAATTCATATTCTCTTCTGAAGCTTCACATATGGCACCCCTCCTGTCCTCCTTTTCTGAGCTAGTATCCTTATGCAGCATTCAATAGACCCTGCTTTGCAATGACCTTTCTTCATTTGGGGATGTTAGCTTTCCCTAGGGTCCTCTGTTGGGAGAGGGGCCAGTTCACTAACCTTCAGTGTTGAGAACCCTAGAACCCTTGCTTACTGAAGTTAGAAACTCCATGGGGTAACTTAGTGAAACAACCAGTTAGGAATACCAGAAGCTTTCTCTGAATTATCTGCTTGGGGTGTCAGCCACCCATTTCCCAGGCCTGGGGTTGGATCTGGCCTGTCCCCACCCAACACAGTCTAGAAAAGTCAGAGAATGACTCTGGATAGTTAGTGCTGGGCAAGCCCATCTTTCACATCTTTGGGAAAGGTGCAAACACCTGGGCTGTTTCTATGTTTGTGCTAGAGAACCTCCAGACCCTTTCATTGGAATGCTGGGGACTCCTCTGGCCAAATGAAAGTCCTGAGCAACCACACTGGAGCTCTCCCAGTCCTCTTACCTCAGAACAATACAAAGGTTGAATTTCTCATACAGCTGAGTTTCTCAAGGTTAGTCCTCCACTTCAACCTGAAGTCTATGGGCAGGGTCTCTGCTTTCTGCCCCAGCCCAATCTCACTCTCCCCCATGACAGACCTTGTTTAAAGATATTCCATTCTGGTTTTTTTGTGGGTTCTGTTTATCCAAAATCTGTTAAGAAGCTTGATTCTTATTCTGAGAGAAAGCCTCCTGGCTTACAACAGTGCCTGGCTTCTTTCCACCATCTTTGACCAGAAATCTCCAACTCTACTCCTAAAGCTGATTCAAACTCCCATCCTCCTGACTCCAAGGCCTGTGCTCTAAACCATTCACCATCAAGCCGTATGACTTTGGGCAAGACACTTAACCCTGACTGTCTTGTATGCAAGATCATCTCCAGTTGCCCTGATTCATATCTAGCTACTGGATCCAGATGGCTCTGGAGAAGAAAGTGAGGTTGGTGACTTAGCACACCATGTCCCTCACTCAAATCCAATTCATGTGCATGTCATGACATCACCTCCCTGATGTCATGGTTTTCAACTCTTTTTTTTTCAGGTAATTAAGTGTCTGAGGCCGGATTTGAACTCAGGTACTCCTGACTCCAGGGCAGGTGCTCTATTCACTGTGCCACCTAGCCACCCTTTGGTTTTCAACTCTTAAAGCTAGTATTTCCTATGCATTAGGGGCTGAAACAAAAAAGCTATGTCACTGAAATTTGAGACTGCTCAGGTTATCTTTCACCATACAAGAATTTCATTTACAAATCAATCTTGTAATTTGGTAAACAGCTATTTCTGTCAAAAGTTTCGCCATTTTTTAATCCTCTCAAGTTCATTATATAAGTGTTATCCTTGGCCCCTCAGGCTTATTTAACATGTACATTTTGCCCCTTCTACTTCTACACATCTCTCAAACCTGATCTCATCTCTGAATGCACAGTACCACCATTCTAGATCAGGCCTTCATCATCTATCCCATGGTCTACTGTAATGGCCTTCCAAATGATCTCTCTGTTTCTAGTCCTTTACACAAATGCCAAAATGATTTCTCTTAAACACATATCTTACCAAGTCAGACCCCTATAAAATAAACTCTAATTGCTCCCTATTGCTATAGGTTCAACCTATAGGTTCAACCTATAGGTTCAAACACAATCTTCTCTGCTTTGTTTTTGCCTTTCATAAGGATATCCTCAGTCAAACTTTTCCAAACTCATTATACATTATCAAACTAATCACCCAAGGCACTCAATCTTCCCTCTTTGTGACTTTTTATTGACCTTACTCCAAAAATGGCAATGTACTCCCTCCTCACTTTCATGTTATAGAATCCTTCACTTCCTTTAAGAAGAAGCACAACTTCTACATAATTAATCCCCCAAAAGGCCAATACTCACCTTCACTATCTACTTTATAAAAGATATTCCAAATGTCATCATGAAGTTTTAAGCTTTCATATTCCCAAACCCTACTCAAGCTATTTAGTCATAGCTGCTGAAGCCTAAAAAAGCTGAATTAAGACTTTTGGAATACCCTATTTAAATTCTCTGTTTATTTCAATTTATTCTATTTATTTATTCTAGATATAGTTATGTATATGTGCCATTTCTCCTGATGGAATGTAAACACTTGGAGAGCAAGAACTGTTTCAGCCTGCTGGTTGATAAGCATTGATTAATGCTAGCTATGTGACATAATCCCCAGCCCCTAGGAAGGCAACAGGTTATTTCATAGGTGCTCAATAAATGCCAGATGATAGCCTGTTTAGTTCTAAAGTACATGAAGAACTAACAAAGGAAGTCAAACTACAAAGCTGTCAGTCACAGATGAACATACACCATACCAATGGAATCACAAGAGGAAAGAGTACAAGTAAGTTTTGCAGACAGGGAAAAAATAAACAATGAAAAAGCCATGGAACTCATTTTATGTGTAACAGTTTAAGAGATGAATAAAAGTGAGTATTTAGTAACTCTTCTGATTTGGGACATCATTTTCCTAATCACAAATAGTCAATTAATTTTTTTTATCTTCTAAAAGGTTAATTTCTACTTATAAACAAAAGGCAAAAAAAACAGAATTCCAACAATCCTTCCACCAGAGCTAAAATTATAAGTTCCATTTGTATGTCCACATTTGTAAAATAAAAATCCTATGCTTAACTCTAGTGGCTAGCTATTGCCTCCAAGATTGTATATAAAATGCTCTACTTGGTTTTTCATAACCTGGTCCATTCCTATCTTTCTAGTCCTTTTATACTTAATTCTCTCCACTAAACTGTTGTCTAATATCACCAGCCTCCTTCCTGTTCTTGGAACTTAACATTGCCTCTCTTGACTCCAGATATTTTCACTGACTGTCTTCCTGAAACTGGAACTCTCTCCCTTCTCATATTCTTCTCCTTGCTTTCCTGGCTTTCTTCAAACCTCAGTTCAAATTCCACTTTCTTCAAGAAGTCTTTCCTGGTACTCCTTAATCCTAATTAGGGCTTTCCTTCTGAGATTATCTCAAATGAAACGTGTATCCCTCCTGATTATACATAGTGATTTATGGATTATTTTATGCCTTTGTATATACCCCAGAACTAAGTACAGTGCCTAGAACATAGAAAAGTGTTTAACAAAGGCTTCTTACTGACTTGAAAATGTTTCTCCTCAAGAGTTCTTTCTGAAATACTGAAAAAGGGATAACTATAAAAACAGAAGACTTAGCAAATCACATGAAAATGAAATGTTCTTTAAAATATTATCTTGGTTGAGCAAGATTATAACTCTGCAAAAAGGCTAACTATATACTGCTTGCATCCTCAATTGATGGCAGGCAAATATTGCCCAGACTAAAAGATATAGAAATATGGATATATCTATATATAAATTGCCCTTGAGGAAGGAGGTAGGCACTTCCTTTCCATTCTTACACTTAAACAGGGATTATTTTCTATTTCAAAAAATGCCTGAGGACACAGGGACAACATGTTTAATAACTTGAAAAGTCTTAAAATTCAGGACTTCTGGTCACCAGATGCTAGATCAAAGTGGACTATCAAAATCTAAATTATTACCAGTTTACTACTTTCTAACAGTCTTCCAACTGTGCTGTCTTAACTTCTTTAAAATGTACTTTTTGGTCACAAATAATATTCAATTTTTATTAACAATACTAAATTTTTTAAAAGGAAAAAATCTATATTATAACCAATCAATGAAAATTCTTCCACAATAAATCAGAATTACAAAAATTAGCTTTAATTATGTTTTTAGAAAGTTCCCATTGTCAAAAGAAATTTGAAAAAACATGAATTAACTTGTCTTTACTTTTTTTCTGTAATGAATAAACTTACCTGGTGTGCTTCCTAAAATATCTTTTGTATGGCAGCTGAGATCCTCTATTTCCCCATCTTTAAAACTTCCTATTTCTCCATAGTAAAGAGCAACACCTAGTTGCATTATACGAATAAACATTGGGAGTTGTTGATCTGTTATGGAAAGCTTCAAACTCTCAACTAGGGTATGAATCTGAGTAAAATGAACAAGAAAATAATAGAAAACATGTTTAAAGGGAATGCTTTTTTAACAGAAAACATGCATAAAGTTCATATTGTATTCTTGAATTACAAAAAAAATTATATAAAGCATAGACACTTGTCTTAATCTCACTTAAATCAAACTAAAATAATTTTTTCAAGAGTTATAAACTTTTAGATGGAAAACTATGTGCATGTAAATGAAAACTTAAGAAATTACATATATCCTATAATTAAAATACTTGATCTATTATGTTATACATAATTATGTCAGTATTCAGCAATAAATAGAAACATTCCTTGTAAAAGTTTGGGACAGTAAATGTCTTATGATGTCATCTTAGCAAAATTTTTATATGACTGCCATTAATAGTTTAGTTACATAAAGAATATGTACATATCCTAAAGACATATGTAAGCAAAGAAAATACTAAAATTGCAGCTGTGGAAACACTGAATAATAAAATACATTAGTCTCAAAAATGGAAAACCAAATGAAGTATACTTTCCAGAATGTTTTCAGGAATAATATGAATAATTAATACTTAAAGTGCAATCTAAACAATATCTAATATCAATCAATGGCAGTCAAAATTAAGATGAACTGCCAACAAGGGGGATATAAAGTTGCCAAAAAAAATGAAAATGTTGAAAATGAAACCAGCCAAATTGTGCAAAGCTCTGATTCTCAAAAAATTATTTCTATTACCAACTGAAGTATCTATAACTCATGGAGAAGAGAGAATAATAGAGACCATATTTTAAGACAAAAATCATAAAATTTTAAAATAATAAATGAGGAAGGAAACAATTTCAAAAGGGAAGAGAATTAAACATCTTGAATTTCAATTTCTTGTAAACATACTTAAAAATCACGTGATAGTTTATCAAGCTCCTTTAAGGTCTTCCAAGTTAGAGATTCCTCTGCAAATACATTTCCGATTGAAACTTCAATGGTCTCTATCTCATGCCTATAACTGAACCACCCAGAAAATGTTATTTCACATAAAGTCTCCTACTTTCCCCTTCTCTTGGCCCCATAACAAGGGTGGTACACAAATATATCAAACTTTGTCACATGAAACAGAAACTAGATTTTGTATGACTGGAGGGCAGAACTTGAAAACAGGATTAGAAGTTACAGAGACACATAGGTTCCCCTAAGGAAAATTTTCCTAACAAGTGAACTTATCTAAAAGTAGAATTGAATTGAGTTATACTTCCCTTGTGATCATCCAACTAGGAACTGAAAAACTCTTGCTGGGCATAACAACTATATTCCTAGCTTCCTACTGCCATTTCCTCCTTTACTCAGTAAGCTCTTTTTCTTTGAGGTTCATGTTATTGATATCTACTACCCAATCAAAATTCTTGGAGCAATTACTATCTACAGACACTCTCCTTAGTCAATGAGTTCCAAACCTGGCTAACAATTTTTCTTTCCACTTCAAATTCTGCTCTCATACTAGGGAATTTCAACATACCTACTAAACCTCTTTCAAAGTTCTAATAAAAACTCAATTACTTAAGCTCCTCACTTCTAAGGACCTACTACTTCACCCCATCTCAATCACAAGTATAGTTATACCTTTGATCTTGCCATTACTCACGAATGTACCATTTCTATGTTCAAGAATTCCAAAATCCTCTCAACCAATCATAATCTATTAGCTTTTCACCTCTCCCTCTGCCTTCCCTTAAAATACCCTATTATCCATTTCCTCCATAACCTCAATCTCTTGACGGCCCCCCTCAATTTTCCCCTGGGTCATCTGCCCTGCACTAGCCACTCTCTGTTCTCTCCATGCAACCCTTTGGTGAACCAGTTCATCTCTACACTGTTCTCTTTTCTTGAGTCTCTGGTCCTTTGATATTGCCAATTGCACCCTTTCGACTTGATGTACTCAGGAACCAAAAATGTCATCAAAATGTCACATAGCATCAAGAAAAGATTTATTGAATATTTAATATAATTGTACATATATAACCTATATCAGATTATTTGCTATCTTAGGGAGGGGGAATTGAGGGGGGGGGGGAATGAAAGGAGGGAAGGAGAAAACTGTGGAATTCAAAATCATACAAAAATAATTAAGAACTAAAAAAAAAAGGAAAATAATTTTTCTGAAAAAACATAGAGAAAGCATCCTACTAATAATAAGGAATCACTGTGTTTTCTGAACACTGTAATTCAGTTCTTTAACTGAATCTGAGGAGATATGACTGACAAATAAAAATGATCCAGATAAACTCAGTCAAGTTAGAAAGAACAGGACTCCTTAGTCTAGAACAGGGGCAGGGAACATTCAACCTGCAGGCTTAAGGACCTCGAAATCATTTGATCTGGTGTTGCCAAGACAACCATAAATGGGACTTGAAATTCAATAAAACTAGGAGCTTTTTTAAATGCTTGACCAAACACAGCAGGCTAATTGTTTTTTTCAGGCTAATTTTTAAGTTGAGAATTTTGCATAGTGAATGATGTTATAAATATCCAAATGGCCCTTGGCAGGAAAAAAGTTCTCATCCCTGGTCTAGAACAAGTGAGGATAAGAGAAGCTATTATGTAAAATCATAAAAAGCCTGTCATGAATAAATTCACCCAAGAACAGTACCCTGGAACTTGTAGTCATTTATTGAACTTTGACAAAGTTAAGATTAGGACAGATAAAAGGAAGAGCTATCTCACACAGAGCATCCAAAATTTGCAGAATTCATTACCAACAAGATGACATAAGCTGAAAATAAAAATTCCAAAGCCTCAGAGTCCTGAACAAGGAAGAAAATCATGTCTTTTAATAACCCTCACTCTGGCACTTCAAGAATCAACAATGAAATCTAACCTATTGTGTTCATTGTTTGCCTTTAAAGATCTTTCAATGAAAGTCTATTGACTTGACAAAGAGGGCAGCTAGGTGGCACAGTGAACAGAACACTGGCCTTGGAGTCAGGAGGAAGGAGTGCGAATCTGGTCATAGACATTTGACATTTAACTAGCTGTGTGACCTTAGACAAGTCACTTAACCTTGATTGCCTCACATCCAGGGCCATCTCCAGTCATCCTGATTCATATCTGGCCACTGGACCCAGAGCACTCTGGAGAAGAAAGTGAGGCTGGAGACTTAGCACAGCATCCTCTCACTCAAATCCAATTCATGCACTTGTCATGGCATCACCTCCCTGATGTCATAGTATTCAAAAATGAAGGACAAAACATTATTATTGACCTGATTTGATTTCATCTTTGAATTTAGTGAAGTGACACTGGTGTACAAAACTGGCTGGTACAAAAGGGATTTAAATGTACA
Source organism: Macrotis lagotis (assembly GCF_037893015.1). Classification (NCBI taxonomy): domain Eukaryota; kingdom Metazoa; phylum Chordata; class Mammalia; order Peramelemorphia; family Peramelidae; genus Macrotis; species Macrotis lagotis. The sequence continues at coordinate 553,529,230 of NC_133666.1, read as the reverse complement.
CTCTGACCCCAATAATTAATTAAGTACAGATACTGAAATAAAATGCCATGAGAACACAAATGACTGATTTATATGACCAATGGAACAACAGTTAACAATTTCCCTGTTTTATCCACATTCTCAAATGGCTAATTAAATCTGCACCAAGCCTCTGAATTTAAATAAGTTTTCTGCTAATACAGAACTGTTCCAGTATCTATAATCATTTTTAAGGCTCTTTTTAATCATTTTAAGATTATTTTCTAAAAAGGACTAATTTGTACACACACACACACACACACACACACACACACACACACACACATCTTTTTTTGGTGACTAAGAATTGGAAATCAAAGGGATGCCTATCAATTAGGGAATGGCTAAACAAGCTATGGTATAAAATTGTAATGGAATATTACTGTGCTATTTAAAAATAACAAGCAGGATGATTTTAGAAAAACTTGGAAAGATTTTACATGAACTGATGCATAGTGAAGTAAGAACATTATACACAATAACAACATCAGAACATTGTACAGAATAATAACAACAGTATAGTTCAATGAAGAAGTATGAATGCCTTAGCAAATTCAGCAATACACTGACTTAAAATGATCTCAAAAGATTAATGATAAAGCATTAATATCTGCCTTCAGAGATTGAATACAGACCAAAGCATGTTATTTTCACTTCCTTTCTTTCTTTTTCGATTCATCTTCTTGAACAAAATGACTAAGATGAAAACGTTTCACCAATTCCGTATGTATAATCTTTATCTGAATGCTTACTATTTCAGGGAGGAAAAGAGTGAGGGATAGAAATAGGAACTCAAAACTTTAAATAAAAATGTTTTAAAAACTTATTTCAAGGAAAAGACTAATTTGTTTTGCTTTTACTTCAATTCTTCTTAATAGTCTAAGGTTAAATTAAGAGCATATACATTAGAGGCTAGGGTAGACAGGGAATAGTTTCAAGAATAATGTTATTACATTAAGTTTAAATTCACTCACACAAATTATTTTCAAAACTAACATTAGGAAAAAATTAAGTAAGGACTTAAAAGAAATGGTCACAACATAAAGCAAAAAGAAAAAAATTAATTTAAATGTTTGACCACCAAAATAGAACATCAGATAGGTCTCTATACAAATGTAAACTTAGCTATGTTAATGCTACTTCATTATTCTGGATTCATTAAAAGTTTTTTATATAATAAAAAAGCAAAATTTATTATTATTATTATTATTATTATATCCATGACCTTTAGCCCTATACTTCTATTTTTATTATACAACTTTTCTTTTGACAAGCTAGTAATAACTGAGCTAGTAAAAGTACACTCCATGTTAAAATTTGGAATATAAAAAGCTCAAAAGAAATCAAATTTTTTTGCCAAATTAAAAAAAATCAACTTTAAGTTACTAAGAGGATTTTAGGCTTTTAGATTCTCAACACATGTTTAAAGGATAAAGTGACACACTGTGTAAAATAATAATTCTAAAATGCTGCTAAGGGCAACTAGGTGGCACTGTGTTTGGAGTACTGGTCTTGGAGTCTGAAGGACAGGAGAGAGAATCCAGTCTCTCAGGCACTGGACTTTTTATTAGCTGACCTTGGGAAAGTCATTTAACCCTGACTACCTCTCATTCAGGGCCATCTCCAGTCATCCTGACCCAAATCTGGCCAGTGGATATAGATGCCTCTAGAGGAGAAAGTGAGATTGGTGATATAACACCACACCCCCCCACACACAAATCCAATTCATGTGTTTGTCAAGGCATCACTTCCCTGGTCATCTCCAAGTGTGAAGGATAAACATCATCAAGGGTTTTAGTGGCATCATGATGGATAAGATACAAGACAGAATTAGAGAGATCTGACTTCAAAACTCAACCCAAACACTACTGACCCTGAGAAAGTCACTTAATCGACTGCCTCAATTTCCTCATCTAAAAAAAAATGAAGAAAATTGTGAAGATCAAATAAAATGATGCAGAAAAAGTACTTGTGAAACCTTAATGCAATATACGTGACAATACTCATTTTAACATTAGTATTCTATAAATGCAAAATGGATCAGTGGTAGTCAAAAAAGTTAATGGTTTCTTAGGCTGCCTTAAGAGAAACAGTGTCCAGAGCTGGAGAGGTAATGGTATCACTGTAATCCAGTATGTCCAAACAATATCTAACATTATATTTGGTTCTGGTCAACACGATCAAAGCAAAAGACTATTAAGCTGAAAAGCATTCAGAGACTGGTGAACAACAGGATAGTGAATGACCTTGTGAGGATCAAGTGAAGGAACTAAGGATATGTAGCCCAAAGAAAAGAATGAGGAAAAGGAAAATGGGGAATGTGATAGGTTTTGAAACAGCTGAAGTCATGTTTTTCTTGGTTCCACAGAACTAGAAACTATGGGTGGAAGCCACAAAGAGGAAAACTTAGATTTGCTATAAGTAATTTGAAATTAGAATTCTCCAACTACTATGAGTTCCCTTAGGAGATCCAATTTGATACAATAATCACTTATTAAATACCTATTGCTTTTGCCAGAAACTGAATATAAACACAAAAAATTAATTCATTCCTGTCTTCAAAGAAGGTTACATGAGGGAAAGGCAAGGGGGAAAAAACAATACAAGAGAGGAAAAACTGATGACACAAGTACATAAAAAAAATTAAATTCAAAGTAGTTCCTCGAAAAGAGACTAGAAACTGAGAGAACCAAGATAGTTGTCTTGAAGGAGGTAACAAATAGACTAAGCTTTGAATAAAGTCTAGGAAATGGGGATACCATAATGTCTACTAAATTTGGGGTCAATACATGCAAAGGCAAAGAAAAGAGAGATGCAAAGCGATATAAAGAAATCCCTAAGGGGCAGCTAGGTGGCACAGTGGATAAAGCACCGGCCCTGGAGTCAGGAGTACCTGGGTTCAAATCCGGCCTCAGACACTTAATAATTACCTAGCTGTGTGGCCTTGGGCAAGCCACTTAACCCCCTTGCCTTGCAAAAACAAAAAAATCACTAAATAGTAGTTTGAACATGTGAAGGAAATTATACACAACATCTCTCATGTACAGAAGAGGAATTAAATTGGCATCTTGAATATGTTTTTTTGGTACATAATTAATTTAAATGTTATCTCTTCCATTAGGCTGTGTGTTCCTTCAAAGTAGGGAACTGCTTTTTCTCTTCTTTGTGTCTTAACTCAGTCCTAGCACTTAAAAAAATACTTTTTAATTTGACTTGAAATTTCTTTTGTCTATTTTAATCAAATTTTAAAATGATCAAAATGTTTTAAGTGACAAAAATATCATCATCCCCTCTCCTGTACTCAGGTTTTCTAGGCCCTGCCATCTGTCCTGCAGCTGACCTTTCTTTTATATTGTCCTATATGCATGAAATTTTTCTGCCTTTCCACTTTTATCTTCAGCATTTAGCAAATACTTGCTATACAGTAAGCACTTAACAAATATCTTTGCACTGATTCCCTCAATTAGTAAGTGTGATACTATCTTGAAGTGGTGCTACCTGTACATTACCTGGTAAATACCAATATAAAGCACTGGAATTTTAGAGTGAAAGAAGAATCACTCAAAATGTCTATGTAAGCCATGTCATGTCCCTGTCCAAGCTAAACTTACTATTATCTCAATTTTAAATAGTTGCATAACTATCCAAATTTATATATTAATGTGGATAGGTCAAGTCAAAACTAATAAGTGAGTGTGCTTTCCAAGAGAAGTAAAATGAAGAAAGGTTACTACTGAAATGCATTCTTAAAATCTAGAATGGGAAAAAACAGGTTATAAGCTAAAAAAAAAGTCAAACAAAGACATGCAACACTTGACTCCTGAAAAAAAAGCACTATTAATGGAACCTACTTTAATGACTGATGGCATCTTGGAATTCAAGTTATCATAAGTAAAATGAAGTCGAGTTCTGAAGGAACATTTGTATAGCAAAGGATCCTGGTAAAATTCAATTTTTCCACTAGCATTCCTCTTATCAAGACAAACTGTGCAGTCAGAAAAATTTATAACTTTCCGTAGTACCAGGTCAGTTGCTAAAAATAAGAAAGGAAAACAGTTTTAGGTTAAAGCTAACTATAGAATTTTAAAACATTTTTAGAAAGGAAAGTGGTAAAACTGATGATTAATTCAAAATCACAAAAAGAAAATATGGACAATATTTTACCTCCAATTCGTTTCATTGTTTTTATTCCAAAAGCTAAAGAATCCTAGTGTATTTCAGTCAAAGTGCTAAGTTTCCAGCCATCTCAGGCCATCTAACATTTCAAAATCCAAAGAGAATTTAAGTTGGTGACAAAAACAAGGAATTACACATATGTATGGGATTCAAGACTGCTTTATTAACACATATTTTTAGATATATTCTATATCTCATGCAATACATATACTAAGAGGATGTTTTTAAAGTACACGTGAACTAATAATATTCCAGATTTATATATTTTGTAAATGTACTCAAAGATGGGAAATATACTAAAAGAACTAAAAGTAGAAGAGATCTTGAGAGATTTTCCTGTTTCCTCCTCTTTATTCAAAAGTTATTACTTTTCGATGTCTGAATATTAAATAACCAATAAGACTTGAAATTTTTATCCCCCCAAAATAAAGCTTTATACCTAGATCTTTTGCACCAAAGTCCTTTTAGTTCTTACTCTAAAATGTGATTCTAGAGTTTATTTAAGTCCCCTTTAAACAACAGTAATAATAATTACATAACATTTTGAAATTTGTAAAGCATTTTACATGCATCATGATTCTAATTTCAGAAAAAGCTTCTGAGGTAAATACTAGATAAAATTCCTGTTATATAGATAAATGAAACTAAGAATCTGAAAAATCTTCTTCATAGTCACAGAGTTTTTAAATAGCAAACTTCAGATTTCAACCCATCTCCCAATTCAATATCTAAGATTTTATTCATTTTAAAATGATACCTAGTATAACATTGTTTTATGATCTTGAAAGTACTTCCAGAAACATCATTCTGTCACCTTCAAAATGTGAATTGTATAAATGATACCATTATCCCCATTTTATATATGATTAAAACTGTTATTCAGAAGTCATGTGAAATTAAATTAAACTGACAGAATTAATTGGTTCTGGTGTCAGGAACTTACCCTGCAACTCCTGACTTTTTAAATAATGAATAACTCATTACTCAATTTCTATATTATCCAGCTTTATTTGTTTTCCTACATCTACAGCCTAATTTTTTAGGGCATTTCAGCGTTTGTTAGCACTTTCCTAGAAGATGGAAGGAATGAAAAGGGGAAAAATTCATATGAATTCAAGATGTCTTTAGTTTGAAAAAAAGGAAAAACATAAAGTGTAGGAAAGTGACACCTAAGAAGGTGTTTCAAAATGATTCATTATTTTTATTTAATTATACATACAAACACCTTTGCCTCCATTAGGTTACAATCAGATGAGTCATTCTTATTAATCAGTTACAAAACTCAAAGAATTGAACAAATTGACAGTGTATTTTACCTTTAAAATCACCAATTAACAACTAAACATATAAACCACCTTCGAGATACTCAGAAGACAGGTAGGAAAGAAGAAAAACTGAGAAAATTATTATGTAAATTTTACACCTCTTTCAACATCTAGCACAGTGCTCTGCAACACAGCAGGTTCTCAACAAATGGTAATTTAAAAATTAAATTATATTTTAAAAATTAAAATACTGCAATGTTTTACACAAAAAAGATAAACAACTAATGTTTGCTCACCAGAAATATCCATGAATGCTCGATCCCAAAATTCATCTACTGTATAGCATTCTGCAGATGTAATATTGACTGAAAGAACAATATCATCTTCCACATACTTTAATATGAGATTATTTATAACAATATTAACATTGTTTACAACTCGTCTAATTAAGCTCTGCACATAACCTGAAAAATGAAAAAGCAAAAGGAAAAAAGAAATACAATTATACAGATGTCTTTCATTGCATTCTCCTGCATTCTTGCATTTAATTAACTAGAAGAAAATTCTTCAGTTAAAATCCATCTAATTTTTCCTGGGATAATGAAACAAAACCAAAGAAAAAAATAAGGAATACAGGTTTAAAATCCAAGGTAAAAAAATCCACTACATAAACACTACAATAATATCATCAATGCTCTTTTCCCTAACAAAACAGTGTTTTTTTGAGTTCATTATAATAGATTTTATAGATGAATAAATCATTTATCATTAATCCTATATTTTTATTTTATTTTCACTAATTATCACATGATCATTCAATATAGGGAAAGAATGTGAATAGGTATCAAGTTATTTATCTACTTTCTCAATTAGAATATGAGTTCCAACAGAACAGAGACTGTTTTTCTTTGTACTTTCAAGTACTTAACAGAGTACCTATCTGGAATTCCCGAATAAGCTTTCTCAACCTGAAACCTCACTCAGTGACAGTGGTCTTCTTATTCTAGGACATCTTTCTACTCCCCTCCTCCCACTGGTGAGTACTTCCTGAGGTTTCCATCATGGGGTGGAAGCCCAGGCTAGTCAACAGTAATTTCTTGCCCAGCTCTGCCTCTTTCTCTCTGGTTTGGTCATTTATCCTTCCCCTCCTCCACTTTTCACCTTTCTTTGATGTATTACCTTCCCCTATGAGAATGCAAACTACTTTTAAAAGAACAAGGAATATATTTTCTTGCATGTGCATCCTCTGTGCTTAGTTCTGAGCACATAGGGAACCATCAATAGATCCTTGTTGATTATGTTTTTATGGTTACAGAAAAGAAGAGATGGCCTATAACAAAACTATTTGTATTTCTTTAATACAATTCCTCCCACTTTTTTCACTAAATAAAACCAACAATAAATCAAATTTTATTTGATCAAAACTATTCCTTCCTTAAAGGAAAAAGAGGTGAAGAAAAGTGAATGGTGGCTCATATTCCCAAATTCATGAAAATAAAAAGTCATCAAACCTGTTTCTAATCTAGGTTCTGAAAAATTATAATCTAACATATGATTATCAATTCCTAGTGACAAAATAATATAAAAATAAACTAGTCTGGATATCCCCAAACATAAATTATAAAGAAATTTTATCAATAGGATATGATTATAATATTTAATGCTATGTTAATAATAATTATATTCACATGAGAATGTTTACATATAATTAATAATAATTATATTCACTATATTAGGTCCTGGAAGAGATATACAATTAAAATGAAAAATTTAACTCTGCTTTGGAAAGCTAAGGAAAGGAAGAAGGGAACAAGCATTAGATATCCAAGAATTAGTTGCAAGTCAAAAAAAAAGGAACCAAATATTTGATTCAAACCAAGAACCTAAAGTTCAAGTACAAGAACCCCTTGCTTAACAAGAATTGTTGGGAAAACCAGAATGTCCTCCATTAACTTCCCACTCCAAATCTGCCCACTTCTTCCACAACTGCATTGATAACAAATTGATAACAAATGCCTTTTTTCTCAGCAATATATGGTAATTTATAAAAACTGACTGTACATTAAGGCAAAATACAGTTAAATATAGAAAAGTAGAAATATTAAATGCATCTTTTTCATCTATGATGCAATAAGAATTATATCTGAGAAGGAAATATAGAGTTTAAATGAAGACCAAAGCTTATTATCTTTAATTTTTAAAAATTGTCCTTTGGAATTTCCAGGGACTTAATGAAAAAAAGTGCAAAAGAAGGTGGTTTCGTCCTGCCAGATCTAAAATTATATTATAAAGCATCAGTAATCAAAACTGTCTGGTATTGGCTAAGAAATAGAGTGGTGTATCAGTGGAATACACTAGGTGCAAAAGAGATAGCAGGAAATTATTATAGTAATATGCTGTTTGATAAACCCAAATAGTCCAGCTTCAGAAAAAGAACTCTCTCTTCAATAAAAACTGTTTGGGAAAATTGGAAGTTAGTATGACAGAAACTTGGATTAGAACAACACCTCACACCTTATACCAGGATAAGATCAAAAAGGATACAGGATTAAGACAAAAAAAAGACAATATTATAAGCAAACTAGGAGATCAAGGAACAGTTTACCTGTCAGATCTATGGAAAGTGAAGTAGTTTATGACCAAGGAAGAGATGGAGAACATCATTAAAAACAATAGATAACTTTGATTGCATTAAAAAAGCTTTTGCACAGACAAAAACCACTGTAACCAAGATCAAAAGAAATGTAGTAAATTGGACAATTTTTTACAACTAGTATTTCTCACAAAGGACTCATTTCTAAAATATATAGAGAACTGAGTCAAATTTATAAAAGAAAAAAAACAAGCCATCCCCCAATTGATAAATGGTCAAAGGATATGCAAAGGCAATTTACAGATGAGAAAATCAAAGCTATCCATAGTCATATGAAAAATTGCTCTAAATCATTACTTATTAGAGAAATTCAAATTAAATAATCTCTGAGGTACCATCTCACACCTCTCAGATTGGCCAATAAGACTAGAAAGGACAATGTTCAATGTTGGAAGGGATGTGGGAAATATGGGACACTAATGTAATGTTGGTGGAGATATGAACTCATCCAAACTTTCTAGAGAGCAATTTGGAATTATACCCAAAGGGCAATATAAATGTGTATACCCTTTGATCCAGCAATACCACTACTGGATCTATAACTTGAAGAGATCATGAAAAAGGGTAAAAAAAAGTCATTTGTACAAAAATATTTGTAGCAGCCCTATTTGTGGTGGCAAAGAATTGGAAATCAAGTGAATGTCCATCAATTGGGAATGGCTGAACAAATTGTGGTATGTTCTATAAGAAACCAGGAGGGATAGGATTTCAGAGAAGCCTGGAAAGACTTGCATGAACTGTTGCTGAGCAAGATGAGCAGAACCAGAAGAACATTGTACACCCTAAAAGCAACAGCAGGGTGATAATCAACCTTAGTGGACTTGCTCATTCCATCAATGCAATAATCAGGGCAATTTTAGAGCACATGTGACGGAGAATACCATCTGTTATCCAGAGAAAGAATTGTGAAGTTTGAACAAAGATCAAAGCCTATTACCTTCCTTTTTTTTTAAGGTGTCTTATGTACTACATAATTTTGCTATCTCTAATATTTTATTTTCTCCTCAAGGATATGCTTTTTCTCTCTCAACACATCCAATTTTTTTTTTTTTTTTAGATTTTGCAAGGCAATGGGGTTAAGTGGCTTGCCCAAGGCCACACAGCTAGGTAACTATTAAGTGTCTGAGGCCATATTTGAACTCAGGTCCTCCTGACTCCAAGATCAGTGCTCTATCCACTGCACCACCTAGCCACCCCCAACACATCCAATTTTAATCAATGTATAGTGTGGAAACAATGTAGAGATTATCAAACTGCTTTCTGTTGGGGGGTGGGGGAGGAATTGCAAAATTCAAAACCTTACAAAAAAATGATAGGTAGCAACCACTATTGTATATAATTGGAAAACAAATAAAATATTAATAAAAAATAAAATGTAACCAAAAGAGAATTAAATTATTTTAAAAATTAAAAGTTAAGGATAAACTACAATTTGTATTTCTCTAAATACCTACACTGTTAAATAATCCAATTTAATAATTCAATATATGAAATATTTATGAAGCAAGAATATGCTTGCATGACATGTATAATGAATGTGTATCATATTTCTGGCCTCTCTTAGGTGGAGGAGGAGTAAAGAGAAGAAAATTTGATACTAAAAATGAAAAAAATGTTTTAAAAAAGAAATTACTGTCACTTTTAGATCTCTCCAACTATAAGAAATTTTTAAAAATAATATACCTTCTGTCCAACAATACTAAAAGTACCAAAATTTAATATTTTCTAAGTATATTTTCTGGGCATATTAAGAGTGGTACTTTTTAATTAAATATGAAAACTTAAAAACCATTTTTAAATGAAGACCTAAACTAAAACAATTCAATCCAATAAGCATTTAAGCACCACTTGCAGGGTACTATGCAAAAAAAAAAAAAATTAAAAATAATCTATCAGGAATCAGGCAGCTAAGTGGTGCTATAGATAGAACACTGGGACTGAAGTCAGAAAGCTCTCATTTCAAATCCTGTCCCAGATACTACTAGAGGCAGATAGATGGCTCAATGGATAGTAACTGGATAATACTTGTATGTGGGTCTGGAAGAAAAAAAGGAACCACTAAAATTTACAAGGTTGGGACTGTACTTTAAGAAAATCACTTAAGTGGAAGACAGATAAACCTTGGATCACTCCCACTATTCAATAACATCCATCACTCAAGTGCCTTCTGCCATTATCTCCTCTTTCACCATTGTGTCCCATGGAGAAATGGCCTTACTCCTTACCAAGGCTAACTCCTCTATCTCCTCCAACTCCCACCCTGATATCATTCCCTTACTATCACTTATTTTCAATCTTTCCCTTTCTTCTGGGCAACTAGGTGGTACAGTAGATAGAGCTCTGGACTTGGAGTCAGGGGCACAGAAGTTTGTATCTGACCTCAGACTCTTGACTCTTACTGTGTGACCTTGGGCAAATCATTTAAGCCTGATTGTCTCACATCCAGGGACATCTCCAGTCATCCTGATACATATCTGACCATTGGATCCTAATGGCTCTGAAGAAGAAAGTGAAGCTGATGACTTAGAACAGATCCCCTCACTCAAATCCAATTCATGTGCTTGTCATGGTATCATCTCCCTGATGTCATGATGTTCTTTGAGGATGAAGGACAAACATCATCATTTCCTTTCTACTGGCTCATTTCCTACTGCCTACAAACATTCCCATGTCTTCCCAACTCTTAAAAAACCCATACTTGATTCTTCCATTTCTGCTAACTATTGTCCTATATCTCCTGTGACATTTGTGGCTAAGCTCTTTGCTAAGGCAGGTACCACCATTTTCTCTTATCTCTTCATACCATCCAGCTTCTGATTTTATCATTCCATTGCACCACATCTGTTCTCTCCAGTTACTAAGGATCTCTTAAATTCTACATCTATTGGTCTATTCTCAACCCTATTCTACTTGACTTCTCTGTAGCTTTTTACTCTATTGATCACACTCTTCTCCTTGATACTCTCTTCTTGAAGTTTTCAAGATTCCTCTCACTTCTGGTCCTCCTACCTAACTTACCACTGTTCCTCAGTCTCCTTTGCTTGATCTTCATTCAGATGATGCATTTTAAATATAGATGTCACAGTCCTCTGCTCTGGGGAATCTTCTCTTCTCTCAGTATAATATTTCATTTGGTGATTTCATCAGTTGTTATGCATTTAATTACCATCTCTATGCTGATGATTTAAGCCCTCCCTCTACTACTAGTCTTTTTCTAGTTTTTTAAGTAACACTCCTCCAAGTTTATGAGACTCATAAACTAAGAGGTATTTTCAACTTCTTACCACCTCTTATGCCTCCATATCCTAACTATTGAAAAGACCTGTCAATTTTACCTCTCAAAAATGTCCCCACTTGTCCTTTGATACCACCACCATTGTAGTACAGCCCCTCACCACCTCACAAATGAATTACTGCAATAGCCTGCCAGGAGTCTGTCATCTCAACTCTCTCCCATTCCAATTCATCCGACATCCAGTCACTAAAGGGCTTTTCCTAAAGCCAAGTTTCAATCACATCACCCTCTTATTTAATAAATTGCAGTGGTTCTCTACTGCTTTTAGGACCAAATATAAAATGCTCCTTGACAGTCCAAGTCTTTCACAACCTAGCCCCACTCCTATCTTTTCATTAGCATTCTGGCTGTTCTATGAACAAGATTCTCCCATTATTTCTCAACTCCAGGTATTTTCTCTGGCTATCCCATATACCTGAAATATTCTTCCTCCTCTTCTCTGACTTCCCCAGTTTCCTTGAAGCGTAACTAAAATCTGACTTTCTCTATGTGAAGCCTTTGACAAATTCTCTTAATTCCAATACCTTCCTTCCCTCTGTTAATTATTTCCTTTTTATCCTGTATATGGCTGGCATGCTTTGTATATATTTGCTTTCATGCTATCTCTTCCATTTGATTGTGAGTTCCCTGAGATCAGGGACTATTTTTTGACTCTTCCTATATCCCTAGCACTTTAACAGAGTTCCTGAGAGAAGGTGCTTAACAAATATTTTTTGATGAACAGGATTACAGTGTGGAGAGCAGGTAGACTTACCAGCAAACAATATCACAATAATAAGGTAAGGGTGATGAAGGCCCACACCAGAGTGATGAAAATGTCAAAGAAAGGGACATCTTCAAGAGATGTTACAGAGATGAAATCAAAAGGCCTGGGCAACAGACTGGATTGGGGAAAGAGGAAAAGACAGGTAGAGTTGAAGACAGTAAGGAATTGAACTAAGAAGGTCAAAGGAACAGCCCTAATGGAGATGACAGATTCCTCAAATCCTCCAAATAACTCTCTCATTATTAAAGATTCAGTTTTTCTAAACTTTCATAAATTTCATTCTGAGTTACCTGGTGGCAAGTCAGGGTCCGTAGGGGTAGCTTGCTGAATTCGTCTGGGTTTCATTGATGATTTAGTGTTCTCAGTAGCACTTCTGTTAGTTGAACTAGAACCACAACTTTCATGGTCATCCTATTTTTTAATTTAAAAAACAAAGTAAACAAAAAAAATTAAATAAAACGTTAAGAAGCAGAAGAGTAGCATTTGAAAAGAAATGATTTATAATTTCTAAGTTAAAGGGAACTTTCCCCTCCTACTTTTATTCGGCATGCAAATACACGTAATAAGCAATTACCATTTATATTCTGGTAGAAAAAATAGGTTCCAAGTTAACAATGTTTTAGATTCAAATGTAAATCTTATAATAAGTACATTAAAAAATTATCAAAACAAAATACAATATTGTTGTGACATCAATGTGTTGTAATTCAGTCAAAATAATAGTCATTTCTCAAAATATATATACTATAAAAAGATTTTTAATATACCTTCATATAGTAGTCAAAAAATTTACACATGAAACACACTCAAACAGCCCCCCAAGTACTGATCTAACCAGAAAACTCTCAATAAGCTTCAATAGTTCCTATAATTATCCAAAATAAATATAAAGTACTATTAAGCACCTGATCTCTCCTACCTCTTCTAGTCTTCTGAAACATTCTTATGCTCCACACACTTGACCTTTTTGCTGCTACTCAAAGATGACATTCAATCTTCAACTTTCATGCATTTCCAATGGTACTCTCCTAGGTCTAGAGCGTTCTTCCTGCCCCAAACTCCAGATCTCCTGCCTTTTTTCAAGACTCATTCAAATTCCACTGAGCCACTAATAGCCTTCTAGGGCAGCTAGATGGCACAGTGGGTAGAGAACCAACCTTGGAGTCAGGATGGTCTGAGTTCAAATTCAGCCTCAGACACTTACAGTGTAACCTTGAGCAAGTCACTTAATCTTGATTGCCTCACATCCAAAGCCATCTCCCAGTCATTCTGATTCTTATCTGGCCACTAGACCCAGTTGGCTCTAGAGGAGAAAGTAAGGTTGGTGACTCAGCACAGTACAGCCTCAACTCAAATCCAATATATGTACTTGTCACGGCATCATCTCCCTGTTGTCATGGTATTATCTATGTTGCACAGACATAGTTATTTACATGTTATCTCTCCCCCATCAGAATGTGAGCTCTTTGAGGAAGGACCACAAAGTGAAGACTCCATGAAAGTATCAGAAGAGAATACCAGCAATGACCTTGGGATAGAGCATGTTAGTCTTCAAATTCTACCTCTAATCAAAGGCAAGTCGTAGACATGGTGACCTAGTACTGGGCAAGATAAGACATGAACTCACCTAATTTATCAATCAGAGGCCAAGGGACAGAATCAATAATTCTACTATTGAGGACAAGGGGAACCAGAGTGATAATGGTATGGACTAGACATGTCCAGGAAGTGACATTAGAGCCCAATTATAGGTAACACAAGGTAAGGGCTTATTTATCAAAGCCCAAAGTCCTAGGTACTATAGTATGCTTCCAGTAGGAAGGCTTGGAATGGAATCACATAACATTAATAAACTGTTTGAATGAAGAAATCCATTTATACCTCAAACCCTTTAACAGATGAGAACATTTCTTTTTAATAAGTCAAAAAGGGAAAAACAGACTGGCTAAGAAGACAAATTAGCCATACCACTAAGGTTTTAAATAGCTAAATCTTGAAAGGGGAGGAGATCTGTCTCTACCTCGCAATCAGTCATGTCTCTAACTATGAAACAGAGACACAATGTATTCAGAGATCAAGAGTTGGAAGAACTAAGAGAAGAAACTTCAAACCAACATCAGGGTGTAAGGGTAGTGGGGGGGGGGGTCCCACCCCATCAATCAGGCAGTTTTGAAAGAACACTCCTTTATAGAACACACTACATCTGGCAGGATGCACCCATGACCCATCAAAGCAGAGACTCAAAACTATTGAGAGGAACAGATACCAGGAACCTGCAATGAAAATATTGTTGTTAGATATTTTTGACACATATGCAGTCAACACATAAACCTCACGAGCATCATAGTCTAAATTTGAGTTCACTCTCCCAATAGATAATGTATATATTTATAGGAAACTAGATCCCAAGTTTGAGGCAGAGAGAGATGCTTTACAACTGTTGTTTTTGGATTGCCTTATGACTAAATATCTCTGATAAAAGTTAACTGAGTCTAAATGAGTCTATGGAAAACACATTACTGAGTTACAATTAGGAGCTGCCACCATGGGGACTCAACTCACAAGTTTGGGTAAAAGCTAGGAGAATATGCTGCTATTGTTTGTTGTTTTTATTTTACTTTATTTAAGGTAATAAGTGTCTGAGGCCAAATTTGAACTGAGGTCCTCCTGATTCCAGGGTCGGTGCTCTATCCACTGCAACACCTAGCTGCCCCTTGTTCTTTTTTCTTGAAGAGGACCAAGGATGTCAAAAAGATGATGCATTGACTTACAAGTGAACTGGATTTAAGAGAGGCAGGACTCTGCAAAGTTACCATTCTCACTCTCTCCTAAGTCATCTGGATTCAATGGTGAGACATAGATGAGGACAAATGGAGATGGTCCTGGATGAGGTCATGCTTTTTTATGCTAAGATATTTAACAGGTTACCTGAGGCAACAGTCAACCACAGATTAACAGTGAAGGAGGTAAAGAAATTGAGGCACAGAAGACTCTCTTTTACCTGGTTTTTAAAAAAAGAAAAATCTGGGAGAAGACCCTCAAGATTTCTCTTCATTTCCATTCATTCTGAGCTGATAAATCAAGGCCCAAAAAAAGGACCACTTTGGGCTTGGTCCAACTTTTGCATCTCAAGTCAATCTGTCCCTAGCTGAAATTCCAACTGAAGAAGAGGTTCTGAATGCCATTAGGCTCCTTTCAAATGGCAAAGCAAATGGTACTGATGCTATTCCAGAAGAGATCTACAAGGTGTGGTCATCCAAAAACTGACAGAAATTTTCCAGGTTATATGGCATGAAGAAGTTATCCCCCCAAGGATTCAAAAAGGCCTCCATCATCCATCTCTATAAAAGTAAAGGGAATAGATTGTCTGGAGACCTCTTGCCAGTCACTGCTGGTAAGATACTTGCCAGAGGCCTTCTCAATAGGCTGATCCTTCACCAGAAAGATGGTCAACTCCCTGAGAGCCAGTGTGGCTTCAGAAAGAGTCAAGGAACAGTTGATAGTGTTCGCTGCCCAACAACTCCAGGAAAAATGCCAGGAACAGAACAGAGGTATGTATACAACATTTGTAGATCTGACCAAGGTCTTTGATACTGTCAACTGTAAGGATTTATGGAAAATTATGCCAAATTTGGTTGCCCAGAGAAGTTCATCAGTATTGGACACTCCTAGGTTATAGATAGTGGACTATGCTCTCTAGATTTCCCAGTCACCAGTTGAGTCAAATAAGGATGTGTCCTTGCTCCCATACTTTTTAGCATGATATTCTCAGTCATGATATCAAATGCCTTCACTGAGAATGAACATGGTCTCAAGATCAGCTACTGCACCAGTGGAAAATTCTTCAACTTGAAAAGGCTATAAGTCAAGACCAAAGAAGAAGAGTATAGGTGCATGGTCTTCTCTTTGCAATTGATGGTGCACTCCATTGCAGCCTCTGAAGCTGAGATGCAACCAAGTATGGATCAATTCTCTGCTGCTTGTGTTCATTTTGGTCTAACAATTAATACCAAGAAAACCGAGGTGCTCCATCAGCCAACACCACATCATCCCTATGTGGAACCAGTGATTACAGCAAATGGAGAAATTTTGAGTCCTGTGGACATGTTCACTTACCTTGGTGGTGTCCTTTCCAGGGAGGGACACATTAACAATGAGGTTGACACTGACACTGCCAGAGCTAGCTCAGTATTTGGGAGACTTTAAAATAAAGTGTGAAAGGAGAGGTATTAGACTGACTACCAAACTGAAGGTCTACAGAGCCGTTGTGCTGACCTCATTGCTATATACCTGTGAAACAGGACAGTCTACCAGTGCCATGTCAGGAAACGGAATTGTTTCCATTTAAACTGTCTTAGGAAGATTCTGAAGATCACCTGGCAGGAGAAGATACCAGACACCAAGGTCCTTTTTCAAGCTAAACTGCCCAGCATTCCAACATTACTATAGAAAGTGCAACTACGATGGGCTAGACATGTTGCTAGAATGCCAGACGTACATTTGCCCAAAAAACTATTTTATGGAGAATCACACAGAGCAAGCACTCACAAGGGGGTCAGAAAAAGCAAGACCAAGACACCCTGAAGGTCTCACTGAAGAACTTTAGAATTGATTGTACAGCATGGGAGACACCGGCACAGTACCGCCCAGCATGGTGTGCCCTTATCAGTGAAGGGGCTGTGCTCCATGAGAAAGGCAGAATTGAAACAGCTCAAAGGAAACATGACATCTGTAAGTTTAAAGTATTCACATAGACTATTTGAGCCCAGCATTCTGGGCTCATATAGATCTGATTAGACACAATCAAACATACTGTAATTTGTCTCAAACTTAGTGATATCATTTCAGTCTTCTTCCATAACAAAGGACAAGAACCATTGTAGACCAGTCAAAGACAGCCAGAGTATTCTGTTTTAAGGCATGGTCCTAAAGAAAGAAATCTAGCTTGTGAATTCCAAGACATCTTGAGAGGTTTCATCAATCAAAAGAAGGAAGAAAGAAAGGGAGTGAAAGAAAAGAAGGAAAACACAGAGAAAGAGAGAGAGAGAGAGAGAGAGAGAGAGAGAGAGAGAGAGAGAGAGAGAGAGAGGCAGAGGCAGAGAGAGGCAGAGAGGCAGAGAGAGACAAAGAGAGTACTTCAATGTTGAAGGGCAAATTTGAGACTCTCCAAGATGTTTATTAATGTGATTTCAGGCATTGACTATCAGTCTTACCTCCTCTTAGAAGAAATTCATTACTTGAAAATGACTTGCGAAGATGGCGACAAGAAGGGATCGAGTCTTAGGAGCTCTCTGATAAAACTCATCAGCTAAGGACTCTAACTAAACTTTCGAGAGACAGAACCCACAAAGGGACCCGGTGAGGCAGTTCTCCTACTCAAGGTAAACTGGAAAAGAGCAGAAAGGCTCTGCTCCCCGGGGTCGGAGGGGTGGCCCGCCAGAGCAAAAGAACTTCAGCCTCCCGGAGGCAGCCCCAGGGTGCTGGGAGCCATGGCTCCCAGCAGTGGGGGAGTCTCCTGAGCTGCACCCCGGGGAGCACCGAGCACAAAGTAGGGGAACAGCAGGGGACCTCTGCCAGAGCCAGCATATGGAGCCCAGCCCTCAGGGCACACAGATAGTAGCTTGGTCTTTCAGCCCAGATCCAGGAAACAGAAGCAGGCAGAGCCTGTGAGCAGGAGCCCCCAGGGCATGAGCCCATTGAGCTGAGGGAGGAGAGTGAAGAGAGAGAGACTGCAGAGCTCTGTCCTCTGCCCCAGGAACAGGACTCTGGGGCTCTGACCACATTCAGATCCTGATCCCAGTCTATGCCCCCCCCCATAGAACAACAGGGCTCCCCCACCTCGGCCCTGTGGCAGAGGGGGGCGCTTATGGTCATTCACAGACCAGGAGGAAGGACAGAGCCTCATACACTGAGACCCTTGTGGGAGTGTCCCAAAAGATCAGGAAGCAGCCCAAAACCAGGCCCAGGCTGGGAAAATGAGCAAGCAGAGAAATAAGAGGAAGACTATTGAGAAATATTTTGCAAATGAGCCCAAGAAGGATCAAAATACTCAGTCTGAAGATGAGGAAGCACAAGCTCCTGCATCTAGAGACTCCAAGAAAAACAGAAATTGGGCTCAGGCTATGACAGAGCTCAAAAAAGACTGAAAATCAAATGAGGGAGTTGGAAGAAAAACTGGGAAAAGAGAGAGATGCAGGAAAAACATGAAAATGAAGTCAGCAGCTTAGTCAAGGAAATCCAAAAAAATGCTGAAGAAAATAGCATGCTAAAAAACAGCTTAGGTCAAATGGATAAGACAGTTCAAAAAGTTATTGAGGAGAAAAATGCTTTAAAAAGCAAAATTGGCCAGATGGAAAAAGAGGTAAGAAAACTCTCTGAGGAGAACAAATCCTTCAGACAAAGAATAGAATTCAGGGAGATTGATGAATTTACCAGAAATCAGGAATCAATGCTTCAAAACCAAAAAAAATGAAAAATTAGAAGAAAATGTGAAATATCTCATTGAAAAAACAACTGATATGGAAAACAGACTTAGGAAAGATAATTTAAAAATTATTGGAATACCTGAAAGTCATGATCAGGAGAAGAGCCTTGACATCATTTTCAAAGAATTACTACAGGAAAATTGCCCTGATATTCTAGAAGCAGAGGGCAAAATAGAAATGGAGAGAATCCACCGATGCCCCCGAGAAAGAGATCCCAAAAAACCAACCCCTAGGAATATTATAGCCAAGTTCAAGAACTCCCAAGTCAAAGAGAAAATATTACAAGCAGCCAGAAGGACACAGTTCAAATATCATGGAGCTGCAGTCAGGATCACACAGGACTTAGCAGCAACTACATTGGAAGCTCATACATAGGACTTGGAACACAATATACTGGAAGGCAAAAGAGCTTAGAATGCAGCCAAGAATGAACTACCCAGAAGGCTGAATGTCCTCTTCCAGGGAAAAAGATGGACTTTCAATGAACCAGGGGAATTTCAAAGGTTCCTTTTGGAATGGTCAGAGCTGAACAGAAGGTTTGATCTTCAGATACAGGACTCAGGTGAAGCATGGAGATTGGAGGGGGGGGGAATATGAGGGACTTAATGAGGATGAACTGCATGTATTCTTGTATAGAAAAATGACACTGATAATACTCATATGAACCTCAGTTAATAGAGCAGGTAGAAGGAGCTTTTATAGTTGAAGCACCGGAGAAAGCTGAATTTGAAGATAAAATATGTTGTAAAAATGGAGTCAATAGAAAAAAAGGAAATGCAATGGGAGAAAGAAAAAGGAAAGAGGGAATAGGCCAAGATATTTCATATAATAAGATTTTTCTTTATTACAATGAGCTATTGCAATGATATGGAAGGGGGGGGAGACAAGGGGGAATGAGGGAATCTTTGCTCATATCAGAGGTGGCTAGGAGAGGAAACAGCATATATACTCAATGGGGTATAGACAACTGCAGTAAGGAGGTGGGGGACAGGGGGAAGGGGGGGGATGTGAGTGATGGAGGAGATGATGGACCATGGGGGGAGAGTGGTCAGATATAACACATTTTCTTTTTTACTTCTTGCAAGGGGCTGGGACTGGAAACCTGTCCAGGACCATAGGGCCAGGTAGATGCTGGGTCTAAGGGGTGGTATGGGGGCTCAGGGCCTATTGGCTCCAGGACCAGGGATCTGTCTGCTGCACCACTCAGCGACCCTACAGCAGAGTCAGAGTGAAAGGAGAGAGAAGATATAGTACATGGTAGTGGAGAAATAAGAAAGGGAGTTGTGATCAGCAATGGCAATGTTGGAAAAATATGGAAGTAACTTTTGTGATGGACTTATCATAAAGAATGTGATCCACCCACGACAGAGTTGATGGTGTTGGAACAAAGACTGAAGCACATTTTTTGTTATTATTATTTGGGGGAGGGTGCAGGGCAAGTGGGGCTGGGTGGCCTGCCTGGGGCCACATAGCAGGGTGATCTTTGGGTATCTGGGGCCAGATTTGAACCCAGGTGCTCCTGGCTCAAGGACCAATGCTCTGTCTGCCACCCAGCCACCCCTACTATTATTACTACTATTTTATTTTATTTTGGGTCTTTTTTTTTTCTTCTTTTTGGTTTTTGCAGGGCAGTGGGGATCGGGTGGCTTGCATGTCACATGGTTGGGTGATTGTTGGTTTTACCAGGCTGGATATGGACTCGGGTGCTCGTGGCTCCAGGGTTGGTGCTTCGTCCATTGCGCCACCTGGCCATACCTACAATTATTACTATTTTTTTTTAATTTTAATTTTTTTTCTCTCCCCTTTACTTTTTTCACCCAAGCAAGTCTATCTATATTCATGGGGGAGGGGTATTTTGTTTACTTGTAAACAAGAATATTTTATTAATGTAAAAAAACATTTGTACAAAATGAGAATAAAAAATAAATTTAAAAAAAAGACTTGCTAAGCATATTTTTTTAAAAAGTATTGTTTCTTACATTACAAAGTATCCCATGTATCCCTCCCCTTTCCACTGAGATTCATCACATATGGCAAATAGTAAAAACACAGCACAACTGATCAATACATTGAAAAAGTTCAAAAACATGTAAAATATACACCTGTCAACCTTCCACTTCCACGAAAGTGTAAATTGGGGAATATATTTTCTTCCAGTACTGCTTGAGCTTTATAATTTTGTCATTTTTTTCTTCCAAAGTATTTTTTGTCTTAATAGCATTTTATTTTTTCCAATTACATACAAAGATAGTTTTAACATTCATTTTTTTTAAGATTTTGAGTTCCAAATTGTTCTCTTTCCTTTCCTCCCTCCGTCCCCCTCCCCAAGAAAACAATCTTATATAAGTTACACACACATACACACACACACATATATAAATATATATATATATAATTATATCAAACATATCTCGATATAAGTTATATTGTAAAAAAACATAAAAAAGGGGGGAAAACACAAGAAAGAAAAAGCAAAGAAAAATTTTAAGTGAAAACAGAATGCTTCAATCTGCAATCAGACTCCATAGTTCTTTCTCTGACCCTGGATGGCATTTTCCATCACAAGTCTTTGATCACTGTATTGCTGAGTAGAGTAAGTCTATTATAGCTAATCATCACATAATGTTGCTGCCACTGTGTACAATGTTCTCCTGGTTCTGCTCATGTCACTCAGCATCAGTTCATCTTTCCAAGTTTTTCTGAAATCCACCCTCTTTATAATTTTGTAATATTAACTTTTAATTTTTTGATATGTCATTGTTCTTTCCATTTACATCACTGTAGCTTCTTGTAAGGGAAGCTAGGTGATGAAGTATATAGAGTTCCAAGCCTGGAGTCAGGAAGACTCATCTTCCTGAGTTCAAATCTCATCTTCCTGAGTTCAAATCTTCCCTCAGACACTTACTAGCTTTGTGGCCCTGGGCAAATCACTTTAACCCTGTTTGCCTCATGGCAAACCACTCGAGCACCTTTGCCAAAGATGCCAAAGTCACACAAAATATCCCAGACCACTACCTTGACTTCTGTCTTGTCAATGGGATGATGACTCTGGAAAAAGAGAGACTGACAAATTTGTGCATCGCAGCCTCACTTAAATCAAATTCATGAACAAGTCATGACATCACCCTCTGATATCACTGGTCCTCTTCAAATAATTAGGTCAAACAACATTTATTTTTATTTTTGATTTTATATATGTGTGTGTGTGTGTATGTTCTCCTATTGTTTTCTCCATTAGATTGTAAATTCCTTCAGGGCAGGGACTGTTTTTGTCTCTTTTTGGTAACCCATTGCTTAGCACTGTGCAGGGGTTTAATAAATCTTTATTTATTGGATTTAACTGAAGTGATTATAAAAAAAAATCAGATCTCATAACATAGTTTTTAGTGACTTAAAAAACAAACTATTACTTTTCTTGGATGATCTCAAGTTTAGAATTTTTTTTCCAAAAATAAAAGTGAAAGTATTAGACACATTCATACAATTCTTCACTATATTAAGGATTACTTAAATGAAAGATGTTGAATATTTGTTCTTCATCTAAACTGTAGAAAGACACAAAAGAAATGGTCTTGGGGAAGCTAGGTGGTGCAATGGATAAAGCACCAGTCCTGGAGTTAAGAAAATCTGAGTTCAAATCTGGCCTCAGACATTTAATAATTACCTAGCTGTGTGACCTTGGGCAAGTCATTTAACCCCATTGCCTTAAAAGAAATAGTCTTGAACTATTTCAATTAAGAATTTATCCCAATGGGTTATAAAACACAGAGGAAATTGAGTTCTTCAGTCTTTGTTAGATTTAGTCTTAGATTCAGATTAAGACAGTTCTCATATCATGACTACCACTTTATTCTTAACATCCCCACAAATTAGTCAATTTCTACAAATATTTAGAGCCTACTATCATAAAGATCATTAAGCCAAGATACTGGAAAATTAAAAAGTATATGTCAACAAGACAACAAGCATTTAGCACCTATATGTACCTAATACTGGCTAGGCCCTGGGATACAAAGAAAAAAAATCAGACCCTGCCATGGAGTAGCCTATATTCTAACAGGGGAGATAGCATATTAACACAAACTAAAAAAGAGTTAATATGAAGATTACCTAAGACAATTTCTTCCCTCTTGGAGTCTAGTGGAATGGGGGGGGGGGGGGGGGTACTGCAAACTCCCACAAATAACTATAAGTTAACTCATTGTATAAACATAGCCTATTGAGTTTTCTAAACCTATTTATCCTCCAATAAGTAAAATTAAAATTAATAGCTGTTTTGTCACTCTATTTTTATAAATTAAGCAATTCTCAGATTTTCAAAGAATGACAATTATTCAACTTCTCATTTAACTGATCTAATAAAACTTGACTATTGATCAATGTAACATCTAATAAAATTCAATTAAAAAGAAAACATGACATATATTCATATATAATATATACATAAATTTATAAACATTGCCATATACATACACTTGTCATAGAAAAAAAGTATTGGATTTGGAATTCAGAGGATCTGTATTCAGATACTGCCTCTGACACTGAGTTAAATTAAGTAAAGTCACTTTCAACTTTCAGTCTCTGTCTTCTCATCTATAAAAAGAGAAGTAAACTAGCTGACTTCTATTCTAACTCAAAAATTTGTATCCTATCAGATATATTAGCATTTGTACATAACTGTAAGCATAAAAAAATAAGAATACCTAACAATTTAGCTTATAATTAAGAGAAACTGTCAAGCCCTGTAAAAGACTGTAAGTGCTTTGTTAAACATATCAGTATTGGCAAAGGATGAGAATAATGTATTTAAAATCACAAGTTGAAAAGATGAAAGTAAATTCACATTCAAGATCATTATGTTTCAGGACAATGTAGCACCTTCATAGTATGATTCATTCTTAAAAAAAACTTCTCAAATACAGAAGTTTTTATGACATCTATTATTATATGAAATGATATTGTATTTAATTAATAAAAAGTTATTACTGTGAGTATAGCCTTACTGAAACTACTTTTAGTTCAACTAATCCTTAAGAGTCTGCAGTCATACAATTCTGCACAATGTTAATGTTAAATGCACACTATTAATTTTTCAAACATGTGGCTGTCTCATAAGCCCAGAAGTAAAACATGTTCATTAAAAGAGATGTGAATAGATTCCAAGTGAACTGCCAAGACCAGCATAATTATGAAAATATTTAACACTGGAACCAAATGAAATCACATACTGTATATAGATTTCAGTGATGTCATAATAAACATCCTAGCCAAAATGTACTAAAACTACTGCAATCCAATAAATCTGTCTTAAACCATATAACAAACATCTTAAAAAGAACACATTATTTTAATTTTATTTTTAAGATAATCAGCTACAACTGCTAGGATAAATTTAAGTAAGCTAAATATGAGTCTTCAAATGGGAATGGTTAAAAAAAGTTTTAACAGTAGCTAGTTTTTATAAACAACATGATTTCTATGAAGTTTTTAAATGAAACTACCGTTGTTTTATTTGTCTGAACAAAATTTATAAAAATAAACCTGTAACTTCAATAAATTTAGAAAAAAAACACTGTACTATTTTACATAATTCACAAAAGGGTTATATTTGTTTAAAAATAAGTATTACCAGTCAATTGTATAAGTTTTACTTTTGTAATAAACTCAAAGATTCATGTTGATTGTATATGAGTTAGAAATTACAAATTATTCAAGTAAATAGATAATGGTTACATTCTAATAAGATTTTATTTGCATCCAAATAATATTTTGTCCTACAAATCTTTAGAGAAATACACAAAAATGGAAGCAAAGTTATTTGTAAAAGGTCAATTTCTATGGATCAAATAGAAATAGAATAGGATCCCTGCCACATATTGATTTGGAAAGTGACAAATTAATATCTTTTGTACTCATTTTGTTTAACATTGCCCAACTGCATTCTAATCTAGTTCTTCATAGTTTTGCAGGCCACTTGTAGTTCCAACCCCATATTTGATATCACTGCTTTTAAGTCAATCATTATCAAAAATGAAATCCCATTTATTACCCTTTTTTAAAATTGGCATTTAAATTTATCCAAAAAAGAAAAGGATTAATAAATTTCCTTATAAAAAATTCATAAATTACTTTGAGATAATTTTTTTAATCCCAAACACACATTACAGTCATCTCTCTTTTGTTTAGGTTGCAATATTTCCAAAATGTCTGCTAAATATATTTCACAGCAAAAGAATGTTTTCCCTTAGGGACTACATGGCTATTTCTGAAAATATTGCCCTTTGCTCTCATGAAACCATGAAAGAATGTCATTTCTTTACAGAAATTCTTAAGGGAACAAAAACAAAGCAAAATCTCAGTTTAAGTATATTCATTAAGCATTTTGCCACAAACCCATTTCATGTTTACAGAACATGCTCCAATAATAGCTTCATCTCAAAAAAAAAATTGCATATGTTCACCACCACCACCACCATCAGGTTTTTTGTAGGAAGATATGCCCAGTTCACATATTATTTCAGAATTACCTAGTCTCATAAACAGTCAAGTTACCCATTATATGTGTACTACTTTCTCTCACGAGAAAACAAGAGTGGTAGAAGAAAGAGAAATGAGTCTCAGAAAAAGTGGCATTTGTCATTGAAAAAGTTCAGATTTTGGGGTGGCTAGGTGGCCCTGGAGTCAGGAGTACCTGGGTTCAAATCCTGTCTCAAATACTTAATAATTACCTAGCTGTGTGGCCTTGGGCAAGCCACTTAACCCCATTTGCCTTGCAAAAACCTAAAAGAAAAAAAAAGAAAGTTCAGATTTTTCTCCTTCCTTGTTTTAAAATGAAACATAGAATGAAAGAAAAAAAAAAACAAATACAGTACCCAGAATGAATTAGGGCAACAAGGTGACCACAGTTTTTCTAATTTTTGCAACATGAGTAGCAATACCTCAACACAAGCAGACATCCAGTAAGTAATTGAACATGCAAAAAAAAAAAAGAATGGCAAAAAAGTTTTTATTCAAGGTTTATCTCTTCAACCCCAGCCTCTTGGGGCCTAAGACCTGATTAGATAACTGTTCTTCAATTCAAGAAATATTTATTAAGTACCTACTATGTACCCAGGCA
This sequence comes from Macrotis lagotis, assembly GCF_037893015.1. Classification (NCBI taxonomy): domain Eukaryota; kingdom Metazoa; phylum Chordata; class Mammalia; order Peramelemorphia; family Peramelidae; genus Macrotis; species Macrotis lagotis. The sequence continues at coordinate 553,503,455 of NC_133666.1, read as the reverse complement.
TAGATTTAGGTTCTGGGGTTGAAAAAACAACATAACAATCTCTTTCCTCAATCAGCTTATATATTAACAGGAGTACAGAGGGAGGAGAGAGGGACTAGAGCTTAGAGACTGGGACTTGTAAGCAAACAAAAAGCCTGAACAAAGGGATGGCAAAGTAATAGCTGGAGGAGAGGGAAATGGGGAGATAAACAGATAAAAAGACTAGCAGTGCCTGATCTGTGCTCTGAAAGAAGCTGGGAATTTGATTAGGCAGAAAAGAGGGAGCTCACAGATGCAAAAAGCACAGAAGAAAAAGATGGGATTTCCTATATAGATGTTAGCAGACCTGATTTGAAGACTGGAAAGACAGATGGGAGCCATACTGTGGAAAGATGTAAAAGTTAGCCTGGGTGGTTTTGTATTTTATCTAGAAACAGGGTACCACTGAAGATTATTTATATCAAGAGTAACATGGTCAAATTCATGTGAAGGATAAAATGGAGGGAAAAGAGAAGAGACAGGGAGTCTCCTGCACAGATCCCGCATAAAGTAAAAGGACCTCTACTAGGAGTTATATGTTGTTCAGTTGTATCTGACCCCTTGGGGACCACAGTACCAAATACTGTCTATGGGGTTTCTTGGCAAAGATACTGGAGTAATGTGTCATTTTCTTCTCCAGTGGTTGAAGACCCACAGAAGCTAAGTGATTTGCCCATGGATACACAGTTAAGTAAGGTTCTGAAGTCACATTTGAACTCAGGTCTTTTACAGAGCGCTTAGCTGTTTCACACAAGGGCTAAGGTTGTAGGAAAACAGAGAAAGGGATAGATACATGACCTGGCAACTCAGGGGAATTGCAGGTCCAGCAACCTGGGTGTCTGGAGAGAAGTTTGGAGAGCTGTTTTGAGAAAAATATTTGAAATGTTTATGGAACATAAAGGAGGAGATATCAAACAGGTAGTGGATAATGAGGGACTGGAGCTCATTAGAGAAGACTGGGTTGGATATATAAATGTAAGTTTTCTATATAAAGATGACAAATAAGTTGAGAATGTTGCTGAGAAATACACCATGAAGGACAATACTTACCCTTATGGAGTTTATAACCCTGAAGGTAATTATTTTTTTAAAAGTTAAAAATATACAGGACAATTAAAAATTCTAATGAAAATCTTTTTTTAATTGATGTTTTATTTCTCCAAATATGTTATGAAAGTTTTTTCAACATGCATCCATATGTATATGTATATTTTTAAACTACAAAATTTCCTTTCACCCTCCCTTGCCACTACTCTCCCAAGTGGTGAACAATGAGGTTAACATTGTGCATACATATTTTTGAAATGTAAATATTTTATTTGTTTTCCAATTGTACACAATAGTAGTTTCTACCAATCTTTTTTTTTTGCAAGATTTTGAATTTTACAATTTTTCCCCCTTCCCTCCCTCTCCCCACCCCCCAACAGAAGGCAATCTGATAGTTTTTACATTTGTTTCCATGATGTGTATAGATCAAAACTGAATGCATTCACTGAGAGGAAAAACATATCCTTAAGGAAGAAGGAAAATATTAAAGATAGCAAAATTATGTAAAACATAAGATCACTTTTTTTAAAAAATTGAGCATAATAATCTTTGTTCATTTAAACTTCACAGTTCTTTCTCTGAATACAGATGGTATTCTCCATCATAGATCCCCTAAAATTGTCCCTGATTATTGCACTGATGGAGCGAGTAAGTCCATCAAGGTTGATCACCATCCCAGGTTATTATTAGTATGTATGATGTTCTTCTGGTTCTGCTCATCTCACTCAGTATCATCAATTCATGCAAATCTTTCCAGGCTTCTCTGAATTCCCATCCCTCCTGATTTCTAATAGAACAATAGTGTTCCATGACATACATATACCACAATTTGTTCAGTCATTCCCCAGTTGATGGGTATTCCCTCAAATTCCAATTCTTTGCCACTACAAATGGTAAAAATTCTAACGAAATTCTAAAATATTGTTAAGCATATAGTTTGGTGCTTATAAAAGGGAAATAATGAGAAAATGCTTCAGATCATTAAAAATTTAAAGAAAATGGGGCAGCTAGGTGGCACAGTGGATAAAGTAATAGCCCTGGAGTCAGGAGGACCTGAGTTCAAAACCAGACTCAAGACACTTAATAATTGCCTAGCTGTGTGACCTTGGGCAAGTCATTTAACCCCATTGCCTTAAATAAATATTTTTTTTAATTTAAAGAAAAACAAGAAGTAACTGAAATTCTACTTCATACCCAAGAGACTGGCAAAAATGATTTTAAAAAATTAAAATGACATTTTAGAAAGGCTGCAAAAAAAAAATCACACTAAAGCATTTTTGGTGGAACTATAGATTAATCCAACAATCCTGGATAGATCTGAAAATGTTTTCTCCAAAATAATTAAACTATATATTCCCTTTAACCCAGTGATAGATATCACTAAATCTATACTATACACCACAGATCAAGCTAAAGTACCAATATTTATGAAAATATTACTAAAAAAAAGGAAATAGCTTGGTAATCTATTACATAGATTATTATTGTACCATAGGAAAGGGCAAGTTTCCAAAAATCATGGAAAAATTTGTGTGAACCAGAACAGAACCAAAAGAAGAATGAATGCATACAATAACAACATTGTAAAGAAACAATTTTGAAAGACTTATGAATTCTAAGCAAGGCAATGACAATTCCAGAAGATGAATTATGAAGTATGTTATCCACCTCCTGAAAAAAGAAGTGATGTACTCAAAATCCAGAATAACATATAAATTTTGGGGCACAGCCAATGTACAAATTTATTTCAGTTGACTATGCCTCTTTTTTGCAAGAGTTTAGGGTTTTCCCCTTTCAATGAAAGAAGGATGTAGAAGAAGAGAGCAAAAACAGTTGCCAAGGGAAGAAAAAAAAAGAATCTATGAAAAAGGTTTTTAAAATTCAAAGAAGAAAACAGACAGAAGGTGGAAAGGAAACAAAGACAAGGAGGCCAACTCTGAATAATTCATGTTGGATTTATTATATACATAAAAGGAAAGGCAAACTGTTCATATTAGAATTCACAGTGTCAGTCTTTTTTTTCCTGATTTTACTATGTATTGTCAGCTAGGTGGCAGAGTGGATACAGAATGCTGAGTCTGGAGTCAGGAAGATGAGTTCAAATTCAGCCCCAAACATTTATTATATATGTCCCCCAAGCAAGTCACTTAACCTATTTGCCTCAGTTTTCTCATCTATAAAATGAGATAATAATAGCACTTGCTTCCCAGGGTTATTGAAAGAATCAAATAACAATAATAGATATCTTTTGATTTCAAAGAAGATAACACCAACCAAGTTAATGATGTGTATAATGTGTGTATAGTGAGGGGTATGTTGTATGTAAACATGTTTCTTACTTGCCTTTTCCAGAACCATTTCAACCCAAAATCTGATTTGATAAGAAATAGGGCTTTTAGTGATGATCTGAATGCTAAGGGAGTCTCTGACCTTTAAGAATGATTTTCTTATCAGGGAGGGACCTCAGCCCTCCAGTAATGTTGGGCAAATCACCAATATGATATCATGATACCAATACTTGGTATACTAGGCCCCTCAATGTTTCAGCAACTTTGGACAACACAGTTAATCCAAACATGTCTCTTGACGGACAACTAATCATCAGAATGGCTTTTCCTCTTAGACCTTCACTCATACTCCCCCTAGTTCCAACTATAAACAATGCCGACTAGAGATTTGGCGGCGTTTTTCCCATGACCTGCCAGCAGATTCCAGGAAAGAATCAAATGAGTTATTTGTAAAGTGCTTAACATTGGCACATGGAATCACTGCAAAAATCCGTTGTGTGTAACCCATGACCTTCAAAGCCCATTCATGCTGACTGAGTTATGTAATTGAAAATTAAATGGGTGAGCGCATGTACCAACATGCCACATCATAGAGCAGCTTAACCCTTAACTAACACAGTTCAACTTTTTCATTAACATTGTGCAGTCTCACAGACTGCCAGAGTTGTTTTGTTTTTGTTTTTTTCACAAAATATATACATTAGGATTAAGATATTTATTTTAAAATGATATGTGACTCAATTGCAACAGACAACTTTATTGTATACAGCATCATTATTTTGTCACAGGATTTAGCAAACGTTAAGATTTTAGAAAACACCAACTGTATTTCAGTATATTTGCTATTCTATTTTTCAGTTGACATCAGCATAGTGCCTGCAAATTTACTGTGTTGCAATCAGATTATGTAACTTAAAAGAAAGATCTATTCAAATGTCTTCATTAGACTTTTATAAGTTGTACCTGCCTAAAGTAAAATATCTAGCATTTCACAAACATGCCCTATTCATGACATCTGTTTTGGAGAGTACATATATTTGCAAGCTACTTTTTTCTTTTATGAAGCATGCAAAAAGTAAAAATAAAACAAAATTTTCAGATGAGCATCTTGAAAATACTCTACACATTATTACAACCTCTATCAAACCAGAAATAGATGCCCTAGAATTGGAAAAATACACTCGGTGTTCACATTAAAAATGGCTAAAGTACAGATGTGAAGAGAGCAGAAAGTCCTTGAGGATATATTCCATCCCAAAAAAATTATTGAACAAATGAATAACAAAGCACTTAATAAGCACTCACTAATTGCCTTCAGGATACCAGTCCTCAGACTTTCTCAAGTGAAGGCATTTATTAGGGAGATCACACTGCCCAACAGACTAGTCTCCCACAAGAGACAGCAACTCAACTAAGGAGAGGGTAAGCTTTTAAAGAGGATGGAAGATGAGGTAATAAGGGATTGTCTTGATGATAGGGATCTTGTCTTATACCTAGAGGCAAGGATTCACTGAGTCCTTGTCAGGAGGCAAGGTCCTTCTTTCATTGAGGTTTAGAGACTTCATCAAAGTTCTTATTCACCATCTTGAAAGTTGCATATGAGAAGAACAGAGGTAAATGTTACACAAAGTTCATCAGAGTACTAGTAGGTAAATAAGTGGCAACAAAAGTGAGAATAAGAAAAGACAACAGTACAAGGGCAAGGACTCTACAGAAGAGGTAAATGGATCAAGAAAACAGACAACAGCAAATTCCACTGAGTCATCAGTGTGGTAAAATAAACAATATTCTACTGAATGACAAAAGCAAGCAAGACTTACACAATAATGGAAACATTTTTTTAATTGCTTTCTCCTTTTAAAATCAAAAGTTTTACTTTCATAAGAAAATCCTTGCCTACAAAGAGCTTACAATCAAATAAATGCAAAAAAAAGGCAAGAGAATGGGAGGAATGAGAGGCTAGTCCAAAAGACTGCAGGAAATCAGTGGGAAATGAAGACCTGGATGCCTCCCTGAAAGGGAGATTTAGAAATGAGCTTCCCTATCCACCCTTTAATCAGAGGAATCCCAGAAGCAAAAGGCATACAGAGTAATTGTAAGTATCAAGACTGAGGTAGTCATAAAAGATGATGAAGTTCCTGGGGATGATGATGAAGAAATTAAAAGGAGTGCAGCCAGGCAGGAAATGAAAATAATGTATCTCAAGACTTTACAAACTATCCACAGAAGAAAATTAAAAAGAAAAAATTACCAAACATAACAGATTTTCCAGAAATAAACAAGCTTTTCAAAAAAGATCAGAAATTACTATCAAGGGCACAGAAGCACTATTTTCAAGCTTTGTCACTGACATTCCATTACAAGGGCAGTACTAAACTTAGTTTTCAAGACTACCTCTAGAATAATAAAGTAAATGGTTTCACATAATTAACATGTCCAAAACAGAACTCATTATTTCCCCCAAAATGCTTAACTCTTTTATATATTCCTATTTCTTCCTTCCAGTTACTTAGGTTTATAACCTTCAGCATTAATTTCAACTTCTATTTCCTTTCATCCCATATCTCTGACCAGCTGCCAAGTCCTATCATTTCTACCTTAAGATCCATCTTCTTTTTATTATTCATATAGCCAATACTTTAGTTCAGAACTTCATCACCTCCTACCTAGGTTAATGATTTCAGCCTCGTAACTGGTCTCCCTTCCTCAAGTCTCTGCCATTCCAATCCATCCAATCAAATTAATAGCTGCCAAATAATTTTTCTTAAGCACAAATCTAGCTATGCCACTCCTCTACTCAATCAACTCCTGGGTCTCTATATTGCCTTTATGATCAAACATGTATTCCTTCATGTGGCTTTAAAAGACTTTCACAATCTGGCCCTAACCTATCTTCCCAGGATCATTATACAATACTTTCCTTCCCATTACAAAATAACCAAATTGGAGTTCTCACTATTCCTAACACAAAGCTATCCATTTCCTGTGCCCATGCCTTGGTCCATAGGGGATCAGGCCATGCCTCACACCTCGAATGTACTCCCTCCTCTTCATCTTTGTGTCACAAGATTTAGTTAAAGCAACACTTTCCTACATGATACCTTCCCTGATCAGTCAACTGCTAATGCAGTTTTATTGGATTCTGTCCTCAAAAAGGACCAAAATGACATCATTGTGTTAGAAACAAGGTACAGTGTGTCCAACTGTGACTGATCAGACCAATATGAGCTCTGAAGGCTTTCTCACAGATTGGGCACAAAATAGTTCACAAGAACATCTGGACTACAGTTGTCTAAATTTGAGCCTCTCGTTTTTCTTTTGAGCTACTGCAAATCTACTTTGCTGATAGAGCACAACGACTTCTTAAATGTAGGTATACCATGCTGGGCATTACTGTGCTAGTCTACAATGTCATACAATCAATTCCAAAGTTCATTAGAGAGACCTTGACAGCATCCTTGTTTTTTCTGACCTCTATGTGAGTACTTGTTTGTGTAAGTTCTCCATAAAATAATCTTTTGGACAAATGTACATTTAGCAGAGTTGTACTCTCTGCAGCAGTATTTGAATGCTTGGCAGTTTAGATTGAGAAAGTACTCAGTGTCTGGTACTTCATCTTGCAAGTCTTGTAGATGTTCTTCAGAATCTTCTTAGGACAATTCAAATGGGGGGGGGCAAATGGATGGTGCAGTGGATAGAGCACAGCACTGGAGTCAGGAGGACATGAGTTCAAATTCTGCTTCAGGCACAATAATTACCTAGCTGTGTGACTTTGGGCAAGTCACTTAACCCCACTGCCTTGCAAAAAAAAAAGGCAATTCAAGTGAAGTGATTCAATTTCCTGGCATGGTATACTGTTCAGGTTTCACAGGCATACAATAATGAGGTCAGCACAATAGCTCAGAAGAGCCACAGTTAGGTATGCCATCTAATATCGCCTCCTCATACTTTGCTTTGGAGCCTACCAAACACTGAGCTAATTCTGGCAATGTATCCATCAACCTCATTATCTATGTGTACATTCCTGGAAAGTATACTGCCAAGGTAAGTGATCTTATCCACAGTATACAAAATTTCTCTATTTGCTTTAATCAGTAGTTCCATGAATGGATGGGATGGTGCTAGCTGATGGTAAACCTGTTTTCTTGGTGTAAATGGTGTTATTAAGGATCAAAACAGCATCAGGGTATATTACTTAACTTTATAAGACTATGAGCCAAGACTAAAATGGAGGGACAGTTCGTACCCAACTATTTGTTCACAAGTGCTTTATGCACTTCATACAAGCTAAGATGCAACAGAATGTGGATCAAATCTCTGCTCTTCATGCTAATTTTGATCTAAAAATTTAACCCCCAGGGTAGTAAGGTGGCACAGTGAATAGAACACCAGAGTCCTGGAGGCAGAAGGATCTGAGTTCAAATCTGCCCTCAGACACTTAATAATTACCTAGCTGTAAGATCAAGGACAAGTCACTTAACTGCATTGTCTTGCAAAAAAAAAAATTAACAAGAAGAAAACACAAGTTTCTCTACTAATCAGCACCACACCATTCACATATAATAATATTTGCCCTTAATTCTCTCTCTCTCTCTCTCTTTTTTTTTTTTAGATTTTTCAAGGCAGTGGGGTTAAGTGGCTTGCCCAAGGCCACACAGCTAGGTAATTATTAAGTGTCTGAGACCGGATTTGAACCCAGGTACTCCTGACTCCAGGGCCGGTGCTTTATCCACTGCACCACCTAGCCACCCCTGCCCTTAATTCTCAAAGAAGACCATGACATCAGGGAAGTGATACCATAAACTGGATTTGAATGAGGGGGTGCCTCACTTTTAGTTCAGTTAAGTAATAAGCCTCACTTTCTCCTCCAAAATCATCTGAATCCAGTGATCAAATATGAATCAGGACGATCACGGAATGGCCCTGGATACAAGGCAATAAAGGCTAAGTGATGTGCCCAAGGTCACACAGCTAGTGTCTGAGGCTAGATGGCACAGTGGATAGCACACTAGTCTTGGAGTCAGGAGGACAAGAATCTACACATAGAACCATCAATTCTATTTTACTATCTACCTTTTATTTTGCATTTCTTCTACATATACTTATTTCAGGTATTCTTGTGTACATGTTGTCTCTTCAAATAGAATAGAAGCTCCTCAAGCACAGGGAATATTTCATTTTTCTGTCCTGATATCTCCATTACCTATTCAATACTAATGAATGCTAGTTGATTTACTGAAAAAGCAATTTATTTTAATAATTTAACAACCAAATTTCAAATTTGTTTGGTGGATTGTCAAAACAAACATTAAAGGAACTGTGTCACTGATGATATTTATTTATTAAAAGCATAGGCAAAATTCATTTGATACACAAAGATGATAATATGAATAATTGTGACTAGTAATTTAAAAGTTAAGACTAAATAAATCTAAATATCAAGAGAATTAATATAGAATTCAATTTTGCTAGAGGAACATCTGAAAAGTTCAGATTGTCAGCAGCCTCCAGGGGCAAAGAAACACAAAACTATTTCTTACTAGAATGTGAAAATAAACCAAGTCTCATTTTAAACCAAGTAGATAATACCTTAAGGGGGAAAAAATCAACTCCACAAACATAATATGGGTGAAGTATGACTTTTAAATAAAAAGTATAATAATTCAACAATGTAATAAGGTAACCAAAAGAGTCAATACAATGTTAAGCTGAATTATGAATAACATAATATTCAGGAATAAGGAAAGGATTCTCTCATTGTCCGCTGGCTGACTGCTCCACATTTGGAATAATTTCTCAATTATGTGATATAATTTTTAAGACTTTAGCTATCAACACAAATTCTTTTTATACTAACTAATTATAAAGAACTGTGATTTTTTCAAACAACTATTTCCCTAATAGATGACATATAGCTCACCAAGTTATCTTTTCAAAATGACCACAGAACTCCCATGTAGAATGATAGGAAAAGTAATTCAATTTGTATTACTTTCTTTGTTACCCAGTGATTAGAGTACCTTAGACCTAATGAGAATGACAAACTTTCAGATTTGGCAAAAGTATAGCCTGAAAAGGAAGATCATTATTTCTGTCATCCTTGGTCTAAAGAAAGAAAGGACAAAAATTTAACAAGAGAAATAAAAGTCAGTAACAGCAAGAAACAAGGAAGGAGTGGATTCCAGGTACCCAAGGGAATAGGAAAATATAAACATTTCTGGAAAGGAAGGGAAAAGGTTGCTGCTGCTTCATATTAAAATGTATACTTGGAACATATGCAAAAGTGAAGGTTAAAAATTGGCCAACAGGAGGGGGAGAAAATAAGATTTAAAAGTAACTTGGGAAAAAGATATGAGTGTGGGAAAAAGAAAAATTTGGAAACATCTTCTAATCTTCTTATATAATGCCAAAAGAAGAAGCCTGGGGAGTATTCTATGTGTAAGGAGAAAAGAATGCAACTCCTTTTAAAACTGCAGTGAAGCAAAGAACAACCCCAACAACAGTACTGAAATCACAGTGAAATTTTAATAGAAGATTAAGATTCAAGGTGGTGAAAGAAGTTTAAACCCATACTGTAAAACTATTAGCAAGTATCATTCACAACTTCTTAATTATGCAGGTTATAGTATTTATTGATACTTAAATTGTCAATAAACCTTTTGAGTTCTCAAGAAAATATTTTAGAATAAATGCATTGCTTACCACTACTGTGTATATACCTTGAAGAGATCATGGAAAAGGGTAAAAAATCACTAGTACAAAAATATTCATAGCAGCCCTGTTTGTGGTGGCAAAGAATTGGAAATTGAGTGAATGTCCATCAATTGGGAAATGGCTGAACAAACTGTGGTATCTGTATGCTATGGAACACTACTGTTCTATTAGAAACCAGGAGGGATGGGAATTCAGAGAAGCCTGAAAGGATTTGCATGAATTGATGCTGAGCGAGATGAGCAGAACAAGAACACTGTACACCATAACAGCAATATGGGGTTGATGATCAATCTTAATGGACTTTCTCAACCCATCGGTGCAACAATCAGGGACAATTTGGGGCCATCTGCAATAGAGAATACCATTTGTATCCAGAGAAAGAATTGTGGAGTTTGAAAAAAGACCAAAGACTATTACCTTTAATTTTTAAAAAAATGCTATCTTATTATGTAATTTTGCAATCTCTTATATTTTATTTTTTTCCCTTAAGAATATGACTTCTCTCTCAACAAATTCAATTTAGATCAATGTATAGCACAGAAACAATGTAAAGACTAAAAGACTGTGTTCTGTGGGGGGAGGGGGAGAAGCAAGATTAGGGGGGGAAATGCAAAATTTAAAAATAAATATATTTTTAAAAAAAGAATGAATGTACTGCTTAAATGAAAGATCTATTTACCCCCATTTTATGATTGTTTAACATAAGTAAGTTTTGATTAGGTTAATTAGGTAGAGTCCTAATCTCTATCTTCAAAACCACTGAGAGGATAATAATAGGAGCTTTGTATCAGAAAAGTAAGGAATATAGATTTCAGTTTATTAAGAATCTAAAATTAATTTTCTTATTTAATTACATTCACTATTTTTTAATACTTGTTCAACTTAATGATAGAAATTGCTTCAGAACTTTGACCACATGCAAACTATCACCACACCATCCAGCTTTTTATACCTTCAGAAATAAAACTTTTTCAAATAATTTTCTTTTTTTTAGATTTTTTTTGCTAGGCAATGGAGTTAAGTGGCTTATCCAAGGTCACACAGCTAGGTAATTATTAAGTGTCTGAGGCCGGATTTGAACTTGGGTATTCCTGACTCCCGATCCGGTGCTCTATTCACTGAGTCACCTAGCCACCCCTCAAATAATTTTCTAATAAAGCTTAGTGCTTTAATTTATTTCACAGAATAAACCTTGAGCAACAAATCATTTTTAATCATGAAATCATATTTTAATATAGTTTTCTAAAGATAAAATCTTCATGGTTCTCAATCTATCTGCTTAATTTAACAGAACTAAACTCTCCTCTTGGGTTTCAGTGAAATTCTTTTCCCTAGGTTCTCCCACTGTCAAATTACTGTTCTTCAGTGTCCTTGGTTGGCTCATTACCCATAGCAAACCTCAAATGCAGGTATTTCCGAAGTTTCTATCCTAACCAATCACCTTCTTCTATACCCCTTGTTTGATAATCTCACTATTCCTATGGGTTTAACTATCACCTCTATACAGTTAATTCACAAGTACCATGAAAAGTACAAAATATTACACACACAATCCTTTATACAGTAGGAGAAACAAAACAGGAACATGAAATAGTTAAATAATGAGCCCTATAGAGGCCTTATATTTATAAAGTACTTTAAAGTTTGCAAAGCATTGTCCTTAGAATACCATGAAGTATGGCATTAGCTTTACTATTATCTTCTTTTTATATATAAGAAGGAAATTCAAGGTCTGGTATTAGGAGTCTTGTTTAGGGACATAAAGATAAGAAGATAGGTATTAAAGCTGTGACTCCACTGGAAAAAGGAGCCTCCTCTATTGATGGAAACTCTATCAATTCCATTCAAGAACATCTTTGCAATATAGTCTTAAAAGAAATAATCAATGGGGCAGCTAGGTGGCACAGTGAATAGAACACCAGCCCTGGAGTCAGGAATACCCGAGTTCAAATCTGGCCTCAGACAATTAATAATTACCTAGCTGTGTGGCCTTGGGCAAGCCACTTAACCCCATTTGCCTTGCAAAAAAAGAAAAAAACCTTAAAAAAAAAAAAAAGAAGTAATCAAATGTAACTAAGAACTTAAGAGGTCTGCCCTGGGATAAAAAAGACAGAAATCTTTTCTGTCTCCAAGATCAGTTCTCCATCTACTATACTATGCCTATTATATTTCAACTTCTTAAATATCATAACAAAAAATGTTTATCCTAATAATGTACACAGAAAAAATTAAATGTATGCATAACTTCTATTTTTCAGATTAGTATTAAAAAAATACCAAATAGGACATTTCACAGTGACTGAATATAGTTGATATATTGGAAAGATATTGCAAATGAACAATGATCTGAAAAGGAGAAGAAAACTACTGCCTTTGGGAAAATGCAGTTTAGAATGACTACAAAAATTTCCTTGAAAAAAGGCCCAATTTTTTAGTAATAATATTCTTCCAGTAATACAGTATGGCTGAGAGTCAAAGACTTAAAGTTGAAGGTTACTCCAAGCTCAATGGAAAGGTTCAAAATCACATAGAAGTAGTATAAAAAGAATCAAAGAGAGATATTATCAGTTATGCAAGAAGGAATAAAGGATAGCAAGAAGACAACACTTCTGCTCCACTGGTATCTATCCATGAATTGTAAAAAATGCTAGAAAGACTGCTCTAATGATGTTAATCTACTATGGAGGAATTTGGTGAATATATGGAAAAGAAGTTCACAGAATTGATGAACTTGAGACTCAAAATTTGCAAATTTGCATCATCTGAGGGAAAACCAACATTGACAAAATAAGAAATCCAAAGTTTTGAAGAAAGTATGAGTTTAATTAGAAAATTAACAAAAAATTGTGTTACAGCTGATCTGAAAAGGAAAATTCTTACAAGTCACAGGTAAGAATAAAGACTTTTCAAAGGAAAGATAGCATAAAACTGGTTGAGGTTTAAAGAATGAACAGGAATTCCACAGAGAAAGACACCAGAAAGAAGTTAAGAAACAGAGACTCAAGAGGTAAGAAACAGAGAAAAAAGACATTAGGAAAAGTACAGGCAAAAAATCAGAACTACAGGAAGGGGGACAAAAAAGTTTAACTAATGAAAATGCCTTTACAGAAGGCAAGAGAGAAACTTAGGGAGTCATGCCTAGATGGTCTTTATTCTCTTGGTAAAGCAGAAGCCAAATCAGATTTTAAAGAGTGAAACCAAGTTATCTGGTAAATAATGAAAAAGATTTATATTTGTCGAACTGATAAGTATGGCAAAAACTGAATAATCACTGTAGGGCAAGCAACAAGTCACCAACATAAGACAAGTGAAAAGACTTCCAAAAAGGCAGTTAAGGAAATATCTGAAATTATATAGGAAATATAACAAATGAATAAAGTATTTATTAAACTTATATTATATGCAAAACACTAAGGATACAAATAGATAAATAACATAGTTGTGGCTTACAAGGAGCTCATTTCAAATATAGGACACAAAACATATGGAAGATTTCCACTGCAACTCAAGTGGAAAGGTTCCAAAGTCACAGGATGCAGTAGACAAAGCAGAATTTAATACTTCTCCTGAAGATCATCTCCATAATCATTTTCTGATACAGAATTATATTAATATAAAGTACCAAAAGTTTTCATGGCAAGAACTTTCTTTTTTGATTTTTCATTATCTGTGGCTACAGTCCCAAAATGTTGGCTGAGGGTACTGGACTGGAAGCAATGCTACTCCCAAGGCTCTGAGTTCAGAGTCCTGGGCTGTCTCCATAAACGGTCTGAAGAGAGATGGTAGTAAAAGTGGAAATGGTGATTCCACTTACCTGGCCTTTGCTGCCTCCTGTTTCTCCTTGCTATCATGTATGCTATAGTTGACAATTGGTAGGGATGGTTAGACCCTTCTCCACAGGGCTTCCCCAGACTGACTGGTCTGTAAAGTATGTGAAGAACTTTATAATATGCATGGAAAGGCAGATTGGGACTTTTCTTTAATTGCCATAATAGTCTTTATTTGCTTCTTGAATTAATAGAGTAACCCAATCTATTGAGTAGGTGAGTGATATAATCATTTTAGAAAAATAATTTAAACAGCTATGGAAAATGGTTTAGAGTAGGATAATACTTGAGCAGGGAGACCAATTAGAAAGCTATTATAGCAGATCAAGTGAGAAGTAATGAAGAGCTAAGCTATGGTGGCTGTTCAGATAGAGAAGAATGTTACAGATTTATGGTTTCTGAAATGAGATTTCACAGCTAACTGAATATGTGGAGTTAGAGATTGAAGAGTCAAAAATGAAACCCTAAAGTTGGGAACATGGTGGCAGAAGAATGGTGGTATCCTTAAGAGTAATAAAATAGTTTGGAAGTAGTGGCTTTGGGAATAAAAGTAATGAATTCTGTATTAGACATGTTGAATTATCACTGTCTCTAGGACATTAGGTTCAAATATCTAAAAAGTAACTGGTTATGTGGGACAGGAAGTCAAGAGAGAGAATAGGATTGAACAATAAACTCTAAGAGTCATCTGCAGAGAGATAATTCAACTCATAGGAGCTAATGAGGTTATCAAGAGAGTGCTGGAAAGAATTAAAGATCCGGGACAGACCTTCAGGGTTCACCCTCAGTAAAAGTATGTGATATAGATAATGATCCAGAAAAAATGTCTGAAAAGGAGCAGTCAGACTGGTAGAGAAGAAAAGGAACGGGTTTCAGATGAGTGATAAAGTCAGATGAGCTAAGTGCTGAAAATCAAATAAGAGGAATTAAGAAGGAGTGATAGCAATAGGAGTGAATGTTCTCCAGGACTTTGAGAAAGAAAAGAGGAATTTAAATGGACAACCTGAGTGAATGGAAGGGACTAGAGAGGATTTTTCAGGATACAGGAAATCTGAATGTGTTTGTTAAGCAGCAGAGAAGGAAACAATGGATTAAAAATTAGATAAAAGAGAATCAAAGTGAAGGGAGAGCAATCTTCTGGTAAAGAGAGGAGAGGAACAAGAAAGAACATATATAGAGATAAGTGTTGGCAAGGAGAAAAGAAACCTCTTCACTGGGGCCAGAAATAAAGAAGAGAAGAGAAGAGGGATAACATTAAAGGCTGTTAAAATGTAAAGAAAAGGAAGTTTTCAAATAGTCTCAACTTTTTTCAGTAAAATATGAGGCACTGTTCTCAACTGAGAGAATGGGGGAGGATGTGAGGAGGCTTGAGAAAGAACATTTGCAACAGTTAATCTGATAACAGGACAGAGAATTAGGGAGGAATCAAAGGACTGCTTTGCTGCTGGGAAGGCCCAAATAAGACTAGATAGCATAACGACTAAAATTTATGGTAAACAGAAACAAAATTTGGCTTAAGGTAAATGTTATACATTTGTTTCCTTGGTTCCTGTATTTTTATTTACTGAAGTTATTCTCACTCTTTTTAAGGTCCAAATGCTTTTTTAGGTTTGAGTTCAGCAATTCTTTTTTGTTTGTTTGTTTGTTTGTTTTGCTTGCTTCATATTTCCTGAGCTGGGAAAGGTAAATTTGTTTTAGATTTTCACAACTCAAAAAAATGAATGTAGGTTAAGCCTATATTAAGGGAGGTGAAGGAGTAAGGAAAGAAAGAGGGAGGGGGAAAGAGAGAGGAGGGGGATTGAGTTCAACTTTTTCTTAAAAAGAATGATTAGATTTTAGTTCCAAAACATAATCTTTAAAAATATGGGTCATAACAGAAATGCCAGAAAAGCATTAATTATAATCTTCATTGCTATAGAACCTAAAATTTATACGTTTAAATTCTGCTAATAGAAAAAGAATAGTTTGGTACTTTGTTTAGGGACAGCTAAGTGGCCCATTGGATGGAAACCAGGTTGAGAATCTGTAAAACCTGAGTACAGATCTAACCTCAAATACTTAATAGCTGAGTGACTCTGGAGAAGTCACTTAACTCTGTTTGCCTCAGTTTGCTCATCTGTAAAATGAGTTAGAGAAGAAAATGGCAAACCACTCCAATATCTTTGACAAGAAAATCCCAAGAGGGATCACAAAGAGTCAGATACAATTGAAAAACAACTTCCCCACTGGCCCTGGAGTTAGTAGTACTTGGGTTCAAATCCGGTCTCAGACACTTAATAATTACCTAGCTATGTGGCCTTGGGCAAGCCACTTAACTCCATTTGCCTTGCAAAAACCTAAGAAAAAAAAAAAAATTAAAAAAACAACTCCCCCCATTTGAACATAGACTTCTTTAGGGAAAGGAATTTCTTTTTGTTTAAATTTGTATTCCCAATGTTTAACACAGTGTCTAGCACATAATAAGCACTTCATGAATGGATGTTTTCTTCTATCTACAACTTCAGTTTCAACTCTTCCTCTCTACCCCCTTTCATAGTCCTTGTTGACGTCAACATATTATCAAATCTTCCAGTACCCTTAGACCCATTTTTCAGTTGGTACAGCTGCACCTTTGAGTTCTACAACCGAGTTTCCTCAGTCTCATTCTTCTTGAGTCTGAACTTTTTGTTTATCATGATCTATTTAGCTTCTTTATTTCTCAGTATTTTGAGTTCATCATCCATATCCTGTTTTACCTACATCTCTAGTCAGCTAACAACTCCAGTCAAGCCAAGCTACAAATCCATTTTCCTCTCCAAACCATGATTTTGCTAATCTTCATCTTAGAAAATGCACTACTGTCTACCTTCTTTGTCACTGTTGAGTCTGTCACAAATGGACAAAATCATCATACATACAAATCCAGGATGCAGCACGTCCCAGGCAAGCCCATCACCACCATTTCCCCTCAGATTTTGATGGAGATTTGTATAGGACCTTAGAGCCTTAGAAATAGTAGTCCCCCAAACTCCACCAGATAGGTTTCCAGCCCATTTTCCAAAGTCATCAATGAAGGAAGATCACTGCGCAGAACAGACCCACCTCCTCAAATAATACATGTTCAATAGTTGCTATATCAACTCAACTCACACTAATATTCTCTTCATTTGCTAATCTGAAATTCAATTACTTATGCAAAGTCAAATGTCAAATTAATAGAAAAAATAAGTTAAAAGAATCACCTTTAAATTTATCTAAAATGGTCAGAGAGCAAAAAAAAGTAGGTAAAAGTCAGCCATCTAAAAGAAAAGAAAGGCCAAGATGGCAGTGTGGAGGCAGGAATTCCCAGAAACTCTTCTCTAAAACACTCCAAATGACATAAAATTATAACTTCAAACAAATTCTCGAGTGTCAGAAACAGAGAAAGACTTGAGTGAAACAATTTTCCAGTCCAAGACAACTTTGAAGATCCTTGGGAAAGGTCTATTCCACCAGGGTTGGAAGGGGCCACAGCACAACTGGGGTCATAGCCGTGTTGTACCAAAGTAAACCAGCTCCAGTCTTCCAGCAATAGCTGGAGGGCACCTGGGTCCCCGGCAGCAGGTGAGGTTTTCAGACCTCAGGCAGACCTCAGGGTCCACCAAGGACAACTTGGAAGGTCAGCAGAAAAACTCTACCACACCAGAGCCCAGGTCGCATAATAGCCCCTTCCCAGGAACCCAATCACCCAGCAGCTGCTTCCAGGGCACTCAACCCACAGACTATAAGGGGGATGGGAGAGATTACAAAGGTCTCTCTGCTATTCCTGGGACAGGACTCTGCTGCTTTGCCCATACTCAGATCCAGGGCCCAGTCTGGGTCCCCTATTGTCTTAGAAGAGCAAAGACTCTCCTCATAGCTCCAGGGAAAAGGGAAGTGTTTGTGGTCATCCACAAACCACAGTACAGGCCAGGAAAACAGAGCATAAGACCTTGAAGGAATTAAGGTCTCTGGGAGAGGTCCCAAAACCCCCCAAAAGCTTTAGAATTGGTTGGAGAAAAGAGCAAAGAACAGAAGAAAATAATATTTGATCATGAAGGATCCTATGGAGGATCAAAATATACTCTCAAGATACCAAGGTCAAAGCTTCTGTATCAAAAGCCTCCAAGAAAAATAGGAATGGGTTCAGGCTATGGAAGAGCTCAAAAAAGGCACTGAAAATCAAGAAAGGAAGGTAGAGGAAAATTTCTAAAGAGAAATGAGAGAGATGAGAGAAAAATCATAAAACCAAGTCAGTAGCTTACTAAAGGAGATACAAAAAAACACCAAAGAAAATAACATGTTAAAAACCGTTTAGATAGATGGAAAAAGCAATTTAAAAGGTCAATAGTGAGAAGAAAACCTTAAATATCGAATTGGCTAGATGAATAAGAAGATAAAAAAAGCTCTCTGAAGAAAATAATTCCTTCAAACACAGAATGGAGCTAAGGGAGGATGTCTTTGTGAGAAATCAAGATACAACAAGATAAAATCAAAAGAATGAAAAACTAGAAGAAAACATGAAATATCTCATTGGAAAAACAACTGACCAGGAAAACAGATCCAGGAGAGAAAATTTAAAAATTATTCAGCTACTTGAAAGTCATGATCAGGAAAAGAGCTTATACTTCATTTTTCAAAAAAAAATTCTCCAGGAAAATTGTCCTGATATTACTAGAAGCAAAGGGTAAAATTTGGTTGGTTCTTGTTCTCTGTTTTTGAAGAAGACCAAAATGACATCACTATGTTTGAGACAAATTACACTGTGTCTGACTGTGGCTCATCAGATCAATATAAGCCTAGTATGCTCTACCACAGATCAGGAACAAATAGTCCATGTGAACACCTGGAGGGGGTACTCTAAATTTACATATGTCATGTTTCCTTTGAACTGCTTCAATTCTGTCTTCCCCATAGAGAGCAGCCCCCTCACTGATAAGGGTACACCATGCTGGGCAGTCCTGTGCCAGTGTCTCCCATGCTATACAATCACTTTTAAAGTTCTTTAATGGGACCTTCGGAGTGTATTGGTATCGCTTCTTCTGACCCCCTTGTAAGCACGTACCCTGTGTGAGTTTTCCATAAAATAGTCTTTTTTGGGCAAACACACATCTGGTATTCTAACAATGAATCCAACCCATTGTAGTAACACTCTCTGTAGTAATTTTGGAATGCTAGGCAGTTTAGCTTGAGAAAGGACCTCAGTGTCTGGTACCTTCTCCTGCCAGTGATCTTCAGAATCTTCCTAAGACAATATAAATGAGAGTGATCCAGTTTTCTGAAATAGTGCCAGGCATACAGCAATAAGGTCAACACAACAGCTCTGGCAGTAAGTCTAATACCTCTTCTCTCCCACACTTTCTTTCAAAGTCTCCCAAATACTGAGCTAGCTCTGGCAATACCAGTGTCAATCTCATTGTTAATGTGTCTCTCCCTGGAAAGGACACCACCAAGGAGAGTGATTATGTCCACAGGACTCAAAACTTCTCCATTTGCTGCAATCAATAGTTCCACATATGGATGGTGGGGTGCTGGCTGATGAAGCACCTGGGTTTTCTTGGTGCTAATTGTTAGACCAAAACGAGCACAAACAGCAGAGAACTGATCCATACTTTGCTGCATCTTAGTTTCAAAGGTGGCATGGAGTGCATCATCATCTGCAAACAGAAGACCATGCACCAATACTCTTCCACTTTAGTCTTGGCTTGTAAGAATGGGGGAAAATTGTAAAATTCAAAATAAAGATCAGACAATATGATAGCAGTTTTTTTTTTCCTCCCAAATTTAAGGTAATGGTGCTTGGTCTTAGTTCAAACTCCACAGTTGTTTCTCTGAATACAGATGGTTTTCTCCATTGCAGAGAGCCCCAAAATCGTCCCTGATTGTTGTACTGATGGAATGAGAGAGTCCATCAAGGTTGATCATTGCCCCCATGTTGCTATTAGGGTATACAGTGTTTTTCTGGTTCTGCCCATCTCACTCAGCATCAGTTCATGCAAATCCCTCCAGGCTTCCCTGAATTCCCATCCCTCCTGGATTCTAATAGAACAATAGTGTTCCATGACATACGTATACCACAGTTTGCTAAGCCATTGCCCAATTGAAGGACATTTACTTGATGTCCAATTCTTTCCCACCACAAACAGGGCTGCTATGAATATTCTTGTACAAGTGATGTTTTTATCCTTTTTCATCATCTCTTCAGAGTATAGACCTAGTAGTAGTGTTGCTGGATCAAAGAGTATGCACATTTCTGTTGCCCTTTGGGCATAGTTCCAAATTGCTCTCCAGAAAGGTTGGATGAGTTCACAGCTTCACCAAAAATGTAATAGTGTTCCAGATTTCCCACAACCCTTCCAACAATCATTATCCTTTCCGGTCATATTGTCCTGTCTGAGAGGTGTGGGTGTGTACTTTATTTTTGATGGAATTAAATGCTAACGTTTTTTAGAAATGGGTGAACTATCCTGCTGGTAAACCTTGTGGAGTTCTTGTTTTTCATTTAGCAGCTTCTATATTTCCCCATCATTTTCATCAAACCAGTCTTAATTTTGGTGAGTGTTCTGGCCCAGAAGAGCAAATGCAGTGCTATACAGGGGATTTCTGAAAGCTGTCCATTCCCTTTCTGCTGTACTGTTGTCAACTGTGTGTTGGCTCAGTTTCCCTTCCAAGTTAGTAACAAATTGTTCCCACTCAGCTAGGCACTCTAATCTCTTGACATTAATTCTTCTAATATTCATTTTGTCTTGGGTGGTTAGGTGGCGGTAGTGGATAGAGCACTGGCCCTGGAGTCAGGAGGACCTAAGTTTAAACCCAGCCTCAGACACTTAATAATTACCCACCTGCGTGACCTTGGACTAATAGAGAATAAAATAGAAATTGAAAGAATCCACTTCAGAATCTCTTGAAAGAGATTCTAAAATAAAACTACCTGGAATATTATAGCCAAATTCCAGAACTCCCAAGTCAAAGAGAAAATATCACAAGCAGCCAGAAAGAAACAATTATCATGGCACTACAGTCAAGATCTCATAAGACTTAAAAGCTTGTTAGAATATGATATTCTGGAAGGCAAAAGATCTTGGATTACAACCAAGAATCAACTACACAGCAAAACTGAACATCTTTCAGGGGAAAAGATGGACCTTCAATGAAACAGGGGACTTTCAAACTTTCCTTTGAAATGACCAGAGCTGAACAGAAAGTTCAATCTTCAAGTACAGGACTCCAGATAGGTGGACAGGAAGGGCAAATTATGAGGAATTTAATGATATTGAGCATGTATTTCTGGATGGGAAAATGATACTGATAATTCATAGGAACCTTCTCGTTTATTGGGCAGTTAGAGGGAGCATGTACAGATGAGGAACAGAAAGGAGCTGAATAAAATGTATAATATAAAGATGGAGTCAATAGGCAAAAAAAAAAAGGAATGTAATGGGAAAAAGGGAAAGGAAGAGGTAGAATGGGCAAAAATATTTCACAGAAAAGAGTCAAGAAAAAGTTTTTGCAATGGAGTGGGGGGGGGGGAGAAAGTGAAGGGGACTGAGTGAGCCTTCATTCTCATAGGAAGTGGCACAGAGAGGAAAGAAAATACACACTCAACAGGGTACAGAAATCTATCTCACCCTAGAGAAAAATAGGACAGGAAAGAGATGGGAGAAAGGGGACAGGGAGAGAGGAGGAGGGGTGGAGGTGATAGAGGGAAGATTGTGAGAGAGGGTAGTCAAGTACAATATACTTTTGAGGAGGGGCAGGGTGAAAGGAGAGAGAGAGAGAGAGAGAGAGAATAGAATAAATGGAAGTGGGGAGGATAGAACAGCTGGGAAATACAATTAACAACAGCAACTATGAGGGGGAAAAAAATAATGAAGTAATTTCTCTGGTGGATTTATGATAAAGAATGTAACCCATCCCAGAGACAGAATCAATATCTGAACTTGGGCTGAAATACACTTTTTTTTCCCCGCCTTACTTTATTTTTCTTGAGGTTTCTCTATCTTTGTGGGTGAGGGGGTATGTTTACCTTTACAAGATTATTGTTGTAATGTGAAAATAAATTAATTAAAAAGGAAAAGGAAGTTAATTAATTAATTAATTAGAATTAATGCTTTACAACTGACAATTCCAATGAGATTTGCATCACCAGAAGGTTTCCAACAGAGGAAACAGATAAATGAAATATGGCATAAATGATATGGAATATTATTATGTCATTTTAAAAAATGTTGAAGTGGATGGTTTCAGAAAAACCTAGAAAGATTTATATAAAGAATTAAATAAGTAGATCCAAGAGAACAACTGATAAAATTCAAACACTGTAAAAATAATGATCCTAATTATAGAAGACTTAAGAACTCTAATGAATGACTTCTGGCCAAGATGGCGGAGAGAAGACAGGCACAGTTCTAGAGTCTCCTGATCTCTTCCCCATCTATCACATGAAACAAACCTCTTAGAGGAAGTCTGACTCACAGAACCCAGAGAGAAAAGCCAGGAGAAAGAGCATCTACCTCAGGCTTTGTCTCCCTCTGCAGCTTTGGTAGAATTTGGGCAGGTGAGTATCAGACACAGATCAGCCAGCATAACAGCTGAATTGGAACCGGGAGTCTGAGGACCCGAGAGCCATACCTGCTGGATCAGCGGTGGGGCTGTAGAGGGGGGCTTGGGTCCACGGGGAAGCAGAGGCGCTGGTGTTGGGGCTGTCCCCCTAGAGCTTGGGGAAGGGGCTGCGGGGAGAGGTCTGGTGCAGGAGAGCTGAGGACACCATTGCTGGGCTCCTTCAGTCTGAGAAACTCTGAGTCCACGCCTCCATTGCACTGAGGCCTCCTCCAAAACAAACAATTGCAAACTACTTCTGCCTGGGGCCCAGGTGTGTGAGCAAAAGAACCAGCCCAGCTGAGGAATGACCTCAGGCCAGGGTAAAGCCCACCATAGATTGAAGGCAAAAGAATTCAATAGCTCCAATTCCCTCCCTCAAGCAAAGGGAGAAGGCCTCTCAACCAAGGTCACAGACACTCCAGAGAGGGCAACCAGCTCCTCCTACTGGCCAGCCAGAGAAACTGCACTCAGTAAAGCCTTTAGTGATCCCAAGCCCAGGTGAACCAGCCCCCCCCCACGCCAACTCAAGGTCTTAGCATAATGAAGAAGGGTCAGCAGAAAGGTGGATCCATAGAAAAATTGCTGGAAGGGAAAGACCCCAACCCAGAGAGACCTGGAACCTCTGAGGAGAATACAGTCTGGTCTCCAGCACAGAAACACTTCCTCGCAGAAATAAGGAAGGAGCTTCAAAATTTGGGAAAGACAATTAATACCTTGCAACAAGAAAACAAAACCTTAGAAAGTACAATTGGACAAACACAAAAGGAGAATGAATCTCTCAGATCATCAATTGGACAATTACCAAATGACAACAATTCTCTCAGATCCTCAAATGAGCAAATGCAAAAAGAAATTTATTCTCTCAAAACCTCAATTGGTCAAATGGAAAGCTCTTTCAAAAGTAGAATTGACCAATTGGAAAAGGAGCTGCAAAAGGTTAATGAAGAAAACTCCTCCCCCAAAAAAGAATGGAGTCTACAGAAACGACTCCATGAGACAGCAAGAGTCAGTTAAACAAAATCAAAAAATAGAAAAAAATAGAAGCAAATGTAAAATACCTCATCAACAAAACTACTGACCTTGAGAATAGATCAAGGAAGGGCAACCTGAAAATTATAGGACTTCCTGAAAACACTGAAGAGAAAAAAAGCCTGGACTTAATATTACAGGATCTAGTGATGGAAAACTGCCCTGATATCATGGAATCAGAGGGCAAAGTAGTTATTGAAAGAGTACATCGATCCCCACCTGAAAAAGATCCTAAAATGAAAACACCAAAGAATGTTGTGGCCAAACTGCAGAACTATCAGATAAAAGAGAAAATCCTGCAAACAGCCAGAAAGAAACAATTTAAATATCAAGGAGCCACAGGAAGGATCACGTAGGACCTGGCTGCATCAACATTAAGGGATCGAAGGGCCTGGAACGAGATATTTCGAAGAGCACGGGACCTTGGAATGCAGCCAAGAATCTACTTTGCTGCCTGAGACTACTTCCAGGGAAAAAGATGGACATTTAACGAAATGGAAGAATTCCAAAAATTTCTGATGAAAA
The DNA here is from genome assembly GCF_037893015.1 of Macrotis lagotis. Classification (NCBI taxonomy): domain Eukaryota; kingdom Metazoa; phylum Chordata; class Mammalia; order Peramelemorphia; family Peramelidae; genus Macrotis; species Macrotis lagotis. The sequence goes on along the minus strand of NC_133666.1, from coordinate 553,479,409 downwards.
CACCAGAGCTAAACAGAAAATTTGGACATCAAACAGGAGGTTCAAGAGACACATGAAAACGTAAAAAAAAAGGGTGGGGGCAGTAAAAGGAAAAAAATGCAATAAATGTAACTCTAACAGAGAGAATACACCTTGCCAGAAATGATGGACATTCATGACCTATCCACGAGACTACTATCTAATGGGATGTAACTGGCTTTAACCCCATTTCGGAGAAAGGCTCTAATAACTCATAGGAATTTAGACTCTATTCGATAGAATATACAGAACTAGAAGGGTCAGACACTCAGAATTTTCTATGACTTAGATAGAATAATCTAAAAAAAAAAACCACTACCTCCCTAAAAAGGGGGACAGGAAAGAGATGGGAGGAGGGAGGGGAATGAATGGGGTAAATCGCATTACACTAAGAGGTACAAAAAACCTATGGTAATAGAGGGGAAGAAGGGAGCAGAAGAGAAACACCTGAATCTTCTTCTCATCACACTTGGCTTAAAGTCAACCTACACATACTCAGTTAACTTATAAAACATCTAAACTTTCAAGTATTAAAAGGGGAAAAGGGGAGGGGGGAAGGGCAGTGGGGGAAATAAGGATAAATAATAAAAGGAGGGAAAGGGAAAGGGGAAAGAAAGGGAGGGTGTTATATAGGAGGGCAAACACACTGAAGTGGGTGGTTTTCAGAAACAAAAGACTGGGGAATATGGATAAAAGGGGGAAAAGGGGGAAACTAAAAACAGAGGGAACATAGCATGGAGGGCAATAAAGAATTAGTAATCATAACCTTAAATGTGAATGGGATGAAATCTCCCTTAAAACGTAAGCAAATAGCAGAGTGGATTAAAAACCAGAATCCTACAATATGCTGCATACAAGAAACTCATTTGAAGCAGAGAGATGCATGTAGAGTAAAGGTAAAAGGTTGGAGCAAAATATATTTTGCTTCAGCTGAAGTAAAAAAAGCAGGGGTAGCAATCCTTATCTCAAAGCAGCAGCAAAAATAGATAGTGTTAAAAGAGATAAGGAAGGAAACTATATCCTCCTAAAAAGTACCATAGACAATAAAGTCATTTCAATATTGAATATATATGCACCCAGCGGGACAGTATCCAAATTCTTAGAGGAGAAGCTGAAAGAATTACAGGAACACATAGATAGCAAAACTCTACTAGTGGGAGACCTCAACCTCCCACTATCAGATCTAGATAAATCGAATCATAAAACAAAGAAGAAAGAAATTAGGGAGGTAAATAGATTGTTAGAAAAATTAGATATGGTAGATTTATGCAGGAAACTGAATGGGGATAGAAAGGAATATACCTTTTTCTCTGCAGTACATGGAACTTATACAAAAATTGACCATGTACTAATGATCAACTACAGAAAGGCAGAAATAGTGAATACATCTTTCTCGGATCACAGTGAAATAAAAGTCACATGCATTACTGGGCCAAGGAGATATAGACCCAGAACAAATTGGAAAATGAATAACCTCATTTTAAAAAATGAGTGGACCAAAAAACAAATTATAGAAAGAATTAACCATTTTATCCTAGATAATGATAATAATGAAACAACATACCAAAACCTATGGGATTCATTCAAAGCGACTCTCGGGGGATATATTATAGCTCTAAATACTTATATGAATAAATTGGAGAAAGAGGAAATCAATGAACTAAACATGCAACTAAAAAAATTAGAGAAAGAACAAATCAAAAATCCCCAATTAAATACCAAATTAGAAATTCTAAACATTAAAGGAGAAATTAATAAAATTGAAAGCAAAAAAACTATTGAATTAATAAGTAAAATCAAAAGTTGGTATTATGAAAAAACCAATAAAATTGATAAACCTCTGGTCAATTTGATTAAAAAAAAAGAAAGAAGAAAACCAAATAACTAGTATCATAAATGAAAAGGGTGAACTCACCACCAATGAGGAAATTAAAGTAATAATTTGAAATTAATTTGCCCAACTCTATGCCAATAAATTTGATAATCTAAGTGAAATGGATGAATATTTACAAAAATATAAGTTGCCCAGGTTAAATGAAGAAGAGATTAAATACCTAAACAACCCTATCTCAGAAAAAGAAATGCAACAAGACATTACTGACCTCCCTAAAAAAAAATCTCCAGGGCCTGATGGATTCTCAAGTGAATTCTACCAAACATTTAAGGAACAATTGGTTCCAATCCTATATAAAATCTTTGGAAAAATAGGGAAAGATGGAACTCTGCCTAATTCCTTCTATGAAACCAATATGGTACTGTTACCTAAACCCGGAAGAGTTAAAACAGAGAAAGAAAATTATAGGCCTATCTCCCTGATGAATATAGATGCAAAAATCCTAAATAAAATCTTAGCAAAATGATTACAACAAGTTATCACTAGGATGGATAATACATTATGATCAAATAGGATTCATTCCAGGAATGCAGGTTGGTTCAATATTAGGAAAACTGTTAGTATACTTAATTATATCAACAACAAACCTATCAGAAATCATATGATCATATCAATAGATGCTGAAAAAGCTTTTGACAAAATACAGCATCCATTCCTATTAAAAACACTAGAGAGTGTAGGAATAAATGGACTGTTCCTTAAAATAATTAGCAGTATCTATCTGAAACCATCAACAAGCATTATACTCAATGGGGAGAGGCTAGAGGCATTCCCAATAAGATCAGGGGTGAAACAAGGGTGCCCATTATCACCACTACTATTCAATATTGTATTAGAAATGTTAGCATCAGCAATTAGAGAAGAAAAAGAAATTGAAGGAATTAGAATTGGGAAGGAAGAGACAAAACTCTCACTCTTTGCAGATGACATGATGCTCTACCTAGAAAATCCCAAGAAATCATCTAAAAAACTACTGGAAACAATTAGCAATTTTAGCAAAGCTGCAGGTTATAAAAAATCCTCAACTTTTCTATATATGTCTAGCAAGAAACAGCAGGAAGAGCTAGAAAGAGAAATCCCATTCAAAGTAACCTCAGACAATATAAAATATTTGGGAGTCTATTTGCCAAGACAGACTCAGAATCTTTTTTGAAAACAATTATAAAACACTTCTCACACAAATTAAATTAGATTTAAATAACTGGGCAAATATCAACTGCTCATGGATAGGTAGAGCTAATATAATAAAAATGACAATTCTACCAAAACTAAACAAACTATCTGTTTAGTGCCCTACCAATCAAAATGCCAAAAAATTACTTTAACGAGTTAGAAAAAAATATAAGTAAATTCATATGGAGAAACAAAAAGTCAAGAATTACCAGGAGCTTAATGAAAAAAAGTGCCAAAGAAGGTAGCTTAATCCTACCTGATCTAAAATTATATTATAAAGCATCAGTCATCAAAACTGTTTGGTATTGGCTAAGAAACTGAGTGGTGGACTAGTGGAATAGACTAGGTGTAAAAGCAGGAGATCATTATAGTAATCTGCTGTTTGATAAACCCAAAGAGTCTGGCCATTGGGATAAAAACTCCCTCTTTGATAAAAACTGCTGGGATAATTGGAAGTTAGTTTGGAAGAAACTTAGATTAGACCAACACCTCACACCCTTTACCAAGATAAGATCCAAATGGTTACAGGACATAGACATAAAAAACAATACTATAAGCAAATTAGAAGATCAAGGACTAGTCTACCTGTCAGATCTATGGAAAGGGGAACAGTTTATGACTAATGAAGATTTGGAGAACATCACCAAAAACCAATTAGATGATTTCGATTACATTAAATTAAAAAGCTTTTGCACAGATAAAACCAATGTAACCAAGATCAAAAGAAATGTAGTAAATTGGGAAACAATCTTTACAACTAATGATTCTGACAAAGGACTCATTTCTAAAATATACAGAGAACTGAGACATATTTTTAAAACAAAAAGCCATTCCCCAATTGACAAATGGTCAAAGGATATGCAAAGGCATTTTACAGATGAGGAGATCAAAGTAATCCATAGCCATATGAAAAAATGCTCTAAATCATTAATTATTAGAGAAATGCAAATTAAAGCTTCTCTGAGGTACCACCTCACACCTCTCAGATTGGCCAGTATGACCAGAAAGGATAATGATCATTGTTGGAAGGGATGTGGGAAATCTGGGACACTATTACACTGTTGGTGGAGCTGTGAACTCATCCAACCCTTCTGGAGAGCTATTTGGAACTATGCCCAAAGGGCAACAAAAATGTGCATACCCTTTGACCCAGCAATACCACTATTGGGTCTATACCCTAAAGAGATGAGGGAAAAGGGTAAAAACATTACTTGTACAAAAATATTTATAGCAGCCCTGTTTGTGATGGCAAAGAATTGGAAATCCAGTAAATGTCCTTCAATTGGGGAATGGTTTAGCAAACTATGGTATATGTGTGTCATGGAACACTATTGTTCTATTAGAAACCAGGAGGGACGGGATTTCAGGGAAACCTGAAGGGATTTGCATGAACTGATGCTGAGTGAGATGAGCAGAACCAGAAAAACACTGTACACCCTAACAGCAACATGGGAGTGATGTTCAACCTCGAAGGACTTGCTCATTCCATCAGTGCAACAATCAGGAACAATTTTGGGCTGTCTAGAAAGGAGAGTACCATCTGTATCCCGATAAGGAGCTGTGGAGTTTGAACAAAGTGCAAGGACTATTCCCTTTAATTTAGAAAAAAAAAAAACAGATAGCTTATTGTCTGATCTTGTTACCTCTTAGACTTCTCTCCTCTTTAGGGATATGATTTCTCTCTCATCACACCCAATTTGAAACAAGGTACAACATGGAAACAAAGTAAAGACTGACAGAGTGTTTTCTGTGGGGGTGAGGAGGGAGGGAAGCAAGATTGAGGGAAAAATGTAAAACTCAAATAATATCTTTAATAAAAATAAATTAAAAAAAGAACTCTGATGAATATAATAACTGCAGTTCTGGAGATGGACTCAACATTCAGGATATACCTTTTTTAACACAGTCAATTTGGGGATTTCTTTTCTTTACCAACTCATATTTGTTACAAGTGCTTTTTTTAAAAATGTATTTATTTTCACATTACTACAATAAGTTTGTTGTTTAATATAAAAGAAGATGCCTCAAATAATTGCACCAAATTATTGGTTAATTTGTGGTCAGATTTTTATTGGAGGGGGAGGAGCTAAGAGAGAGGAAACTGGAGCAGTGAGTCTACATAGAAATGTGATTTTCTTAAATTATGAATTTAAAAATAAAATAACAATTTCCACATCAGTAATAGAACAGAAAGAGAACTGTATATGAAACTGTACATCTCTATTAATGCCAACTTACATTTCTTCTTAAATATATGATAAAAGTTCAAGAAGAAAAGCACTTAAGTAGGGAATACTAGGAAAGGCTTCTCATAGAAGGCAGAAAAGTATAGGTGTGGTGGGTGGACTTGATCCCCCAAGTCTTCTGACTCCAAATCTAAAGTTGTTGTCATTATATTACAGGAGGAAAGGAGTTCAAATCCATCCTTAGACATTTGCCACTTACTAGCTGTGTGATATTGGGCAAGTCACTTAATCCTGATTACCTCACATCCAGAGTCATCTCCAGTCATCCTGATCCATGTCTGACCACTGGATCCAGATTGTTCTGGAGGAGAAAGTGAGGCTGATGAATTAACATAGCACCCCTTCACTCAAATCCAACTCATGCATCGCATCACTTCCCTGATATCATGGTCTTCTTTGAGAATGAAGGACAAACATTGTCATAACAATTATGTAGCCCATTTGAGTATCCTAAGACTTTGATACAGGTAGACCTAAATGACTTGTCTCATTAAGTAGCAGAGAATTTCTGAAGTGGAAATTAGTAACATATTTGTACTAATACAAATCTACATGTACTTGTGAACTTAAAGCCTTAAGATAGCTGCCACAGGCAGAGAAAGATTAAATGATTTGGCTAGGATCACAAAAGTCATTATGTAATAGAATCCACACTTGAACCCAGGGCTTCCTAATTTGTGATCACTTTCTAAGATTCACTTTATTCTCACAATAACCTCCTCTGGATAAATAATAAATTTTGCAAACATGATGGAGAAATTCATTATGATCCAAAAAAAACAACTCACATTCAGATATTACTTGAATAAGTTCACAGAATCTAGACATTTGAAGAGAATTTAGAATCCATTTAGTCCAATTTATTATCACTCCCTTCCCCCAAATAGATTTCAAGTCCCTGAAAAGCAGAAATGTTTACATTCATTTTTATAGGCACTACAATAAATGGTACAATGCCTTATCCATAAATAATTAATTGACTCATAGGTAATTTAGCAATATTACATCTTAGTGGCGGTATTTTTGTTTGAAATATGTCATTCAACTTCAGGCTTTTCAAAATATTTTTCAAACATTTTAGCTAAAATATTTTTATAACTCTTTCCACAGATGTCCTTCACCTCTTCTGCAATTCTACCCCAATTCAATAAACAAGATTTTTTATTTTACTTTCTATAAATAAAAATGTAATGACATGGTAAAACTGGAAAAACATCACTGGATCAATAGAGTCTATTTGGTCAACAAATGCAAAATCAGTTACATATCAAGCCATTTTTTTTTTCAAGAATAGCAAAAGAAATTAACAAAAAGCATTCTCATCAACAAAGATAGAGACTATCATTGGCACAAATACAAGCACTAATCTCTAAGGGTGTCCATGCCATTGAATAATTTGTCCAAATGTCAACTGTAATTTTCAAAAAATCCTTTCTACTCCAGAATCTTAAACATCTGTAACAAATACTTGTTTTGGGAGTGCTTTACATTCATGACACTTGACCTTTTGCTGTATGCACCAGAAAATTCAAGTTTCAAATACCACGCAAGCAGGAAACCTGATCATTACAGCAGTAGCCATCTGCATGGTTCAATATCAAATATTAGTTCTGGGTTGCACAAAGTCATGTGTTACGAATCTTTTTCTGCAGCTCTATAATTAGTTGTAATTTGCTTCTTCTAAAATGTGTTTCTTATGGGACATCTGGCCTTGAAACTTCCACCTTCTCATTGAAAAAATACTTAGTGTCTGGATTTTTTTTTTTACTATGAAGCACTGCATGGGTGGCATAACCAACTCCAGATTTTTCAAAAAAATAAATCTCTAAATTCCAGGAATAGATTGATTCTCATTAAGAATGATTTAAATATTACAGAATATAAATTTAATGTAAAAATTCAATGTAATTATTTACAGATTTCTCAATCACGTTGCCAAAAATTTAAAGCTCAGTGAGTAAATTATAAAATTTCTACACTAACATATCACTTATCTGTATATTTCCAGAAATTATAAAACCTAAGTTAAACCTTAAAATGCAGATTTAAAATACAGGATTTAAATAAGAAAAGGTTCTGAATTAAATGTAAAACTCTTGAGACACAACTTATTAAAATATAACTAGAACAGTTCAACATGATCTTAAATAATTTCACAATACTTAAAGTTCTATTTAGATTATATCAAAATTATCTTACTAGTGGAAAACGAGCACTCTCATTTTAACATCAATCATGAATTCATATGATTCTAGAAGACCTTCCTCTGAAAGAACTAAAATTAAATTAAGGTACCAAAAAAAAGTTTAAAGGTAAAAAAAATTAAAATGTTTGTGATAGAGAATATTAATACATAATTAATGTTGGAAACTAGAAACTATTAAATCTGAGATTTATTTGAGTAAAGTTTTGGTAGATTAACACTCATAGAGAGTATATATCAAAAATGTGAGAAAGAAGAATAAAGAAAAAACTCTAAATCAGAATTTCTGGGTCATGAACTAGAAATTTTTAATTTATTTTCTCTAGATAAACTATTCTATCATGATTTTGAAATGCCTTTGATTCAAATGTCAGAACCTAAGTATCAAAAATTAAATAACATTAACCTATACTCTCATCCAACAGTAGGTATCACTGCTACAACTTATACATATTAGTCACCAAAATCTGTGAATGTATTAGGACGAACTTGTAAATCCTACTCCTCCTAAATATTTTCTCTGCAGTTGAAATTGAGAAAGATTGAGAGTGACCAATTCTCAGGTTTTAAATGAAAGCAATCACAGAATGAAAGAATTCAAGTAACCTGCTCTAACTTTTATACAAAGAATGTATACCAACAAGTGCTCAACCCCTAGTGTTCTAACTGATGATTTTACTCCTCTCCACAGCCCATCCAACAGCCACAACATCACTTTTCCCTCTTCCTCTCCCTAAATTCAATTCTGGAATCAAGAACTGTTATTAAACCAAGGAAATCATTGTTCTGAGGTGTGCCAAACTACTACTCCCCATGGACCTCACACAATATCTCATAAATTTAGGTTCCATTCCATGGATATCACTTCCCTATGAGTATTGCCTCCCTCAATTTGAATATGAGCTTCTTGATGCACAATCATTCTTCATTTTGTATTTTATACCTTCTCCACATGAAGACCTCCAGATATCTGATGGGCAGGTCCTACAAAGGATAATACCAACTGAAGCTAAGTGTCCAGTGGTGACAGATAAAAGGAGGAAAGAAATTATTTTAACAGTAATTTAATGGCTAAGTAGAATGAAGAAATTCCCTAGCCCAAAATTCCTCCAAACAATGCTGACCCAATAAATGGGAGACACAAGAAAAGTTATAGTGAATCAACAGACAAGCTGAGATCATCATAACAAGGTGAGTGTGTGTCTATACATGTGTGTGTGTGTGTGTGTGTGTGTGTGTACACACATAGATCATTGTAGTCAAAAATCAGAGTTTCTTGATCAAAGAAAAAATTCTGCAAGCAGTCAGAAAAAATTCAAACACTGAGGAGTCACTAAATTACACATGATTTAACAGCTTACCACTATAAAGGAGCAGGGAGTTTGAGGGTTACAATATTTCAAAAGTCAAAAGACATAGGTTTACAATGAAGAATATCATAACCATTAAAACTAAGAAAATACTACAGGGAAATAAAAGAATCTTTAATTGAATAGAGAACTTCTAAGCATCCCTGATGAAAGATCAAAATAATGTAGAAATTCTGAAGTACAAACACAGGAGTCAAACATGAAAAGGTAAACATAAATGAACATAAAAAGGTAAATTTAAATGAATAGTCATAAGGGACAAAACAAGGATAAACTGCTTATATTCTACTATAGGAAGATGACTTATGTCCTCTTCGAAGCTGATTATCCTTAAAGATTAGAAAGAAAACTTGGGAGTGATTTTGTTATTTCTTGATGAGCTCAAAAGAAGAATGAAAAGAGGAAAACTCTAGAGGAAGAAGGGAAAGGAAAGTTAAGGGAAGTTATTTCACATAATTGGAACACACACACACACACACACACACACACACACACACATACTCTCACAAGGTCTGAAGAGATTTAGTGAGGAAGTAGTTCTAAGTAAATAACTATCATAAGGAGGTACAAAAATACTCATATAATTTTTTTGTGGTGGCAGAGAATTGAAACTAAGAGGGTATCACTCGATTGGGAATGTGACTTATAAATGTTATGGCACACTATTGTGCTATAAGAAATAATGAAATGAATGGTTTCTGAAAAACCTGGAAGACCTTAATGAACTGATACAGAATAAAGTGAACAGAACCCAAAGAAAATAATTACTGTAAATATGAAAAACTTTTTGAAAGACTCAGAACTTGATCATCATGAAGATCAACCATGATTACACAGGACTAATGATGAAACATGCTATCCATCTCCTGAAGGAGTTGTGGACAGAGTGCAACATAAGATTTTTTTTAAACATTGTCAATGTGAAAATCTATTTTTATTAACCTTTTGTGTGTGTGTGTGTGTGTGTGTGTGTGTGTGTGATAAGTTTTTTTTCTTTTATTTCTCAAATGATGGGATACAGGGTAGAAGATAGATGATTGCTGAATGAAAAAAAAATTTTAAGCTAGAGTTGTCAACTTGGAACCTATTAAGGCAAAAGCACTTAAAAAAAAGGGAGAATAGTAAAGTTATCTGTCATCAATTGGCCTGCTCTTCTAAGACAATTTTTATAGCAGTATTATACTAGTCATGGTCTATACTCTTGGATAACTGGGACTGAATAGCAGTGATAGGGGATCTTACATTCAAGGCCATTTTTTTTGATAGTTCTAATAGTTAGAAAGCTTTTCTTTATGGTGAATAAAAATCAGTCTTCCTAAAATATTCCCCTTAGTCCTGACCTCCAGAGGAAAATGGAATAGATCTAACCTGGCTTTCATATAATTCATTCTTAAAAGAAAATCATTAAGTCCCATTAAAAATCAAATAAAATATCAACACACTTTTTAAAAAGTTCACCAGTGGGGTGGCTAGGTGGCACAGTGGATAGAGTGCCAGCCCTTGAGTCAGGAGTACTTGAGTTCAGGTCTGGCCTCAGATACTTAAAAATTACCTAGCTGTGTGGCTTTGGGCAAGCCACTTAACCCCATTGGTCTTGCAAAAACAAACAAACAAACAAAAAGTTCGCCAGCAATATAAAGGTTAAGCAATTTGCCAGTTAAAACATTAAATAATTAATGAACATTACTACCCAAGAGACATTCAAGTTCTGAAAATGACTGATAAGTAAGAAAATAAGAAAAAAATCTATAGAAGTAGTTTGTTTACTCAAGAAAAACTCTATGTACCTGGATAAGAGTTTATGCTCAAAGAAGAGAAATCTTTTTGAAGACTATTAAGAACTTATCTGAAATTTGATTTTTCCTACTTGCACTGAGGTCAGTTATTGTATATATTAAATAAGCTAAGTGGCATAGAGGACAGAATTCTAATACTAGTCAGACAGAAAAGTTCAAATCTAGCCTCAGATACTGAGAAGATGTGTAACCCTGGACAAGTCACTTCACCTGTCTATTTTTCAGTTTCCTTTATGAGAATAATAATAGAACCTATCTCACAGAGTTGTTGCAAGGATAAAATGAGACATTTGTAAAGTACTTAACATGGGTGTGACACATTGTAAAGTATTATATAAATGCTTATTTCTTCCTTCCTTATATAGGCAAGAATACTCATACAAGTTTTTTAAAATTAGACCTATTGAGATAAAGGTTTTACTTTTATATAAAAGTAATCCCAAAAAACTTAAGAAAAATGTAAATACTCAGGTCACAGATTTAGAGCAGGAAAAGACTGAGGTCACTTGGTCCCACTCCCACATTTTCGAAATGAGAAAACTAAGTCCCAAAGAAGTTAAATGACTTGCCAAAGGTCATAAATACAGAAAGTGGAAGAGCTATGACTCAAATAGGTCAACTGATTCTATATCCAGAGCTCCTTCCACTACAGTAAAATACTGTCAGATATTAAAATACAAGAAATACAATATTTCTTACCTGTAATCCATCTTTGAGTTTCAAGATGCACTCCATTGTATTAATAGTGATTACCACTGGCTCCGAACCTAATTTTGTCCATGGCACATGGATTCGTAATTCATGAATATGTCCACTTAAAAATGTGAATGGCAATTTCAGTTCCTAAAACATACAATATCAGAGATACGTTAAAGAATTGTTATTTAATTTTAAAATTAAAATAGTAAAAAAAGTATAAACTTTTTTTCTTAAAAGATTTCCTTAATGAGAACAAAAGGTAAGGTCTATAACAATATAGCAAAACTTTAAATATAATACAAAACAAATCACGCAAATGTATCAAGTCTTTCCTATATAAAAAGAGCATCTGCATACTGTTTTGTCTACAATTTTAAGTGTTTGCTGTCTGGCCAATTCTTATTCTCATTAGAGATGGAATAGAAATTAAACCATTATGAACAGCTCCGAAGTTATTTTTCCCAAAATTTCCAATTCATCTTCAGCAAATCTCTTTCATATAAATCAGCAAAGGAATAGTCTATACAATTTGTTTTTATTTGAATTGCATAATTTTGAAGATAATGCTTAATCACTGAACCACTTAAACTGAGCTACATGAAAATATTAACTGTTAAAAGAAACTAGCTCTAAATTCATATCTAACAAGCATATTAAATATTTTAAGAAGTTATTCAATAAAATAGCTATTTATATTAATAATTTAAAAATCATGGGTAAACAAACACATAAAAATAGGAATTTAGGGAAAACACTAGAGAGACAGTTAGATTATATGAGACTCTGAAAGAGCTAAAAAGAGAAATTCCATTCAAAGTAGCTTCAGACAATATAAAATACCTGGGAGTCTACCTGCCAAGGCAGACTCAGAAACTTTTTGAAAACAATTACAAAACCAATTAACACCAATAAAATCAGATTTAAATAACTAAGCAAATACCAACTGCTCATGGATAGGCTGAGCTAATATAATAAAAATAACAATTCTACCAAAATTAAACTACTTGTTTAGTGCCCTACCAATAAAAATTCCAAGAATTTACTTTAGTGAGTTAGAAAAAAAAATGTAAGCAAATTCATATGGAGAAATAAAAAGTTGAGAATCTCCAGGGATTTGATGGGAAAAAAGTACAAAAGAAGGTGGCTTAGCCCTACCAGGTCTAAGATTATATTATAAAGCACCAGTCATCAAAACTGTCTGGTATTGGCTAAGAAATAGAGTGGTGGATCAGTGGAATAGACTAGGTGCAAAAGCAGGAAATGATTATGCTAATCTGCTCTTTGATAAACCCAAAGAGTCCAGCTACTGGGATTAAAAACTCTCTTCAATAAAAACTGTTGGGAAAATTGGATGGTAGTCTGGCAGAAACTTGGACTAGACCAACACCTCACACCCTATACGAAGATAAGATCAAAATGGATACAGGATTTAGACATAAAAACAATATTATAAGCAAATTAGGAGATCAAGGAATAGTTTGTTTACCTGTCAGATCTATGGAAAGGGAAGCAGTTTATGACCAAGGATGAGATGGGGAACATCATTAAAAACAAACTAGACAATTTTGATTACATTAAATTAAAAAGCTTTTGCACAAATAAAAACCACTTTAACCAAGATCAAAAGAAATGTAAATTGGGAAACAATTTTTACAACTAGTAGCTCTGACAAAGGACTCATTTCCAAAATATACAGAGAACTGAGTCACATTTTTAAAAAGACAAGCCACTCCCCAATTGACAAATGGTCAAAGGATATGCAAAGGCAATTTACAGATGAGGAAATCGAAGTGATCCATAGTCAAATGAAAAATTGCTCTAAATCACTAATTATTAGAGGAATGTCAATTAAAGCATCTCTGAGGTACCACCTCACACCTCTCAGACTTGCCAATATGACCAGAAAGGACAATGATCAATGTTGGAAGGGGTGTGGGAAATCTGGGACACTAATACATTGTTGGTGGAGCTGTGAACTCATCCACTCTTTCTGGAGAGAAATTTGGAATTATATCCAAAGGGCAACAAAAATGTGTATTCCCTTTGATCCACAATACCACTACTTGGTCTATATCCTGAAGAAATTATGAAAAAGGATTAAAATATCACTTGTACAAAAATATTCATAGCAGCCCTGTCTGTGGTGACAAAGAATTGGAAATTAAGTGAATGTCCTTCAATTGGGGAAATGGCTGAACAAACTGTGGTATATGTATGTCATGGAACACTATTGTTCTATTAGAAACCAGGAGGGATGGGAATTCAGGGAAGCCTGGAATGATTTTCATGAACTGAAGCTGAGTGAGATGAGCAGAACCAGAAGCACATTGTACACCCTAACAGCAACATAGGGGTGATGATCAACCTTAATGAACTTACTCAACAATCAGGCACAATATTGGGGTATCTGCTTTGGAGAATGCCATCTGTATCCAGAGAAAAAATTGTGGAGTTGGAACAAAGACCAAAGACTTACCTTTAATTTTTTTAAAAAACGTTATCTTATTATATAATTTTGCTATCTCTTATACTTTATGTTTCTTCCTTAAGGATATGATTTCTCTCTCACCACATCCAACTTAGATCAGTGAATATCATGGAAACAATGTAAAGACTAAAAGACTGCCTTCTGTAAGAGTGGGGGGAGGGAAGCAAGATTAGGAGGAAAAATTGTAAAATTCAAAACAAATAAAATCTTTCTTAAAAAAAGATTATATGAGACTGAGCAGTATTTACCTTTCTGACCTGTTTCAATATCTGAACAATGAGGGAATTGAACCAGAAGACCTCTAAGATCCCTCTCCAACTCTAAATCTATTAACTATAAAAAATACAGTGATAAAAGTAGACAGGATTGAAAAAACAAACAAAACAGACTTTACAGCAAAAGGTTAGGAATGCAAATGAGTCTCAAGGTAAAGATTCTCTTTAGGTTTCTGGGACCTATCTATAAACCTAAGTCAAAAACTATAGAGAAGCAATCCTTCTCCCTATCTATAAATTCTATTCTTGCCTAGTATTTGTCCTTGTTCAACAGAGCACTCCAACTTTTAATTTTGAGGACATAAGAGCCACAGGGTAACAATTAGTCAAATAAATTTTCTCTACTTGAATTTTTATTTGTATTACTATAAAAAGAAATCACAGTATTTCTAGTATTGAAAACATGACTAAGTTAAGTTTTCCATTGGTCTCCCAAAGTTATCATTTTGAAAGATAATCATGAGGCAGAAGTAAGGTGGAGCATGTCATATCAAATTCTGAGCAGAATAACAAAAAACTATAGTGAGTCATTTTTCCAGTCCAGAGAAACTTAGGAGGGCAGAAAAAAAGATCTGAAGGAACTGGGGTGAGAGTTGGCCCAAAGAACAGTGAAATGTGAGCAATGAGCCATGGGAAGAGAACAGCTATGGTGGTAGTGGTGGGTTATAACAATGGCAGTGGCACCAGAAGCTCTCTATACCCAGAGTCAGTAAAGAAACTGAACACTTGGTCAGAAAGAGATTCCAGAGAGATACCAATCACTCTCCTCTTCCTAACTTTCCTATTATCACAATAGGCATCACCATTCTGTCTGTCACTCATACTGACAACTTAGTTGTTACCTTCAACTTCTCATTCACTCTTGCACCACCATTATCAAAACAGTTGCCAGGGACTGCTGATTCTGCCTTTATCCTCATTTATCACATACACCCCCATTGACTCTTCTGACAATGCTAATATTCTGATGGGGAGGGGCCTCATTACTTTACACTTGAACTGTTCCAATAACCTCCTAACTGGTCTCTCTGCCTCAATTATTCTATCAAAGTGATCTTCCTAATGTGTAATTCTGAGCATATCACCCCAGTATTTGATGAACAAATTTCAGTGGCTCTCTATTACCTCCAGGATCAAATATTAAATCCTCTGGTTTTTAAAGTCCTAATATAATAATCTGATCCTTTCCTACATTTCTGGTCTTAAAACACTACATCCAAAAAAATAAATAAATTTTTAAAAAGAACACCCAAAACTTAAGACAATCTGGGCTGGTTTCCTTGCTGTTCCTCACATAAAAAGCCCCATATTTGATTCCTAGCATTTTCACTGCCTAGGACACCCATGCCTGGAATGTTCTCTTCCACATACCCAATCTGCTGGTTTCCCTGGTTTCCTTCAAACTTCAGTTGAAAAATAAGCTTTGACAGGAAACCTGTCAAACCTCTTAATGCTGGTGCCTTCCCTTATTCCATGTGTAAATAAATGTCTATATGCATACATATTTTCATATATTGTTTGTACATAGTTATTTGCATGTTCTCCTGTATTAGATTATAAACTTATTGAGAGCAGGAGCAGTTTCTCTTTTCCTTTTCTTTTGTATTCCCAGTGTTCAACACAGTGCCAAGCACATGCATTTAATAATTTCTGATTGTTTTCCTTTACTTGTTCTATCGTGCAACTTTTATTGTTGCTATTCCAAATGGAAATCACTTAAGGTCAACTTTTAGTCAGTGCCCCAACCATAAAAGAAATCTTAAAAATGAAAAAGTATACATAAAGGCAAAATTGAAAGCATAACCAAGAAACAAGCACAAATGACTTTCTTTTAAAAAAATAAGGTTATCCTATGTTAAAGACACTGATGCTTACAGAACACTACAAATTGGCAAAGATGAATAAAGAAATAGTCAATTTCAGAGAGTATAGGATAATAACACTATACAATACTGTTAGAGCTGTAAAGACCAAGGTCGAACCAATTTATAATTATACAAGAATATTAACCATTCATATCTTTTGACACTGAAATCCTATTAGTGAGTCTATCTACAAGGACAGAATGACAGAAAGAAAATTCACCAAAATATACACAGTAGCACTTATTTCCTATGATAGCAAAAAATTGTAAACAAAGTGAATATACATCAACTGAGGACAGCTGAATAAACTCTGGTATATTAATGTTCTGAAATATTTCAACATCATATTTGAGAAATTGAGAGAAATATGGGAAGATATTATCAACTGCTGTGTTTTACATAAGCAGCTGCAGGAAATCAATACAACTAATACTATAATTAAGTATATAAAAAAGAATATAAAAACAATGTGAAATTGTAAAGATCAATCCTAAGTCCAAAAAACGATGAGCAAATGCGTCTGTGTGTACTAGGGTGGGGGTGGGAATAGGAGTAATGCGAAGGTCTTGGTTAAAGGGGGGAAGAGAAGAGTTAGAAATTACAGAGATTTAAAAAACAAAAAGCATCAATAAATGAGAAGATAAAAAAAGATAAAATAATAACAGAAATAGGTGAAAGCAAGACAAGGTTAGAACTAGAAGGAAACTGGAGGTTCTTTTATCTAATGAGTCAATTATGCATATGATAAAATGAGATTCAGAGATAGAAGTGACTAGTCTACAGTTACCAAGGTAGAAGGGATCAGGACTGGCACCTAAACCCAGGTCTTCTAATTCCACCAAAGCTCAGAGTGCCAAGTTAGACTTTTCTATGAAAACCCATGATTTTATTAGCTGAGTATTTGTTGAAACCTGAACAGTCTAACAGCATCATGTCAGAAAACTGAATTACTTCAATTTAAATTGACTTCAGAAGATTCTGAAGATCAACTGATAGAATAAGATACCAGATACTGAGGCCCTTTCTTGAGTTAAACTGCCAAGTATTCAAATATTACTATAGAGAGTACAACTTTTGAAAGTCTGGTCATATTGTTCAAATGCCAAATGTATACTTGCCAAAAAAGATTGAGGCAAGCACTAACAAAAAAGGTCAGAAGAAGCCATACAGGAACACTCTCTCTTTTTTTTTAGAAAGATTTTTTTATTTTGACATTCACTTAATTTCCGATTCTTTGCCACCACAGACAGGGCTGCTTATGAATATTTTTGACCAAGTGATATTTTTACCCTTTTTCATAATCTCTTCAGGCTATAGACCAAGTAGTGATATTGCTGGATCAAAGAGTATGCACATTTTTGTTGCCCTTTGGGCATAATTCCAAATTGCTCTCCAGAAAGAGTGGATGAGTTCACAGCTCCACCAACAATGTATTAGTGTCCCAGATTTCCCACACCCCTTCCAACATTGATCATTGTCCTTTCTGGTCATATTGGCAAGTCTGAGAGGTGTGAGGTGGTACCTCAGAGATGCTTTAATTGACATTTCTCTAATAATTAGTGATTTAGAGCAATTTTTCATTTGACTATGGATCACTTCGATTTCCTCATCTGTAAATTGCCTTTGCATATCCTTTGACCATTTGTCAATTGGGGAGTGGCTTGTCTTTTTAAAAATTTGACTCAGTTCTCTGTATATTTTATTTTTTTTATTTTTTTTTTTAGGTTTTTATTTTATTTTATTTTTTTTTGCAAGGCAAATGGGGTTAAGTGGCTTGCCCAAGGCCACACAGCTAGGTAATTATTAAGTGTCTGAGGCCGGATTTGAACCCAGGTACTCCTGACTCCAAGGCTGGTGCTTTATCCACTACGACACCTAGCCACCCTAGTTCTCTGTATATTTTAGAAATGAGTCCTTTATCAGAACTACTAGTTGTAAAAATTGTTTCCCAATTTACATTTCTTTTGATCTTGGTTACAGTGGTTTTATTGTGCAAAAGCTTTTTAATTTAATGTAATCAAAATTGTCTAGTTTGTTTTTAATGATGTTCCCCATCTCTTCCTTGGTCATAAACTGCTTCCCTTTCCATAGATCTGACAGGTAAACTATTCCTTGATCTCCTAATTTGCTTATAATATTGTTTTTATATCTAAATCCTGTATCCATTTTGATATTTTCTTAGTATAGGGTGTGAGGGGTTGGTCTAATCCAAGTTTCTGCCGTACTAACATCCAATTTTCCCAACAGTTTTTATCTAAGAGAGAGTTTTTATCCCAAACACTGGATTCTTTGAGTTTATCAAACAGCAGATTACTATAATCATTTCCTGCTATTGCACCTAGTCTATTCCACTGATCCACCACTCTATTTCTTAGCCAATACCAGACAGTTTTGATGACTGATGCTTTATAATATAATTTTAGACCTGGTAGGGCTAAACCATCTTCTTTTGTACTTTTTTTCATTAAATCCCTGGAGATTCTCAACTTTTTATTTCTCCATATGAATTTACTTACAATTTTTTCTAACTCATTAAAGTAAATTCTTGGAATTTTTATTGGTAGAGCACTAAACAAGTAGTTTAATTTTGGCAGAATTGTCATTTTTATTATATTAGCTCAGCCTATCCATGAG
The DNA here is from genome assembly GCF_037893015.1 of Macrotis lagotis. Classification (NCBI taxonomy): domain Eukaryota; kingdom Metazoa; phylum Chordata; class Mammalia; order Peramelemorphia; family Peramelidae; genus Macrotis; species Macrotis lagotis. The sequence goes on along the minus strand of NC_133666.1, from coordinate 553,460,748 downwards.
CAGTTGATATTTGCTCAGTTATTTAAATCTGATTTTACTGGTGTGAGAAGTGTTTTGTAATTGTTTTCAAAAAGTTTCTGAGTCTGCCTTGGCAGGTAAACTCCCAGGTATTTTACTTTGAATGGGATTTCTCTTTCTAGCTCTTTCTGTTGCAACTTGCTAGTCATATATAGAAATGTTGAGGATTTATGAGGGTTTATTTTATATCCTGTGACCTTGCTAAAGTTGCTAATTATTTCTAGATGATTTCTGGGGATTCTCTAGGTATACCATCATGTCTCTGCAAAGAGTGAGAGTTTTGTCTCTTCCCTCCCTATTCTAATTCCTTCAATTTCTTTTTCTTCTCTTATTGCTGAAGCTAATATTTCTTTTTTTAAGATTTTTTTTTTCAAGGCAATGGGGTTAAGTGGCTTGCCCAAGGCCACACGGCTAGGTAATTATTAAGTGTCTGAGGTTGGATTTGAACCCAGGTACTCCTGACTCCAAGGCTGGTACTCTCTCCACTGCTCCACCTAGCCGCCCCCTGAAGCTAATATTTCTAATACGATATTGAATAGTAGTGTTGATAATGGGCATCCTTATTTCACGCCTGATCTTAATGGGAATGCCTCTAGCCTATCCCCATTGCATATAAGGCCTGTTGATGGTTTCAGATAGATACTGCTTATTATTCTAAGGAACAATCCATTTATTCCTATGCTCTCTAGTGTTTTTAGTAGTAATGGGTGCTGTATTTTGTCAAAAGCTTTTCCAGTATCTATTGATATAATCATATGATTTCCAATAGGTTTGTTGTTGACATAATTAATTATCCTGACAGTTTTCCTAATATTGAACCAACCCTGCATTCCTAGGATAAATCCTACTTGTTCATAATGTATTATCCTAGTGATAACTTGTAGTTCTTTTGCTAAAATTTTATTTAATATTTTTGTATATATATATATTTATCAAGGAGATGGGTCTTTTTGATCAATTTGACCAGAGATTTATCAATTTTATTGGTTTTTTCATAAAACCAGCTCTTGGTTTTATTTATTAGTTCAATAATGAAAGTTTCTCTTCAGAACTCTGGAACTGATTGTGCAGCATGGAAGACAATGGCACAGGACTTCCCAGCATAGTGTGTCCTCATCAGAGGCATTCAATAAGCAATGCAGAATTGAAACAACTCAACGGAAATGTGAGATGCACAAGTTTAATGAACCCACCCCAGGTGTTCATATGAACTATTTGTGCCCAACATGTGGTATAGAATTCCAAGCTCACATTGATCTGATCAGCCAATCAGACACACCATTAATTTGTCTCTAACATAGTGATGTTGTTTTGGTCTTCTTCAATAAAGGACAAGAACCAACCAACCTCTATCATAGTGATAAATCCTTCACATCTTCCTATATCATATGACTTTTTCCTATGTTTTCCTAAAAAATCCTCTATAGATGATCCACTCAATATGCCAACGACTATCTTCTTTTTCCCCTATCTCAGTAGACTGAGGAAAGGAATAAGGGTTATTGATTTGTTCTAAATAACTTCTAGTCATATCAAAGATTTGACAGATGAGAAAACTGACACCCAGGTAGGTGAAGTGACTTACTCCATAACGCAGAGTAATTCTCAGAAGTGAGATATCAACTCAGAACTTCTGATTTGAAAACCAGGGCTCCTTCTCCAATAAAACAATTTCAATGTTAACTTGGGCAAGATGTATCTGAAAGTTTGAAACTGTCAGTCAATCATTCACTATGTGAGGAACACACAATATGATGTTTGCTGCCCAACAACTCCAGAAAACATGCCAAGAGTAGAACAGAGTTCTGCATATAACATTTGAAGATCTGACCAAGGTCTTTGATACCATCAGTCATGAAGGCTTAGAAAAAATTATGTCGGAGAGGCTAGGTGGTGCAGTGGATAGAGCACCGGCCTTGGAATCAGGAGTACCTGAGTTCAAATACGGCCTCAGACACTTAATAATTACCTAGCCATGTGACCTTGGGCAAGCCACTTAACTCCATTGCCTTGCAAAAACTAAAAAGAAAAAATTTTAAAAAAATTGTCAAATCAAAGTTCCATGGCAGCATACATGCCCAGGTTCTGGATAGCAGACAATGCTCTCTAGATTTTCCAGTCACCAATGGAGTCAAAGGAGCATGTTTCCTTGTTCCTATACTTTGTTTTTTTAGGTTTTTGCAAGACAAAGGGGGTTAAGTGGCCTGCCCAAGGCCACACAGGTAATTATTAAGTGTCTGAGGCCAGATTTGAACTCAGGTAGTCCTGACGCCAGGGCCGGTGCTCTATCTACTGAGTCACCTAACCTCCCCTTCCATACTTTTTTAGCATGATGTTTTCAGTCATGTTATCAAACACCTTCACTGAGGATGAACATGGTTTCAAGGTCAGCTACTGCACTGGTGGCAAATTCTTCAATTTAAAAAGGCTAAAAACCAAGACCAAAGTGAAGGGAGTGTTGGGGCATGATCTTCTATTTGTAGATGATGGTACACTCCATGTAGCCTCTGAAGATGAGATGAAACAAAGTACGGATCGATTCTCAGCTGCTTATGCTCATTTTGGTCTAACAATTAACACCAAGAAACCCAGGTGTTCCATCAGTCAACACCACATTATCCTTATGTGGAACCATCAATTATAGCAAATAGAGAAGTTTTGAGTCCTGTGGATAAGTTCACTTAGCTTGGCAGTGTCCTTTCCAGGGAGATACACATTGAGAATGAGGCTGACACTCACACTGTTAGAACTAGCTTGGTATTTGGGAGGCTCCAAAAGAAAGTGTGGGAGAGAAGAGCTATTAGACTGACTATCAAACTGCAGGCCTACAGAGCTGTTTGCTGACCTCATTGCTACATACCTGTGAAACCTGCACAGTCTACCAAGTGCCATGTCAGGAAATTGAATTGTTTCCATTTATATTGTCTTAGGAAGATTCTGAAGATCACCTGGCAGGAGAAGATACTAGACACCAAGGTCCTTTCTCAAGCTAAACTGCCCAGCATTCCAACATTACAACAGAGAGTGCAATTATGATGGGCTAGATACATTATTAGAATGCCAGATATATGCTTGCCAAAGAGACTATTTTACAGAAAACATACACAGGGCAAGTGCTCACAAAGGGGTCAGAAAAAGCAAGACCAAGATACCCTGAAGATCTCGTTGAAGAACTTTAGAAGTGCTTGCACAGCAAAGGAGATGCTGTCAAAGGACTGCCCAGCATGGCATGCCCTCATCAGTGAGTATTCGGCACTAGAGATAGGAAGAATTGAAAAGCAGCTCAAAGGAAACATGACACTGGAACTCACCAAGCAAAACTATCGCCATAAACTAAGTAAAGGATAGACTAAAGTGGGAAAAGACTTGAGGCACAGAGACAAAAGATTACCTGTGAGTTGTATGACTATCTTCGGTATTATCATTTATGCTGCTTCTCAAGTAAAAGTCATCATGGCAATGTGCCTGAGAATGTACTATATACTAATATATAGTATTATATTATGTAATATAACAGTATATTATCATACTATATATTGTTCACTATATCTTTCCATTTCCCTCAAGTTATAAATAATCCAATTAAAAATTTAATTCTTCCAAGAATTTAGCATTAAATGATTTATAGGAACTCAAGCAAATTAGTTTTTATATTGGACAAGATCTATACTATCAATGGTAAGGGAACTCTCTATAAGAAAATAACCTCTTCCAGTGAAGATGAACACAGGTTTAGAGCAGGGATTCTTAATCTTTTTGTGTGTGGTCACAAGACTCTTTTGGCAATCTGGTGAAGGTTCTTGAACTCCTTCTCAAAAAATGCTTTCGAATATATGAAAATTCTTTAAAAATGGAAGTTTAGTGAAAATAAAGATGTGATTTTTTTTTTCCCATCCAAATTCAACAACCCCCTAAAATCTCTCCATCCCCATACTGCTCTTTGAAATCTTTGGAACAATTTAAGACTCAGTCTTAAGGATTTTACTGCAGCACTGGGTTAAGTCACTGAGACTTTCATATTATCAGAGACAGTATCTGTACTCAGGTTATCTTGACTTCAAGGCCAGTACTTTATCCACTATGCCACACTGCCTCTGATTAGGCTATTACTGATATAAAAAGAGATGGGATTTGGGGGTACTAACAAGCAGTTTTCACTGAAAGTAATTCACAATTTTTCATATGCAATTAAGCCTGATCTCTTCCATTTACTTAATTCTAGATTCCATCCAATGTTCTTCACCTGTACAACTAATTTGATAACTAGGTATGGCAACTAGGTAGAGGTAGCACAGTGGATACAGTACTAGGTCTAAAGTAAGGAAGACTCATCTTCTTGAGTTTAAATTTAGCACAAGATACTTAGTAGCTGTTTTGTGACTCTGGGGAAGTCACTTAACCCTGTTTGCCTCAGTTCTTCATCTGTAAAATGAGTTGGAGAAGGAAATGGCAAACCATTCCAGTGTCTTTACCAAGAAAACCCAAAATGGGGTCCCAAAGAGCAAGATATAATCTGCACAATATACATGTTTCCACTTGCTTTAGTTCTCCAATGTAAGATGGTTAAATTTATCTCTTCTGTGTTGCTGTGGATTTCATATCACTCCTGGAGATTGTTATAAAAAACATAATAATTGATTTAGAGCTGGAAAGGGCCTTAGAAGTCATCCAGTCAAACTACTTCACAATACAGTTGAGGCAAGCAGGACCTAGAAAAGTCAAATAACTTGCCCAAGGTAACATAGATAATAGATGTAAGGGGAATAATTTGAACCTAAATCCAGATTAAAAATTCAGTGCCCTTTCTATCATACCAAAATGAATGAAGATGAATAATTATGGGGAAGATGAATGAAGGTATGGATGAATGAAGATAAATGAATGAATGGATGAAGATGGTGATGGGTAATACTTCCAAAATACTTTAAGGTTTTAAAATATATTACATATATTATTTCTTTTGATACTCATAAGACTCCTGTCAATTAAGTAGTGAAAATGTGATTCTACCCACAGATAAGGAAATTGTGATTCAGAAAAGTGAGACTTTTTTATGGTCACATGGCATTTAAGAGACATACCCAAGAAAGAATCCAAATCATTTGATTCTAAGACCAGGACTATATAAGACCAGGACACAATATCACCTGTGAATAGGAGTTGATGAAATCCTGCATCCCTAACAAATAATAATAGCAAGAATAAGAATAATAGTAGCATGCTGAATTTGAAGTCAGAAAGACCTGTTTCCAAACCCCACTTTCAGTTTCCTCATCTGTAAATACTTTTAGTATTTACCCCTTAAGACTACTGTAAGGATCAAATAAGATAATTCAAGCAAAGTTTCAATTGTGTCCAGTACTTCATGGATCCATTTGAGGTTTTCTTGCCAAAAGTACTAGATGCTTTGCTCTCCATCTCATTTTACAGATGAGTAAAATAAGGCAAATCTGGTTAAATGACTTACCCGAGATCATACAGCTACTAAGTGTCTGAGGACAGATTTGAGCACAGGAACATCAGTCTATCTGACTCTAGGCCTTGTGCTCTATCCATTGCACTGCCTAGCTGCTCCCTTAGAAAATAAAGCTCAGAATAAAAAAAACTGAAAGAGATCAGAGTCAGCTTCAAAACATACATAACTCAAGGGGGGAAAAAAACATATATAACTCTAGATTGCTAAAATTCAAGTCTTAACAAATTGTCTACTCCGTCTATGACCCTGTCCAAGACTCTAGACAAAAATGAAAATCTCAACCTTCAAAGTTTAGTGTGCTTTACTAAGTGAAAACAGCAGTATGATCAAAGAAATAAAAGAGGAAAGGGAGAAAATAAAAGGGGAAGAGAGGAAATAAAGCATTACTGGAAATTGTGAGAGGGGAAAAGCACTACTAATATCTGAAAGATTAGGAAAAGCTTCTGGGACACATGACCAACAAAATGGAGGAACACTTTGTCTGATCCAATCAAACACTCATACCTCTCCAAAATGACAATTGCAAGAAATAAAGCAGATCTCAGTTGTCTCAATAATTTAAGGCATACTAACAGGAAACAAGAATTCAAATAATTCAAAGAACTAACAACAGAGAATGCTAATCCCTAACTCCCAAGAAACTCATTCAGAATCCACTCCTGAACTATCCTCCAGGGCTAAACAAACTACTGAAAAGAGAATTCAATACAACTTCCACTAGCCCCCAAATCAAGTAGAAAACAAAAAGGCAATAGCTTACTAAGACTGGGGCTGTAGTGTTCTCTGCCTAGCCAATAAAACTGAGGCAAAGAACTGGGAAATTAAAAGAGGTAGGGCAGGATAGTGTGTGGGGAAATGCCACTAATTTTAAAGGAAAGGGAAAAGTGAGTAAGAGAGCCCAGGAAATCTATGAATAAATTTGCAAGACAAAAGAAAATCAATAAATACCTGAAGAGGAAAAGGACCAAGTAGACTGATTCTTAAGAGAGCACCCAGCTGGGGCCCATTCTATAGTATCCAGACTCAACAAATTTCTTGGAGTCAAGAAAAAGTCAACAACACTTGAACTGCCCAGAAAGGAAGGAGGCTGAAAAGGCTAAATCCTAATCTATTGTCATATCCTTGAGGACAAGATAAATCTTCTTTTTCTAATGGTATCCCCAAAATACCATTAACTTAGTTCCTAGGGCATTCCATTCTATGCAAACAAATCAAAAGGAAAGGGATGCCCCTACCCACCCATGCAGATACTGAAATTACCCAAGATTTCAGGAGGAAGAAAACTCAATTAAAACTTAAAGCAAATAAAAAATCTGGGAAGATAATTAAAAACAAAAGGGAATATGGCATCCAGATTAGGTAAAGGAGTCCAGGAATCTATGAATAACTTTTCTGCAAAAAAAAGGACCAATTTCCCTAGCAGAAAAAGGCGCCAAATGCGACAATGTCTAGTCTTATATGCAATTCGAAAGGTTTACTCCTCCCCTTTTGTGCCAGTCATTGGTCAAGACTACAATTTAATCAATACGCTCACCTCCATACCACTCTTTAATAATGTTATTCCTGCTCTGGTCATTATAGCATTGAGCACAGGGGAATGTATAGTAATACATATGAATTTCATTGAGCAGGTGCACTTGCAAAGCCTTCCCCCAGTATGGCAACTTCCTTCAGTTCACTGACTGATCAGTTATTTCTTTGATCACCTTCTCTTTTGTCTAACTTGCCCTTTACTGTAAAGAGGCTTGCATCTTTTGGCTTACACAAAAACCAGAAAGCCTTGCTTTTGTAAAGGATTATTCTCACAGGTATCTGTAAGATCCTTGCAATATCCTCTCTCATTCTGTGGGAAACAAAACCACTCAATTCTTTCTCACAAAAAGGAAAAGAGATCATGATTTTAACTTAAAGTGACAAATCCTGCAAACTGGAGCCTAACTATAAATGTAAAAAAGATGGAGATTAAATTTAGAAACTATTCAAAGAATTTCTAGAAGGAAAAACAGACCTGAACAAATCATTTGTTTTGCAAATATCCAAACAAGAGAAATATGTAAAAGGTAAACATCTAAAAAACAAACCAAAAAAATACAAAAACTAAGGTTAGCAACAGCAAAATAACGATAAAAGACCATTAAGAGAATTTATTTTACAAGTACACAAGATAAGGATGAAATCAGAACTCAAATAGAAGTAATGGACAAGAAACAGGCTGAAACATTATGGAATAGATCTCTCAAAGATGCAGGATACAGGAAATGACATGTTGGACTTAGAAGTCATACCCTTTGGGACAGGAAGAACTAGTATGTAGACTATCACCCTAGCCCATGTACAGTGAATACTGTCTTGGCCATCCCTTTGGAGGGCCACCCTTGTGGCATGCATATTGGGGGGGGGGGGGGTTACCTGGAGCCAGGTGTTAAATCAATCCTCAAGCACTACCCTTGTCCAACCCACTAAGGAAATTCATTTACATAATGGGTCCCGGAAGAGAAGCTCTTTTTCTCCCTTCTTACCTCCCCTTTGCAGGATGGGCATTTTCTCTCTCTAAACTAGAACCACGTGCTCCTGGTCCACCGGAAAACCACAGCCTCTATGCTCTTCAGGCAGTTTTTCCTTTCACTCTTTCCCCTCAGGCAGTCTTACCTAAAACTCTTTTATTCACCCTGTGCTCAAGTACCTTACAAGCAGTTTGTCTTCTCCAGAAAGAAAAAAAACATTTTAAACTGTGAACTTTGCAGGCTTGTGAAATAAAATTAAAATCCTGAGTTTGTCAACTCCAGGACTAGTTGTGAATTCTTTCACTTTCACAATAGCTCTCAACCTTTATTGGAGTTACCAAACTTTGCTGCAACAACAACACTCCGCTGAGAGATGAATCAATGTTTTTCTTTTTGTTTTTTTATTGAGGGAAGCTAAAGAATAGCATGAAGGTCACAAAAAAATGGGATAGGTAAGAAAAAGATAGAAGGGAACATGAGATATCATGCTAATCAAGTCAAAAGCTAACAGTGGAGGGGAAAAATTGCTATAGTCACTCTGGAAGAAGAAAGTCTAGAGACTGGGCAAGAAACCAAAGGGAAGGCCTAAACAGGGCAAGAAAAGGGGACTTCTTGCTTCAGTGTGGATAGAAGGTTATGCTAAGGAAGGTTCCCATGGAAGAAAAGAGATATTCTAAAAACCAAGATGATGATCTGCATAATCTATAGAGATGTGGTACTCAAAAAGATTACCCATCCTACCTCAGTAAAAGGGGAAATCAAAGTTCATGGGGAGAAATGACAACCAGAAGAATAGAACAGAAAACCAAGGAAGAGATTTCATGGCAAATAGGAAAAAAACAACTATGGGAGATACAAAGCTTAATAATCAGGAACATGGGGCAATTCCTATCATCATCTCTATCAAACAATTAGTATTAGAATTAGTATTTCTAGTAATTAAGTATAAAAGACATGAATCAAAGAAAAAGCTTCACAGAAGTCTTGACAAAAGATAAGGTGACTAAGGGGCAGAGAGGAGGGGAGAGAGTACATTAAATAAATTGGAGACAGTTTGCATAAATGCAAAGAAAATAGGAAATAGAATATCATATTCAAGGAACTCCACTTTAACTGGTACATAGAAGGAATGAAGAGAAATGATATGAAATAAGGCTTGAAAGAAATGTTTGAGCTTCATTAAGGGGGATGAAGGCGTGGGGGGAGGGGGACATCCCACAAAGACCCTGAATTATAGCATAGAGATAACAGGGAGCCATAATATTTTACAGAATATAGAATACAATCTGATATATATATTATATATATATCTGTCAGATATGTGGATAAGAGAAAAATTTATGAACGAAGAAGAAATAGAGAATAGAGAATATAGAATACAATACTGATCAGTAAATCAGTCAATTCTTAAGGATTTTCAAACAATGCAAATTACAATCTATCCATGCTTACCCTATCCCTAGGATAATTCTTTTCCCTGGTCCCCTCAATGTCATAAGGACCCAATACAATGGAAGACTTACTCACATCCTCCTGACCCTTAAAGCATTGATCAGTGAAGCTGGGCTGGCTACCTATTATCTCTTGTAGTAACATGAATACTACCCCACTAACACTTCCTAATATCATATCCCTGTGCATATATTTTTACAATTGTCATTCAAAGTTTATCATTAGCAGGTAATAACCCAGAGTATTACAAAAGTTTTAGCATAATTTTAAGTTTTAATAACTTCTTTAAAGTACTGATATAAATCTATTAAAAAACATTTGAAAGTACTTAAATCTTTTAAAGTTTTATGTTTCTCAATAAAATTCAACATAAAACTGTCTAGATGTTATTCATCATTCTAGTCAATTTGGAAACTTTGTTAAAATTTTCATCAGCTGCTACTCAGTAACTGAAAAGTTTGGCTTTGTGATCCTAGCCTTAAAAAAAATTCATAGAACTAAAAACATTAGAAACCACAAGAATAAATGAAGCTTTCCTTAAAATAATAAATGGTATTTTTCTAAAATCATCAGGAAGCAGTATCTGTAATGGGGAAAAGCTAAAAGACTTTCCAATAAGATCAGGGGTGAAGCAAAAATGTCCATTATCTCCATTGTTATTCAATATTGTACTAGAAATGTAGTCAATGCAATAACAAAAGGAAAGGAACTAGAATAGGCATGGAAAAACAAAACCATCACTTTGCAAAAATATGATGGTAATCTTGGAGAATTGGAGTGATGCAATTAAAAACTAGATGAAATAAATAACTTCGGCAAACTTGCAAGATATAATACAGCCAGATGGCCCAGGAGATAGAACCTTAGCCCTGAAGTCAGAAGGAACCAAGTTCAATATCTGACCTCAGACACTTCATACTTACTAGTTGTGCTACCTTGGACAGGTCACTTAACTCTGACTGCCTCCCATCCAGGAGGATGGGATTCATAGCTGGTCACAGGATTCAGATGGCTCCAAAAGAGAAAATCAGTCTGGTGACAGCACAGCTCCCCCTCACTCAAATCCAATTCATATGCTTGCTCTGGCATTGCCTACCTGATGTCATGGACTTCTTTGAGAATAAAGGACAAACATCATCATCATCATCATCATCATCATCATCATCATCATCATCATCATCAGTATATAATTTAAATCCATCTAAATCATCAGCAATTCTATATATTACCATCAAAATCCAGCAGCAAGAGATATAAAGAGAAATATCATTCAAAAAAGCTGCAGACAATATAAAATACTGGGAAGCCTGCCTGCCAAGACAAACCCAGGAAATATAGGTAGACCATCACAAAACATTTCTTACACAAATGAAAGTCAGATCTAAACAACTGAAAAACTTAATTGTTCATGGGTAGGTCAAGTCAACATAATAAGACAAACAATCCTACCTAAATTACTTATTTATTCAGTGTTATACCAATCAATCAAAAAATTATTTTATAGAGTGAGAAAAATAATTTAAAATTCTTCCAGAAGAACAAAAGGTCAAGAATATCAAGGGATCAATGAAAAAAATGTGAAAGAAGTAGGCTTAGTCATACTAACTCTCAAACTTTATTGAAAAGCTGTAAACATGGGGGTGGGGCAGCTAGGTGGGGCAGCAGGAGTACCAGAGTTCAAATCCAGCCACAGACACTATAATTACCTAGCTGTGTGGCCTTGGGCAAGCCACTTAACCCCATTTGCCTTGCAAAAAAAAAAAAACCTAAAAAAAGTGGTAAACATCAAAACAATCTGCTACTGGCAGATAAATAGAATGGCTGACAGTGGAACAGATTAGGTACACAATACACAGGAGTAAAATGACCATAGTAATTTAGAGGCTGATAAGATACAAGCTTTGGGGACAAGAGCTCACACTTGACAAAAACTGCTGAGAAAACTGGAAAGTAGTTTGGCAGAAAATAAGCAGAGAACCAACATCTCACACCATATACCTAAATGAGGCCAAAATGGGTAGAAGATTGAAATGTATAGGGTGATATAAGCAAATTAGGAGAGCATGGCATAGTTTACCTGTCAGATATGTGGATAAGAGAAGAATTTATGAACAAAGAAGAAATAGAGAGCATTAAGAAGTATAAAATAGCAGTTTTTATTATACTAAATTAAAAAAGATTTTACGCAAACAAAACCAAGACAGCCAAGATTATCTATATGTATAAAAATTTATAGCAGTTCTTTTTGTGGTGGTTAAGAACTGGAAAATGAGGGGATGCAGAAACGGGGAGGGGGTAACAATTACAGCAAGTTTCTCTAAGAAATACCTCATTTCTCAAATAATATAGAGAACTGACTCAAATTTGTAAGAATATAAATCATTCCCCGACTAAGAAACAGTAAAAGGATATGAAGTTTTCAGATGAAGAAAACAAAGCTGTCTATATTCACATGAAAAAATGTTCTAAATTACAATTACATAGAGAAATGCAAATTAAAACAACTGGAGGTATTACCTCACACCTATCAGATTAGCTAATATGACCGAAGAGGAAACTGACAAATGTTGGAAGAAATGTAGGAAAACTGGAACACTAATGCATTATTGGTGGAGTTGTGAACTGATCCATCCATTCTAGAGAGCAATTTGTTAACTATGATCAAAGATCTCTAATACTGGACATACCTTTTGACCCAGCAATACCTCTACTAGTTCTGTATCCCAAAGAGAAGGAAGAAAGGGAAGGGGCGGGGGGAGAAAGGAAGGAAAGGAAAAAAAGAATGGAAAGAAAAAAGAAAGGGGACCCATATGTACAAAAATATTTTTATTCTTTTTGTGATGGTTAATTGGAAAATGAGGAGATGCTTATCAACTGGGAATGGCTGAATAGGTTGTGGTATAGGATTGTGAAGGAATCTATAAAAAATGATGAGCAGAATGCTTTCAGGAAAAACCTTGGAAGACTTAAAGAACTGATGGAAGTTTGAATAGAAATTGAAGCTTATTTTATTTTTTTTGTATGTATTTTCTTATGGAAATATATTCTGCTTGATTGTATATGTATAACCTAGATCAAAATGCTTGCCTTCTCAATGGGGAAGTGAGAAGAGACAGAGGGAGGGAAAGAATTTGGAACTCAAATTTTTTAAAAATGTTAAAAATTTGTACACGTAATTGAAAAAATAAAATATTTTAAAATGTTAAAAATAAAACCAAATGTAAAATATAATTATACTTGTATATTTTTAAGTTTGAAACATTTAAATTTTGAAAGTTATGAAAACTTCACTAAAACTTAGGGAAATCCTATAAGATCATGCATCTCCTCACTGTGATATTCAGTTTCAATTCTTCAGACTGTTGTATTCCATGTATTCAAAGTCATATAATATTGAGAGAATACTGCTGGGTTTTTTTTTAATGAGTGTTAATTTCCAGGAAAGGTTAGAGTGATTAAAAGAGTTTTCAATTTCCTGAAAGCAATGGAGTCTCTAACATCCTGGTGTTTCATTATGAAACTCAACTCATGGTTCATTCATACTGTTTTATTTCAGATTTACCTACTGAAAGTCAAGTTCTATAGGTTATCCATCCAACTGATATCATAATTTGAAAAACAAACAGCCCCTTTTTAACTTGGACTGCACACTCCATCTCTTCCATGAGAGTGGCAAACACCTTAGATGGGCATTCATCTCCCTATTTTAAGCTTCATTTAATGTTTACAATCAGCAAGTCATTGAAGAGTGTTCTTTTAGTTTTTCTTATCTTTCAATGGACTCTTGAATGATTCTGATATGTCGTTGGAAGGTGCCCATATTATATGCCTCAATCATATCACTCTTGTTAGAAGACAGTTGTCATTTTGCTCAAATGAGTCAAATGCTTAAAATAATCAAATACAATAAGACAGCTCAATCTAATAGAATTTAAACCCTATTAACAAAAACAGAAGAAAAACTTTCTATATCTAAATCTGTGTTATCCTTGAATATTCTTCAAAGATGAGGAGAGGGTATCCCATGTCTGTGCATGGATTTACAATCTCAAAATTTTCTCTACTTCATCAAATTATCCCAAGTTAGTAGCAAAAAAAGAAAAGACAAGATAAATTTCATTTTCTAAACTGATAATATTGCTATTCTGGATAACTTGCTAATGAATTAATACTTCTTTTGTCTTATATGCTAATGATTCCTCACAATACTATCTTTAGTTTCTGAATCTGTAACAGAGATAGATGAAGTCCTTGAATTGGTTTCTATATCTTAGTTCCTTGAATCAAGTCCATATTCTAGTCTACAAATGGCATTTTTAACAGTAATGGTGAAATCTTATCTACACACTTGACAAATGGGACAGATAATCTAATAAATTCAACATAACAAGTCTGTCAGGTATTCCCTAATGATCAGGTATCTGTATCTGTATTCTGTATCTTGAGTTCCTGGAGTCCTTTGTTTCCTCATATTAATTTCAACTGCTACTCTGAATGGACTTTAGAGATTATGATAAAATCTCCATGGTTTACAATTAGAAAACAGAGTTAAAGAAATTGTGATAGGGGCAACTAGGTGGTACAGTGGATAGAACACCAGCCCTGGAGTCAGGAAGATCTGAGTTCAAATCCAACCTCAGACACTTAATAATTACCTAGTTGTGTGACCTTGGGCAAGTCACTTAACCCCATTGCCTTGCAAAAGAAAAGTTCTGATTTTCCCAAAGTCACACAGTGGCAGAGAAAGTTCTAACAACCAAATCCCTTGACTTCCAAACTAATGTTCTATTACACCATAACCTCTATTCTCCATTCCCAACTCCAAGCCCTTAATACTTCTTATCTGAGTTACTGAAACTATCTCCTCACTCAGGGTTGTCCAACCTTAGGTTATCTTACAGTCACATTAAAATAAAATAATTATTTGAGAACCATACCCTGAATAAAAAATACAGTACACTAATACAATAGTTAATTTGTAGTCTTACCTTAGGTTTAGCAAGAGCTAAGTCATGGTACTTTTAACTTCTTAGAAAGTGGTGGGTAATGTATATCATCAACATGACAGGCAAAGGAGTAAAGCGCAAAAACAAACACAAAACAAAGCAAAAAACACAGCAGTATAAAAGTAGATGTATACTGACTAGTCTGCATGTACAGACTGAACCCATCCCACAGATCAATTGAAAATTCTGTGTGACATGTTCCATCCGTAATACTGCTTAAAAATACCAAAGAAAATTAACATCAATGAGGTTAGTTATTAGTGATGGAAATAAAAATATCTAATATGCATTCCATGCAAATTATTATTTTATTTTTTCACTCCTGAAAATTAAAACCCACAGGTGGGCTACATAAAATCACACTGCAGCCCAAGGGTTATATTTTGGACAGCCCTGTCCTAACTGATCCCACTGTCTTCAGTACCACACCAATCTACCCCTCACTTAACCACCAAAAGACATTTTCATCACCTAATCATTCTTCAGTTCAAAAACTTTGAGCAGCTTCTCATTATGACAGTAAATAGAAAATGGTGTTATACTCTGGAAGTTAGGTTTGGGATACCTGACCTTGAAATGGTACTATAATATTCATAAATTCTTGTTGAACTGCAAAAGACCTAAATAATTCACATATAGGAATTATTGGTCCCAAAATAATAGAGATTTGGATATCATACACACATTCACACACATACACATATGCACACACACACATATAGAGAAAAATTAGAGCAGAAATGAACTACTCCTGTATTAGCCCCAGGAATAGCTTAATATAGGCCAGAGCCATAACCAGGCTTTCTCTGCCTTTCCAAGCACCAAACAGGTATTAAGAGCACAACTTCAAATTCAGAACCATGGTTGGAGCTAATGTACTGACAAAATATGGCAAAACAATCCAAAATAAATAATGTTTTTAAGTCCAGATAAAAGCTATTATTTTAAACATTGAAGAAGACATGATTCAGAGAGTGAGAATTTCATTTCACCTATAGTAACTACTTTTTTTTAACAATGAATCAAGAGAAAACTATTACACTTAGGGAAAAAAGAAGGCTTGGTGGTGGCAATGAAAAGTTGATGGGATATGTAGTCAAAATCTTCTGAGTTTAATCCTGGCTCTGCCTCTTATCATATGCCTTAAACAATTTTTTAAGCCTCAGTTTCCCACTCTGTATAATGTAGATAATTGGACTGAATGACTTTTGAGGTCCCTTTCAGTCTGAAATCTAAGATCCTATAAGACTTTGAGAATGTAAGTTACCAACTGGAATGGGCTAGGTTCCTCAATTGTATGTTGTAATGAAAAGAAGAGGCATTCAAATACTGAACAATAAAGGAGCCAGAACAAAAGTTCTAAAAAAACAGGTTCTCTTATTGGCAAGAAGTATTGACACAAGGCCAGTCCCATTCAGTTTCACAATCCCTGTGAAATAAACCTGAAAATGCATTTCAGCTAGCTGTGTGATTATGGACAAGTCACTTAAAAGAATAAAAAAATATACATTGAAGAAAGTTCAAGGAAAAGTATTTACTTCTCCCATAGAAAGTGTCTAAGAGCTATAGTGCATTTAGTGCAATCTATACAACATCCTCAATACACAGCATTCCCAAAAATCTGGCATCCAATAACTCATGAAGACCTCTAATGGTTATCTCACAAGGCATCCCATTCTCTTAGGATGTTTTCTTTCTATTTGGTTTTTATTTGCCACTCTGTAATTTCTATCCACTGCTTTTCTAGATCTTTCATCTGAGACCAACCAAAACAGTTTTAATTCTTTTTCCACATAAGACCCTTTGAAGTAGTTAAAGAAAGATATTTTGTCTACCTCTCTCCTCCCTACTAAATGTTCTCAGCCTAATTAGTTCTCAAGCAACATTGTTAGTATACAGACACCTCATCAATCTGATTACCCTCCTCCAGCTTGTTAAAATGTTCCATAAAATATAGCAATTAGTATGAACTGCAATAATCCAGACTGATTCTAAATCAAGTAAAATACAATGGAACCATTACTTTTTATCCTCCATAATGCTATGCCTCACTCCTTCTCTAAACTTGCCTCTTTGCAACTCCTACACACTGTTCCTAGTTCTGCTCTCAGAAGCCAAAAGGAACAAGTCTATACCATTTCCCACAAGACTGACTTTAAAATAATAAGAGCTATCATGTCCCTCAGGCAAAATTTACTTTCTGCAAGTTAAACATCCTCAATTCTTTTAGGTGATCATCATATGGCATGAACTCAAGACCCTTCACAATCCCAACTGTGTTCCTCTGGATATTCTCCAACAAAACAATATTCTTCTGAAACGGTGCAACTAAGATCTGCTTATTTATGTCTGTGCAAGTGAGATCAGAAAATGCTTCATGGAGATGATGCCTAAAATGAACCTAAAAGAAATGAAGATTCACCTCAAAAGATTACAGAAAAATTCCATGTGAGTCAAGAAGGAAACCATATGCTAGGAATTAGTACTGGGGTGCTTTGACTATTTCTAAATCTGATAATCAAAATTTTGACAATCAAGTATATAACTGTAACACAGGCTCTTAGTTAACAGATGTCTTAGGGTACATTATAATGAGCACTGGATTCAGAGCCGAATTTTGACCCTTACTATGGGATGTGCAAATCATTTTAGCCTGATAATCTTCAGTCTATAAAATGGGAGTAATGCACTACCTACACAGAAATTTGCAGAAAACACCTTGTTAAACCTTAAGGTGCTACATAAATATGAATTATCATAATGTTTTATTCTCTTTCAATCCAATTATTGACTTCTTTATTGAAAAATAAATAAAAGAAATAAGTCAAAATATCAGTAATAACTTTTAAAATCAGCACTTATCTAACTCTTATTCTACAAAGATAGCATTCATTCATCCAAATCAGGGAAGCAGTGAAATGAATAATCTGAAAATTAATGATAGCTACCTATATGTTTCATATTTTGGGAATATTCGGTAACATAAATCAAATAATGAAGATTTAACTCAAGGACAGGTGCCCAGTTTTTCCAACTTTACTCTGGATATTTCTTTCATGTCCATTCCTTGCAAAAAGGATGGTGGAGCATACCATCTCTCACCATGATGAAAAGCACAATTGTCTTCTCTCTCTCTAAACATACAGCCTCTATGGTTTGAAGAGAATTAAAGGTATAACTCTGATTGTTTTGTTTAAAAGACTTTCCCTTTCAGCTCTTGCTGGACTGCAGACTGAATTTTGGCAATGTCAGTGAACATAAACGTTGCCTCTTGCTCACTTTTTTTTTTATTAAATTACTGAAAGACTAAAGCGCTAACTGTTCAAATATTCAAATTAAGCTTCGAGTATTAGTCATTTGATGTTTTGCTTGGATTCACATGCATAACCGATATACCGCTTGCCTTCCCAATAGGTGGGGGAAGATAGATAGAGGGAGGGAGGGGATTTGGAAATGAAAATTTCTAAATGAATGCTAAAGTCAAATGTAATTATATTATCATTGATCTTAGGAAGGATTCTATTTGAAATGTTTTAATTAATCGTCATAGTCTCGCAACTATTTTCTAAGAAATGATGACTGATCACAGTCCACAAAAAAATGTCCCGCGAAAGTTAAGGCGTGTTTTCTCTGGGTGCCTGGCGAATGTTGGGGGGCGTCCAGACAGAGCAGGAGGCGGGCGGCGGCGGCGGGGAGGCTCCACACTGACCTGTTCCAGGACATCCAGCTTTAACTCGAGCTTGCTGAGAACCACGTCTCCTCCCCAGAGCGAGAGCTGCAGGTCCGAGGGCTTCAGGTTCTTGATGTAGCGGTTCACGTAGCTCATTAGGATGGGGGTCACGTACGACTCCAGCATCGTGGCAGGCCCCGCGCGGCCCGGCCGCGGCCGAGGGGCAGAAGCGGAGGGGCCGCCGCCAGCGGGCCCGGCCCCGAGGCCTCCGCGCTCGGCTCCCCGCGCCGGGTCGGCTGAGCCGGACCTCGGAGCCGGAACCAGGCCCGCTCGCCGCGGCCTCTCCCCCCGAGGCTCCGCCCCCCGGCTGACACTCACGCACGTGGGGCGACGCGACACGAACTTGAACTCCGCCGCCTGGCACCTCCCGCGGGCCCCCGGCGGCGGCGGCGGCGGTTTCCACTTTAGCCTCCTTTCACCACCCCCCCACTTCCGGGTCTGCTCCGACCGGTGTTGCACCAGAACCCTTCCGCCCGGCCCCGCTCCTCCCTCTGGGCTTCCGGCCGCGCCAAGCCGGCGCGCGTGCGCGAGGCGCGTCCCCGTACCTTCGCGGCCGGAGGAGAACGCCGGGACGGCTCCCAGGCCGGGGGTCGGACGGGCTTCCCGGAGGCACCTCGGGGCCGGAAGTGGGGCCGCTCTTTGGCAGGGCCGGGGGCGGGGAGGGCGGCCAGGCCTCTGGCGGCCGCTTGGGTTGGACCCTCACGGGGCGCCGCCGAGAAGGAGGAGAGGGCCCGAGGGCGAATGCGGCCCGGGGGCCTGGCACGCATCGCTCCCCCAAGCAGACCCAGGACGGCTTGGAAGAGTCCAGGACCCCCCGAGGAGGAGGACGTGCTCAGGGCTGGGGATGACAGGGGCCCTTCTTGGCATGTGCGTTTCTTGACTATATGCCTTTATCTCTTTTCTTTCCATTCAGTTCAGTTGGAAGAAGGGCGATTGAGAAAAAAAATAATGGTTGCTCATTAAAATAAAAAAAAATTACCTCAGACACTTCATATACCCAGATGTGTGGCCTTGTGTGGCCACTTAACCCCATTGCCTTGCAAAAACCTAAAATAAAGAGTTGAGGAAACAGACAAGTCTCTTCATATCTTTGTGCTTAAATGAGAAGTAGGCCAAATTAAATATAGCTCAACAGGCATTGGATTCCACCAGAAATTGTGTGGTGTACTTAACTTTTTTTATATTTACTATTTGACCCTGACATTTTCGAAAAATTGAAATAATGGCTTATAAATGTATTGGGAAACTACTCAACAATGCTGTTACAATAAACTTTTGAAAGTGTATGATGAGGGGCAGCTGGGTGGTGTAGTGGATAAAGCACCGGCCCTGGAGTCAGGAGTACCTGGGTTCAAATCCAGTCCAAGATACTTAATAATTGCCTAGCTGTGTGGCCTTGGGCAAGCCACTTAACCCCGTTTGCCTTGCAAAAAAAAAAGTGCATGATGAAGAATAAATGAAGAAGACTATAGGTTCTATGGGAGATAACAAACAGTATGGAAAGTGCCCTGAATCTGAAATCAAAGGATTCGAATGCTGTTATCTGCTTACTGAGGGAGGTAACATAACCTCTAGATCTCAATTTCCTTGTCATGTGACCTCTTGAGATCCTTCCCACCTCTCCAACCATGATCTTTACAGGAATTCTGCTTCTGATCTCCTAAAAATCTTGAATCACTACAGGAGATATGAAAAAGTATCCAGGGTGGCTAGGTAGCGCAGTGGATAGAACACCAGCCCTGGAGTCAGGAGTACCTGAGTTCAGATCCCACCTCAGACAATTTCTAATTACCTAGCTATGTGGCCTTGGGCAAGCCACTTAACCCCATTGCATTACAAAAACCTTAAAAAAATGTAAAAAAAAAATGTATCCTCATAAGATGCAAAAAAAAATTAGATTTCTGTTGCTGGCAAAAAAGTGAAAAGACAAAATGAAGAATCATAGTAGTATTTATTGGTGCAATTAAGACATCTTCCACCTCTCCCCAAAGGACCTGCAAAATCCAAGTTTAAACCTAATAAGGTTAATGTTAAGTATGTGTTTCTAGCTTTCCTGTAGCTGTAGAGACCAAAAATTGATATTACTGAAATGTTTTATATTTTTTGGGAAAAAATGGCTTTACTAAATTGTAGAACTATGTCATCCAAAACAGGAGTCTAGGGGTATTTAAAAAAAAAGGTTCATTGCTTTGCTCCTGTGACAATCTAATAGATGGAAACTAGTGTATTAGGATAAATTAGCCAGCCATTTAAAATAAATAGGAGTAGACACATGGCCAAGGTGTATAAACAGAACAACATGTGGTGTACTGACCACCTTTTGTTCCACAAAGCCATTTTCTTTTCAGAGCCCGCAAGATCTTGCCAAATACCTTGCTTTGGGAAAATTTCTGTTCACACCAGTCTGAAGGAAAAAAAAAGAAAAAGGATCATAAATCAATGGTTTTCAACTTGTATACCATGACACCCTTGGGTTCTACAAGCAGTGACCAAAGGTTACATGGAAAAAAGTGGTAATGGCAGGTTTTACTTTTTGAACACTTTTAATTCCTTTGGCTATGCATATTTCATTGAACATATTTTTTGAATCACCTCAAAAATGTCAAATGTGCAACCTTGCCCAAGGTGTTTTTTTTATTATATTTTTTTAAACTGCATGGTTTTTTCCCAAATCACTGTTAATTTTTTTAATATCCTAAATAGCCATTTGGGATATATATGTTAAACAAGTAAAGGTTCAGCAGTCAGGTGGAGGTTTGAAAGATTTGACCAGATTTTTTAAAAGATTAAAAAGCCAGACAGTTCTTCATAAGAAACTTGTTAGCTAAATAAATATCAGAATATACTTAGAACTACAGAAAGCTACCCTTGATTATGGTGTATAATTTTCTCCTTTATTCCTATAAATATTTTTTCTTTTCAATACATAGTTTTATCTAATTTAGAATGTCAATTATCTGAATATTCAATCTGCATATTTAAATATTCACTGTTTGGTCTGGACTTAGAGGTCAGCAAACTTTCTGTAACTTATTTTCAGAGTTACTTAGGACACTAAGAGGTTAAATGACTTGCCATCCATAATCACCGTCATTGTATATCAGAAGCTAGATTTGAACCCCTGGTTTTTTTTGTAGTTTTTGCAAGGCAAATGAGGTTAAGTGGCTTGCCCAAGGCCACACAAGCTAGGTAATTATTAAGTGTCTGAGGACGAATTTGAACTCAGGTACTCCTGACTCCAGGAAGGATGCTCTATCCACTGCACCACCGAGCTGCCCCTGAACCCATTCTCAACTTCAAGGCCAGCTATGTATTCATTATGCCACACTTCCTGTCTTAGACTAAATGCTTGAAATAAATTTGAAATAAAATGTAACAGTGGGTTTTATTTTTGCTAGCTTTTAGTATTACCGAAATCTTTTTGAATTGTCAAGAGAATGGAAAATGCTGCTCAAAGACCATTTAAAAAGTTTTGTTGAATACCTGAAGGCAAATCTTGCATCTAGATTCCAAAATCTAGGCTGCTCCAGTTTAACTAGCTCATTTTACTTTCCATCAGATTGGTATATCCTGGTCCTGTGTATGAGATGCTGTGGGTATTAAAGATCATTTCCCCTTCTATTCCTATGATATTCATGTAATTCCTTGAACCCTAGGATGATTAGCTGCCAAATTATATGAATCTAAAATGGATGCTTTCTCAACGAATCTTTAAAAGGGGGAAAAAACCTACAGGCAAAGCAGTTGCTTTTTAGAGTGCCTGTTTTAATAAAATCATAACATTATGGGTCAGAAGATCAATCTGCATGTACTCTTCCATCTACTTTTTTATAGATACTCTCTTGGGAACTTACCCGAACCCCTCTCCCATATGACCATTCTCATGGCTGTCTACTACTAAGACTTTAGACTTCTAGGCACATGATTATGTAATTTGTTTCTAACATTGTTGACCTAGCTTGGCTAGGTTAAATCCCCATGCTCACAACTTTAACAATTATTTTTAATTTGAACTCCTTTTCTCTTCTGGGAACTCTGTCTTCAGTTTTATCTAGCTAATAGCTGGTACAAGTCTACTATCATCCATGAAGCACCTGCCAGTCTCTCAGCTGCCCTCCAGTGGCCGTTTTCTGTGCAATGCCACCTGTGCCACACATTAACTCTTAATGTCCTGGAGACAGCTTATCAAAAAGAACATATTGCTCAAATGACCCACATAATTATGAGATGTGGAGGAAGAAATTATCCCCCTGCATAAAACAGTAAAAAGAAACTATCACTGTGGTTCTAAGTTGAGCATATGGTAAAGGAGACTATTTCTGCTCACAGTGTTGCAGATACAGCAGGGTGGGGTTGGGGCCAGTTTGCTGGATAAAGATGTTTTGAGAAACCTACTATTTTTTTCAACAATGCCTAATGTTGATCCCTAATGTGCTAAAAACCTTCTTCTAACCTTCACAGCCAGCTTTGGATTGTGTCTTCCCCAACTTCTTAACCCCTTATATTTGTTGCCCTATGAAGTTTGGGTTGACCAAAAACAGCATTCTGTCTTCTCAGGTAACAACTTGAACATATTGTTCTCCCTGCCCCCCCCCCAAGATTCTCTCTTTTATACCCTGTTGATTGTTTCCTTGGGCAGCAAGGTGGTATAGTGAATAGAGTTCTAAGTATTGAAGTCAGAAAGTCATCTTGCATTCAAGTCTGGCTTCACACTTATTAGTTGTGTGACCCTGGACAAGTCACCTAACCCTGTTTGTCTCAATTCCTCATCTGTAAAATGAGCTGGAAAAGGAAATGTCAAACCACTTAAGTATCATTGCCAAGAAAACCCTAAACGGCTTTGAGGAGAGTCAGAAATGACTGACCAACAATGTCCTATAATTAAAAGCATATGTCTGCTCTAGCCTCATGGGAGAAAGAATATGAAGACAGGGAGCCTTCATTACTTATTGACAACCAGCAGTCATGAATCCAGGCCTCCTTGACAACTGGAAAGCCAATGGCAGCTCTAATTCACTGCCTCCTAGGGTGTTTTTTTTTTCATTTTACCCTTTACTCCTTCCTCTTCCCCAATTCTCACCATTATGTTGAAAGTTTAAGGCAGTCACAAAAACCTTGACCTTATTTCTTCCATAATTAGAGTTATTTCTAGATCTTTTGTACGTGGACTTTTTCATAGTGAATTATTAAAATCTAGAATCAGGAGACTTTAAAGACAGAAAACTATATAAAAGATGAAAGATGATTGCCACTACCCATCAGTGTTAATTACTCCTCAGGCTACACAAAAGTATCAAGATGTTCCCTCACCCTTACTGATCATTGTTTATGCTGGCAATCAGAGATTGAATCCCTTGATGTGCAAAGTAGATGGTAGGAGTGACTGTATGTGCAAGTATGTACAAGAGGTAGAGAGAGAATCAGGGAGGTCAATGCACATCAGTAAGGGTGTGTTTTATTTTGGAATTGAGGGGAAGGGGGTTTGACTAATCTGAGATGAGTAAAAACGGAGAACTGGAGTTGGGGAAGGATTCGAGCATTGGAGTCTAATATATATATATTTTTTTTTAGTTTTCAGTTAATATTTTATTTTTTTGAATTACTTGTAAAAATGTTTTTCAACATTCATTTTTATAAGATTTTAAGTTCCAAATTTTTCTCCCTCCCTTCCTTTCCTCCCCTTTCCTAAGCAAGTAATATGATATAGTTTATACATGTACAATCATGTTAAAAATATTTCTACATTAGTCACACTGTGAAAGAAGAATCAGAACAAAAAAGGAAAAACCACAAGAAAGAAAAAACAAATTTTAAAAAGTTTTAATGCTTGAAAAGCATTCAGACTCCATAGTTCTTTCTCTGGATGTGGATGGCATTTTCCATCACAAATCTTTTAGGATTATTATCTTTGATCACTGTATTGCTCAGAATGGCTAAGTCTTTCATAGTTGATCACACAATTTTGCTGTTAATGTGTACAATGTTCTTCCAGTTCTGCTCATTTCACTCAGCATCAGTTCATGTACCTCTTCCCAGGTTTTTCTGAAATCTACCTGTTCATGCTTTCTTATAGAACAGTAATAGTATTCCCATGTGTATGCCACAACTTGTTTAGCCATTCCTTCAATTTCCAATTCTTTGCCACCACAAAAAGAGTTACTATAAATATTTTTGTATATAGTAGGTCTTTTCCCCTTTTTTATGTTCTCTTTGGGATACAGACCTAGTAGAGGTATTGCTGTAATAAAGGGTATTCACAGTTTTATAGATCTTTGAACATTTTTCCAAATTGTTCTCTAAAATGGTAGGATCAATTCACAACTCCACCAACAATGCATTAGTGTCCCAGTTTTCCCACATCCTTTCCAGAGTTTATCACTTTCCTTTTCTGTCATATTAGCCAATCTGACAAATACCCCATAGTCTCTTCATGGGAAGAATACTCAAATACAAGTGGACCTGGAGATTAAGAGTGATTTGAAAAAAAACTTAAATGGGATGGGATCTATAACACTTTAGTGGCAAAGAGTCATTTACTTGGCCAATGCCAAGAGTTTAATGTGTAGTCCAAAAGAGCTCTGAAACTCCCCAGAGGAAAAAGTCTGCTAAATGACAGATATAGAGACTTCAACAGAAACTGTAATGTCAGATTGTTCTGTATGGTGTGTTACTGGCATTGTAGTTGTGTGATATCTATGCATAATTGTCTTGATGCTTGACATACCTTTGGGTTGTAATTACTGTGCTGCATTGTGACAACAATGCTTGTTTCTCTTATATTTGGTATGTAACTGGTATGAGGATTGTGTGGTATTGACATGTGGTTGTTTGCATGATTTTACCTGTAATTAGCTAGGATTGGCGTGCACTTGATGTAGTGTTTGATATTGGTGTGATGCTTGCAGGATATTGGCATGTAATTTCATAATTATTATTTGTAATTGCCATACATCAGAGTGCCATTGTTGGGTGCATTGGCATGTAACTGGGTGGGCCATTAGCATGATGTTTAATATGGCATTGATATGATATTAGTGTAGAATTAATTGATGTGGGCATATAATTGTTTATGTGGTATTAGCCTGTGTAATTGTGTGATTAATGCCTGTGTTTGGCATAATGTTGATGTGACACTGTCCTGCAATTAGCCTGAGGTGTGAGGCTATTTGTAGGTATTTGTATGTTTTGGTGCAACACTGATGAGTAATTGGCATGATGTTGATATGATGGTTTCATTATGTCAATGTGTCATTGGCATGCAATTGGTATGTTTGTGTGATATTGTCATGTGATTAGCATATGTTTTGTGATGTTTTGGATGTCATTTAATATTAAGATATTTTGTGGTTTGGGTGTGTAATGATTTTAATATTTGGCATGTGGTTGACATGATATTGGCATGTAATTGGTGTGGTGTGGTGTGACACTGATATATAATTGATACAACATTGACATGATGTCTAATATTAGGGTGACATTGGTATGCAATTGGTGCAATGCTTGCATTATATTGGAGTATAATCTTTTCATGTTATTGGAAAGGTCATTGGTGTGAGGTTCCTGTGGCTTTGGCATGTAATCTTGTGAGGTTTGCATGACACTGGCATGAGGTTTGATGTTGTCATGTATTTGGTATGATGTTTTGCGATGTTGGGATGACTGTTAATATTGGAGTGATAGTGGGGTGATGTTGGTGCAACAATGGAGTGGTTTTTCCATGACACTGGCATGATGATAATAAGGCAATGTCATGATATTGGCATATTCATAGTATATTCATGGTGTTATCATGTTATTGTCATGAACATGGCATCCTATCTCTGACATTGGTGTTCATATGACAATTACATGAGGTTAGTATGCTGGGTTTTGTGTAACAATCACAAGACATTATCCAGAAAGCAATAAAAAGTCGCTGAAGGATTTTGAATTGAGTTCATAACAGTTTGTTAAGCAGTAGTGTGGAGGATGAATCAGAGAACATTGGGGAGGTGGGGGTGCTATACTATTATGGTATCAGTTAAAGGACCTGGAAATGTTTGATAGAAAGAAAATTCTAGGCATCTAATTTGTGCAATGGATAGAGCTCTGGGCCTGGAATCGGGAAGACTCCTCTTCCCAAGAATAAATCCTGACCTCAGATACTTACTAGCTCTATGATCCTGGACAAGTGACTTAGTCCTATTTTTCTCAGTACCCCATCTGTAAAATGAGCTAGTGAAGAAAATGGCAAACCACTTAATTATCTTTGCTAAGAAATCCCCAGATAGGGTCATAAAGAGTCAAACACAACTGAAAGGATCAAGCAACCACTGGAGACTCTCTTTTATTAGGAAAGAAAGGATGAAAGAAGGAAGGAAGGAAGGAAGGAAGGAAGGAAGGAAGGAAGGAAGGAAGGAAGGAAGGAAGGAAAGAGAGAAAGAAAGAAAGAAAATGAAAGAAAGAGGAAAAAAGGATTTTCTTTTGAGCCCCCAGAATTAAAAGTAATGGGGTGCAATTTCAAAAAAGGAAAACTGAGGCTTGAAGTCACAAAAAATTCACTAATAATTCAAGTTATCCCAAAGTGGGATGAGCTGCTTTGAAAAGTAGTATATTCTACTTCATTGAAGGTCTTTAAAAAAAAAATTATACACTGAATATGTTGTCCAAGAATTCTCAGATGCCCACTGACCTTCTTGAAATTTTGTGATTTTACAAGGCAGAATAACTTAAATGGATCCAGAAACATCTCAGTCCTACCCAAAGAGACTACTAGTTCCAGTTCCAGATTACTTAAAATAATTAATTTTACCCATGGGGTCTTTAAAAATTGGTTTGACCAATCCTTGTTAAAAGAAAAGTTTTCTTCAATAGTACTTTCTATATCTAATAGTCCTTTCTTCAGAAACCTGAAAATCCTACCCTAAGGGTTAATCTCACAGCATAGATAAGCATACAATTTCCTTGAGCAAGAGACTTTGAGAAATGGTAGAGTTTTTTGTGAGAACTTGGGAAACAAATTCCAGTGGTTCGGGTGTGTGTGTGTGTGTGTGTGTGTGTGTGTGTGTGTGTGTCTGTGTCTGTGTGTCTGTGTGTGTGTGTGTGTGTCTGTGTGTCTGTGTGTGTGTTTTAAAGTCTAGATGTGTTTCATCTCTTTTCCCTCCTCTTTCCCAACATCTGACCTGCCGCCTGCCTTTAGACTTCGGGTGGATAGTGTACATTAGATAAAAATGTTTGTTTTCTTATTCATTTCTAGTGTTAATAGGCTCTAAAAGAACTCCCTTGTGTCTATTTTTGCCTCAAAGGTCAAGGTTATGATAACCTTACAATCTGAATTGTATGAGAGTATTCTTCAACTTGTTGGTCATTTGATGTGAGGGTGAGCCATACTAAGTTTTCTTTCAAGTCTAAGCTAGTTACTAGGTACACAAAATCTTTATAACTACTTAAGACCTAGTAATATAATTAAACTTTTACAAAGTCTACATATACAATTATAATAGTTTCTTCTTTTAATCAGTTTCTTTAACATGATGAATTCCAAATAAATTAGATTAGGTAATAAAAATTAGTATTTATATAAGCACTTTAAGATTTGCAAAGAACTTTTCTTGTTATCTCATTTTATCCTTATAATCCACTAAAAGAGGTACTATTATTATTATTCCCATCTTACAGATGAAGAAACTGAGACTGAGACTGACTTAGATAACTCAGCTAATAAGTGTCTGAGGTAGAAGTTGATATCAAATTTTCCTGATTCCAAGTACTACTTAATTGCTTCTAATATCAATTTACCCTTGGAGAAAAAGTGAAAATTTGCTAAAATATTTCATTTAAACTAGAAATTAAATACTCTTCCTTCTTTAGTTCTAATAAAGTGAATTAGAAAGTCCAACTTAATTCTCACCTCTACAAAAAGGAAATTAAATTATACTATTTTATCTCTTAAAAGGTGGCATTTATGTATTTAGTTTGTAAAACCCTTCTATTCTGGAAAAGTTCACTAAAATTCATTCCTAGTATGATCACTAAATATTTTTCTGAAAACTTAGACTATTATTATCTTTCAAATAATTGGTAGTAATTTATTCACTTGTCTTCCACCATATTTTCATCCCTATAGCATATTTGTTTTCTCCTCCATCCTCTAGTAGAATATAAATATCTTGAAGAAGAAGCTGATTTTTGTTTAGTCTTAATAACTGCAATGTGAACATGATAGCTGCTTAATAAATGATTCTTGATTTAAAATTTAATGTAATGAGCAATATTTTGCTGATCTAAAGAGATTCTGGAGTTACTTTTTGTTGTTAAAGCTTGCAGACTTTTTGATACTTTTGTCTATACAAATCCTAGCTAGCTATTACCCTGTGGGAAACTGTGTGGATTGAATAGGGGACTGAAAGACCTGAATTTAATATTTTCTCAGAGACTAGCTTCTAAGCGAGTATTCTCATCTGTAAAATGGGGGTAGAAATAGCATCAATCTCACAGAATTTACTCCTGTGAGTAATAAGAAATAAGGTTATATTTGTAAATGCTGGGGGTGGGGGGTGGGGGGGGAGACAGTTTTAGTAAGGTGTAGAGTTCAAGTCCTGCCTGTGACACCTACTGGTCATGTGAACCAAGGTAAGTCACCTCACCTGTCAGGGCTCCAAGGCTTAAGTTGTAGAGTAGGTAACCATTGGTAAGAAATAGTTTCCTCACTAGAAGATACCTATATTGTTGAAATCATAGGTCCAGTCTAAAAGAAAAGAAAGCATTTTTCCCTTAGATCATGTTTAAATTTTTTTCTCTTAGGGGAAGAAAGAAAAGAAGGAAGGGAGAGAGGAAAGGAACAAAATGAGGGAGGAAAAAAGGAGATGAGAAAGGAAGGAGGGGAGGGAGAAAAGGCTAGAGAAAGGAAAGAATCAAGGAGAAAAAGAAAGGAAGGAAGGGGGAAAACAGATGAAGAGAAGGAAGGAAGCAAAGAGGGAAAGAAAGAGGGAAGGAAGGAAGGAAGAGAGAGAGAGAGGGAGAGGAAGGAAATAAAAGAAATAAATCTATGTGATACTATATTTTTTGACTATCTATTTCCTTAATCTACTTAAGCAAACTTTTGTCATGACAATTATCTAAAATGCAGGTTTACTTAGGGGAAAAAATAGTTGTAAATCAACAGTATCTGACACCCCGCAAATGTACTTTGTACTTTGTTGGTTTAGTGTCAGTTATTGACAGCTTGAGGTAGAGAAAACATTGACCCTATCAGCCAAAACAGCTTAGAACTCTATCACACCTTTAACATAAAAAACCAGTGCCAAGAAGGCTATCACTGTATGATGATGGGAGAGTAGATTACGTGAAGGGATGATGTCCTTCAAGAAGGGGTTTGGCTGATGGAAGGATAATAAAAATTCCAAACACAAATCAATAGCAAAGCTAAAAGCAGTATCTTTCCAAATGATGTTCCCAACTTTCAAAACCCATCATTACAAAATTTGCTCTTCCAAAGTTCAAAAAAACTTCCCTTTTTATTTTTACCTTGAGACAGTAGCCCAACCTGGCTTATTTAAAATGGTTTCATTACCTGTTTCTAGATTTAATATGTCACCTGTATTTGTTTGTTTTGTTTTTTCTTTTAAGATGCACATTCAGCCTCTGGAGTAAAATTCTACCTTTCTCTTTCTGGCACACTAGTGGTAAATAATATAACCCAATAAATTTTAGTATTTTCCCAAATGTATAAGATACAAAAAAAAAAAGTGTTCATTCGTGTGAGATATAAAAATGTACACTCACACTTCTGAAATCAGCAGCCAATCATTTCACACTTGTGCCAAAGGCAAACAAACATAATTCTCCCTGGCAGACGGACAACATTCCAGGCGGCCACCACATTAATTAACTCACCTCAGTCAGATTCCATTTTGACTTGCACAGCTTGCTGTCAGGAAGCCGAGCAATAAATTGTGAGGTGAAATCCTGAACAAGGTAGGGAGGTACCATCTGGTGTGCTGGGAAAGAAGGTGAGATAGTTGTGTTTAACACTAGTAGCAAAGGCTTGTCCAATTTCTTTTTTATTGTTTTCTCTGTTTTCTGATTTGAGAAGATGGTGTGCTATTCCTATGAACAAAGTATCTCACTGTGAAAGTTCACATTTTCATATTGAGGAAAAAGTCCCATGGTAGGTTTCCTTTGCGAATGGTTTCTGGAGTTAATGTTGCCTACATTTCAGAAAGAACAAAACTTAAAACAGCAGTGAATCTAATTTGTGTGAGAGCTCAATAAATTGTAAAAAACTGGTTTTGCCCCATCAGGGGATGATGGGGAACACAGATCACAGAAAGGTTCACCATTTTATTAAATTCTGCTGTGCTTTAACAGATGAATACTAACTATTTACTAACCCACAAACACATGGGATATGAGGATTAGGAAAAGTAAGGAAATAAGCATTGTATATCACCTACTATGTATCATACAGTGAACTAAGTACTTTTTTACATATATATGTATGTATGTGTATCTCTCTATATATGTGTGTAAATATACATTATATATATGTACATACACACACACACACACACACACACACACACACACACACACACACATATATATATATGTAAGACAATAAGTGTTAAATGATTAACAGGAACTCAGGTCCTCCTAACTCCAGTGCCTGTGCTCTATCTACTGCACCACATCTAATGGCTCTTAAATTTCTAAATGTGTTGACTTTGATAGAATATGTTTGTGTATACATACATACATACATACATACATACATACATACACATACAGAATAATACCTAAACTACCTACTTCAGAGGATTGTTATGACATTCAAAAGGATAATTAAAGAAAGTACTACATAATTTTCATTTATTATGAAAGGAGGGGGTAGTTAAAAAAAATAAGACTGAAAAGGTAAACTTGGATCAGATATTAATGGCCTTTTAAAAGTAGTTTATTCTTCAAGCCACTGCAGACTTTTGAGCATAGCAGTGGGTAGAATGATCAAATATGTCCTTTTGGACATGTATGGTAGTAGTACATACCATACATTGAAGGGGAAAGGATTGATGGTTGACATACCAGTTAACTGACTAATTTAATAGGCCAGATAAAAGCAACTAGGGGTCTGATTTAGAGTGCTGGCAGTAGGAATGGGAAAGGAAAAGAACTTGACAAGACTTTTGGTGACTGATTATATTTGCAGAAGCAAAGGAGAGGAAAGAATCAAAAATGACTTTAAGATTTCTAACCCATATGACAAAGAATAGCGATGCTACAAACAGAGGGAAGTCATGAGGAAGGAAAGCTAGTTTAGAGAAAATGACCATCTAATAATTCTTCTTGACTTCTAGGACCTCTGCTCTTCTCCTTTGACCCCTCTGAAGCATTTAGCACTTCTGACCACCCCCTTGAATATTCTCTCTTCCCTATATTTTTGTGATACTATTTCTTTTTTTCTCAACTTTTTTTTTTAAGGCAATGGGGTTAAGTAACTTGCCCAAGGTCAGTCACATAGCTAGACAATTAGTAAGTGTCTGAGACCAGATTTTAACTCAGGTACTCCTGACTCCAGAGCCGGTGCTCTATCCATTGTGCCACCTAGCCACCTGATACAGTTATTTCTTGATTCTCTTCCTACCTATCTAACTAGACTGTCTTTTTTGGATCATTTACCATCATGTCTAGGTGTCCCCCAGATACTTTCTGGGTCTCTCCTATTCTCCTTTATCTTTTGTCTCTGATTCTTGGCACTTGGCAGTTAGAATGCATCCCTACCTCATATCCACCTCTTGGAATCTTATTTCTTTAAAAAATTTGTTCAATTCTTCTACCAAAGAACTTTTACCAAACTTCTACCAAAAACGCAATCCTAATTCCACCCACCCACTCCATGGCAAGTGCCTTCCCTTCCAAATATTACCATGTGCTTATTTTGTATATATTTACTGATTTAAATTTTTGTCTACCCCAAATAAATGTAAACTCTTTCAGGTCTTAGGCTGTTTCATTTTTTCCCCTATATCATCACTGTCTATTGCAATGCATGGCAAGTAGGAAGGATTTAATAAATACTTGGT
Organism: Macrotis lagotis; assembly: GCF_037893015.1. Lineage (NCBI taxonomy): Eukaryota > Metazoa > Chordata > Mammalia > Peramelemorphia > Peramelidae > Macrotis > Macrotis lagotis. The sequence goes on along the minus strand of NC_133666.1, from coordinate 553,428,502 downwards.
ATTTGCTGTTTTTTGGATAAAAAACATATTACTAATATTACATATTACTATCATTTGGATAAAAAAACATATTACTATCACTGGTATTATTATAACTTTGTTGCTGTTCAATTGTTTCAGTCGTGTCTGACTTTTCTTGACCCCCTTTGGGGTTTTTTTTGGCAAAGATACTGGAGTGGTTTTCCAGTTCCTTTCATTTTAGAGATGAGGGAATTGAGGCAAGTAAGGATAAGTGACTGCCCAAGGTCACACAGCAAATACATGTCTGAATCAAACTTGAACTCAGGTCTTCCTGATTCCAGTATTCTCCCCATTGTGCCACTCAGTTGCCCCTATTATTTCAGTATTCTTTTTATATTATCATCAATATAGGAGCCTTGGAGTCAGGAAGACTTGAATTAAAATCTTGTCTCAGACTTTAGCTGTGTGACCTTGAGTCACTAAACCTCTCTCAGACTCAATTTCCTTTTCTATAAAATAGGAATAATAACAATTACCTCACATGTTGTGAGGATCCAATAAGACAACATGAGTAAAGAGCTTTATAACCACAGTGGAGAGAGCATGGTGGCTTGGACTCAGGAAGACTCATCTTCATGAGTTCAAATCTAGCCTCAGTTACTTACTAGCCATGTGAACCTGGGCAAGCCACTTCATCCTGTTTGTCTCCATTTTTTTTCCAAAGGAAAGGGCAAATCATCCCAGTATCTTTGCCAAGAAAATTCCAAAAGGAGTCACAAAGAGTTGAATACAACTCAACAACAATTTTTAAGAAGTCCCCTAAAACACACCATGTAAATACTAATACAAATAATAATAAATTTATATTATTTTATTTCATAACAAAGTATCCAATAATAAATTATTTTTCATTATTGTTATACTCTTTATATTGTGTTCATTACTTTAATGTCATTCCTTTTATGACAAGCATTTATCCATGGGATTTCTGACTCTGGGTAGTCCATCATTGCGGAACAGAACAAAGTTTTTTGACCTTTTCAGAAAACTAGGATTCAACTGGATCACAAGTCTAAGTATCTTCAGACTATTATTCCACTTTTCTGAATGATACGAAATTATCTTTGTTCTTAATGTCTAAACTTGAGGTATTCCAGTGTTATTCTACTGGTCCAGTTGCTCAAGAGTCCTATTCCTCCTCTTATTCAAAAATATAGGGTGATCAGGCATCAGTTTCTTGCTAAGAGACAAACCCGAAAGCCAATGATCACTCTCACTATTTCACAACTTGAATTTATTAAGCATCTATTATGTGTTAGGAAGGAAGCACCCAAAGGGCTCAGTAGCTGGAGCACTAAGACCTCTATTAAGGAAGAGCTGAGTTCAAATTTGACTTCAGATACTAACTAGTTGTGTGATCCTGGACAAATCCCTTAACCCCTGTTTACCTACACTGTGAAATCACCTTTCTTTTTAGTATCTAAAATTGGAAAATCCAGTGTTTAATAGATTATTCTACTTATCCAGTTGCTCAAAAGAACCCTAATTCTCCTCTTGTCCCTAAATCCACTGGAGAAAGAAATGGCAAACTACTCCCAGTATTTTTGCCAAAAAAAATCCATAGACAGTAATGATCTAGATGATAATAAAGAGTCAGATATGACTGAATAATAACAACATATAACAAGAACCTTGCTGGGCGGTGGTCGAGATAAAGACAAAAAGGAAGCAAAGCCCCACTCTCAAGCAACTTACTACCTTCCAGAGAGACAGAGACAGCATATATACATCCTTAAATATGTAAATGTTCATATTCAAATATAGTTAAACCTTAAATAAAATATCTTTCTTGAGGAGAAGGTACTACTGTCTGGGAGATCAAGCAATAACTCATGGTGGGGGGTGCTATTTGAAGTGAGATTTGAAAAATTTGGTATTGTGAGAGGTAGAGTCCAGACATGAAGGTGACAACCTATATGAAGGCATGGAGACAAGAGATGGAAGGCTGTGTGTGAAGAACCACAGGAAGGGGGTGTGGACATGTTGGGGCACAGAAAAAAAATCCCTGAATCTTTGTGCAGACTTCTTCCTCCCCTGCAGGTGGTGCTGAGAGACAGTTTCCTTATTTACACACTCCTTTTTTATATATTTGTTTAGACATTATGTATGAGGGTGTAAGAATGTATATACAATACTTGGGTTAATATTGGAGTGATCTTCTGATTATTTCTCCTTTGTACCCTGAGAACTGAGACAAGAGTAAATAAAAAAAGCTCATGAAAAGATCTAAGAAGAAAAGATCTAAGTCAAGGGGGTCTAAGCCAAGAAGGAGAGTGTGACAGGGAAATGCTATAGTAGGCATAAAAAGGCCAGTGGGTTCAGCTAGTCCATGACTTTGGTTGCCTTGCATCCCTTTTAAGAACAGTCATTTAAGGTAGCAGGGAAAAGAATCCTTAAAAACCTTCACTTTCCTGAAGAAAAGGAAGTCTAGGCAAAATCCCTATGATATTCCCCACCCATCTCCATCCATATTTCCCAACCATCATAAAAGCCAAGTATCTAATAATATGCCCTTCCTTACTACTGTGGTTGTTGAGTGGAGGGTCATAGTGGTGGATTCAAGGCTGAGGGCAGTCACTGAGGGTCTAAGCAAAAGTAGAGGAAGTAGAGTCACAGAGGGCCATGGGGTTGCCCTGGGGCTAAGTATGGACTTTCCTCCTCTAAAGATCCTATTCTCATCACTTAGTAAATATAGAAATGAGTTTTTTAAGACCAGTCATATGGAAGGATATCAAAAATCTATCTCAGGAGCACAAATTTAGCAGCAGTTGGACCCTGGTCTACCTTTCCAGTCTTTCTCCCCACAGTTTCTCCCTTTGCTTCTTGTTTGGTTCTTTTACCAATCCCTCCACATATATCTCCATTGCTCTTCTAGTCTCTTCCATTTATACTGTTATAGTTATTTACATATTGTCTTTCTCCATTGAATTGTGAATCCTAAGCAGTTCGCTACAAATAACATTTTCTAGTGTCTTTTTATATCATTTAACAAGTGAACTGCTCAATTAATTACCTATTAAATACTATAAAAAGAGACACCAGAAAATAAGTTATTTGTGGTGAACTGCAAGCAGTCTCAGCACCTTTGCTGAACCTTGATGATAGGCTTATAGATTTGAAAGGAGGGGGGTTATTGTTTTGTTGATTTGAGGTTTTCTTGAGAAAGATAATGAAATGGTTTGTTTTCTCCTCCAGCTCATTCTACAAATGAGGAAACAGAGGCAAACAAAGGCAAAGGGATTTGTCCAGGATCACACAGCTAATAAGATTTGACCTCAGGTTTTCCTGACTTCAGACCCAGTTCTGTAACCACTTCACCACCTAGCTAAGAGGGAAAATATCTTTTAAAGTTTCATAGCTATGCTTTTAAAAATGAAATTGCCTTGTGGTGTTCTTTATTTTTTCTCAAAAATTAAAAAAATTACAGATAAATGCGATAAAATGGAGAGTGAAAGACACATTTGCAGTCACAGATATTGGCATCTAGAGTTGGAAAGTATGAGAAGAAAGGTGGCATAGTGTAATACAAAGAACACCTGGTCTGTGAGTCAGGGGGGACCTGCTTCAAATCCTGGCTCTACTACAGAATGAAAAGTATTTAGGGGGAGTGGAATTAGATCTAGGAATAGAAGAAGAAGAATGAAATTAGAAATAATGACCAGAGTGGGTAAAGCAGAGTTTTTTTAAAAAAATTGAATTATGGTTGTGGGACAGCAGAATTTAAAGTTGAATTTTAAAAAAAAGAATTCACTTCATAGATTGATGTTACTAAATAAAGGTATGATGTAACCCAAATGAAGGTGTAGTAATATGGACTGAGGAGAGAAAACAGCCTTACACAAGTCTGGGATGGAACCAGATGCAACTATGTTTCTTGTCAGGAAGATGAAATTCAGGTCATGGGAGGAGAAAGGTAGATTAGGAGAGGCTGAGGTGTGGAGACATAGAGGAGCCTAGTCCTAAATAGAGGGTGTTGAGCATGTCAGTCTAAATATTTGTTTAGGATTTTTTTTCCTTTCTTTCTTTCTTTCTTTCTTTTTTTTTTGATTCAGTATTTCTGCCTGGCCAGATCCTTGAAGTTTGTAAACAAAAGGAACAAGAGAGATGCTCCCTCAGCAACTGTTGAGTAGAAAGAAAAGGTTCTACCAGAAGCTAGGTAGCTTTTTAAAAATTTTCTCTTTAAAACTTTTATTTTTAAAAAGAGAGGGTTAATTTAAGACACTAGGGAAAATTAATACCAACTAATATTGAATACTTATGATTTTGAAGTCTGTCCTGGAGCTAGCCCTCACAGGGCCCCTTCTCCCTCATCCTTTCTATTTCTGGTCTTTTTTTTTTAAAGTTACATTACTGAAGTAAAGACAGAGGTGACATCATCCCTCTCACTGCTTTGCTTTCAGTAACTCACTTAACCTCTGGCCTTGAGTTTCTCTTCTATGTAATAAGGACAATACCAAGAGTTTGATTCTCCTCTAACTTTCTTGAATTTCCATAGCTGGACCAGAAACCTTGAGAAAACAGGTTTTCTTTTTCTCATGAAGATTTTTGGCATTTTATGCCTGCAGCTTTGCCAAGAATGTCTTGAGAACAACCTAGCTCTCAGTATTTTATTTGGCATTTCCACTTGCAATTCCAAACAGAACCTGCATGCCCAGAGGTGCACATCACTGCAAACCTAACATGATTAAGGGAAAAAGTTAATCAAATCTTCAATTGATTTGATTTGAATTTAGGGTGAAGACTTGGGTCAGTTTTTATTTGTTTTTAGATAATTTGTATGTTCCTACTGGCTTTTTTTTTTGGTTCCTACCTTTTTTTTTAAGTCTAAATTTGTTGGGCTATCATCTCTAATAGCAAAGAAAATTCACTATGATTAGCTTGGTAATTGATTCCTCTAAACTTTTGGGGGTTGAAGAAGAGAGGGTTGATAGCAGTTTATGAGCCTAGATTCTTGGAGAACCAATGAAGTGATAGAGAAAATTCTGTAGTACAAACTTTGTGTGGTATGCTTTAACTGGAAACAAAAAGATTTTACACCCATAGAGTGATGAAGAACTGGTTAAAATAGAAAGCAGGTGGTGCTTGGAAGAAACTTTTTTAACTTCACTCTGGCAGAAGCTCTATATGTGGGCTTTGACCACACTCCTGATTTATCCTAGATTCCTCGGACTACCCATTAATCTCACCTTCTTCCCCCAGGTAACAATGACTTCTGGGCGATATTTCATCCTTCACCACTGTTGCCCATCTTCTCTGAACTCTGCCTTGGTGGGATTGTGGTAGAAGCTGGAAACGATTCAGCACACATTGTCTTTAGCTCCACATTTCACAAATTGAATTATCTTGATTTGCCTCAACTCTCCCAGTGCTTTTTTTTTTAACAAATTTTCCTTTTCTTTCCTTCCCTCTAACCCAAATACATATACACTTGTATTTAACAAGGCTGCATGATTTTTGTTTGAAAGCTTCCATAGAACTTATAACTTGGTGGCAATAAGTTGTGGTCTTTATAGAGCCAAAACACTTGGAGATGTTAACTCATTTAGTCAGTACAAAGGAATATACTCTTTTAAAGAATTTGATATTTAACATGACCCACTTCCCAATCTTCCAAAAATTACAACCAGATCCTAGAAATTCTGGATAATTATGCAGGCAGGATAAAAATCTGAACACTTAGAGACAGTGCCAGGTTGTCTGTAATAAAATCATAATACAGGTCAAATACCACTATCTCTTCCCTACCCTGAATTGTAGATTCCTTGGAGAACAAGGGTCATATCTTTTTAAGAAGCCCAAGTTATTCCCTAGTAGTAAGTTAGTCACTGAATGTATTGACTCAGGTTATTAAGGGACTATTTGGTGTGAGAGGCTTAGTCTGGCTTAATGAAGGCAACAAGGACAATGGTGCCCATTATGTATTAACTGCCTGAACCTTGTATACTGCTTTTCTCGTATGTATTAAGTAATTCATTAAAACAGATTTGATGATCCTGATGATACCTTATAGACCTACTGTTTTAGGTCTTAGTCTGAATTAAGATTCAACAAACATTTAACTCAATTCAACAATAATCAATATAATAATTAACCAGCTAGTAATCCATTTGAATGATAACTGAAAAGTAATAATTTATTTCCACTTTGTGATGAAAGTACTAAGAAGCCCATTTTTTTTATTCATTCAACGAAATAGCTGAAGAAGTAGGGCAAAGACAACAATTTAACAAATTAAAATAGAATAAAGGTAATGATCTGGGGTTTCATATGCCTAATGTCTGTAAAATCTAGTTCATTAAATGCTCTTTAAATTCACATACACTATAAGACATTCCTTACTTTCACCCTTGCTCTTAAAAAAATATAATTGACAACTGCATCTGGGCCTGTCAGAGCCCATCTGGGTCTGATTACTGATTAAATAATTTACTCCCTACCATTATTTTAGAGAAATTCTTCCCTAGAATTAAGTGGGGAAAAAAAATTCAACCCTAGGAGAGTGAGTGGGAGTGGATAGTTAACATTCATGTGCTCAACTAAAATGCTTTGAGATTTTTATTATTATCCTCTTGATTTTGCTGGAGGTTAAAAATCTATGTCCCAGAAATGTAAAAATTTGATTTGGTGGGAACAACTTTTTCTCCCACAGTTTCCTTCCTTTTCAAAAATCTATGAACAGTTAATCTACTGCTTGCCAAAATCTTTTGGAGAAAGCATTGGGGCTACTAGGGAACAAGTCATAGGCCACTCTTTTCTTAATATCATTAGCAAAATTTGAAAAATATACTTGAGATATATAGTTCTGATGATTTCTAAAATGACTTGTGAATTTATAATTTAAATACTGTTAGATATAGAAATAGGTATGTATATATTATATATATATATATATAGCCAGATATATAGGTGTATATCTATATGTATATATATTTATATGTACTTTTGCATATATATCTTTGTGTGTTATGTATACATATATACATAAACATGCATGAATACAAGTGTTAAATTATGACTAGAAAGCAAATGAAATTTCATCTATGAAGAGTCATTAGGCAGGGATTTTAGGAGAGTAAGATTGGTAGAACCATAACTGGAAATTCCAACACCTGGGACAAAATAATTTGGGGTTGGGGGGGGAGGGAAACAGAAACTACAAGACAGATCTAGGCCATCATGTGATGCCATCACTGCTAATCTACATCATGATGCATAGCACAGGTTCCCAGGCTGGAGGCCCTACAGTCAATTCACACTGATGAGATGGAAAAAGTTATTTTGGGAAATGGTATGAAAGCTCATAAGGAGTCTTACTCTGTTGCCTCAACACCATTCACTGTCCACCGTGCCTGGAAGATATTTCCTCCTCACCTTTGCCCTTATTAGAATCCATATCTTTTTTTTTGTTTCTTTGTTTTTGCAAGGCAATGAGGTTAAGTGACTTGCCCAAGGTCACACAGCTAGGTAATTATTAAGTGTCTGAAGTCAAATTTGAACTCAGTCTGGTCTCTATCCACCGTGACACCTAGCTGCCCCAGAATCCCTATCTTCTTTCAAATCTCAGCACAGGTCTTTTCTGATCACCCCTAGCTTCTAGCACCTGCCTAGAAATTACTTTGCATTTTCTTACAAATGTATAAATTGTTTCCCCTGATCAAATATAAGTCCTTTGAGGGCAGGAGCTATTTCATGCTAATTTTTTGTCTCTAACATCTAGCACAATTCCTGAGACATAGCATGCACTTAATAAATGCTTGATGCTTGATACCTTGGTTGATAGGATTATGAGGCTAGAAGTGGGGGGCATCTTCCTTCCTTAGGATACCAGGAACAGGGGTAGGAGTATACCTCTTTCACATCTTCTGCTAGCCTTGCATATTGCATCCTGATTGTGCCAGATGAGCAATCAGGGTACCCCTTCCAGATCTGGGTTGATTGTATTTTTGCTAGTGGATCAGTGCTAATGATTTTGGCTGCTGATGTCCTTATTGTGAGTGTGCAAAATGGAGAAATATTTTTTTAAAAAAACTCTATCAGGTAAATGCCCAGCTATCCTCTGAAGCAGACTAACCTATTAAGCTATTATTCAATCTTGTGATCTAAAACTACAAGCATATACAGGGATACTAGAAGTCTTAGCACAGTTTTAAGTTTTAACAGCTTAAAATTGTGCTAAGACTTTTGGCATATCATGTTTTGGCTTTAGTCTTTCTTTGCTCCATCCCACTTCTTGATTGTCTGAAGCTTCTGGACTTTTCCCTTAACTGATCCAGAGAATAGCTTGGCCATAACAGCAACTGCATTATTCTGTGCTGAGAAAAGTCCTCAGCTATGCACAAATGACTCCTGAGGGGTAAAAAGGAATGACCTAGCTAAGCTTCCATTGGATGCTTTTGCTATCTCCACCCTATCTTGAGGAAGGTCCTCACATGGAGTTGGGAAGCTCAGAATGGACTTGGGTAGAGCACAGACTTTCTGGACCAATACAATGGGAACTATTTCCTCTTCAGCAGAAATACATATACATCATGATAATATTTATACCAGCCTTCCAGTCTGTACATAGACATGAAAGTGAGACTTTTTTTCACATTTGTGTTCAGTTGTTTTTAAGAAATGTATGACTGAGATCTTTTTTAGAGTTTTCTTAGTAAAGATTCTCGTGTGGTTTACCATTTCCTTCTCCAACTCATTTTACAAATGAGGAAACTGAGGTAAGCAGTCTCATACCTAGAATCACACAACTAGTAATGTCTGAAGCCAGATTTGAACTAGGGAAGAGGAATCATCCTGACTCCCAGGTCTAGTACTCTATCCACTGGGCCACCTAGCTGTCCTTAGTCATATGGATGAATATAATTGATTCACAATGAATGTGATTTTCTTTCATCTGTGAAATTTTCTCAAAAAGTTTAATTACCAGAAAACTCTGTCAAATCTTGGTCAGGCTACACTACCCAAGCAAAGTTAAATTTATCTGAAAAAACCTGGAATGGGGAATCTAGATGTGTACAAACAGTATACAGTAATTCACTTCCCCAAAATCATGGTGGTAGTGTCTTTCACTTGAATCATCTGGCCTACAACTGCCAACATGATTCTAATTCAATGGATAACTTCTAACTTTCCATTTTCATCTTTCTTATATAGATTTATCCTTAAGAAGTACAAGGGGGGGAATACAAGAAAGGTTTTTTAAAAACAAGAGTTGATAGTAGGCAAAGTTAAAGTTGAGGAACCAGAAGCTACTGATAATAACAGTAACTTAGTAAACAAAAGAAAGGATAGGAGGAAAGGGTGAAATAGAAAGGTCAAAAGTATCAGAAGACAATAAGGTTATTTAAAGAATTCAATCTGTGAAAGTTAAAATGGCAAGAGAAAGGAAAGGAAAACTTAGAAAAGGAAAAAAATCAGGCAAAAAAAAAAGACGAGTATTACCTTCACAATTAGTCTGAACAATCCAGGCATCATGTACCAACCTGTACCAGGGGTACCCTACATACTGTCAAAGATCATCTTTGGTGATACAGAGCTGAGAGCTGTCATGAAATTCTTCTAGCTGAGAAGCACAATGTCAGATGACATAGCAACATAAGGAAGTATAAAAGCAGATTGACTCATTCATTTATTCCACAAACACTCACTATGGGTGTATTAGATGCAAGACACTATGTTGGGGACTGGGGGAATGGCAGAGATAAAGGAGGCAAGGTCTTCTTACAGGAACCCATTTATTCTAGTAGATAGATAGTACAAGAGGAATCTAATGGGAAATGATAAGACTTGTACAGACAAGTAAAATACAAATTAGAATAAGATAAGGGCATAGGAGAAGTATCAAGTGCTAGGAGATAGAATGAAAAAAATGAGTTCTTTAGAAGTTTAGGAAACAGAGGGGCATCTCTGTTTCTCAACCTCAAGGGTCTACTGAAAGTCTGCATTAGCAATAATGTCAAACCTTCTATCAAGCTAAGAAATATTGTGCACCTCAGATCCAGTAAATGATAAAATATAAATCCTCATAAAAAGTCTCCTGTTGGTCAGATTTTTCTTTTTCTTTTCTTAATGAGTAAGTTTGTTTAAACATTCTACAAATTACAACAAACTCAGTCCCCTAGAATATACAATCCCCCTTTATGGTAAAGGAGGAAAGGCAGCTAATAATTTATGCAACCTTAAATTTTAGTAGTTAACCATTTCTTTAAAATGGGAGATGGGTATATGCCTTAGCATTAATGTTAGTATATTAATGGAGTGTAGGGTATGTTGAGGAAGGATTAGCTTCTCTGTTGCAAGGTCTTGTGGAGACCTTTTCAGGGTCTTTCATCCTCCTTTGGGGTCTACCTGTCACCCAATTCTCAACTGTGGTTCCAAGAAGCTATAACATAAGCAGTAACCTTACCCTAGTAAAATACTCTTGGCAAAAGGGCTAAACCAGGTAGAGGGTAAACAGTAGGGAATTAGGGAGATGTCTCCCCAAAGTTAAGTGAAAACTTAACCCAGCAGGCTGTGGAGTTAGACATCTAAGACACCAAGGTCATCCTCTATAGACTGGGCCATAGCCAGTTTCCTGATTTTTTTCTTGCTGTAGAATTTTGATGACTGGAAGAGAGTGAGGCAACTCTACCTTATTTAAAAAACCAATTCACAAGCAAGTTGAGACATTATCCCATGATGTCATTGATCCTCTTTGAAAATGTAAGACAGGGGTGGCTAGGTGGTGCAGTGGATAGAGCACTGGTCCTGGGGTCAGGAGTACCTGGGTTCAAATCTGGCCTCAGACACTTAATAATTACCTAGCTGTGTGGCCTTGGGCAAGCCACTTAACCCCATTTGCCTTGCAAAAACCTTAAAAAAAAGAAAAGAAAATGTAAGACAAACAACTACAGTAAAAACAAGAGTATACTAATGTCTTTAATATTAGTTTTCCTTATTAAATTGTTGAAATTCATAAAACTACAATCATTACATATATGAATTTATATATATATATATATATATATTTGGGTCTTGTATTCTTTTCATTCTGATAGGTAATGGGGGTGGTAGTTTATTGGCTTCAAAAAAACTGAGTTTTTAAAAGTATGATTGTTTTGCTTTCTGAGCTTCAAAACATTCATGATGCCTTCTTCATTGTTGGCTTGGATAGACATTTTCATTGGTTTTGTAGGCATTCCAATGAAATAGCACAACTAAAATTTGTAAGAATTGTTTTAATCAGTTGCTTATCCATCCAAAATGAACAGATTAATGACCAAAAGAATGAAAAGGAAGTGGTGTTGAATGGGAAATCCAACCAACCAATAAAAAGTAATGAGTTAAGAGTTGGAAGCAGGGATGCTTTCCCTCTCCTGCAAAAGCATAGCCAAGAAAACTCAAGTTGTTGTTGGATTGTTATGCACAAACAGTTCCTGAATCAATCACCAAGTCCAACAAAAGTTACAAATGTTTGCCTACCCTTTTTCTAACATTTTACTCCCAAAAAAGCCTCTTAATTAAATCACAAAAACAGGCAATTTTTTCTTATTTCTAAACATGGAAATGTCAATCTTATTTTCAATATTCATAGCTTTCATTTTTAAAAGCATAAATTCTATTTACTAGTAAAAGAAACTGGAATTCAGTCAAAGAAATGGAATTGTTCCAAGTGATAGTTGACTTTTTTTAGTTAGACATGGTAACACTTAATAATAGCTTAAGATAAAATAAAATAAAATAAAATAAAGATTACTGTACCCCACTGGAACTACAGGGAGAATTTAGGCAAGTAAAATGTAATTCCTTTGATCCTCTTTGAAAATGAAGAAAAAACAACTACAATAAAAAACAAGTATATACAACATGTTTAATCTGAGTTTTATTTCTTTCTAATGTAAAATTAAATTTCATCAAAGCAACTGTCATTTCATGGATGATAAATATTAAATAATCCATCAAGACTAACAAGAGATATTCTGAGAAGTCTCTAAAACCCATGATATAATTTAATTCAACAAATGTTCATTACAATGCTCATTATATGTAAGACACTCTACTAGTATGCAGATTTTTTTTAAATTAGTAATTTCTTTCAAGGAGTTTGTGTTCTTTTTAAGTAGATAATATGATACTTATGTGCACATATATTATGTGTATGTTAAATATATATAAATATATATGTTAAATATATATGTATGTTAAATATATATAAATATATATAAATATAATATATTTCTTGCTCTCAAGGAGCTTATATTCTATTTAGGGAAATGGTAATAAAACATGTATACAAATAAATATAACTCTAGGTAGGATGAAATGAGATGAGAGCAAGGATGAGAACTGCATAATGTTCTCTAGGAAAATTTCAATTGGAGAATCAAAGTTTTATGGGAGAGTTTGCTCTTGAGCAGAGTCCCAAAATGATGTACTCAAAATGTATAAGATATATTTTGAGATGGAGTGAAGTCTGTCTATAGTAGGAGATACTGGGGAGAGAGAGTTCCTCTGCAACAGGCTGACCCCCAAGACATTCAATGATTAACATTCTTCAGTACAATCACTAGTGACAGGGACACATGGAAATAAATTAGGAGTTACTATGTCATCTCATCAAAATGAAGGATGTATATATCCTTAGCAAGAAGCTAATATACATGACCAGATTCAGAGCACATGCTCCATTGATGCTTGTCCTTCCTTCATTATGGAAGAAGATCATGATATCAGGGAGGTGATGCCATGGCAAACACATGAATTAATATGAGTGAGGGGTGCTGTGCTAAGTCAGCCTCATTTTCTCCTCTAGATCCATCTGGATCCAGTGGCCAGATATGAATCAAGACTAAAGATAGCCTTGAAGTCAAGGCAATCAGGGTTAATTAAGTGACTTGCCCAAGGTCACATAGCTAGTAAGTGTTCAGGGTCTGAAGTTGGATTGGAACTCCCATCCTCCTGACTCCAAGGTCAGTGTTCTATCCATTCATACACACACACACACACACACACACACACACACACACACACAAATGCATTTAGCCTTTTTTTAAACAGGAACAATTAATTATTTGACTTAGACATACAGAATCTCTAAATAACTTGTAAGAGCAACCAATATCTAGAATTTTAAGGGTAAAGAACATTTTACCAAGAAAAAACAAAATTTGAACTGTGAACTATTCAATGTCATTATTGATAAGAACATCAAACACATGCACCCCAGAGAGGTAGATTGAATGGTCCAAGCAAGCATCTTTAGATTGCCAGAAAAATCAGAAGACAGTGGGAAACTTTAGAGCATACAAAACAAGGTAACTGCAAAAGGTAGAAGTCTTTAGAAAGCATTGTTGGGGTTATGGAAAGTCTTGTTTCATGTCCATACTATCTGAGAAAGTTGGTGATTCCCTTATACTTAAGTTGTGGGAGCCATCAAGCAGTCTAAATTGGTTTCTAGGGTCTAGAGCAAGAGTTAAGCCAAGTCAAGAGTTCTTCTGGATCTGACAGAGATGGAACTATCTGCCTTCTTCTTGTTTATTATTTTAACAATTTCTACAGTTATTTTTTAATATACATTTCTTTTTGGTTTGTATTAAACAAAAAATTAAAATAGCACATAGAAAAAGCAAGAAAGCATATAAAAAATGGCCAAAGATAGCCTTGGAATATACAACTCCAATGGGGTGGGGGGAGAAAGGTAAAGAGAAAATGATTTGGAGAGTATTATATTGCAAGATTAAACAGTGACATTAAAAAAAAAGAAAAAGAAACAGTGACACTATAACCTAAATTTCAATATCTGCAAGTATTAAGTATTTTCACTTCTTCCCAGTTGCTTTTCTTGCTAATTTCTGAGCTCCAACATTACCTTCATCTTTTGAATAAGCAGGTACATAATTCCACTCACCATTCATGTCCTGAGTCATATTATCCAGTTTAGTGAATTGCTCTCTGTGGACAACATCTTTATTTTCACTTGTTTTCCAGTCATTTCCTTTCCAGTTGTCAATACACTCATTCATACCCTTGGTGACAAGTTGGCTATCTGTGCACACTATGATGTTGTCCTTATTTTGGACCTTTGCTTGCTCAACCACTTTGATTGTTGCTTCTAATGATGCACTTTGGTTTGTCTGTCGTCCAGAATACCTATCACTTATGTTTAGATCATGCCCTGATCTCCAGGGGACACCAATACCTCCTTGTGCCCCTTCTCTTCCATTATTTTTGCAGGTACCCTTGACACAGACAATGTTAGAGCCTGACCCTGGATGTGATTGCCCACTATGGCTTCCATGGAAGCTAGTCTGCCAACCATAGTCACAGCTCCAGTGATTGGGTTTCCGACTCATGTCTAATCTCAAGTGATCACCTTCAGAAAAAGTGCCATTTAGCCTTTTCAAAGGAATTTCATATTTAGCATTCCATTTAATCATCAAAATATTATAATAATAATAATAATAATAATAATAATTCACTCTCACTCTCAATATCTTGAAAATGGATGTCCTGAAGACACCTCAAACTTAAGATATCCACTACAGAATTTATCTTTTCCCACAAGCCCATCTCTCTCAAACTTCTCTTTTTCTGTCCAAAATACTATGATCTCAGTTTTGCCAAATCTTGCCATTTCTAACTCTAAAACATTTCTCCCATTTAACCATTTTTTTTCTATTCACATAATCTACATCTTAGTTACAGGACCTAACTACCTTTTGTTTACATTATCACAATAGCCTCATTGGTTTTAGTGTCTCAAGTTGCTTCAGTCCAGCTTATATACATCTGTGGAAATGATTTGCCTTAAGTATAGATCTGAATACCAACCAACCAACCAACTTCGGTAGTATCCCGTTACTTCTAGGACAAATTATAAATTTTTTTGTTTAACATTGAAAATCCTTCACAGTCTGACCCCTTCACAGTCCACCCTTATTACTACCCTATCTGTACTCTACAATTCAGTCAAAATGGCCTTCATCTTTTTTCTACTTTACATTGTCTGAAATGTATCCATTTTTCAACTCTGCCTCATACAATTCCTTTCTACCTTCAAGTCTCAGTTAAAGCAACTCCTTCTATGGGAAAACTTGCTATAATTGCTAATGTCCTTCCTCCCAAACTAGCTTGTATTTAATAATATTATTATATGTATTTATATTTATCCTCTTTATGTCTAGTCAGCATGCACAAAAAGAGAAGTAAAATAGACCCAGCCTTCAAAGTTCCCCACCAATGACGGAAATCCCATGCACACAAGTAAGAAAAGACAAAGCATGTTGTAAGTTATAAAACACAAAATAATTTTATGATAGTGCCAATTAATGGGGGATTTAGGCAAGGTCTTGAATTTGGAGTTGGCCTAGGATCTGTGCTTTGAAAGAACCAAGGGATTCTGCAAGGTGGAAGTGAGGAGGGAGTGCATTCCAGACATGGATTATTTGTGCAAAAACAGAGACAGGAGATGGAATGTTGTCCACAGGGAATAGCTAGCTAGCCAGTTTGACCTGAATGGAGAGTGTTGGTAAAAACATGAAAGATCTGCTGGAGCCAGAATGTGGAAGAATTTAAATGTCAGGCTGAGTATTTATTTTATCCAAAAGAAAATAGGAGGCCTCTAAAGACTGCTAAGTAGGAGAGTAATGTGCTCAAACTAATGCTTTAAGAAGATTGTTTTGGCAACTCTGTGGTGAATGGATTGGAGAGAGAGACTGAGTGAAAATAGATTAATTAAGAGGATCTTGCATAAGTCTAGGTAAGAGGTGATGAGAGGCTGACCTAGCATGATGGCTGTGTGAATGGAGAAAAGGGAATGGATTCTGGAGAGCTAGAAATAGAATTAGCAAGACTTGGGGAAATACAAAGAAAGGACTAAGGATGCTTTCAAAGGCATGAATCTGGATGTCTTTGAAGCATCAGCAAGTCCAAAGTGGAAATCGTTAGCTTCCTCCCCGCCCCCAAACTACACCTCCTCTGAATTGTGATATTAAAGTTGAAGGCAGTGCCATCCTTCCTATCATCCAAGATCACACATTCGGTGTCATACTTGCCTCCCTCATTCTTTTTTTTTTTAATTTTATTTATTTATGGCAATGGGGATAAGAGTGGCTTGCCCAAGGTCATATAGCTAGGCAATTGTTAAGTTTCTGAGGTTGGAGTTGAACTCAGGTCCTCCTAACTCCAAGGTCAGTGCTCTATTCACTGTGCCACCTAACTGCCCCCTCCCTCATTCTTCCTCATTCCATATATTCAATCAGTTGTCAAATCTAGTTGTTTCTATCTCTAAAACATCTCTCACATCTATCTGCTTTTCTCTATCCACACAGCTACCCTTCCATCCACCCCAGTTGGACCCAGTTGAGGTCCTCATCATCTCTTGCCTTTATGTATTATAAGAGATTCCTAACTAACCTCCTTATCTCCTTTTTCCCACTCCAATCCATCTTTCACCTTATTGCCAAAGTGATTTTCCTAAAGAATAAATTTGATCATGTTGCTCCTCTATTCAATAAAGTTCAGTGGTTCCCTATTATCATCAGTATTAAATATAAAGCCCTTTCCCACCTGTCCCAAATTGCTTTTCTAGTCTTGCTGTACTTTCCCTCCAAGAACATTGTCAAATGTCTGACCAAACTGACCTTCTTAGTATTCCTCATATGTGGCATTCCATCTCCTAACTCCATGTCTTTTCATGGACTGATACCTGGCTTCCTTCAAGACTCAGTTCAAACACCACATTCTACATGATGACTTTCCAGATTCCCCCCATCTACTAGTGCTCAACCCCAACTAAAGTTCACTGAAATCCAGAGGAAAAATAACTATATCAGAATTCTAGGAATAATATAAAGTTGTTGGGATTTCTAATAGCATCACTCACAAACCTCCCATCTGATGTGCTTTACAATAACAACCAATTGGCATGAATTAGCTTTTACTAAAGGACATTTATTAAGAAGGTAAATCAAGGACAGAAGTTTTAAAAACATCTGCTGAATTGGAGATGTATTCTACTTTTGAATGCATAAAGTCCCTAGGGAAATATGAATCTTAAGGACATCAATTTAAATCTGGAAGGGATCTGAGAAGCCATCAAGTCCTACAACACATTTAAGGAAACTAAGGCACAAAGGAGTTATGACTTTTCCAGAGTCACATT
Source organism: Macrotis lagotis (assembly GCF_037893015.1). NCBI lineage: Eukaryota > Metazoa > Chordata > Mammalia > Peramelemorphia > Peramelidae > Macrotis > Macrotis lagotis. Next base: position 553,411,344 of record NC_133666.1, on the reverse strand, counting down.
GCTGATAAGTATTTCAGTTAAGATTTGAACTGAGGTCTTCACTATTTATTCCATACTGCCTTTCTGTAAGTAGGTTCAATTTAAATTATTAAGTACCAAATATTTCCTTAATCACAAGAGAGTTCTCTTCCCTCTGCACACAGAAGAGTAGGGGTCAAACTTAAAGGATAAGATACACATGAGGTTGAGAGACCCTGTACATCTTGGTCCTGAGAGTCCCTTTCATCTCTATGGATTCATCACCAAATTTACTTCTGGTGAATAGTACTGGGCCAAATTGACTGCTCTTCTCAATGGACTCAGACACTGTGGCTACTGGTTCTAGTTGTCAATGGGACCTCTGATAGATTTTCTGGTCTCACTAGAATCCTCGATATTTTTGTGTCCAGATTCTCATTCACCTAATATCAAGAAAGAATACATTTCTTTTCTCTTCTTATTTTGAGTTTTACAAGGCAATAGAGTTAAAGTGTCTTGCTCAAGGTCACACAGCTAAATATACATTAAATGTCTGAGGTTGGACTTGAACTCAGATTCTTCTGATTCCAGGGCTGGTGCTCTATCCACTATACCACCTAGCTACCCCAGGGAAGAATAAATTTCAAAGAAACAAAGGCTGAAAGGAAAGTATCCTCCTGGAAGTTTTAAGCAACTTTCATCCTGAAAATCTACCATCTCAAGTCATCTGATCTTCCAGTTCTTCAGGCAATAATCAAAAGGCTTTGTTATACCAAAATACCAACTCTTCAGTCATTCATAGCTAAAAAGTGCCTTATTGAGCATATTACACATACACTAGAGAAGTCTACCAGGAAGGACAAATCTGAGCGTGCTCTAAGAATGGACCCTCACTAATTTGTCCCTCCTTTCATTGAATATAGTTGGTCTATATTTCTATATGTACCATCTGTTTCCCTTCATAGAACATAAGCTTGTTAAGGGCAAGAATTGTTTCTGTTATGTTTTCCTAGTGTCTAGCGCTTTGCCAACAAGCTTAATGTATTATTTTGGAATAATTAATACTCTCAACAGAAGTAAGGAAATTTGGAAGAACATTGAGTTGAGAGAACCAGATCATGAGTTTCCTCCTGGGCATGTCAAAGATTTCTAAGCTGGAAGATGACATGGTCAGAAATTTGGATTAACTTGTCATTTTGATAGTTGTGTGGAGGTTGGATTGGATAGACAGGGAGCTCAATTTGGAGATAATTTCAATAGACTAGGTGAGAGGTGATGAGAACTTGAACTGAAGGATATGTGGGTGGAAAGAAAAGGACAAATGCAAGAGATGTTGTGGAGGGAAGAGCAACAAGATTTGATAAGAGAATTGGCCTGTTATTCCCAGTCTACAGATAACAAATTTAGGTGTAGAGAAATTAAGTGACTGCCCTAAGATAACACTGTTAGTTACTGATATAATCCAGTTCTTTCTGAGTTCTAGGACCAAGAATTATCAATGGAATCTTATAAGAAAACTAATGAATCTAAATAATTTTAGGGTATTTAAGAAATAACTTAGATTAGAAATAGCTTTGAAAGCATTGAATGTAGAGCACAGTAGTAGTCCTATAGGGGTTACAAAAGAAATAAAGGATCAAGTCATCCTCAAAGAATGAACAACTGGAAAGACACTATTTCAAAATCTAGAATACTCTAATAGGGACAGCTAGGTGGCGCAATCGATAGAGCTCTGGACTTGGAAACAGAATCATCTTTCTGATTTCAAATCTGGCCACAGATACTAAGATGTAAGACCCTGGACAATTCACTTAAAATTGTTTGCCTCAGCTCTTCTACCTGTAAAATGAACTGGAGGAGGAAATGACAATCTATTCTACTATCTCTGCCAAGAAATCCTCAAATGGGGTCACAAAGAGTCGGATACTACTGAACAACTATTTGAGTTACTCTTTCCAAAGATGTGAATGATAGGCCACCTACACTTTCTCATCCCATGAAATTCTTGTCCATATTTTCCAACAAATCTTCTAGGGGTAGTGTTGAATATGGTGGGATCCTTCCTTTAAATCTTTCAACTTTTTAAGACTACCAGTTTAGAACTCAAACTTGATATCTTTTGCATTAAAGAAATTTTTGTTAATATCTTTTGTTTTATCACCTACATTTTCTCCTGTTTTTCTTTTTCCCTTCTCCCTCTCCATTCCAGAAAGCAATCTTTTATGATAAATAAATAAATAAGCTTTTTAGAAGAGAGGAAGAACAAAAGTTCAATCATATCAATATTTTGAAAAAAATCTGATATTATATGCAATGTTTCACATTAGCAAACACTACTTTTCCAAATTCTCTTCTTTGGAGCTAAACTTATATGAACATTTTATGCATATATATGTATATATACATATATATTATATTGTATTATAAACATTAATTTTCAAGTATTTTATAGTTATTATTTTTTCCATTTACATTGCTATAGTAATTCTATGTTGTTTTCTTCTATCTGTATATTTCATTTTTCATCAGTTCATGTATTTCCATGTTTCTCTCTATCATATTCACTATTTCTTTTAGCACAATAATATCCCATTATCTTTACATACCACAATTTGTTTAAGTCATTTTCTAATTGATGGGCATCTACTTTGTTCTTTTGCTATCATAAATGTGTTACCTTAAATATTTTGGTTAAGTGGAACCTTTCTCTTTGTTACTTAATCAGCCAATAAGCATTCTTTAAGCACATAATATTAAATGCCAGATAACTTTATTAAGAGATAGGGATACAAAGAAAGATAAAAGAGATTCCTTGCACTTAAGGAATTTACAGTCTAATGGAGGACCCAACATACAAACAAATATGTACAAAACAGGTTACATATAGGATAAAGTGGAGATAACCAATAAAGGAAAAATCACTATATAAGGATATAAGGATATATATAAGGATAAGGTCAAATTTTTGTTGGGGCTTGAAGGAAGCCAGGGCAGAGCCAAGATGGCAGTGCAAAGTTAGGAAGCTCCCAGAGCTTTTCCCCAAACAACTATACTTTAAATCTTAAAGAACCTACAAAAAAAAAGAGTGAAACAAATTCTCAACTCAAGATATGATGGAGGAACTTCCTTTCTGAGGAAAAGAAAAATATAGCTCAGCATAGGTGGGAGGACTGGAAAGTCAATGGGAGGCTTTTAGCTACAGTGCAGCTCAGGTCAAGGCTGAGCAAGTCAATGTGACAGAAGGCCAGGACTTAGAATCCCAAACCCAGCTCAGGAGACAAAGTTCAAGCCCTGGAAACACTGATACAACAGACAGGACTGGGTTGGGCTACCCTAACACAAGGACAAAGCGCTAAAAACCATGGCATAAAGGAGAGACCAAACTTTTGCAAAGAAAACACCTTGACAAGAGATAACTCAAGGACCAGAACCCGGCCCCAGCACAAAAACCTTGGCACTATACTCCCAGGAATAGAACTCAACTATCAAAATGAGCAAAAAACAAAAAAAGCAGTAATCATCCCTATTCTGATAGGGATGATAAAAATGCCATCTTAGAAGAGGAAAGCAGTGAGCAAATGACTATATGTGAAACCTCAAAGGAGTTTATGAATTGACCTCAAATCCAAAGAGACCACTTAGAAGAACTTGAAAAGAATTTTAAAAATCAAAGAAAAGAAGAAGAAGAAAACTGCAGAACATAAAGAGCCATGCAGGAGAATTAGGAAAAATTGACCAAAGAAATCAATTCCTTAAGAAATAAAAATGATCAATTGAAGAAAAGAATATAACTCGTCAAAAAGTAAAATCAATCAACTGGAAAAGGAATACAACCCATCAAAAAGTAAAATTTACCAACTGGAAAAGGAAATACAAAAACTAACTAAAGATTAGAGTTAGACAAATGGAAATTAAAGATTTTTGTCACACCAAGATTCCATCAATCAAAATCAAAAGACTGAAAAAAATAGAAGAAAATGTAAAGTACCTCTTAGGGAAAATGACCAATCTGGAAAATAAATCCAAGAGAGATAATTTACAAATTATTGGCCTATCTGAAATCCTCATTAAAAAAGGAGCCAGGAAATTATCATAAAAATTGTCTTAATATCCTAGAACAAAAATATAAACTAGTACTTGATAGAATCCATCAATCACAATCAGAAAGATATCTCAGAATAAAACCTTCAAATAATATTATAGTCAAATTTCAAAATTCTCAGCTAAAGGAGCAAATACTGTAAGCAACCAAAAAAGAAGCAATTGAAATATCAGGACTTATCAGCTTCACCATTAAGGGTTTGGAGGACCTGAAATATTCCAGAGGACAAAGGACCTTGGATTACAACCAAGCAAAATTTAATATATACTTACAGGATAAAAGATGGATTTTCATTGAAATAGAGGATTTTCAAAATTTTCCAATAAAAAGACTAGAACTAAACAGAAAATTTGATCTCAATTGATGCATGAAAAGATTAACAGAAAAGGAAAAAAATGCTAGTTGATAACAATAAACTACATACACTCCTTTCCAGTAAGACAATACTAGTAACTCTTGATAATTATATTTCCCTTAGGATAATTGAATGAAGCATATTTAGAGAGAAGGTATGGCTATAGATTGATCATGAAAGTGGTAATGCTTTAGCTGATACTTAAGCTCTTGAAGGTTGAATATGGTTGGAGGGAATTATACTTAGAGGATGTGGGTATGCATGGATCATGAAGTGATAACTTGTGAGGTTTGTATTTCTGTTGGAACAGAGGGAGGGCATGTACTTAGAAGGTCTGGACATATATATAGATCATGAAGAGATTTTGATTTACTTTATATTTTAGCTACAATTACAGGGAGTATATTTAGAGGAGGAAGGTATAATTGGATCATGAAGTAATTTTGTTTTACATAATACTTTAGCTCAGAGGGATTATATTTCTATTGAGGGTGCTTGGGAAAAGGATGTGGTATAAATTGATTATAATTTGATATTGTTTATGACTCTTGAGAAGTATATTTCTAATAGGGCAGATGAAAGGAGTACACTTGAACAGAGACTGTGAGTATGAAGTGTTTATAAATCAGTCAATTAACCCTTGAGACATACTTCTATCAGGACAGATAAAAGGAATATGTTTTGACAGAGGAGTTATGGGTACACGATAGGGTTAAGCAATCAAGATATGAAAAGAAGAATTATACTTGGAGAAGGCTAGGCATTAGATGATAAATAACACTATGAAAAGAGGCACAAAGACTTATTATAGTAGAGGGAAAGAAGGGGGGAGGGAGCACTGAGTAAATTTTACTCTCAATTGGGTTTAAAAATTTATCTTACCCTATAGGAAAGTAGGGGGGGAGGAGGCATCATGGAGAAGGGAAAAGAAAGGGGAAGATGGGACTAATTAAAGGGAGGGTGAAAGTAAAAATAAAAACTAAAGTTAAAGTTAAAAAGAAAAATTAAAGGGGAAAAGGAAAAGGAAAAGAAAAGGGCTGATTGAGAGACAACAGTCAGAAGCAAGAAAGGTGAGGAGAGATAAGAGGAAAGAAAAAAGAAAAGTATTAATGGGGGAAAATAGCATGGAGGAAAATACAGAGTTGATTACTATCATAACTGTAAATGTGAATGGGATAAACTCTTCCATAAAAAGAAAGCAGATAGCAGAGTAGATTAAAAAAACCAGAATCCTACAATTTGTTTTTAACAAGAAAAACATTTGAAGCAAATATATTCACATAGGATAAAGATAAAAAGTTGGAGCAGAATATATTATGCTTCAGAAGAAGTTAGGGGAAAAAAGGATGAGAAGCAATCCTGATCTCAGATAAGGCAAAAGCAAAAATAAATCTCATTAAAAGGAATAAGAAAGGAAATTATATTTTCTTAAAAGGTAACATAGGGAGGCGGCTAGGTGGCATAGTGGATAAAGCACTGACCTTGGAGTCAGGAGTACCTGGGTTCAAATCCTGTCTCAGACACTTCATAATTACCTAGCTGTGTGGCCTTGGGCAAGCCACTTAACCCCATTTGCCTTGCAAAAAACCTAAAATAAAAACACAAAAAGGTAACATAGGCAATGAGGTAATATCATTATCAAACATATGCACCAAGAGGTATAGCATGCAAATTCTTAGAGGAGAAGTTAAATGAATTATTGGGAGACATAGAAAGAAAAACTATAATAGTAAGGAACTTAAACCTCCCCTTCTCAGAATTAGATGAATCTAACACAAAATAAACAAGAAGAAAGTTTAAAAGATGAATAGAATTTTAGAAAACTTAGATATAATAGATAACTGGGGAAATTGAATGGGGATAGAAAGTAATATATCTTTTTCTCTGCAATACTTGGCACCAAACAAAAATTGATCATATCCTAGAGCACAAATCCTCACAGTCAAATGCAGAAAGGCAGAAATATTAAATACCTGCTTTTCTGGTCATGATGTAGTAAAAAATACGTGTAATTAAGGGCTATGGAAAGATAAACTAAAAATTTGTTGGAAATTAAATAACTTCATTTTAAAGAATGAATAGATCAAACCACAAATCATAGAAATAATCATCAATTTCATCCAAGACAATGACAACAATAAGACATCAAATGCATTATGGGGAGAAATTTTATATCTCTAAATGCTTATATGAATAAAATAGAGAAAGGGGAAATCAAATGAATTGGGCATGCAGCTGAAAAAAAAAGTAGAAAAAGAACAAATTAAAAATGTCCAATTAAATACCAAAAATCAAAAGAGAAATTAATAAAACTGAAAGTAAGAAAATCAATGAACTAATAAAACTTAGAGTTGATTTTATGAAAAAAAATCTAATAAAATAGATAAATCTTTAGTTGAGTTAAAAAAAGAAAGAAGAAAACCTAATTACCAGTATCAGAAATCAAAAGGGTGAACTTACCACTAATGAGAAGGAAATTAAAGAAGGAAGCCTGGGAAAGCCAGGAGGTAGCGATAGGAATGGGAGACAAGTGAAAATACCTTGAGTCAGAATAATAGAGCCTTCTGTGAACAATTGTCATTAGATTTCAGGTTGGTATAAGAAGATATAGAGATATCAAAAAACCAGACTAGAAAATGGGGGTATGAAGAGCTCTGAATTCCAGAGTTTATATTTGATCCTGGAGATGATAGAGAACAACTGGAGTATTTTGAAAATGGAGATGCCATGGTCAGACGTGTACTTTAGGAATATCACTCAGACAGCTGAGTAGAGGATAGACTAGAGTAAGGAGAGATTTAATGGGAGATCAATCATCAGGCTATTTCAATATCCCAGATCTGAGGTGATAAAGGCTTGATCCAAGGTGGTAGCAGTCTCAGAGAAGAGGAAGAAGTATATGAGGAAATGTTTTAAAAGTAGAAGTAACAGAATTTGAAAACAAATTTAATATGATAGATAAAAGAGACTGACTGAGAGGGTAGTATAATTTTTTTTTCTCTTACCTTCTTATAGTTTGACCTAGCTTTGGAATATCTAGATCAAAGGCTATGGACTTTTGACTACTTTATTTGCATAATTCTAAGTTACTTTCCAGAATAGTTGTAATACTTCACAATTACATCAATTATGTATTGATATGCCTGCCTTGCCACAATCCTTCCAGCATTGCTTATTCTCATCTTTTGGCATCTTTGATATCTTTTACAATAGTGCTTAAAAGTAAGTTGCTATTAATTGTATCCCGGAAACCTATTTATACTCACCATGCATCTCTCCATTACTCTTTTGGTGACTTACGATTTTGATTTTTCAGATACTATATTGTTCTACTGATGGGGGTCAGGGGGGTAGAGGTAAGGATGAGATTTTGTTTTAGGGGAAGCTTAGAGTCATTAAAAATATTTCACAAGTTCCAAAATCTAAAGTAACCTACTCTCTTCCTTCTATTTATGTCTTAGTCCCTCTCATTGACTATCTATAATTTCTTTAAAGGGCAGCTAGTGGCCTTAGAGTCAGGAGGATGGAAGTTCAAAACTCATCCCAGGTACTTGATATTTACTAACTGTGTGACCTTGGGCAAGTCACTAAATCTTGATTGCCTACCATCCAGGGCCATCTCCAGTATCCTGATTCATATCTGACCTCTAGAACCAGATGACTTTGGAGGAGAAAATGAGGCTGGTGACTTAGTACAGCACCCCCCCCACTCAAATCCAATTTACATGCTTGTCATGGCATATGTTGTCATGGCATATGTTGTCATGGTCTTCTTCAAGAAGGAAGAACAAAACATGATTATTATAGTGTCATTATGAAGATGCACTGATGAATCAGTTCAATGAACTTTTTAATTGCATAACTTAGCCTGAATATGGGCATTTTCATCCATTTGACTTATTTTACAGAGGATAATGATGGAAACTGTTCTCTTAAAATTATCTGCAAATCTCATTTAGAAGGTTTTGTTATGCTTGGCTTTTAATGCAATCAGCAAAATATCATACACATAGGAATCCATTTGAATTTGAACTCTGTACTCCATATCCTCTATGGTAGTGGTGAACACCCGTGGAGAACATATGTTTTCTTGTTTTACACTTCAACTAATATTAATAAATCAGAAGTTTATGTTATTGTTAACTTTGTTGTTACAGCTAACATGGACTCTTGTATAATCCTAACATATGAGTAGGAGATAATTTCTTGTAATAAGGTTTTAAGACATTTTATATTACTGCATCAATAAACACATATATCCTTTATAACTTTCAGTCAGTTATATGACTAGAAATGTACTCTGCTATACAATATCATTTGTGAATGCTTATTGGTTCTCTTCTCATATTTTCATTAAGATACCTTCAATCCACTTGCAGATCATTCTTATAAATGTACGTAGAGATGAGAAAGTAGACATATAATTTAGTAGTTACTCATATCCTTTTAGATGCCTTTTTTAGATTTATAGGTCAATCAATCAACTAGCACTTTTTTAATATAGTTTGACTTTCCAGTAGTAGTCTTGTAAGTTTTTTGTATCATTTGGTACTCTTTCAGTCTTCAGAATCATACCCTTGATATCCTGAAAATTGTGTTGGCTTTAGCATGAAACTCTTTTGTATATAATACTACTTATCCAGCTAGTCTGTAAAATTTTTATTTTCCTTAGGGCTATTTCCACATCCTTATCTTCCTCGGGGACCATTCTATTAGAGTCCAAATATAACAATACCACTGTCATTAAGGAATAAAATAGTTTGTCAAGTGTAATCTTAACAGATTTTTCCCATCTTTCCTCTGTATATTGCCTTTTCAGTTTCATTCTTCAGTTCTCCTTGTGGATTCATTGATACTCACCTATATTCCTGCAAATGTTTTTCCTTTCATTATTTCATCAATACATAAACAACTAATCCTCATAATTTTCCATCATTGTCCAAAACATTTTGCAAATAAATGTATATTCTAAGCTACTGTTGACCTCTGTTTTGATATCTCTCTATGTGACAAGATCAAGTGTTTGCCAGCTATGATAGTTTATAGTATGCTTTTGCACTCCCTACCCCCTTAAGGCAATTGTTTACCAATTATTCAACAACTGTAGGAAATGGTGATAATGTGTGTCAATATCTTCCCTGTTTTTTCCCATCAATAGCTCTCTTGACTATATTTTAATTGTATATCATATCTTTTTGTCTTTATCATTCTGATTTGCTGTTGATTTTTATTTTGGTGCTAACAAGTGATGGTCTGACTATATTCAGAGAGCTGTAAGAAATGATTTTCATAGTATTAACTTGTTTTCCTCTCTGTTAAAATATAACTGATTTCTTTTTTTGTTATATTGTTCAGTGTTTGCCATATCTTACACCTTCTGACTGTTTTTGAGTAAAATATTCATGTTGTATTAGCATGAAGCTTCTATGTAACCTACAAGTCTTTGAACTCTTTTGTTTCTTGATCCTGAGCCATTTTTTCAATGTTTTTTCATTATGCTCCCCTAACATCACCTTTGCATTGAATTAATATACATTGATTTCATTTGAAGAACATTATCAGATACTTTTTAAAACATTCTCTGCAACAGATATTGGCATATAATCTATAATTATCATCATGGTGGCCTATTTGCTTATCTTATTCAATGCAAGGCAAGATGACCAAATGTGCCATGAAATGATCTTTTTCTTAGTTTTAGAAAAAAAATGAAACCAACTACATGAACTCAGTTATTTGTCTCTTCAAGGATAAATCTGTGATTCATCCTTCAATTTAGCTGCAATTTCTTTATATCTTTTGCTTTTATTACAAGAATGTCAATACTGATGTGATCTCACATTTAAAGTATTTATAGTTAATATTTATAAAATGCCTTAAAATAGAGGCAGCTAGATATCTCAGTGGTTAAAGCACTGGGCTGGAGTCAGGCAAACCTGAATTCAGATCTGGTCTCTGATACCCACTAACTGAGGGGCTTTGGACAAAGCCTCTATTTGCCTTAATCTACTGGAGAAGGAAATGGCAAACCACTTCACTCTCTTTGCAAAGGAAGATCCATATAGGGTTACAAAGAATCAGACATGACTGAATAGCAACACCTTAAAAATGTGATACTTAGAGACCTCCTTTCCTTTATGTGCCTCAATCACTATCATTGAGGAAGTCACATAGAACTAAAAGGTATTTATATATATTTATTAATGGATTGTGAGGTAGAAAGCATTCATTTTCTAGGACCACCCTATTGGTGATGAGGCTCTCTATCCTTAGCAAAGATGTCATCTTGACAAATTTTTGTGGAGATTACACTTAAAACCCTTACCATAGTGGTAAAACCTTCCAATGTGCATTCTTTGCTAAAAGGGCCTTTGAGAACCCAGAGTTCCCTCTATGTTATAATGGAACATCTGAGTAAGATTTTTTTTTTGGAAGGGAAATAAAAACATATATGAAATTATTTTAGAACAATTATGCTCAAATACTGTAATGATTCTGTGGTCTCATTAGTGGGAGTACTCCTTCCAATCACAGAGTACAACCTATCCAGGCTTACTCTTCCTGAATGACTTTAGTTCATGCTATTCCACACCACAAAGTGTCTATCCAATATGCTGGAGGCCTTCCATGATTGCACTTGACATTGTAAATATACTAACAGGCACACAAACTATCCCTTACCATTCAATCTCAAACACAGCCAGTCCATTGTTTTTGCTCATACCATATATTTCTTTGATGGTATCTTTTATACCACTTCTCCTTCATAATTCCTTGTTTGCAAAATTTTGTGGACTGCTCAAACCCACCATGAACTTCTGTATTCCCCTTTAGTTGAACCTTTATTTCAATTCTTTGGAGACTGTAGTGACTCACAACCATACAATAATACTGGAAGAATATTGGAATTGAAAAGATGTCTTTGTTTCAGAGAGGTTTGGGTTCATTAAAAAAATTCTGAGATTTTTCTTTTTATATTTATTTTTCCAACTAAATGTAAAGATAATTTTCAACACTCATTTTTGTAAAGTTTTCTCCCACCCATCCCTTCCCTCCCCCTCCCCCCAGGATAGCAAGCAATCTGATATAGGTTATACATGTACAATCCTGTTACATATATTTCCATATTAGTCACACTGTGAAAGAAAAGTCAGAATAAAAAGGGGAAAAACCACAAGAAGGAAAAAAAAAGCAAAAAATTAAATTTAAAAGGTGAAAATAGTGTGCTTTGAGGTACATTCAAATTCCATAGTTCTTCATCTGGATGTGGATGACATTTTCCATCCCAAGTCTTTTAGAATTATCTTTGATCACTGTATTACTGAGAAGAGCTAAGTCTATCATGGCTGATCTGATTATCACACAGTGTCGTTGCTCACTTCACTAAGTATCAGTTCATGTAAGTCTAAGAATCCTATAACTTTTTTGATTTTTTTTGCAAGACAAAATCACTTTCCCAAGGTCACATGACTAATAAATATCAGGTGTCTGAGACTAGATTTGAATTCAGTTCTTCCTGACTACAGAATTGGTGCTCTATCCACTGCATCACCAAGTTGCACCTTCCCTGGAATTTAAATCCTCCCCCTATCCAGTTTTAGGTACAAATCATTGTTCATTTATAGTCTCCCAAATAAATAAATATATGTGTATATTATATAAATATGTATTTATTGCATAAATACATGTATGCATATTTCTGAGCTCTGTAAATTGCCTTTTTTTACTACTACTATTGTCTAGAGACAATAGGTTTTCTTCATTCACAGTTTGTGTGTGTGTATGTGTGTAGATAAGTAGGAAAAATTCTTTAGAGTAAGAATGGCTGTTACTCAGGAAGACCTCAAAGCTCTGTGACCTGATGCAATCAGAACAATATCATTCCAAAAGAGGAACATCTAAGCAACTTTTCCATCCCTGGATTTCCTTTATGAGAGAGGGGAACATATTTGGCGAACAATTATCAAACAAGTTTCTTTCTTTTGTTTTATTTTTCAAGGAAATTTGTATATGCTGCCTGCAACCTGAATGATGGGGGGGGTACTTCTCATTGACAGGTCCCTTCTTTGGGTTGAGGAAGGTGAGGTTCAATCTTGGAGAAGTCTGATCTCACAACAAGGTAGCTTAAGTTTTTTCACATTTCCTGACTAATTAGGAACCCATTCAAGACTTCTTAGAAACAATCTTTTAAATAAAGCTCCAAGAGGAATTAAAAGAATTTCCCTTATAGGAAAAAGTATTCAATGTAGAAAATGGTAGATATTAGGTATATAACAACTATTTTTTCTTCTACCTCAAAATAAATGATTAAAACATAAAGGTCATAAGCACACATTGACAAATATTTATTTGGCAAATACTAATTATATCACTTAAACTCTCCCAGGAGGTGAAGGCTTCCAGGAGACTTATGGAATCGCAGAATAGATATTTCACATTCACCTTAGATGAGTACTATCTGAGCAAATCATAAAGTATGAACTTGCTATCAAGCTAGGGAATGACTTGGATTCTAGCTTTTGGCTAGTGGGTCCTCCTAGTGGTAGAGCTTGTTTCTTCCTAGAAGTGATGTAGTTGTAGGAATCACTTTCTTTGCAGATGTATAGAATTCATGAAGTAGCTGCAAAGCCTGGAAATATCTGAGAGACGAAATTCTCCCCATCCCTTGCTGGAAGTCTAAGGGGAAGTTAGCATTAGTTTTTCAAAAAATGGGCTGCCTAGAAAGAGGATGGAAGCCTTTTAATCTTACTTCTCATGATCCATAGAGGGAGCCACTCTTCCTGGCCTAATAGCCTATTCTTAACCTAGCCCCTGCCATAACAGGAATCAAGAGATCAATCAGGAGCCTTTGGTTATATTTGGTTCTTCAGTAAACGGCCAGAGCATATATCTCTCTCTCCTCATGGAGTCAGCATACTTTACTTAGCATTTTCATGAGAACTATAATCCATATAAGTTACATTCCATATATATGACATATACATTGGGGGGGAAAAATCTTCCTGGAGGAGAACCTTGAAAATGGCATTTTGCTGATCCAACTATTTTGGAGAGCAATCTGGAATTATAACCAAAGAGTTATAAAACTGTATATACTCTTTGACCCATCATTACCAATACTAGGTTTAGTTCTAAAGATGATTAGGGGAAAAAGGAAAAGAATTTATATGTTCTGAGATATTTTTAACAACTCTGTGGTGACAAAAAAAATGGAAATTGAAGGGATACCCATCAACTGGAGAATGACTAAAATAAGTTGTAGTGTATTATTATTATGAAATACTATTGTGCTTTAAGAAATGATGAGCTGATTGATTTTAGAAAAAATATAGAAAGACACATGAATTAATGAAGAGTAAAATGAGAAGAACAGCAATATTGTTCTAAGAGCAATGTGAATGCCTAAGGTGTTTTGAGGATTAGAAATACTCAGATCAACTAAAAAGGATCTTTGAAGATGCTATCTACATGCAGAGAAAGAATTGATAAATAGAAGTACATATATATATATATATATATATATATATATATATATATAGCATGGTTTTATATGTATAGAGAATACATTTATTCCCTAGGGGAGGGTGCAGAGGGAAGGAAGGGGAAAAGTAAAGAGCAGAGAACAAAAGAAAATTTTGAAGCACAGAAAAACAGGGTGGCTTTTCAAATGATGTGCAGTGTTTATTATATAATTTTAAAATTATATTTTAAAATATTTAATTTTAAATTTAATTTTTAATAATTTTGTTTAATTTAAATTTTAATAAAATTTAATATTTAAATATTTAAAAAGTAAAAACAGTGAAATAGATGTTCATGATTTTGTATTGAATCTTTTTATAATGTGTTGAATGCATAAGAATGTACTTTTTTAGTCTTTTTGAATTGAAGTTCAAAATTAATAAAAAAAATTTAAATTACATTTTGCTCTACTGAAGCAAATGCTTTTTCGGCAACAAACAATAAACAAAACCATCTTATATACTTTACATATTTCAGTCAATTCTAAAATAATAAATATGTTCTCTACTGGAAAGTGTCACTAAGAAACATTTTCCTCTTCTTCACTGATTTATCAAGGAGACTTCTAGTCTTTGTAGATTATTCACATAAAAGATTTTTTGTAAATTCTTACCTAGATTAAAAGGTAGGAATGGTTTTATAGAATGTGATGGCCAATGTACTATTCAAAGAAAAACACTAATCTAATTCTATTTCCAGTTATTCTATAGTCTTACTAATGTATTAATCATACAGAGTAATTAGTAAATTTAGTTCTAAATTCTGGGGTTTAACAACTACTCCTGGAGTAGTATACAATTATCAGAAATTTGGGGGAGCTGGCCACATTATGTGTCCACCTTTACCGGTGTTCTGATGTCATTCAAGATTTCCTTTATCCCAGAGCATCCCATCTCTCATAATTTCTATTTTTTAGTGTTCTACCAAGCAGAGGAAATTTAAACCTCACTTACTCTATTAACAGTTAATGATTTTTTTTGCCTCATTTAAGCAAATCAAATCCTTTAGCAATGAGCTCAAAAGTTCTTTCCTCTATTGAAATTGTTTTGTATTACTTGAAAAGGCAATCAAGTATGACTTGTTTAGAATCTTTTTATTATACAGCTAGGTTTGTTTTATTAGGATTTAATATGAATAAAATTTCTAAAATTATACTGAGTTCTCAAAGATAAGAATTGGGTTAGTAAATCAGATAAAAATTAAAATGAGTCAGTGTTTTCAAGATTATTACTAGATCAAAGGTTAATTTCAGTTCATTTCCTTGTCTCTAAAATAACCAGATAATCCAAAAGGACTCTTCCCACTATAACATTCTAGGATCATATGATTATAAAATTATAAACACTCTTGCACCCTGAGGAGATAAAACAGAAAATTCAGTATTATATGATTTTTTTAATGTAATTTTTTTCTTTTGCTAAGTGTTTCTTTTTTCTTCTTCCCATTATACCACCATTGAACTAAAAAAGGAAAAAACTTTTATAAAAATATTTACAGTCAAACCAAGCAACTTCTTTAGTTAAGCCCATTAAAAAAATCATTCTACATTTTGAATCTATCATCTCTCTGTCAGGAGAAGAACAACATGGTTCACCTCTTTATCTTCTGAAACTATGATTTGTCTTGTCATTGATCAGATTTCTTGAATCTTCCAAAACTATTTTTTTTATTAATGTTATATAACTTGTGTTCTTCTTTTCTTGGTTCTGCTCATTTCACAGTGCATCAGTTCACATAGGTCTTGCAAGTCTTCTCTGAAACCATCCATTTTGTCATGTTTGATGATGCACTAATATTCCATTGTTTGTATTTGTGTATATATGTGTGTGTGTGTGGTGTGTTTATACTATGTATCTATATTCATTCCTTAACTGATTGGTACCACCTTAATTTCAGGGTTTGTGGTTTTTTTTTCCTACAAAGAGAGTTTCTATAAATACTTTTGTACATATGGATCCTTTTTCTTTTTCTTTGATCTCTTTGGGGTTTAGGTCTACTTGTGATATAGATAGGTCAAAGATTATGCACGGTCTAGCGACTTTTGGGGGATGGTTGTAAATTGCTTTCCAGAATGACTGAACCAATAAGCTTTAATGTATCTGTTTCCCTGCATGCACTCCAACAATCATCATTATTCCCTTTTTGTCACCATTCTCATTCTTATAGGCATAACATGAAATTACAAAGCTGTTTTAATCTCTAGTTTTATAATTTATTAGTGATTTGGAACATTTTTCAAATAGTTGTTGATAGTTTGAATTTTTTCTTTTCAAAACTGGATGATCATATCTTATGATCATTTATTGTTGGAAGAATAACTCTTATTTTTTTAAATTTGAATGTTTTCATTTATCTTAGACATCGGACTTTTATCAAATAAATGTATTATAATTTTTTCCTGTTTCCCTTCTAATTTAACTGAATTGATTTTATTTGTATAAAAATTCTACAATTTTGTATAATTGTCCATTTTTATCTTCTGTGAGACTCTCCAATCTTTTTTTAATTATAAACTCTTCCCTTTTCCATAGATCTGAAAGGTAATTTTTCCTTTGCTCCTCTAATTTTCTTATTATGATAACTTTTATATCAAAATCATGGAAAGCATCCATTTAGAATTTTTCTTGATATACATTGGGAAATGTTGGTCTTTTCCTAATTTCTGTCAGACTATTTTTCAGTTTTTCCAGTAATTTTTGTCTAATAGTGAGTATTTAATCTAGTAGCTGAAGTTCTTTGTAATTTCTACACACATACTTTTTAACTTAGAATAATGCATTCACATGTAAGTAAAATTATGAAATCTTACTTAAGTAAGCAAGCCTTAAGAATGTAAATTTATTTTGTACAATAACGCAAAATATAATCAAACCTCACAGAAGTCCAAAACTAAAGTACATCTATAACTCTCAAACATACATATACACACACACACACACACAAATACATTCTGAAACAAAATCATTATAGAGTAGTAGGGTGATGCTTCTAGATATACTAACAGAGGAGCTGGTTTTGAGTTTAGAATTCATAAAAAATATTTTTATTTTTTTTCAGCATACAAGTTAATTCTGAGTATATACTACCTTCCATTCAATAATATATTATGTTATTCCTCAACAATAAACTAACTTTTGTCTTATCCGATATATATGTATTTATATATTATTGTTTTTAATCCAATATTATTATATTGCTGATCAGTCATTTTTCAGATGTGTCAGACACTTCATGATTCCATATGTGGGGTTTTTTTGGGCAATAATACTGGAGTGGTTTGCCATTTCCATCTACAATTCATTTTATAGACTGGGGAAACTGAGGCAAATTAAAATGACTTACCTGGGGTCACCCAGCTAATAAATATTTGAGGCCAGATTTGAACTCTCAAAGAGGAAGGAGTCTTCCTGACTCTAGGCCCAGCACTCTATCTACTGTGCCACCTAACAGCCCTGAATATCATATTAATGTATTACAAACAATAATAACTGAAACTTGCAAAACTCTTCAAAGTTTGCAAAACAATCTATATAAATTATCTTGTTTGAACCTCAGGACAATCCTGTGACTACTATTGTTATCATCATCATCATTATTATTATTATTATTGTCATTGTCATCATCATCTTCATCATCATCATCATCATCACATCTTACAGATAAAGAAACTAAGGTTCAGAGAAGGTAAATAATTTGCCCATCGATGTACTAGTAAATATGAGAGACAGAATTAAACCCAGGTTTCTCTGACTCAAAGTCCTGCGTTTTTTCAGTTTGGTAGAGTGTATGAAGGATGTTAATATAAAATAATGTTGGAGATGTGTGTAGAAATAATGCAGGTGCTTTTAAATGCAAAGCAGAGGAGTTTGCAATTTACCCTAGAGAGACAAGGGAGAGTCACTGAGTGGGTTAGGAATGGGGAGTTTTTATTTTGTTTGGTTTAAAGTAAATATGGTCAGACAAGAGCTTCAAGAAAATTATTTTGACTCCTCCCAGGAGGAAGGTCAATTAGTTGGTTTCTTTTCCAATTATCTCTCTCTATTGTCTCTATTAGTCTTTCTAGAAAATTTCATGGATGCAGTAGAATAGAATCTCTGAGATTGGATTAAGGGCAGTCAAAAGACCATGACTTCAAGAAAAGGGTTAAGATAAATAAGGTCTAACAAAGAAAGGATTCTCACCAATTCACTCTTCCTATAGTGAGGGACACACACTGGCAACTTCAAATACTCCCTTCTACGGTAACTGACAAGTCTGAATAAATGCCTCACCGAACAGGTAATCAAGCACCAGCAGCGTCTTTCTTTTTTTTTTTTAATGTTATCTCTATTTGGATCTCCTTTATTAGAATGTTCACCAGTCAATCATAATGCTGAGCTGTTCCAACCAAATACTTTTGCCATTAGTCAATATGACATAAAGTAAAATAGATGTGAGACCGTTGGCATACTTAGGGACTCAAGGGAAGAGGGACTTGAGGGTGATGGACAAGGGCTGGTCTGGGAAACACCATTCCATCATTCCTGGTAACATGGTCTTAAATTCTATACTCAGCTTTGCTCTGGAAAGTTCCAGATCCCCTCCCACCATGTGAATCACTCTCGGACTAGGTGGTAAGTACACCTGAAATGTTACAAATGTTTATATTATGAAACACTAAGAGATTTAGCTGCCCCAACAAGATGTTGAATAGCCAGTCATACCATGCTTTTAGAAGCTGATTCATGCCAGTGAAACATAACTGAGCTTTCTGGATCTAAACATTAATGTGTGAAGCAATGTTCATGTTGTTGAAACACATATGCATTCATACACATGGATATTCACATGTATACACATATACTCATATATTTTTATGCATGATTTTTATATAAAGACTTTTATTTTGTTTGTGTATATATTCATATATACACAAATACAAATATATACACACATATATAATATATATGATGAAATGAAGTGGAAACTGTATAGTATGCAATTTATCCCTTAAAATCAATAATTGAAGTGACCTACATCATATCTATCTATCTATCTATCTATCTATCTATCTATCTATCTATCTGTCTGTCTGTCTATCTATCTATATTAGTTTTATAGAGCAAGATAAGACTTTGGAAATTATCTGTTCCAGTTGCCTTCTTTTTTTGTCATGCATCTCTATCACAAATTTATATATACAGAAATAGGTGCTATATGTTATCTATAGATAGAGCTTATGCCCCAATATTTGAATATCTTTTGATTGTAAATTATATATTCTATGGTGCTAATAATAATGTACATTGCAAATCTTGCACCAAAAAAATAGAAATGAAAAGGATTAAAGTCTAAGAATGCCTACAACCCCAACTATCTAGAAGGCTGAACCTGGCTGAACCTCTTGAGTTTAGGAATTCTAAGCTTTGGTTCTCTAATATTTGTACTAAGTGCAAATAGTGATTCTTAGAAGCTTGGGGACAACAGGTTGCCTAAGGGGGGAATGCTCAGAAAATAGAGTAGATCAAAGGTTCTATGTCAGTAATGAAATCAGGAACATCTATTTACAGTCTGGCCTAGAGAGAGATCTAGGTTTTTGTTTATTTTTAAGGATAAGAGAAAGATGAAATAATATTTGATCCTAGAGTTAATGGGTGCCACTAGAGTTTAGTGAATAAAGTATTTATATGTTCAGATCTGAGCTTAAGGAAAATCATTTTCAAAGTTATGTGGAAAATAGATTGAAAAGGAGAGAACATGGGGGGGAAGGAGACCAGTGAGGAAGCTATTATTATATTCCAGGTGAGAGAGGGAAAAAGGAATAAATTGAGGTGGTGACTGTAAATACAAAAGAGACAAAATGATTATAGCTAGCTCCCAAACTGGTAGCATACCCTCCTCTACTACCATTGAGTCCTTGGTGATTGATAGTGGGCTCAAAATTAAAGGGGTAATTACTGGACATCCCCTCTAACAGATGCATTTCTGGGTGTGGCACAGCTGATGAAGGCTTTCAGGATGGAGAGCCTATGCTGTTGAGTCAGTCTATTGATAGACTAGGTCAAACAGATTGGTCCTCAAGGCAGGCTCCTTGTAGAGTGTTGTTGCTACAACCAACAGCTTTTCCTCTGGACTCTCATTGCTGGCTTCTCCAACCTTTCAAAGCTTGCAGATCAGGATCTGATCTATTCTGTCTCTGAAACTCATTCCCTCAAATTATGAAAGAATAAATATAGAGGCTTATAAGTTTCCTTCCTCATTACTCAAAAGTCTCCTGAGAATTTTTGACTGAACCTTTTTTCACGCACAGTCAATACTGCCTCAGCAGACAATTGAAAAGTTTTTCATCACCAACTGGTAGGTTAACAGGAAACAGTATTTTGCATACTCTGAATCATGTGCCCATTTTGATCTTATCTGATGTGTGCAGTGTGAGACATTGTTCTACACCTAGTTTCTGTCATACTATTTTCTACTTTTCCTAGTAGTTTTTGTCAAATAGTGAGTTCTTGTCCCCAAAACTTGGATCTTTGGTTTTATCAAACACTAAATTACTAAGGACATTTGCTGCTAAGCACTATGTACTTAATCTATTCCACTGATCCACTACTCTATTTTTTAGCCAATACTAGATACATTTGATGATTATCACTTTATATTACAGTTTGAGATCTATATGGCTAAGTCACATTCCTTCACTTTTTTTTCATCGATTTCCTTGATCCTTGATTTAGGTAAAGCTATCACTTTCTTATATTAGCTTGGCCTATCCATGAATAATTAACATTTTCCTAATCATTTAGACCTAACTTTATTTGTGTGAAAAGTGTTTTATAATTGTATTCAGAGTTCCTGCGTTTGTTTAGGTAGAAAAATTTCTATATTGTCTGAAGTTATTGTAAATAGAATTTCTCTCTCTCTTGCTGCTGAACTTTGTTGGTATTCTATAGAAATGCTGATGATTTATTTGGGTTTATTTTATTTTCTCCAACTCAACTAGTACTTTAGTTGATTCTTGGGGATTCTCTGAGTCTACCATCTTCATAGTCTTTGGAGTCTTTTTAGCAGGATATAGTTTCTTTCCCTTAATATTAGGTCTATTTTTGCTTTTATTTTGTTTAAGTTCATAACTGTTACCCAAGCTTTTTTTTTCTTCAGTTGAAGCATAATAAATTCTATTTTAACCCCTTACCTTTACTCTATGGTGTATTTCTTGTAAATATATATTATAGAATATATATATATATATATATATATAGAGAGAGAGAGAGAGAGAGAGAGAGAGAGAGAGAGAGAGAATATATATTATAGAATTCTAGTTTTTAATCCATTCTGGTATCCCTATTTTATGTTTCAGTTCATCCCATTCACATATAGAGTTATAATTACTAATTGTATATTTCTCTCAATCCTATTTTCCCGTTTATCCTATTTCTCTCTTTCCCCTTTCCCCTTGTCCCTCCTCACAATTATTTTGTTTTTAACTGCTGCCTCCCCTAATCTTCCCTCCCTTCTGTCAGTCCCCCCCCCCCTTCTTTTATTCCCCTTCTCTCCAACTTCCCCATAGTATTCCCAAAATTCTTAATGATACCTAAGAGTTTTTGTTTACATTTTGGTAAAATCTCAACATTATTTTTCTTATTACTCTTGCTCTGTTCAGGAGTAATAAGGGCATGTTGCTCCTAACAGTCTTCTAGTATATTCTCCTGCTATTATTCTGCTTTCTATGTATGGTCTCTGTTTTATTTTGTTTTGGAGTTTTATCCAGGCATTTTTCCTCTACTTGCCCTCTAATTTCAGTTTAAAATCCTACTGATCAGATTGGTGAGCCTTTAGTCAAACACATTCTTCCCAGTCCTAGGGAGACATACTCCATCCCTAGCCAGGACCCCTTCATTTCAGTATCATAAACTATGTTCCATAAAAGAATATTGTCCTTTACACTATCAGTGTAGACAGATGTTCCCTCCTTATAGTTTCTTTCTTTTCCAAAGTCTCAAGTTTCAGTTGGAAGAAGAGATTAAAAACATCACCTGTGGCTCAATTCCAACAGTTCCTTATTCTGAACTGGAGATATTTTCCAGGTGTTTTGGTGTTACTATTATTTCCACATGATTTTGAAATAGTGGGTAGAAGTGACCAGGTCTAATGAGTCTTGGTACTCTCTCCATATTATCCTAGAAACACTTTCTATGTCAGATCTACACAGAACTGTCTCTGTGTCTCCTCAGCAGAGAATCACTGATTATTAAGACGTATCCTTTCCTCCTAGGCCAATATGATTTTCCCTATACCATTTGCTATCTTTGGATCTTTTTTACCATTCCTTTGAGCATGGGATGTTCTTTGTTTGTGAGAAGGTCCAGACCCAATGCTCATACCTAGTAAGTTGCTCCATTGTTTCTTCTCCCATGTGCCATTTTTAGTATTTGTCAACCTGTTGACTCAGGTTTTTGATTTTCCTTCACTTTGTCAAAATACTTTTCTTCCTAGATTTTTTCTTAGAGGGTTTCTTCCATTCTGGGCAAGAATTTTTCATGTTTTCTAATAAACTGAAATAAACACATTCCTCTTGTCCTCATGAGTAAAATATACATACATAAAAGTTATGCAATTATGTAAATTATGATTAAATAACAAAATGAATGAGACAAATAACAAAGGAGATCAGAATAGTGGGTTATCAACGTAAGTGGGAAAAGTGACCTTGTAAGAATATCTTGGAATTGCCCGAAATAACATAGTAATGTGTAACTTGGATAGGAATTAGTGTATAATTTGTTACCTGGATCCTAATAGGAATAATAGATTGCATTGCACAACTCTGATAACTGTTTCTGTTGACTCTTATATATAACTTTCTAGTTATAACAACTGAGAGTTCTAGTTCTGTAGCCTACCAAAGTCTCAGATTCATTAATATTTAATGGAAACTCCTGGATTTAGCAAATCTATAGAAGTTCCACTGCTTCTGTCTCTGTACTACAAATACATTTTTGTAACTTGCCTTACTATCATATTGCACTTCAGGAACACCCAAGAATTCCTGAATTCACTTACCTTTGCATTCTACCACATCTCTTATCATTCCCCCTTTCAGCTTCTTCATCTTTCATCTTTCTTTTCCAAGTGTACTCCTAAAAGAACAAAATCAAAAAACAACCCATGTATTCCTCTTGATACAATCTAAGTCACCTCATCCTAATCTCAGTCCCAATCACTATGATTGTTTCTATCAAGTGACTTAGGCCTTTTTTTGACTGATTTAAGCAGTAAAGTGAATTTTAAAAAACTCACCCTGATTTGTACTTAATAATAATAATAAAGTAGGGATTTTTATAGCCATTGAAGTTTTTTCAAAGTATTTTATATGTTAATTTATTTGATCCTTACAACAGACTGTGAAATGGATGCTATTTTAAATTCTTTTTTTATACATGAGGAATTAGAGATAAGTTCCTTTACCCAAAATCACATAGCCTGTAAGTATGTCTGAGGCAGAATTTGAACTCAGAGCTTACTGACTTCCTATACAGTATTCAATTCCCAGAGTCGTGTAGCTAAGGCATGTAGACTTTATCATAAGTGTGATTGCCAGGTCTCAAATTCCCTTGCAACAGGGACTAAGAACATAAAATGTGATTTCAAATTATAAGGCAGAGGGGAAAATCCATTCTGGTTTTCTTTGTCTCATTTTCCTAAGCATTAATGTTTTCTCCTGATTTCACTGGCTAAAAATTATCATTAGTTTTGACAAGATCCTTGATTATGCTTCTGCAAGATGATCTTTGCAATTTGATGCCTCTGAAGAGGCTGCAGTACAGCCCCAGATGTAGTGTGGGTTGACAGGCATTGTCAGAAGAATTATTTTATTACCTTATATCAGAAATGGAAGACTTTTTTAATCAGTTGAGTTCTTTTTTTTAAAAAAAGGCAGGGGTGGAGTGTGGGGGGTATAGCACAGCTGTTTAAAGGGGAAGAACAACCTGGCAAAAACTATTACTGCAAGAGATGAAAGGAAACATGTAAGTGATATCAGATGATGTCTACTCTAAGGGTAACTTGATGAATATGGTCTGCAATGTGTGAGTGTGAAGTTTTCTTAATAAGAGGATGAAGAAGTTGTGCTGAAGGAGACTTACATATAATATTGTTGTCTAAAGAGCATATGGATGAAGAGAAACTAGAGAAATGTAAGTATTACTCTTAAATTACTAAATGAAGGTTAAACATAAGCAGCTGGTTCCGAGGACAATGAGAAAGAAACAACAGTACACTATATATATTTCAGTCTAAAAAGAAACCTTATCCCTTTTTCTTTTTTCTCAATTGAACAAATTATTAAGTATTCCAATGATCAAGAAAATCAGCTTTAAAAATTTATTTCATTTAATTTGATAGTCATTAAGTGGGCAAATATTTAATTAGCACCTCCTATGGGCCAGTTACTGTGTTAATTGCTGTGTTTCTAAGGAAAGACAAAAACACTCTCTACCTAGAGGAGCTCACATTCTAATGTTATATGCAACTAAACCGTGTGCTTTTAAGATAATACAGAATAGATGGAAGATAGTTTCAAAGAAAAGTCACTGTCATGGAGGACTAAGAAACCAGGAAAGCAGAAAGTGGGGTTTGATCTGAGTCTTGAAGGGAACCAAGAGGCTGAGGTCAGGATGGAAAGCATTCTGTTCATGGGAAATAGCCATTGAAAAGGTATGAAGTTGGGAAATGAAGAATCATCTAGCTAAGGTATGGCCAGGAAAAGCAAGAAGGCTGATGTTGATAGATCTTAATGCATGTAGAAGGGAATAAAATATAAAAAGACAGGAAAGATTGGAAGGGACAAGGTTGTGAACAGTTATGAATGTCAAACCGAGCAGTTCATATTTGATCCTGGAGATTACAAGAAGCCACTGAAGTTATTTAGTATTCTGGATGTAGTATGCAAGCAGAATTATTTAAGCCATATTTCAATTGTAACAATGCTTTTTAATCAACCATGTTTGTTCTTTGTCATACAAAACCTTTCACTAAAATTGTACCTCAACCTAAGCACCTGCTTATTCCTTCCCCTCCCAAACCTTGAACTTTGCCTTATTAGTCACTAAATCAAAATCCATAATCTATTGGTTCAGGGACAGGGAGTACTTTAGGGAATTTGAGAAATGTGTGACCATCCCCATTTACTAAATTTTGAAGTTGTATGCCTGAATTAATAGCAAGATAGCATTGGATAAACTCATAGTCAATTTACTATTGAGAGTGCCACTGGAAAGTCTTATATCCAGTAGAAGTATGGAATAAATTTCTGTTGATAGATTTATCCCTTCTTCCCTTCTCCCAAATGATTGTACTGTATACTATATAAATGACTAAAGAAGACAAAAAATTCCTACTGGGTAAGAGCAAACCATGCTCAACTTTGGGACTTTTAAGAATATATGAAATAAAGGGCTCTGAGGTGACTAGGTGGCACAGTGGATAGAGCACCAGCCCTGGAGTCAGGAGTACCTGAGTTCAAATCTGGTCTCAGACACTTAATAATTACCTAGCTTGTGTGGCTTTGGGCAAACCACTTAACCCTGTTGCCTTGCAAAAAAACTTTTAAAAAAAAAGAGATAAAGGGGCTTTTTTTTTGTTTTTTCCAGATTTCCTTAGTCCTTAGTAGGGACCCCTTCCTAAAAATTACTTTGAAAATATTGTATATGTATTCGTAGGATGTTGATATTGGTCAGTTGTATCTAGCACTTCATGAACTCATTTTGGATATTCTAGGCAAAGTTAGTGGCCATTTCCTTCTCCAGTTAATTTTACAGATAATAAAATTGAGGCAAATAGGGTTAAATGATTGCCCAGAGTCACATGGTTAGAAAGTGTTTAAATTCAAAGTTGAACTCAGGAAAAATGAATCTTCCTGGCTCCAAGCCCAGTGCTCTATCCACTGTTATGCTAGAAGTAAAGTGTAAACTCCATAACGGAAAGAACCACCTCACTTTTGTAGTTTTGGACTTATATTGCCAGTACCTAGAGCAGTACCTGGAATTTGAGGTCCATAATAAATGCTTCTGAAATGGGATTGAAATTTTTTGATGAGGGGGTGGCTAGGTGGCACAGTGGATAAAGCACTGGCCCTGGAGTCAGGAGTACCTGGGTTCAAATCCAATCTCAGACACTTAATAATTACCTTGGGCCTTGGGCAAGCCACTTAACCCCATTTGCCTTGCAAAAACCTAAAAAAAAATTTTATGATGATTAATCATTTTTCCCAAAAGCATCACCAAAGATCTCTGCCCTTGAGCAAGCCATTGACCTTTTATCTTCTTGTTTCTGATCTGAAAAATAGGTATAATTCTCCCACCTTTACAATTTTGTGAAAATTAGTTCTTTTAAAAGATTATCATAAAATTAGGTTTTTGGGGCAGTGGATAGAGCACCAGTCCTGGAGTCAGGAGTACCTGAGTTCAAATTTGGCCTCAGACACTTAATAATTACCTAGCTGTGTGGCCTTGGGAAAGCCACTTAACCCCATTGCCTTGCAAAAACCATCAGACTATAAACTGACAAGTTTCAATTCACAACACAATCAAGAGTTCAATTTTAGTATAATTTTTCCTCTTTGTACCACATACCAAAAAATGTATTGAGTTAAATAAAAAGACATTTTACATATGAAAATGTGTATATCTATGGATATATATATATATACATATATAGATATATATATAGATATAGATATAGATATAGATATAGATATAGATATATATAATATGCATGTTCAGGTAAGTGGTGCAGTGGATAGGGTACTGTTCCTGGAGTCAAGAAGATCAGTCTTGGTCTCTTACTAGCTATGCTGACCTTGAGCAAGCTACTTAATCCTATGTCTCGGTTCTTTATCTATAAAATGACCCAGATAAGGAGATGACAACTGGCCACTCCAGTATCTTTGATAAGAAAACCCCACATAGGGTCATGAAGAGTCAAATATGACTAAAATGACTGAATAATATATGTGTAATGTATATGTATATAAAAGTATAAGACATACTTCTAAGTCATAGATATCTTTTCTTTTGAACTAAAGAACTGTGAATCTTGCCATTCTAGGATTGTTAGTAACAATGTTAGAAAACAAATTCCTCAACATGATTGCTAATTTCCCCAGTCCAACCACCAAACTGTCACCCACATGTTGTTGCAGGGAGGCAGTATGTTTTTTTTGTCAATTAAAATATTGTCAATTAAATTGTCAATTAATTGTCAATTAAAATATTGACTAAATGGTTGGTTCTCAAAGAAGATCAATATGGCATCACTATACTTAAGACAAATCACAGTGACTGCAGCTGATAAGACCAATACAAGCTTGGAATGCTCTACCACAGGTCAGGCACAAATAGTCCATGTGAGCATCTGGAGTGGGTACTCTAAGCCCACAAATGTCATATTTCTTTTGAGCTTCTTCATTTCTGCCTTTCTCATAGAGTATCAGGGCACTCCATGCTGGGTGATCCTGTGCCAGTGTCTCCCAAGCTATACAGTCAATTCTAAAGTTCTTAAGAGATACCTTCAGGGTGTCCTGGTATCCTTCTGGCCCCTCATGAGTGCTTACTCTGTCTGAATTCTTCATAAAATAGTCTTTTTTAGCAAGTATATTTCTGACATTTTAACAATGTGCTCAGCCCATCGTAGTTGCCTCTCTGTTGGAATGTTGGAATGTTTGGCAGTTTAGGTTGAGTGTCTGGTATTTTCTCCTGACAGGTGATCTTCAGAATCTTCTTAAGACAAAATAAATGGAATATTGGCTAAATATTGAGCATCATTACAACTGATTAAGCTAAATTATCCTTCAATATAGATGAGTTCATTTCAGTGCATAATATTTTATAATTTTCCTGTCCCTGTAAGTCTCTATCAAGACAAGGTAGGTGGCACAGTGAATAGAGTCAGGAAAATCTGAGTTTAAATATGGCCTCAGATAATACTGATCCTTGGCAAATCATTTTTAACTCCATCTCAGTTTATTGTTGGTTTTTCTAGTGTATCAGTTTCCTCATGTATAATGGGTTGGACAAGGAAGTGGCAAACCACTCCCCATCTCTGCCAAAAAACCCAAAAAAATCTCAAATGGAGTGATGAAAAGTAGAATGTGACTAAAACAACTGAACAACCAAATTCTCTATAAAAGAGCTTTGTCTATTACTGCTCATTGAATCTTTTCATTAATGTGGATATAATTAGTGTATTCTATGTTTTTCTGTTTTGACTTCTGTGATTTCAGAATATTTCATATATGGATTCTAAATTTCTTTATATTCTTCATAGTGGTCTGCCTTAACTGAGGCAACTAGGCGGCAAAATGGATAGAGCACAATGTCTGGAGTCAGGAAGAACTGAGTTCAAATCTAGTCTCAGACACTAGTTTGGTGATCCTGTGCAAATCACTTAGCCTCTGTTAATCTCAGTTTTCTTACCTTAAAATGGAGAAAAAAGCCCCTGCCTCTCAGGATTGTTGTGAGGATCAAATGAGATCATATTTGCAAATTTCTTAATATACTACCTGGTGATAATATAAATACTTATTTCCTTCTCCTCCTTTCCCTTAATTGAATCCCATCAATCAATTTGTCAAAATTTATTTATAGGTTGCTTATATTTTTATTCATTGGTACATCAAATATTATTAAATACCTTCTTTGTGCAAGACTGAGTTTGGTGCTTTTGGTACTGAAAATAATAAATAAAACACTGTCCTCAAGGAACTTGCAGTAATTCTACATGCATTTATTAATTTTTTTATTTTTAGATTTTTCAAGGCAATGGAGTTAAATGGCTTGCCCAAGGTCATATGGCTAGGTAATTATTAAGTGTCTGAGGTCAGATTTGAACCCAGGTACTCCTGACTCCAAGGCCGGTGCTCTATCCCCTGTGCCACCTAGCTGCCCTTCTACATGCAGTTATATAACATTTTAAGGTTTGTAAAGAGCTTTTATCACCCCCCCCAAGAAAATCTCTATGACATAAGTAGTAAAAATGTCATATTACAGATAAAGAAACTGAAGCTAGCACCTATTTTTAAAAAAATTTATTTAAGGCAATGAGGTTAAGTGACTTGCCCAAGATCACACAGCTAGGCAATTATTAAGCGTCTGAGACCAAATTTGAACTCAGGTCCTCTTGACTCCAAGGCAAGTGCTCTAACCACTGCACTACCTAGCTGCTCCATAACATCTATTTTCACAAAGCTAATAAGTGGCACAGGCTTTTTTCCAACAAACCAGGCCACCTTTCTATCTAGTAAGTCTTGTACAAAATTAATGCAAATTAGATAGAACATGTTAGGTGCAATAAAATAAAGGTAAACAGTGAGTCAAGGCAACTCAGAGAAAATAGAGAAAAGCACAGGATGGCAAAGGCACTAGCTTTGCTTCCAAAGGACCTACCTTCAAAACTTAATAATGCTACTTTTTATTCAGTTGCCCTGAGGCAAATCATTTAACCTCTCTGAGTCCTGTAGACTTTTTTTGTAAAATGAGGGGGTTTCCAAAGAGATAACAAAAAATTAATTGAAATAATAATCTCAGCAAATGTGTAAATGATAGAATAAACCCACATAAGTCATCAGTATTTCTCTATATCACCAACAAAACCCAGCAGGAAAAAGTAGAGAAACTTGATTCAAAAGAACTACAAAATATTTAGGAGTCTATCCAACAAGATACACAGGAACTTTATGAAAACAACTATAAACAGTCTTTACAGAAATAAGGGCACAGCTAAATAATTGGATAAATATTAGTTGTCCATGGTTCCTCCATTTCAGAATAACAAAAATGGCAATATTACTGAAATTAATTGACTTATATGTAGTAATAAAACTATCCAGGGATTACTTTATTGTGATAGAAAGGACACTAGCAAAACTAATCTGAGTAGCAAAAGGTCAAGAATCTAAAGGAAAATAATTTTTTTTAAAGAAGGAAGGAACATGTCCTAGCAATACTAAATTTCAAAGTATTACTTCAAAGCAGTAATCATCAAAACTATTTGGCACTGGTTAAAAAAAATAGAAAAGTCAACCAATAGAATGATTACGCATACAGCATACCAAAGCAAACCCTGATACTCTATAAATGCAAAGACTCGGTTACTTCAATAAGGGCTTACTATTCAACAAAAATTACTGGAAAAGTTGGGTGTATGGGATGTACAAGGAAGACACGTACCTGTGGTATTAGGGGCTTGCTAAACCCTTTTCAGGGCTGCCCACCCATTTTTGATGTCCACCTTCCACCCAACTCTTACTTGTGGCTCCAAGAAACTGTTGTATGTGTAGTAGTCACAGTCTGCTAAAACCATTTTGGTAGATGGGCTAAACAAATTTGAGAGTAGCCAAGAGGCTTTAAACAAGTTGGTGAGTAGGTGGCAGAAGCAAACACTATGGAACACTTAGAGCTTGGTAAGCTATCCAAGACACCAAAATCATCCATTGATTCCAGCCTTTGCCATTGGATTTTGATGACTGGGAGAAAGAGAAATGCTGACAACTTATGCAACTTTATCTCACTTAAATTCAATTTATATACAAGTCAAGATGTCATTCAAACTTTATGTAATTAGGAAGCTAGGTTGCACAGTGGTTAGAGAACTGGCCTTGTAATCAGGAAGACAGGAATTCAAATTTGATCTTAGACCCTTGACATTTACTAGTTGTGTGAACCTGGGCAAGTCACTTAACCCTGATTGTCTTATATCCAGGGTCATTTCCAGTCTTCCTGATTCTGAACCCAGACAGTTCTAAGGAGAAAGTGAGGCTGGTGACATAGCATAGCACCCCCTCACTCAAATCCAATTCCTGTGCTTGTCATGGCATCACTTCCCTGATGTCATGGTCTTCTTTGATAACAAAGGGCAAACATTATTATTAATTAGTCTTCTTCAAAAATGAAGTATGAACAAGAAGTAGGGAAAACTGGAAAGTAATTTGGTATAAATGCTGATACTTACCAAGTAAATTCCAAATGAATACATAAGTTTGAAATAAAAAGTTATATCACAAACAAATCAGAGAAGCAAGAAAAAAATGTCTTTAACAATTATGAAAATAGGAAGAATTTGACTAAGTGACCAAAAAGTGCTAGAAAGGATCAAAAGACATAAAATGAAAAACTTCAATTAGCTAAAAATTCAAAAGCTATCACTAAAAACAAACTTAATATAGTTAAAATTAGAAGCAAAGTAGTTAATCAGGTGGAAAAACCTATGCAAGAAGTTTCTCTCACATATCCAAAATATAAAGAATTGATTCAAATACATAAAAACAAGAGTCATTCCCTAAAAGATAAATGCTCAGAGGGTAAGACTGATGGCTGTGCATTTTACACTAATAATTAGAGAAATTAAAATTAAAATCTGAAGTTTTATTTCATGAGTTTGGCAAAGATGACAAAAATGGAAAATAATAGTTGTTGAAAGGGTTGTAAGAAAAGACAGGCTAAGGGGCGGCTAGGTGGCATAGTGGATAAAGACTGGCCCTGGAGTCAGGAGTACCTGGGTTCAAATCCGGTCTCAGACATTTAATAATTACCTAGCTGTGTGGCCTTGGGCAAGCCACTTAACCCCGTTTGCCTTGCAAAAACCTAAAACAGAAAGAAAGAAAGAAAGAAAGAAAGAAAGAAAGAAAGAAAGAAAGAAAGAAAGAAAGAAAGAAAGAAAGAAAGAAAAAGAAAGAAAGAAAGAAAGAAAAGACAGGCTAATACACTGTTGGCAAAAAATAAAAACAAAAACAAACCGAACCTGTAGGGGCAGCTAGGTGGCACAGTGGATAAAGCACCAGCCCTGGAGTCAGGAGTACCTGGGTTCAAATCCGATCTCAAACACTTAATAATTATCTAGCCGTGTGGCCTTGGGCAAGTCACTTAACTCCATTTGCCTTGCAAAAACCTAAAAAAAAACCCCAAACCTGTGAATTGGTCCAAACATTCTGGAAAGTAGTTTGGAAACTATGACCAAAACAACAAAAAAAAATCATCATATTTTCCATAACCTTTGACCAGCTACTATTAAATGGTAATACCACAAAGAGAGGGAAAAAATTAGAGGAAATATTTGTACAAAAAAGTGTTGTACAGTTGTACAAAAATGTTTTTAATACATTTTTAATTTTTTGTTTTTTACCCAAAAAGAGGTGGATTGGGGGTTGTGCAAAAATATTTATAGCAATAAGAAGAAGGATTAGCAATAAGATTGTCAAGAAAAAGAAAACAGGATCTTTGAAGGATTTTTTTTATTATACAGAAGAGAATAGAAGAAAGGCCAGAAACACAAAAAAGCATGACAGTTTTGAAAGTTACATGATAAATTTATTTCATATTTCAAAGATAAAGCAAGTTGAACATAAAATGCTTATTTTTCTGGTATTTGTTAAGTTCAAGTGTTTTTAATTAAAAATAAGTAAATAAAAGGAGGGGTTTCCATTCATTGACCTTTAAGATCCCTTACCAGCTCTAAATCTTATATCTCTATAACTTCCAGCAGGGAAGATCAGGGTAGGTTTCTAGGAAAAGTCAGGATTTGAGTTAAGTCCCCCAAAATGGATAGTATATCCTATATACTTGATCCCCAGAAAATGTCATTCTTACTGAAACAAGGTCAAGACCCCTTAAAATCCATGAGGGAAACATATGTAGCATTAGGAGAGAATTAGATATTTTATCTAAGTCTCCCTTAAATGAAAGAGTGAATGAAAATCATTTATTAAGCTTTCATTATACTTCATACACTGATTTAAGCATTGAGATCCAAATACTAAACCAAGACAGTATGTGCTCTTGAAGAGACTGTATTTTATTGGGAGGGAGATTACATGTAATAGAGAATGGTGTTTTCCACACTTGGAATGCTCTTCCTTCTCTGCTCTGAGTGCTGACCTTCCATAAGTTTCAACTAAAATCCCACTTTCTAAAGGAAGTTTTCCCAACCCCTCCTAATTCTAGTACTTTCTCCCTTTTAATTATTCCCTATTTATTCTGCATATTATTGACTTTGTATATTATATATATAATATATATATATATTTATATATTTGTGTGTTGTCACCTCACATTGAACTGTGAGACTCTCATTGGGGCAGAGACTGTCTTTTACCTCTTTTTGAATTCCCAGGGCTTAGTACAGTACCTCAGCTTTAGTGGGTGCTGAAATATCTATTGAATTGAATTGGATTTAAGGGAATGAAGGTCTATGAAGTCATCAAGAGAGATGAAACAAGGGCAGACCATTCATTAACATGCCCTTTCCAGAGGTGCAATGACTGAATTTGATCAGTTGACAGAGAAAGAAGCAGAAGAGAGGAGAGCTTGTGGAGATTGGATGAAAATGGCCAGAATGGAGATGAACTATGTATGCAAAGTCCCTCCAAAGCAGAGTTCAGTGGCTTCCAGTTTAAAAGATGCAGGATTGGAAATAGCATGGAGAAAACAAATGACAGCTTTATTGAGTTACAATAAAGGATTCTTAATCTAGGGTCTGTGATTTCAAGGGGTCTCTGAACTTGGATGGGAAAAATAATTACATCTTTATTTCAATTTAATGTTTCCTTTGTAGTCCTATGCATTATACTGTGTGCATCTAAAATATTTTGAGAAGACAGCTATGATACAAGAAGATTAAAAACTCCTGGGGACAGCTAGATGGTGCAGGGGATAGAGCACTGGACCTGAAGTCAGGAGTACCTGAGTTCAAATGCAGTCTCAGACACTTAATAATTGCCTAGCTGTGTGACTTTGGGTAAGTCACTTAACTCCCTTGCCTTAAATAAATAAAAAAAATTTAAAAAGATTAAGAATGCCTATAGATATTGCAAACCCCCCCCAAAAAACATCCTAAAACTCATTAAATATTTCATACATTGCTTTTCATAGACAATGCTCCTCAGTTTGAATATGTCCAGAGGAGGAAAAAGGTAGATATTACAAATCAGATAATTAAAAAAGAACTCTGAAATTGAAATTCCAAAACATATAAGACCATGGCAAGCACTATTTAAAAGACAAATGTAAAAATTTAGATTTTTACCCATACTTGTCATTTTACTCATAGCTCTGTTCAGCAAAACAGTAGTTTGTCCGTGAGAAAAAAGTGCCCTGCCTTCTAACCCAATCGTTTAAACTCCTACTTAAGGAAGTGTATTGTATTTGAAAGAATGTCTTTAGCTTGGCCAGGATATAATACACACCTGCATTTGGAGTTCAATGCTTTTCAAAGAAAGGGCAGTATAGTGCTGTCAGAAACTTCTAACCCTGCAGAACATGTCATTCTGATGCTTTGTACTTGAAAACAATTGAGAAGGAATGTCCAATCCAGTGCACATCCAAGCACAAACTCTCCATTATCCTCAGTTGATTCAAGTCTAAGAAATAATCACTAACAACCCTAAATATAATTGTTGGATACATGGAAATGGCATCATTGCAGGCTCTCCATAGACTGAAGAAAAAATTTGCTTTGAGATACAAGCTTATGTTGCTTTAAAAAATTTTAATCCTATATTATTTTAGGTAGAATATTAATATAACATAAAATATTTCTTTAAGAATTGAAAATTTCTATATAACACTGTCTATTCTACATTTATAATGGGTTCCATGTGATTTTTTTTTTCCCTAAGTGATGCATAGTTCATCTGGAAAGAAAAAAACCCACCCCAAACCCAAGAATGCCAACCTTTACCACAATCCTAATCTCTGAGGCTAGTGATTGGTGACTGACAGACCACAGATAGAGTTCAGATCTAGCTAACCCCTCAGAACGACAGTCATTGATGCCAAACTCAAAAGTTCCATTGTCCAATTGAATAGCAAATTCAGCCCAACTCAGAGATTTTCCCCTGATTTTTGAACAGCATTTTCAGCAGAATCTTCATTGGTATGATTTAGTACCCACTTAAGCATACAAATACTGTAAATGATAACTTTCATTTCTGCATGGCTCCTTTATTCCCAGTGGATCCTGCAGTGATTCTTAGGCTGCCACAGATTCACAAATTATAGGATGGTTTCTCCCCCACTAAGCACAATGAGGTAGTCTGATAAAAACTGTCATAAAGGCAATATTATCCTGATTATATCCTGGAATCATAGCATACACTGAAATCACTTCACCCTAATTCTGTCAGTGAAATGTAGTCTTCACCAAAATGATATAAAGCAGAAGTAGCTCTATGTAGAACTCATTTCCATAAAGGAATCTGAACCCTAAACCTTAGTAATGATGCCTTGGGAAGTCAGTATGGGGGGGGGGGTTAGGGGAAAGGAGAGAGAGAACAGAGACATAGGATCTTTAATAAATGACAGTGATAGGTGCTTTATACTGAAGATTCAGAATTTCTACCATCTTCATTCAAATTCAAGGAAAGATATATTTATGAAAAGGAAATTGTTTTACACTGTTTGCTACAGGGAGGATTTCTAAGAGGAAAAGGAGCTAAGTTAATGAATATAGATAGAAATGCAAAAAAAGAAAGAAAGAAAAAAAGGAAATGAATATCCATAAAGCTTTAAATTAACAAAGCATTAAAGCAAATAAAGCATAAGCATTAAAAATTCACAGAAGAAAATGAAAAACTTAGAAGGTGACTCAAGTGGGAGAAATTTGTTATTACCTTATTAAATTTAATTTTAAAAAGCAAACCATATGTAGGTAGTAATACTCTTTTTTCTGCTTTGTATATTGAAATGTTTATTTATTGGTGATTGTTAAATTCACAATAAAAAATTTTTAATAAATAGTTTTTATATAGAGCTTTAAGGTTTGTAAAATATCATAATAAAAAGTAATAGCTAACATTTATATAGCCCTTATTATGTGTTAGGCACTATGCTGAGGACTTTAAAATTATTGTGTTATTTGCCTGGGAGATA
Organism: Macrotis lagotis; assembly: GCF_037893015.1. Taxonomy (NCBI): domain Eukaryota; kingdom Metazoa; phylum Chordata; class Mammalia; order Peramelemorphia; family Peramelidae; genus Macrotis; species Macrotis lagotis. The sequence goes on along the minus strand of NC_133666.1, from coordinate 553,375,511 downwards.
GGTGCTACTATTTTAAGGGAAAGAAAACTTAGTCAAGATGGATGTAAAGTGACTTGTGCAGGGTCACATAGTAAATTAAGTGCCTAGGGCTAGATTTGAACTCAGGTCTTCCTGCCTCCCAGTTCATTGCTCTTATCTACCGTTGTATAAAACATTTATGTAAATTAAAGCTGTTGCTATCATTGTTGTTTCTTAGATTGCCTTCAACATTGGATAGTTCATGTGCAGAGGATTCATAGCTGAGATGGGATGAGAATCATACAGGATGAGGAAATAGTTTGCAGTCTATATAGCACTGAAGAGTACCCATCTTAATGAGATGATGAACCCTTCAAAAATATCATTTTAGCTGCATTTCCTACAAAACACAAAATTGTAAAAAGTCATATATGAAAATGATTTAAAAATCTCTTTGAGGACTAGTGAGTTTTAATATATTCAACCAAGAGAGCAATTTGATGAGATCTACAGATGGAAGTGACCTGTTGGTCATTTAGAGTCCAGATTCTTCTAGACCTAGCATCTAGTTGTAGTGGCTAGAATGCCACAATTGGATTCAAAAAGGCCTTAGTTTAAATTTGGCCTGAGATATTTAACTAGCTGTATAACCCTGGGCAAACAACTTATCTCAGTTTACCTCAGTTTCCTCCATTATAAAATGAGCTGGAGAATGAAATGATAACTACTCTAGTATCTTTATTCAGAAAACCCCCAAAATAGGGCCACAAAGAGCTTAAATGAAGTTGTGAGTTTTGATAGCTTAAAACTTCACTAAGAACCTATACATGTTCAAACAAGTAAATACAAGATATATATATATATATATATATATATATATATGTATATATATATATATATATTGAATAGTATTTCTATAGGGAGGGCAACTGCAACTTGGTTAATCAAAATAAGATAATTTGGAGGAAGAGTAACAGAAATCAAGTTCCTTCTTGAGCAGGAAATGTGGTAGCAAAGATAAAGATATATGAATGCCCATCCCCCATCCCCATCCCAATTTAAGTAACTGGATCAACCTAAATGTGTTTCAGCCTTGGTTTTCAATTTCAAAAGGGGAACTTCTCCAAGGGGCTCCAAGAGGGACACCAGCTACACTCCTTGGGCTGGACTCCACCATACTATCTGCCCATTTTTAAAATCCCCAGTGTTAATTATATAGTAGGGACTTAATAAATGTTTATTAACTGAATATAGGAGCAAAAGTTGCAACATTCTTGAATCTCTGCCCACCCTCTGTAGAATTGTCTCTCCTTGCTTCAGTTTTTCCTTCAAATGAGATTTCCTTCTTTCCTCTATAGTAGTGTCTGCAGATTGAACATTTAGAAGCCCTGAAAAAGGTTTTGAGGAAGACTGGTAAAGAGACCTTTTTGTAAACTGTGAAGCATTACAAGTATGAAGGTATTCTTTTATTATTCAGGGTATCAACTCCACTACAAAAGAGAATGAGCAGATGGTCCCTGTGCAATCCAAAGACCAAATCTATTTTACAGATTCTAAACATACCCTGTTAATAACTTTGCACTATAAGTTTAGTTTACTAGTTTCAGTAGTAAATTTGTAGATATTGTTGTTCAAAAGTGTCTGACTCTTTATGACCACATTTGGAGTTTTCTTGCAAATATGCAGTGCTTTGCCATTTCCTTCTCCAGCTCGAGTTTACAGATAAGAAAACTGGGACAAATAGAGTTAAGAGACTTGCCCAAGGTCACATAGCCAGTAAGTGTCCAAGACTGGATCTGAGCCCCAGGTCTTCCTGACTCCAAGCCTGGCATTCTATCCATTGTGCCATTTAGCTGCCCATCTCTAGGAAACTGTACTAATTTACTAGCAAATCACTACTACCAATTTACTGGTAAATTTCTAGTTTAGTTAAGCTAAATTAAATTTACTAATCTAAATTAGTTTACTGACATTTTAATTTATATTAATTACAATTACATTTTATTACATATTTATTTATATATTATATATAAATTACAATTAGTTTACATTAATTACAATAACATCATATAGAAGCTGAGATTAATTCTCAGGCTTTGCAGATTATCAGAAGACAAATTGTAACTCAGACCGCTCTTATATATCTGGAATAGAGAGAATCTAAAGGACCAGAAAGTCATTCTACCTTCTCAGTCTGCTGCTGGAGCAGCTGTGGTGGGGAAATCTGAGAGGGATACCTGTAATTCATTTTGGGTGATGAAATCACCAAACTTTATGACTTTGGGAGGTAAGAAAGTTATAGATTTTAATTCACAGGTTGCACAAAAGATATACTTACTACAAGTTACTACAAAAATTTCACAAGTACGATTATTTGGAGAAGCAGAAAGATGTTTCAGTATTCAGTGAGGCTAAAGTGAAGACAGGAAAACACTGATCCCTAATGAAAGAGAATAATGATGTAGATCACAACTTGGTTCTTTAACAAAATAAAGCAGGTGAGTTTCTTAGAAGACAGTAACGTTAAGCAAAAAGAAACAGTTATAAGCTAGGCTGGAGCAGAATAGCATAGTTAAGAAAGGGGAAAAGGGGAAAGAGGAAAAGGAAGGGGAAAAGGAAACAGTCACAAGATAGTGAATGTGTTTAGACCAACAAGAATCCAAGTGCCTTGGGCTGGGACCACATGGGTCCAGCAGCATGGGGCTGGGATCATATGGATCCAGCTTGGAGAAAGGAAGGAGAAAGGGAACAGGACAGCCAGCTGCCTGGGAGTCATGTAGGAAGATAAAAAAAGGGCCAGAGGCCTGGGCCCTCTTTTAAATACACTAAGGTGGTGGGAGTAATGGGGCGGTCCTTGAGGTGCGGCTAATATTTGAAGCAAGGTAATATCCACTACACATTAGCAGCATCTACCCTGTGTTGTGAATGTCATTGCCCCAAGGGTGTGACCAAGGTCAAACATGTGAGCAACCACCAAGTCCAGATATAGGGATTCCCAGAGGGGTGTCTGCTGCTGGATTCCCTGCCAAATAGTATTTCTAAAGGCCAATACAGAATTGAGAACACTTTAATGGTACCAAAATTACAAGATTTGTTTCCAGTACAAAAAGGGAATTACAATATTTCTCTATGACCCGAACTTCCTTACCTTAAGTCCAGTGAAGACCCTGACACTTTCAACTTATTTATATGGGGAAAAGGAAAGCAGCATTTTCCAGTGGTTTCAAATCCAGTAGGATGATATGGTTATAGGATGATATTTAAAAAATAAAAAGATAGTCTTTCTAATGCAGTTGGGCTGAATGTCTCCATTTAATATTAATATCCTTATGTTTTTGTCAGAGAAGGTTCTGCCACATTTATTCAACAATTATTTACTAAGTAAAGGCACCAAAATATTGTTTTCTCTCCAATTGCAACTATAAGAGGAGCTAATATGCTTTGTAAATCTGTAGACTTTAATTTTTAGCTTTTAAAAAATAGGAATTTAATCAATTGATAAACACTCATTAAGTGCTATGTGCTAGGCCCTATGCTAGATGCTAGAGATTCAAAGACAAAGATGACACAATCCCTGCCTTCAAGAAGTTATCATTCTATCAGAGGAGACAACATGTACACAAATAAATGCAGAATTCCCTCTGGCTTAAATTCCCAGCTCCTAGTTGCATCAGTGGTCATGTTCTCCAGAAAGTAACTGAATTTGTCTCCCTTCAAATCTTTAGGTGTGGTCCTAAAATGTTGGAATTTCAAGTACTACTTCTCCAGAGCCTCTATCAGGGTTCTTCCCATTCATTATCAGGTAGTATATTCATTTAGCTTTTTAGCAACTGTATTTACTAAGATGATATAGCTTGAACAACAGTTATAAAAACATTTCTCCCAAATTGTGAGGAGTACATTCTTCTTGAATATATACTTCCTAGTAAGATTGGGCTCAAACCTTAAAAGTAGAATGATACTGAGGCACATCAGAGAGAAACTATGTGACAAAAGGACACCTTAGAGCTTCTTGGAAATTCTTTTATTTCTTCATAGAGTCAGTAGTTTCCCCTTAAGTGGAGTTCTCTGTTGAACTGCAAAGGTCAGTGCCTCTATAGAGTCCTCAGATGGCACTTTTCTAGTGTAAGGAGTTGGACTCACTGAAGCTGCTTCTTCTCTCAGGGGAACTATTTCTGTACCCATTTGTATCTATCTTTTTTCCTCTTTGTGTTTTTCTCTTCTTCCAGGGATATTCAGCTCTCAGACACTTGCCACTTACTGTATGACCTTGGGCAAGTCACTTAAGCCTAATTGCCTCACATCCAAAGCCATCTCCAGTCATCCTGATTCATATCTAGTCACTGAATCCAGACTTTGGAGGAGAAAGTGAGGTTGGTGACTTAGCACAGAACCCGCCCCCCCCCCCACACACACACTAAAATCCAATTCATGTGCTTGTCATGACATTACCTCCCTGATTTCATGGTAGTCTTCGAGAATTAAGGACTAACATCATCATTATCTGCTACTGGTTTAGTCCCTCCCATAAAAGAAATCTCCTTGGTCAATGAGATTGAGGAGGGAGAGTAACGTTCTGAGATAAATCTTCCCTTGTCCCCTTTGCTGCCGTCTAGGATAGACACAATTCTGTCTGTGTGAGGAGACACATCTCAAAGTGAGTCTCACACTTCTACTGCTTGACTGATTCACAGCTGTAGCTGCCTTTTCCAGCCTTTTCTATCTACCCCAGAGGTGTATTTAAGCAATCATCATCCAATCAAAGAGGTTCACATCTTATAACAAAGTCACCAGGAAAGAATATGCCTAAAATTTTATTTATTCTTACGCTAATTACATTATATTAATTAAAGTAGGGATATGTAGAACATCCCTTTACATTGTTTAGATTTTGATGGCTTAGAATGAATGTAAATAGCAATTATTTTCTGTTTTGGCCAGAAACTTTGAGGATCTTCACCTCCAAGATTTATATTTTTGTGCGTAAATTATCTCAATTCTAGTTTCTAGTTATTGAATGGATATTTTCTCAGATAAATTAAAACCTGGGAAAGATCTTAATTCAGAAAGACCAAGGTCACCTACTATACCTTGAAACATTGCCAGTCATACTGTCCCTGAACTTGAATGACACTGAAGGAGAGAGCAAGACTGATGACTTTTCATAGCTCTAACTGATTTAAATCAAGTTCACTCAAAAGTCAAGATCTCATCCTCACAGTATCATTGATCTTCAAGACTGAAAGATAAACAACAATAGCACAATAGTATTTCGTTGTACTCCTACATAGGTACATATTGTTTTACTTCACTTCACCTTTTTTCGGACTGAAGGTTTGTGGCAACTCTGAGTCAAGTAAATCTATTGTCACCATTTTTTCAATGACATTGCTCACATCATGTCTGAGTCATATTTTAGTAATTCTTGTTATATTTCAAACTTTTTCATTATTATTATTATTATACCATTATTGTGATTTATGATCATGATCTTTGATGTCACTTTTGTAATTGTTTTGGGGTGCCCCAAACCACACCCATATAAGGTGAAAAATTTAATTGATAAATGGTGTGTTTCCTGACTCTACTAGCCAGTCATTCCATTTCCATTCCCTGAGACCAAACAGTATTGAAATCTGGTCAATTAATAACCCTGCAATGACCTCTAAGCGTTCAAGTGAAAGGAAGAGTTAATCCATGAATTAACTTTTGGTGTTGTCTTATTTTAAGAAATTTCCACAGCCACCCCAACTTTCTGCACTTACCATTCTAATCAGATAGCAACCATTAAAATTGAGGCAGGATCTTCCACCAGCAAAAAGATGCCAACTCACTGAAGGCTCAGATGAAAGCATTTTTAGCAATAAAATATTTTTAAATTAAGGTATTGCCTTGGGGATATTTTAGACATAATACTAGGGTCATTTAATGGACATAGTATAGTATAAACACAACTTTTATATGCACTGGGAAACCAAAAAAAATGTATGACTCTATTGATATTTATTTTATTGCAGTGGTCTGGAACTAAACCCTCAATATTACTGCAGTATGCCTGTATCATAATTTATTTATCCATTACTAAATTGATGGGAACACCTTTAGTTTCAAGTTCTTTACCACCACAAAAAGAACTGTCCTAAATATTTTTGTATATAAAGAAGCTTTTTCTCTTTCTTCCCATTCCTTTGGTTTAGTGGTGGTAATTGGCTCAACTTTACAAGTAAGAAAGCTAAAGCACAGAACAGTTAAATGACTTGTTAAAAGTTCCTAGTAAAACTTTTAAGTACAACTAATAAGAGCTGGGATTCAGACTTAGCTTTTCAAAATACGAATAAGGAATGATACGTGTTAGGTGCTGAGAATATAAAGACTAAGATGAAGCTACACCTGCTCTTGTGAAGTTTATTTCTTACCAGGGGAAGCAATGAATAATTAACTGCAAGATCTTTTGCTTTTTTTCTATTGTGGTATCACAAGATAGTTTTATACATTTACTCTGTACCTGATTGATCCTGAGCAAATTACTTCACCTCTTTGGAATTTTCCCATCTGCAAAATGAAAATTTCATACTGAATTGATCCCAGGATCCTGTCTAACCCTAGATTCTACAAGTAATTAAGAGAAAGTGGGGAAAGGAAGGAGAAGAATGGAATGGTAGCCATGTTGTAGCTTCTTTTGAGGGAGCTGGGTATGGCCTTGGCATTTTATATTCAAGTGAACTATATTTGGTATCTCCCCAAATCCAAATAACCATAGACCCTGGGAATAGAGAGGACAGAGCAGTGTGATATGAAAAGAGAGAGCACACAGTTTTCAGACATCAGAAAGCATTAACTTTGCAAGTTAACACAGGGAAATGGGAAGGGAGTGTATTTTTTGTTTTGTTTTGTTTTGTTTTCCTTAAGAGAAAACTGTCTAGTGATGAGTCTGATGAAGCTGATGAAGCTGACAGAGGTGATGAAAACCTGGCTGTCACAAATTAGGTTTGGAGAAGAAATAAGGAAAATTTTTTACAACCCTTGAAAGAAAAGAAAATAGAGTCTTTCCAGAACTAATAGACTTCCCTGTCTCCATTTTAAAAAGGTGATTAATCACTCTTCATGTAAGAGGAAAGAATTCTGGATTTAGAGAGAGGAGTCCTATATATTTGAATCTCAATTCTATCACTTAAAGCTGTTGTGATCTTGGGCAAGTTATTTAAACTCTATAAGCTTCTGTTTCCTTACCTGTAAATTTTGAGGATTGAGCTAGATTCTCTAGGGTTCTTTCTGATTCTAAATCTATTATCCATTAATCACTGGATTGATACATAAGGAACAAAAAGAAACACAAAGCATATACCCAAGAGATAAAAAGTGGGGAATGGAATAGGAAAAAAAACTAAATCACCCTTTTTCCCCCCAAGGGTTTTTCTTATTTTAACTGCCTCTTCAGCCTCCAAAGTTTTATTCTCTTCAAGGTCCTCCACAATCTGGTTGCAATCTACCTGATAAGGATATTACTCTTCCACCATTTGAATGTACTATTAGTCTCCAACTCCCTTCTAACTCATGATCATTTCTTTGCTCCTTTCATTCTTCAAGTTTAGAATAGATTCCCCTTCTTCTTTACCCATCTCTGTTGAAGTCCTTGGCTCCCTTCAAGGCTTGTCTCAGAGGCCACGGTCTCCTGGAAGATTTTCCTGCCTTCCTTCCCTCAAATTCCTATTCCCCTTAAGCTGAGTAGTGCCTTCCATTTACAAGCTCTTTACCAAAGTTTGTGGAATTGAATTTGATTGATGTATTAACTGTGTCACAGTATCCATGTGATCTTAGATTACAAGCTCTTTGAGCCTCAATTTCTCCATCTGAAAGATAGGGAAAGTGTTATTTCCAATGTCTACTTCACAGTATGATGGGAAAAGAAAATAAGATATTGTATGTCATGCACTTATAAAATCATAAATCATAACAATAAACAAGAATAATTTCTCATTTGTTTAGTACTTTAAGGCTTACAGAGTACTTTGCCCACAACATTGCTATGAAAGAAAGTAATATAAGTGTTAATATTCCAAATTTGCAGATGAAACAAATTGAATCCCAAAGAGATTAAATGATTTGCCTTTGTGGTCAAACAGCTTGTTAAGTCTCAGAGCTGAGACTAGAATCCAGATCCTCCTTCTAACTCCAGTTTTAGCTTTCTACTTTTACACTATTAAACCTTAGGACAGAGTGTTTGTAACACCCACAAGACATAGCATTTAAGCAGAACTTCCCATTCATTTTCTGGTAGAAAAAAAAAAAGGAAAAGAAATATCTAGAAACATTGAGGATCTAAGAAACTCCAAAGGACCTTCTAAGTAGAAGCATGCATGCCACCCAGATAATTATAATTCTTTTTTGCTCCAGATCTTGTCCTAATTTTCTTAATGGATAGCTTTGACTGTGGTTACTCTTAAATCCCTTCAATGGCTCCCTGTTATGTCCAGGATAAACTACAAACTCTTCAATCCCATCTCAGTCTGTCTTGCTAGTCACAATACTATGTGTTCAGGATAACAAGGTAACTGAGGTGTTGGCTAGATAAAATATTATCAATTATCTTTTTGGGGGTTGGGGAGAGTACACTATTATATTAAATATAATACATTGTATCCTCCCTCAAGGAGAATATAAGCAGGGCCCTCCATGCTGTTGATATTTGATGAATATTTGTCAAATTAAATTTAGTTGATATTTCCCATCAATTATGGAGCAGGATAGAATAAATTGTTAATGGTGAACTGTGGTGATTCTTCTCAGTTTTTTTAAAATAGTTTCATGGTTTGAGCTTGTACAGATAAAATTGTATAAGACAAAATTAAAGACCTGAAGTTTTCTCAGAAGCAAAGCAACTCTTGATTTAGGTACCTGTTTCTTTTTCCTTGACAAACAAAATAAAGAAAAAATTTATTAGGAAATGCAATTCTTTTACCGTTGACTTCCAACCTGCCTCTTCTTCCTTCCTCTCCTCTTCTTTTCTCTCTCCCCTCTTTTCCCATTCCCTTCTTCTCTCCCTTCCTATCCTCCTCAATCTCTCTTTTTTCCCCTCTCCTCTCTTTTTCTTTTTTCTTTCTTCCCCTCTCTTCTCCCTTCTTTTCTCTCCCCAAGAAAAAAAGGAAAAGAAAGTCAGAAGTGGAGAAATAGGAAAGAATATGGGAATTCAGTAGTTCAATTAAACACTGTTGTTAATCCTTTTCAAAAAGGACCAAAGATACAAAAAGGATGGTGAATTGAATATGAGTGGGGCAGAGCCTTGAAAATCCAAAGACATTGGCTTCACTCTCTTTTCCAAAGTATTCTAAGTCCAACAGCAAGATAAAGATCAAGATCACTGGTGATGGCCCAAGATGCCACAATTCAATGTACTTTTATTTCAGGGTCTATTGTGTTCTGGAGATTGTTGGGGGTGGGGGCTGGGGGTTGGAGGTAGTGATTAGCCCCATATGGGAGATACAAACTTTAGTTTATAGCAGGGAAATATGATACTATCAAATATAGCTATGATACTCTATTTTACACTGCAAATGAATTAGAGAAATGTAAAACTGATTGTTAATGTGACTGTTAAAAGGTGAGGTTGTTACCATAGGGAAAATTGTAGAGTGGGGGTGGGTAGCAGATAGAGAAGAATTCTTAAAATCAGCAGCTTTTAAATCAGAATTTTAAGGAATTTCAATGTCAGAATTCAATGGTGAAGAGTAAAGGAAAATACATCCAGGCACAAGGAACATTTTAAACAAAGGCATAGAAGCAAGAAAGCACAGGAGAAATCTGGGGACTGAGGTATTCTAGTTTGAAAAGAGCATAGAATACAAGGAGAGGAATGATAGGTAATAAATAAGATTAGAAAGGTAGGGGGATTTCAGATTATAGAAAGTCTTGGATGATAGCCAAAGGAATTTGACCTTTGTTGGCTAGGCAGCAGTTCGCCACTGAAGATTTTTGAGTAGAGGAACAATATGACCAGATCTGTGGATAAGGAAGATTTGTTTTGACAAGGGTGTGAAGGTTATATTAGAGGGTGGAGCAACTGGAGGTAGGAAGACCTGCTAGGAACCTATTTCTATAGTGCAGATGAATAGTATAATCAAGGGTTGTACTAAGTGGTGGATGTGGGAATAAAAGAGTAGATGCAAGAGATGTTGTAGAAGCAGAATAAATATAATTTAATAACAGTGGATGTGAGAAACCAAGCAGAAGGAAGTGTAATAGATAACACAAGATTTCTAACATGGGAGACTGGATAAATAGTGGTACCACTGACAGAAACAGTGAAGACAGAGGGAGGAACAGATTTAAGAAGAAAGATAACAGACTCAGGTTTTGACATGTCAAGGCTGAGATGCCTGCCAATGATACATTTGAGTAGCCTTGTCCATGGGCAGTTGGGAATTTGGGTCTGAAGCTTTGAAGAGAGGGAAATTAAAATTTGGAGTCATCAGTAGATTTGAGAGTTGTTTAACACCCCCACCCCAGCATGTATGAAAAACTTATATATCTGACTCTGTTGAACTCTAGGATCTCTAATACAAAAAAAAAGTAGTTCCTACTTTCTAGGAGCTTACCTTTTCTTTTTTTTAAGGAGCTTGCCTTCTAATAAGGAAACTATATCTCTAGGGAAGTGGTGGCCAGAGAAAGGAGTTCTAGTCTGGGGAGTCACAGAAAAGTTGAATTGATTAATAAAACAACCAATTGACATATTTTCTTAAGAAGCAATAGTTGTTTTTATTTGATTATTATGCTCTTAGCAATATTAGAAAGTTGAAGACAGGGTATATAAGCATCATGACTAGGAGATATCAGTGAGGTATAGTAAGTGACTGGGTCCAGCTAGATATGATGAACTCCCATTAATAAGGACCTTATAGTCCCTAGTAGGAGCTGCAGTAGGAACTAGAAGAACGCAGAGTCTACAGTGTCAGAGTGACTTGGCACAAAGACAGTGGTAAAGTAAGGGTAATAAGGGTAGAGATGAGAAAAGATCCAAGCATAGAGCCTTGGGGAACACTTCTTAAGGAATCAAGAAGAGGATAAGGAGCTAGTAGCTAGTTAAAGAATTAGGAAGACCAGGAGAACAAGATCTAAAAACCAAAGGTTTTAGTATGCAATAATAAGAATGATTTTTAGCAAATATTGTAAAAAGTTCAAGGAAGATGAGAAATGAAAGAAAGGTCACTAGATAGACCAACCAAGAGGTCATTAATGATGTTTGAGAGAACGGTTCAACTAAAATGATGAGGGAGAAGCCAGATTACAAGAGTTTTAGGAGAGGGGAAGGAAGGTGAGGGAATAAAGTCATTTGGTATAGTCATCCACTTAAAGAAATTTAGTAGTGGGGGGCGGCTAGGGGGCGCAGTGGATAAAGCACCAGCCCTGGAGTCAGTAGTACCTGGGTTCAATTTTGGTCTCAGATACTTAATAATCACCTAGCTGTGTGGACTTGGGCAAGCCACTTAACCCCACTGCCTAGCAAAAAACTAAAAAAAAAAAAAAAAAAAAAAAAAAAAAAGAAAAAAAAAAGAAATTCAGTAGTGAAAGAAGAAAGATGAAATAGACATTGAATTGGATAGAAAGTTGAGGGAAGTTTTTGTTAGGAACTGAGCCTATGTATTAGGAAAGATCTTGAGTAGGAGAGATTGAATAAAATTTAAACTCATATAATTATTAGAGCAAAAGTGCAGAAGATATGAGGGAACTCAATCAAGAGTTTGAGTACAGATGTTTAGTAGCAGTTCCTTCACTTCTGTAAAAGGAAGGAAGAAAGGAGGGAAAGATGCTGATAATCTTTTAGAAATGGAGGAGGAGATTCAAAGGCACTTTATGCTGAATGACCTCAACCTTTCCAGTGAAGTATGAGGCTAATTAACAGTCATCTGCTGTAAGTGTGAGTGGGGGGGGGGGGGGGAGCGGGAATCAGGCAGTATGGGGGAAGACAGAAAAGTTTTGACATTATAGTGAGAAGTAAGATAGATTGTGAAAAAGATTTAAGCAGAAGGCTGGCCAAGGAGCTGAGGTTATGTATTGTGAGAAAGTAGCAACTGATGAAGAAGAGATGAGAAAGTAAAAACAAAAATTAGATTCCTCCAGAGGGAATAAATTTGGACCAAATGATGACCCAAATGTGCTACTAGCATTGACCTAAATATGTAACTAGAACCCTATCATTGGAATTTTAAAAAGATGGGGTAGGTGTCCTTGATGTTAAGTCCTAATCACTCCCATTTCATCTCCTACTGCCAGATGGAACTCACTCCTTGTCTATTGCTTATTCTTCTGGGTGTGCCCCAAAGCTGTTCTATCTTAATGCTTCTAGGGTGTTGTAACTTAGCAATAGAACTGTGAAAGAGGGAGTGGGTAAGAGAAAACTGAGGTTTAAGGAGGCTTCCAACCCCTAGCAACGTACTATGGCCCCTTTGGCAAAACTCCTCCCTGTCCTGTAGTTTATCATTTCCATTTATAGATAGGCGGACTAGTGTGTGATCTTCTGAGATCAACCTATAAGCCAACTTTCCCACTCCCTCATTTTTCCAGCTCTTAACATAGTGTTTGGCATGTAGTAGGAGCTTAATAGATGCTAGTTGACTGATATGGATAGAAAATGCAGAGATAAGGATTCTTTGAATTCTATCTGTGACTGCTAACAGTCTCAGGAATGCAGAACAGTTGAGCTGTAGGGATGAGAAGGCAGCAATTGCTGCAAATAGCCCAGACAACAACACTAATCTCTCTTATGATTCTGGAATAACTTTCAAGCAAGTACCCAGAATTTGGAAGAAGCAGGATTTCTTTATTCTGATTTAAAGGTCAGTCAATTATACTGCTGTGTCCAAGTTGTATTCCATAGAAGGATGGAGGATAGATACCAGATAATCACTTTGAGGTAGAGTAATCTGGTTGCAGAAGTTTGTTGCTCTTAACATATTCATGTTACTGGTTTTAAGCATATTCCAGGGAAAGTCAGGTATGCTGGCTGGACTGCAAGCTGCCTGAAGGTCTTGGACACAAACATCATCATAGTGTTTAATAATGATGAATCTGTGTCAAAAGGTCAGTGATAACAATGTCCTTGAGGTTTTCTGAGCCCTTCCCCACTCTTTCAGTCAATGTCAGAAATAAAGTTTCTCTGAAATATTATATTATTTATACATTTAAAAGAACAAAACATTACTATAAATTATGACAGCAATAGGAGGTAGTATAGATGTCACCCTGGAATCTCCAGGCAAAGCTAGTGTAGTGGAGGTCTTGGCAGGTCAGGACCAAATGAAACAAGGAATTCCTGACAAAAGCTTATGTTGCCTATTCTATTTCCTTTAATTGTTTCCCCTAAATTTTAGTATGTAGTCTAATTATTATAATTTATTTTGATATAATTATTTATTTTCCTTCAAGATGTTCTTTGGTCACTCATTCTTTAGTTATATATTATTTAGTTTCCATTTAAGTAAATTCTTTCTTCAAATTTATCTTGTTGATTATTATTTCTATTGTGTTATCTAGAAAGTATGTTTAATAGATTTTTCTTCCTTTCTTCCTTTATTTATGAATTCTTCATATTCTTCTCATTGAGCAATTTTTATAAAGATACTTGAAAAGCTAAAAGATATGCATATTCTTTATGATTCCCATTCAATAATTGCCAATGGTCTATCTAATTTTTCTAAAATTGCATTCAGGTCTAATTTTTTTTGTATATCTTTGTCAGATTTGTCTAGTTTTTAAAATTATTGTCTCCAAAATTATTGCTTTACTCTATATTCTCATAGTAGTACAATTTTCCCTTTAAGTACTAAGTCCTTAATTACTTAATTGATAAGTCATTTAGTATATATTTCATATTTATTTTAAATTTATTTTTGTATAATATTTTATTTTCTACCAATTACATGTTAAAACAATTTTAAACATTTTTATAAGTTTAACATTCCAAATTCTATGTATCCATCCTCTCTTCTCTTCCACCCTCCCTGAAATGGTAAGCAATCTGATATAATTTATACTTGTTCAATCATGTAAAACATTTCCATATTAGTCATTTCATACAAAAAGACTCAAAGAAAAAAAGAATGAAAGTGAAAAATGGCATTATCCTGGTTCTGCTCATTTCACTTTGTATCTGTTCATATAAGTTTTCCAGGTTAGCAAAATACTTTCTTTTAGAATGTCACTTTATTTTATGCAAAGATAGTTTTCAAAATTCATCTTTTTCCCAAGTTTTGAGTTCCACATTTTCCATAGTTCCATCCATAGTTTCCATAGTTCATCCATAGATGATATTTTCTATCACCTTTAGAATTGTCTTCAATTATAGTTGATCATCACACAATATTACTATTAATGTGTACAGTGTTCTGTTTCTGTTCACCTCATTCAAGCTTTAATTTATGCAAGTCTTTCGAAGTTTTTGTGAAGTCCTGCCCCTCATGATTTTTTACCGAACAATAGTACTTCATCATATTCATATACCATAATTTGTTCATCCATCCCTCAAATGATGGTCAACCCTTCAATTTCTAATTCTTTACCACCTCAGAAAGAGTTGCTATAAATATTTTTGTACAAGTGGGTGTTTTTCTGTTTTTATGAACTCTTTGGGATACAAACTTAGTAGTGATATTGCTGGATCAGAGTATGCACAATGTGATTACTAATTCCAAATTGCTCTCCAGAATGGTGAGATCAGTTCACAGCTCCACCAATTGTACTTTAGTGTTGCAGTTTTCCCACATCCCTTTCAACATTGACCACTTTTCTTTTGTTATGTATTTAGCAGTTTTATTGTTTCACTATCTTAAGTGTCTGTAGGTACCATGTAGTTTCTTTATTTATTTTTCTTAAATATAATTATTTTTAATTTTGTATTGTCTAAGATTCTCAATACCTTCCCTGCTTTTTATCTTTGTGTTTCTTGTAGCACCTTGCTGTGTTTTCCTCTCTGAGCTATTCTATCTTCTCTCTCTCTCTCTCTCTCTCTCTCTCTCTCTCTCTCTCTCTCTCTCTGTCTTTGTGTTTGTGTGTGTGTCTGTGTCTCTCTGTCTCTGTCTCTGTCTCTGTCTCTGTCTCTGTCTCTCTCTCTCTCTCTCTCTCTCCCCCCTTCTTTCTCTCTGTTTCTCATCTCTGTCTCTCTGTCTGTCTCTGTCTATGTCTCCTGAGCATGATATCTTAGCACATAGTGGGCATTTGGGGTAAGTACCTTCCAGCTCCAGATAAGGAAAAATGTTCTAACATTTAAGGACTGTTCAAAAATAGAATGAGCTGCCTTGTTTAAACAGAGATTGAATAACCACTTATCAGGAATATTGTAGATGAAATTCATACTTTGGGCAAAGCTTGAGCTTTAGAAGTATTTTGAGGACCCAGGCTTACCATTTTATGTTTCTAGACTCTCCTTACTCTTTGACTCAGAAATCATCTTTGTTTATCCTTTGTCCATATGAAACATTTCAAATTTCGTAACCTAGTACTCAAGAGGTACAATCTGATTTTGGTGTTCTTTATGGCACAATACTCCCCTTTTTATTTCAATATTCCTACCAAACTAAATTCCCCATTTCATGAATATATTCTGCCCTTTGCCTATACCATTCTCTATATCTGAAATGGTCTACCATATACAAACTCCTTATTGAAAATCTGCAGTTAGACTTTGAAATGTAATGGCAAAAGCCTGACCCTTGGATCAAGTTCTCTTACTATTTGACTATGAGCATCATTCATTTCAGACTCAGTTTCCTAATTTGTAAAAATAAAATTATATATCTTCTTTATAGAGTTTTTGTAAGGAAAATCATTTATAAGCACAAATGTGTAGAGAAACATTTTAATATTATTACCCATTCTTAAATCCTACTTCAAAATCTAATTTCTTTCATGAAACCTCTGATTCAGCTAGGTAACATAGTGCTACTCCTGGAGTCAGGAAGACCCAAGTTCAAATTTGACCTCAGATACTTATTAGCTGTGTGACCCTGGGGCAAGTTATTCAATCTGTTTGCTTCATTTTCCACAACTGTAAAATGGTGAGAATAATAACATTAACCTTCCAGAGTTATTGTGAGGATAAAATGAGAAAATAATCACACAAGATGTGACATAGTACCTGGCTCATAGTTGGTTGTTGACCTTTATTCTTAAAGAAAACCAAATAGAGTACCTTAATCTCAAATAATGATGTCATTTTAATGCTATATTATTATTATTGTATTATTTATTGCTATTATTATCCCCATTTTACTGAGGAAGCTGAGGCAGGCAGAAAATAATTTATTTATCCAGGGTCACATAGCTAGTAAGTGTCTCAGTCTGGATTTGAGTTCTTCCTGAATTTTGCAGTGTTCTCTCACTGAACTATTTAGGCTAGCTATCTCTACTTCCTATTTGTATAGTAATTTACATACACATATGTGTTTGGGTGAGTATGTGTTTGTGTATGTGTGAGTAAAGCATAGAAAAAGCAAATGAATCCTCTTGGAAATTAAAATGCATTATGAGGACCCATAAATATATAATTTATGCTTGAAATCAGTTTATTTCTTTTTCCAATTGAATTTAATTTTTGTTACTTTGCAAATAATTTTTCTCTTTTTCTCACCTCTGCCACCATCAAGGGGGGAAAAATTCCTTGTAACAAATTCCAGGATTGTCCATGTCATATGTAAATATAATACACATATACCACACACACACACACACACACACACACACACACACACACACACACAAAGTCTCATTCTATATCCTGATTACATCACATCTCTTTCAGGAAGTGAATATCATGTTTCATTGTCAGCCCTCTAGAACTGTAGTTGGTTATTACATTGATCAAAACTCTTAAATCTTTTTAAAGTTGACAAATATATTTCTAACTTGAAGAAATTCAATGACATATACCACTTCAATTTGTCACCACGAAGAAAATCTATCTTCTCCCTCTTCTATCTCTACATCATCTCTCTTACTCCCTACTCCCAACCCCTTAATAACAAGGGATGGTGTTGAATGGAAATCACCAGGTTGTAGTGGAGGGGGAAAAAAAAGAAATGACCAGGGACAGCTAGGTGGCATAGTGGATAAAGCACCAGCCCAGGAGTCAGGAGTACCTGGGTTCAAATCCGGTCTCAGACACTTAATAATTACCTAGCTGTGTGGCCTTGGGCAAGCCACTTAACCCCATTTGCCTTGCAAAAAAAAAAAAATCTAAAAAAAAAAAAAAGAAATGACCAAGGAGCCTTCTCCATTTAAAAAAAAAATTATTGTCTTAGACAACGTCCAGTCAAACTTTATCATTACAAAGAGCTTTAGTGAGTGGAACAGTAACTGTATAATTCTTTTGAATTGTTTCCATTAGGTTTTAGTTCAAAATATCAGGGGAAAAGGAATACTTAATTAAATCATCACATTATGATCTAAAGTAACATTTTAGTAAAGTGTTTTCCAGGAAGAAATGAATATGACACGTGGTATAAAAATAAATTTTTCTATATCTCACTATATTTGATCAAAGCTATTATGTGTTATCTAGGGTACGGTTTCAGAATTTTTTTGTTTCAAATATTTTAATTTATTTTTTATCATGATTATTTGAAGAAGTTAATATGGAGATGAGAAAGCCTCAAAGGAAGAGTGCAGAAAGGGTTCATTTGTCAGATCAAGAGATAGATGGATGTAGACAGTCTTTGTATATGAACTATGACCATTTTCATTCTTTTTATTTTTTGTTTATTTTGGGGTTTTTTTAAAATTACATCCAATCCAGAGAATACCATCTGTATCCAGAGAAACAACTGTGGAGTTTGAACAAAGACCAAGGACTATTATCTTAAATTTGGGGGGGAAAACTGATATCTTATTGTCTGATCTTGCTATCTCTTATACTTTATGTTTCTTCCTTAAGGATGTGATTTCTCTCTCATCACACTCAATTTGGATCAATGTATGCCATGGAAACAATGTAAAGACTGACAAATTGCCTTCTGTGGGGGAGGGAAGTAAGAATGGGGGGAAAATTGTAAAACTCAAAATAAATAAAGTCTTTAATAAAAAAAAAAGCACGTTTTGTTCTGTGGGCACTCAAAGTCCTAATATGTGACACATGGCTTTCTAATCAAGATGGGAGCATTGTATGTTGGGACCTGAGGGAAGAGAACTCCATATGAAAAGTAGAGGAAACTGCAAACATAATCCCTTCTCATTATGCAAAGAGCATGATAGCTAGCTATACTTTGTGGACACAGAATTAGATTCAATTGATCTGGCTGGATATGCAAGGGACCAGTAGTCAACAAAACCTTCACCTCTATACCCTGTGAATCCTCCTTGTTACCACATCACTAGATCAGGAAATAGAACTGTGAAAACTCAAGCTTTTAATTCCTTCTTCAAGGTGTGTGATCAATGATTCATTGGTAGTACTTGGCAGAACTTTGGGAAAACTGAACTTAAGCCAAACTCACTTGCAAATTACACAGCAGTTGAAATCTTCCTGGAGATTGGAGTGGATAAAGTGCAAGGTGTGTATTTCTTTGAGACTGTGTCAAATTCCACCACTAAAGGGAATACTTAATTTAAAAGCTGCAGCTTAACTTAATTTGCAGTATTTTACCTATCTCCCCTTTGTTTTTTGAAGAAGAAAGTTCCTCTCTTCGCCTCCCCCATCATAAAGATGAGAAAAGGAGAGAGTAGAATCAGTGGAAATTATAGGGGGTCTGATTTTGGTTCAATAGAAGAGATAATTATCTAATACTTGGTACTACAAATGCTTTGAAACAGTCTTAGAAAGTGGTAGTAGTAGTAATAGTATCAGTAGTAGTAATAACTTTTAGTGGTAGTGAAGATAATAGTAGTAGTACTGGTAATAATGATAGTGGTAGTAGTAATGGTAGTAGTGGTTGTTGTAGTAATGATAATGATGATGGTGATAATTGACATTTATACAGAGTTTTAAGGTTTGCAAAGCACTGTTCATGCATTTTCATTCATTCATTAATTTGATTCTCATAACCCTGTGAAATTAGTACTTTTATTATCTTCATTTTACAAATCAAATAACTGCAGCCAAGCACTTAACTGACTTGTTCAAGGAGACACATCCAATAGAAATGGGCATGGAGGGGGTGGGATCTGAGCCACATTCTTCCTGATCTGATGCTGTCTAGCAAGCTATATCTTATTGGACACTACCTCTTCCTATGGCTTTAAGTGCTATAGCAGACTTTATGACCATTTACCAGGAATGCTCTAGAAGAGAACCTCCATTGGGTTGGAGGTTGAACTAGATCATGTCTCTGGACCTTTCTAACTCTGTGATTCTGTAACTGAAGTAATCCAAAGAAGAAGCAGCTTGCTCACAGTTAAACAAGTCTGGGGTAGAGTCAGAAAGAAAACCTAGATCTCTTGATTAGTAATCAATCCAGTGCTCTATCAGCCTTATCAGGTATCCACTCTGAGCCTCACCTTTTTTTCAACTGGCCCCAAGA
This sequence comes from Macrotis lagotis, assembly GCF_037893015.1. Lineage (NCBI taxonomy): Eukaryota > Metazoa > Chordata > Mammalia > Peramelemorphia > Peramelidae > Macrotis > Macrotis lagotis. The sequence continues at coordinate 553,356,051 of NC_133666.1, read as the reverse complement.
AGCTGGGAGGGAGGGAGGGTAGAGGACTAGAAAAAAACAAACAAACAAACTTTTACTGAAATGAAACCTCTTCAGAAACTAAAGCATATCTTGGAGATTCATCTCCCAGAATTATAGCCACATTTTTACTCTAGTCTATTTTTATCAAAAATAGAAAGCTATCTCTTATCTTGTGTGGAAAATGCACTAGAACATTTCTCTGTAACATGCCATGGTTTGCTCGTCAAGGCTAAAAGGCCATTGTGGCAGGAGTTGGTAATGAATCAGTGTAAGCACAACAGTTTTACATTCCTATTCCTTAAAGTTCCTCTTAGAACAGCTACAAAGAAAGAAGTTTTTTTTCTCATCAATCTGATCAGTTTCCTTCTTGAAAAATTTTCATCTGCCTTCTCACATTTACCAATGCCAAAACATTATTACATCTTATGTCAAAGAGTAAATATAGTACCAACATCCTGTATATTTAAAATCATTACTTAGCCTGCTCCAATTTATTTTAAGCCTAGACTATTTTCTTTGAGACATCTGGGCCACTCTAATTCATGTACATCTCCTTCTAAGCCACCTGTATTAGATCTTAATAATGCATTACCTAAACAGTTTATTACAGTGAGGCTAGTCAATAATGTAATGTAAATAATGTAATTTCCAACAGTGTAATTAATAATAATAATAATATAAATAATGAGATTCAATCTTTAAAGCAGAAAGGTTCACTCTACAAGTAATAATAAACACTTGTACAGTACTATATAGTTTACATACACACAAACACACACATCATATTTTAAAAATATGTAGATATATGTAAATATATATATAAACCCCATATAGTTGTGTGTGTGTGTATAAATACACATAATGTGCATGTATATTTTTTCTCATTTGTTCCCCCAAAGCAATCTTGCTTCAGGATGATAAAAATGAAAATAATAATAATATCCATCATTTATATCAGTTTTAATGTTTGCAGAATATTCTATATACATTATCATATTTAATTTTAGAAACAACCCTGTGAGGTTGACACCTATCTCATTACCCTCATTTTACAAGTGGGAAAACTGAAGTGGAGAGAGGTTAAGTTGACTTGCCCAAGGTCATACAGACAGTAAATATCAGAGACAGGACTGCAAGAAAGAGATTTGGTTGAAGCTTGGGAGATAATGGGACCTTGAACAAGTTCCCCAGAGAAATGATCTACTTTTTACTGGTATAGTCCTCTGAGAAAGTTTTTGAGAGTTAGATGTGGGGGGAGGGGGAAGAAAGAAATCAGTGTGAGAGTTAGCAAGGAGTCCAAATACCAGAGGGGTTTGAGAAGATGGTAGCTTTAAAGCATAATGAAGAGCACAAAAGAGAAAGGTTGGTGATATGTCAGAAGACAGTAAAAACAAAATGGAAATTATTTGTTCAAGTTTGGTGAACATCAAGAGTTTAGGTGATCTGGAAGTGGATGGGGAAGACAGGGAAAATAGCCAAAAATCAGATGGATAAGAGTACAGAGGAAAGATGGAAGGAGCTGCCTATGAGCAAAAGCAACTGGAAGAGGACAATGGAAAAAGCAAGGCCAAATTAAAGTTTGAAGTTTAACTCAAAGAATAACCCGAACATATTACAAAGGTGAATGGCAGATAAACCTATTAATGAAAGATTCATGGTAGGTTTCTGGATTTTATGTTTTGATGCTAATCTTAAGTTGATGATTCACCAAAAAACTTCAATGAATATATATTTACTCAACATATAGAAAATTAATCTTTTTGAACTCAATGAAAACATTTTCCTTTTCAAAGTTGACTTTTCATCATTTGCAGCAGGTAAATTGCTATTTCCTATAGCTATTTTTGATTTGATATATGATATTTTAAGTTTTGCAAAATGGTCCTAATGCAGGGTGAGCAAGGAAAATGAATAAGCATTTAAATAATGCTTACTATGTGCACTTACTGTGCAAAACATTATTTCATTTGATCCTCACAACAATCTTGTGAGGTAGGTGTTATTATTATCACCATTTTACAGTGACTTATCTAGGGTCACACAGCTAGCTAGAGACCGAGACCAAGTTTGAACTCAGGTGTTTTTGGACTTCAGGGCTGGCTCTTTATCCATTATACCTCCTAGCTACCTATAGTGATATTTAATGTCATAATGATTACCTTGAATTATTTCATTGAATTGTTTAAATTCTTTCAATTTTATTTCTCATTCTTTTCTAATAAATTGCATTCAAATCAAGGTGGATTTGAAAGACTAAACAAACTAATCCATACTAGTATACCATAGTTACACCATAATTATTTAACTGAATAAATAAAGCATTTCCCATTGTTAACTAAAATGCAATACAAAATTCTCAACACCTCCTCACCCTTCATCTCTCAGGACATTATGTCATTATAACTTCAAAGTTACACTTTTTTTCCAACAAGATAGCTATTTTAAAAATATTATCCCCCCCCTTCTGAATTGATTTTTTAAAAAATTGTTGAACAGCTTAAAACTGTCAAAAATCCCTCCTCATTTGTTCCCATTAAAAGATACATAGTCTATGTAATTATGTTTTAAACTATGTTTCCATGTTTTAAAAAGTCATATTCTGAACTGATTTTTAAATTCTAGATCCTAAGCAATTTTTTGTGATAACTGAGCAAGTAAGAAATTGAACTCAAATGTTCTTCTCCCCACCCCAGCTGACTATATGAAAAAATTGTACCTGTCATTTGAAATTTCTAGTATTTAAGTTCATTCTTCTTGGGTGGATCTCCCAAAGGATCTTGGCTCAGGTGCTTCTCCTGAAATGAAGACCCTGATGTAACATCAATTCCTTTGGGTCAAACTCCCAAATTTTGGTGTTCTGACTTTCTTTGCTTGATAGCAATGGACACTTTAATGAAATCCAACTGGATGAAATTCCACAGTCCAATTTGATGACTCTTTCCAGGTGTTCTTAATAAGGATAGTGAAGAAGGCGCTGGAAACCTACTTCTACATATCAACTGGGTGAGGGAAGAAAGAATCTCCTGGAAGGCAACAAAAACAAGAACCTTTCAGTGTCCTTACTCTAACTGTATGATTTTTGTGATTCCCAATTAGGGGTAGAGTTGACTAGTTAAGGTCTTTTGAACACTATAACATAGACTCCTGATTAAGCTTACTAAACAGAGGGATGAGGATTAACTGCTTCTGAGGTCCTAGATAGGACCACTACTAAAACAATTATTTTGTTGTTATTGTTCTGTCCAGGATTGTACCCACATCCAATCCCAATAGAGCTTTTCTCTCACATCTTATAACATTTATTTGACATTCAGGTTTTCTTTTGTCTTGATGGTACCAGAGAGAAGGACCCACTTCATCTAGCATGTTGTCAGTGTGTCAAAAACTGAATAACCTTAATAGAGGGTCTATGAAGTAGCATAGATGTGATTGCTATGAGTGACCACTATGGAGTGTATTTGGTCACTGGAATCATTTATTCTCCCTTTTCCCCAGATAAAATTAGATTCTATTTTGCTAGACTCTACTCTCCAATCTCTCTCTCTCTCTCTCTCTCTTTTTTTTTAAGGTTTTTGCAAGGCAAATGGGGTTAAGTGGCTTGCCCAAGGCCACACAGCTAGGTAATTATTAAGTGTCTGAGACCATATTTGAACCCAGGTACTCCTGACTCCAAGGCCGGTGCTTTATCCACTACACCACCTAGCCGCCCCTCTTTCTTTTTTTTTTGCATCTCAAAAAAATTTTTAATGAGTCCAAATATATGCAAGGATAGTTACCAGTAATTATCCTTTTGCAAACTTTTGAATTCCACATTTTTCTACCTCCTTCCCTTCCCTCCCCCCTTCCCATGGCAGCAAACAATCTGTTATAGGTTATACATATACAATTGTGTTTAACATATTTCTATATTAGTCATGTTGTAAAAAAAAAGAATTAGAGGTAAGAGGAAAAACTTGAGAAAGAAAGAAAAATTATAAAAGAAAATTTTAAAAAGTGAACACAGTATGCTTTGCTTGGTATTCAGAACCCATAGTTTTTTCTCTGGATGTGGATAGCATTTTCCATAATAGGTCTCAGGATTGTCCTTGATCACTGAACTGCTGAGATGAGCTTCATCCATCATAGTGGCATAGTGGATCATTTCACAGTGTTGTTGTTAATATGAGTAGTGTTCTCCTGGTTCTGCTCACTTTACTCATCATTAATTCATGCAAGTCCAAGTCTTTCTAGGCTTTTCTGAATTCTGGTTGCTCATTATTTCTTTCTCTCTCTCTCTCTCTCTCTCTCTCTCTCTCTCTCTCTCTCTCTCTCTCTTTTTAGGTTTTTGCAGGGCAAATGGGGTTAAGTGGCTTGCCCAAGGCCACACAGCTAGGAGATTATTAAGTGTCTGAGACCGGATTTGAACCCAGGTACTCCTGACTCCAGGGCCAGTGCTTTATCCACTGTGTCACCTAGCTGCCCCTGCTCATTATCTCTTACAGAAAAATAGTACTCTATCATATCAATATACCAAAAATTGTTCAGCCATTTTGCAATTGATAGGCATTACCTTAATTTCCAAATCTTAGCCACTACAAAAAAAGTTACTATAAATATTTTTGTACTTGGGGGGGGTGGCTTTTCTCCTTTTTTATGATCTCTTTCCTCTAATCTCTTTCGATGGACATCATTTCTTCTCATCTGGATTTAAGAGCTGCTTCATGAAATCTTCCTTGATTCCCTAGCTTGAAACGACTTTACCCTTCTCATATTTCTTAGTACTTTGGACCTTTCTTTTAACTTTTTTTTTTGTTTTTTTGGTTTTTGCAAGGCAAATGGGGTTAAGTGATTGGCCCAAGATCACACAGCTAGGTAATTATTACCTAGGCTGGATTTGAACTCAGGTCCTCCTGACTCAGGGGCCTGTGCTCTCTCTACTGCACCATCTAGCTGTCTTCCCTTTTAACTTATTCTAATTGGAATTATATTCATTGTATTAAATTGTAGACTTTTTAAGAGAATGTTTTGTCTTTTTATCTCCAGTGCCAGGTCAGTGCAGTAGACATAAGTGGTGATTAATAAATGCTTCTAGCAATCTATTGAATTGAATTCTGTTCTAAACTTAACATTTACCTTCAGGCTGTATTTAGACCAGGGAGCTATCTTTGTTTAAACTCTGGGAAGGAATATAACCTCCCTCTAACCTGCAGTAATGCTTAATTTCAATAGGGCATCCTTTGCACACTTAAATGGGCACATCTGCTTACATCAAACATTTATCAATGTATTTACAACTTTGAAGCTCAAAGCATACTGGGCTTGCTTGACAGGATATCAATGCCCAGAGGCCCCCTCTGCCATAATTTTCAAGGGAAAAGAGGGTGTTAGATTCTAGGAATGTGCAGAAGAGGAACACACTAAACTGAGAGGAAAGATCTGTGAGAAGGTAATCAAGATTCTCCATTAGATTAGTCAAAAGTTCTGAATTCTGACCCAAGTCCTGTCACTCTTACTCCTGAAGTACCCTTGGGCGGTTTACTTGATCTATGTGTCTCTTTCTTCTCTTATAGAATTAAAATAATATTGATCTCCCTTACTAGGAGGTTATGTAGATTGGATAAATCATATTTAGAAATTGTCTCAGGGGTTCAAAAATACATTTGTTTATTCTTAAAGGATTTGAACCTCACATATCAGACCACTGTCACTCATCATATATCATAAGAAACTCATTGAACTAGTTTGTATAAATGTTTGTATATGAATCTAAATGTAGATTCTAGTTCATGCCTAGGTTCTATAACATGAACTAGATGTGAAATCTCAAGCAAGTCATTCAACCTCTCTGTTTCCTAATCTATAAAATGAGGGGGCTGGATTAAAGGATCAAAAAAGTCCCTTCCAGCTCTAACATTCACCAAGTCTTTGAGTTCTTTTACTTATACTCATAGTTAACGAAATGACAGGGTAAAGATCATTCCCTTCCCCTTTACTACTTAGGAAGAAGAGATGTTGAATAAATTGGCTATAGGTTCAGAGAATGTAGAGCCCAAAGGAACTTTAGAGATCCTCTTTTCAACTCCATTTTACAACTAAAAAGATGGGGACCAAAAGAGTTTAGGATACTTGTCCAGGTCATGTAGCTAGGAAGTGGCAGAGTTGGTTTCAAAATTTAGGCTTCTTTCCACCACCCATATCATTAAATTTCCACTTCTAAGTAGAAAAAGGTAGGACAAGGATGGATAAAAAGTCTATATTTCCTTTTAATGTTAATAAAAATTCTTAAGTAACTTTAAGGAGAAGAGGTTTTAAATGACTCCCCAAAGGACAAACATAAAATATGGCAGATTGGTCATTTCATCATCCTATTGCATCAATATGGGTTGTTTCAAAAACAGGGCCACATGGCATATATCACAGAGGCATGTGAGAATGTCCTTCTGTGATCTTATGACTCTTTGTGACTCCATCTATAATGAATGAGCTTTCAAGATTGAGGACTACTGACCTTTGGGTCACAGTGAAAGAATGAGAAATGTACAATTCTTAACAGTAATCCCAACTGAACTACTGTTTCACAGAGGTCTTTGTAGAGGTAAAATGCCTATTAATTCATTTAGTATTTGGATATCACACAAAACTTGTAGGGTTAGGGACTCATTGTGTACAAGCTTGAGAAATTCATTTGTTTTCATATCTCGAGCAATCCATTTGGAAAGCTAATTTAAGGGAAAAGTTTTTCAGTCTTAGTGAAAACTCAAGTATCATATTCCAAAGGAGTATTTCCTACTTGAATAAATGACAAAAGAATAGCTAAATGAAATAACTTTGAATTATCTATTAAATATAAATTCTTTTTCATACATTTATAGTTTTGTTCAGGTAAAAAAAGAAATGTAGGAGAAAATAGAATTTTGTGGACAAGTTCACTGTGGTTAAAAAAAAAGACAAGCATGATTGCATTCTATCATGTCAGTGATCCATGCATAATGGGTCACTGGGGGATTTAAGAACTGTATCTTTCAGTTCATGCCAGAGAGGTATATCAGTGTGCAATGATGTGAGTTAGGTTATGACACACCTTGAAGCACCCTCCAAACCTTCAGGCAATCTACAGACAGATGGTTTTGAGACTAAAGGTTGTCAGTTGACAATGATAGCATCTTGTAAACAATTTTAGTAACAGAATTATTTCCCGATTTTTCTCATCAATTAATCCTTAGAGACATTAAATTAATATTTTTCTTTTTTATTTTAGTAATACACATGGCGGTGAGTGAGAATAGGGGTGAGTGAAGGCTGGAAATATATTGGTCTTTTATGATGAGAACAATAGTTAACTCACATTCTTCTAGAGATTCCTTAAAATTTCAATTATCTTTGAACCACAGATGATTTGGATGGTTATTAATTTGTTATTAATTTGCATTGAGTTAACGTATCTTTATTTTATAAGAAATAAGAAAAGAGATACCTAACTTCTAATTTATTAATTAAATCAGATATTATTAAAAGCATAAATATGATACCAAAGGAAAAAGTTATACTTGCTTATATTCTCTGCTATATTTACAATAAAAAGCAAAAGTAAAATTATAGTAGAAATACCCTATTTAAAAAGTCATAGTATACTTACATTCTTTAAACCAAATAACATTGTGCATACATTCTTCCTTATTCTTTCTGAATACTCTTGCCGCAGAATTCTACTTAAAGAATCTCTTGTTGACAAACATTTCAAATAACAAACAGCTATGAGATTTTTTTAAGCTTCTGGTGATTTTCTTACCTTAAATCTTCACATTCCTATTCTCTTGCTGCTTTAAATTAATGAATGGTGTGGTATCAATATAGGAACAAAGAAAGAAGTTTAAAGATATTTGCAGTTAGTGTGAGAAAAATTAAAATTCAGGAGAATGTACTGCCAGAAAGAGAATTTTCTTGGGAGAAATAAAGGAAAGAAAGTAGGGACAGAATTGAGATCAGTTTCACAGTTTCAAAAAGAGTGAGTATTTGTACATAAAAACATATATATATATATATATATATATATATATATATACACACACACACACACATAAATAGATGATTGAGGTAAAGTGGATCTAGACTTCTTTTGGATACATAATGGTGCATAATATGTGATAAATAGTGAATGAACAAATAAATAGAAAAATGGCAAAGGCTAGAGACTTATTGAAACATGGAAGGAAGAGAAAAATAGAATCAGAATAATATTGATGGTATGAATTTAGAAAATGACAAGAAAACACAACTTGAGGAGAGAGAGAATTTAAATGAAGACTAAGACAAAAAAGGACACTTAGACAAGATGAAAATAAAGGACATATATGCAAAGAAGCAGGGGAAAAGAGAAGAAATAGAATAAGAGAAGACTAGATGTAGAAGACTAGGAAATAAAAAGAGTAGAGCAAGCCTGGGTATTGTATATTTTAAAAAAAATGGTTTGGGAGGGGCAGCTAGGTGGCATAGTGGATAGGGCCCCGGCCTTGGAGTCAGGAGTACCTGGGTTCAAATCCAGTCTCAGATGCTTAGTAATTGCCTAGCTGTGTGGCCTTGGGCAAGCCACTTAACCCCATTTGCCTTACAAAAAAAAAACCTAGAAAAAAATGGTTTGGGAGAATAAGTCTTTTTAAGTAGGGTAAAAGATAAATAATCAAATGATCAATAAGGAGAAGCAGAAAAAAAAATTAGAGAGGTGTCAGATCACCAAAGTTGCATCACTCTGATTCTCCACATCCTTCATTATTTCCCAATGTTTGCAGATATGACAATAAGAAACAAGAAACACTTCTGAAGGGAAAGTTAGAAAATACACTGAACTCTCCTTCATACCCACCAATTAATAATATAAATAGTGGTATAAAAATGCTAAATACAAAATAATAAAAACACTATTCATGTACTTGCATTATATAATTTTGTCAATTAATCTCTTCTTCCCCAATTATGCTTTGTTAATGCTGACGGTAAAACTAGTTTCTATTCCTGACCCTTAGTAACTTAATATGTTTAAAAGTTTGTAGATGTATGGCCTAGAAACAGGACATAAGTCAAATGCAGCTAGCTTAGAGCTGATTTTATTCAGTAACAAGCAATTTGAGGAGTTTGCTGCAGCTCAAGACAAAGTTTGGTCTTTCTTAATTGTGTGTCCATTAAGGAAGGAAGAGATTTTCCACAAGTTTATGATAATATTCATCAGAGGAATTACAAAAGGCACTCTTAATAAGTGCCCTGGATTTTTGTCCACGATGAGAGTTTAGTCATTCATCAACTGTGCTGGGTTTTAGTTTAGGTAGGGTTGTTCAGTTGGTTGACTGGTTGTTTCTATTTTTTCTAGAATGAAATATTTGCTACTTGTACTTTAGTATTCCTAAAATCATTAATTCTCCTTAATTCTGGGTGTCAGATTTTGCAAAATGTTTCTGCAAACCAGTCAATTATTGAGCATGAATTAATGCTTACTATCTGCCAGGCAATAGGATATATATATATAGATAGATAGATAGATAGATAGATAGATAGATAGATAGATAGATAGATAGATATAAAGAATGGGACAATCTACTTGCATGGTACTTACATTCAAATGGGAGAAACAGAATGCACATATAAGCTTATAAAGAATAAAAATAAAAGAGAGTAATTACTGATAAATACAAGGTAGTTAGGGGGAAGGAGTCAAGAAAGGTTTCATGTAGAAAGTAGTACTTGAGCTACATCCTGAAAGAAGGATTTGTATCCCATTAGTTATAATGTATAATCTTTGTAATATATTGTTATAATCTTTTAGTTAGTACATTATTTAGGATTTTATATCCATATTCATTAATGAAATTGATCTCTTACTCTTCCTGATTTAAGTATCAGTTTAATATCATTTTTGTTTCATAAAAGGAATTTGTTAGGATCCCTTCTTTGCCTATTATCTAAATAATTTATTTACAATCATCTCCCCCCCCCATATTCTACTCTTTCATGAAATGCCTTTTTTGGTTCTTAAATTCAGAATAAAAGAAATTAAATTAAATTGACAAAAAAAAGAGGGGGATTATATGAGGTAGGGATGAGGAGGGAATTGCAGGCAAGATACAGAGATGGGAGATGGAGAACCCTGTATGAGCAATAGAAAGAAAGCCATTTTGGTTGGATAATTTATAATAGAAGTAATTATTGCATTCACCACAAGGAGGCAAAACAGCATGTTGACCAGAAAATTGGCCTTGAAATCAGGAAGATATGAGTTCAAGTCCTGTTGCTAGTATACATTGATGATGTGACCCCTTGACCAATTACTTAATTGTCCATCATCAGGCAAATCTGTAAATTGGAAAGATGATACTCCACCTTGATAAAAGGATTTTTTTTAATTTAGAAATCTCTAGGGCAAAGAAATCATAGGTAAGACCCAAAAGGGGCCTGAAAGATATCCCATTAACTCTTCTTTTAAAAGTGGTACCTAATAAATGCATTTAAGTATATTAAAATGACATATTAGCAGCATTTGTGTAATCAAGTAAGTAGCATCTTTTGAAATGACATCATTTGCAATCACATCAAATAAAATTTGAATTCACAGGGCAGGAATGTCAACATACCTCTTGAACACTGTGATGTAAATAGAGTATAACCCGTTGACAATTACCACAATGGCAAAAGAATTGATTCATAACTTGACAATAAAACAATCCAATCTGCACAAATTCAAAATTTGGAGTTATCTATAGCTCTTCCTTTTCTTCCACATTTTATCAATTACCTAGTTTCGTTGATTCTATTTCCACAGCAATTTTCTCATTAGTCCTCTACTCTCCTTTCACCTTAGTTCAAGTCTTCATATATTCTTGCTTGGACAATTGTGAAAATTTCCTAATCAATCTCTTTGTTTCCAAATTCTCTTTTTTTCCAACACCCAGATAAGAAAATAATCTTCTTAAGGCATAGTTGCTTTAAAAAAAGATAGTGTAAAATGGATTATTTTTATTATTTTCAATTAAAATGTTCTGGCATAAATAAAACCAATGTAGCTAAAAATAGAAAGAATGAAGAAATTGGTGGAAAACTTTCATAGATAGGACATGATTGGGTTGAAATATTGCTTTGGTTTGGGAGTGGCTAGGTGGCATAGTGGATAAAGCACTGGCCTTGGAGTCAGGAGTACCTGGGTTCAAATCCTGTCTCAGACACTTAATAATTACCTAGCTGTGTGGCCTTGGGCAAGCCACTTAACCCCACTTGCCTTGCAAAAACCTAAAAAAAATATTTCTTTGGTTTACAAAATGATGAACTGGTTGGTTTAGAAAAACATGGAAAGACTAGAACTTATGAAGGAAGATGCTATCCATCTTCAGAGAAAGACAAATGGAAAAATGCTTAGTACAGTTTATATGTATAAATGAGTATATATATATATATATATATATATATATATATATATATACACACATATACATATATAATGTATATTTTCCTTCAAGACTTGACAGGTGTCATCCTTTCCATGAAACCTACCTTGACCTTCCTCTTTGCTTCCTCCAGTTACTTCCTTCTCTCCTTCTTCCTCTCCCTCCTCAATTTCCCCTGTGAAATTCTTTCTGTAGATACAAATCCTATAAAAAAAATTATCTCCTTCAGGGTAAGGCTTGTTTCAGTTTTGTCTTAGCCTAGCCCTAGCTATCCATGTAGTGCATACTGAATAAATTTGACTTTTCATTGAATTGAACTGTATTAAGTTGTATATTAGTCTAATGACTTTTTTTTCTATTGAGCTCTGCAAAAAAAAGGCAGGAAGCTTTTTTCTCTTCATTGAAAGAAGAAAGTCAATAATTTCATTTTCCATAGATGAAACCTATAGGAAAGGATTTCAGAGTACATTTATCTCAAACTCCTTATTCAGCAAAGGAAACAGGATCAGAAATGTTTCTTTTTAAGATTTTTCTCAAGGCCAAGGACATAGTAGGAGAACTGGGACTAGAAATTGGATTACTTATCTCCCTATCCATTGTGATTTTCTCTATAATATTTTACTATCCCTATGCTATATTATTTCAAGGGTCTTATGAAGTATTATTTTTCCATACTCTTGATGATTAAGGAAGAAGATCATTAAAATAATAACTAGAATTGGGGAGGGAATCTATGGTAGAAAGGCCATGGAATACTCAGGTATATTTATAAGACCAAACACAGGGTACAGCAGAGGTGGGCTTGAATATCAGCCAACATAAAAAATTTATTTTAAAATACAATTTTTAGAGAGAGATTTTCTGAGATGCTAGGAGATGGATGGAGCTTGAGATGTTGAGAACTGTGACTGTCAGAGGAATTCAATCTGTCTCAGGAATATTTAACTAGATGCTCCCCAAGTCCCCATGAAATATCACTGGACCTAGAAAGGCAGGAAAAAAGTCATGGAAAGGGAAATTGGTTTTTGCTGGAAATGTTCACCTTAAACTAAGGGTTATAGGACTATTTATTTCCTTAACTTTTCTTGCTGGTTTCCCTTCTCCTTTCACTTCCACTTCCTGTCTCTACTGTTGTGCTGAATGAAAAGGAAGGGCTCTTTTGACTATCTACATATCCTTGAGCTGGGACAGAGACTTAGGGAATCTGCCTGTTGTTGATAAAGGTCAAGGGACATTCTCTGCTAATCAGTCAGGATCCTGTGCAGTGGAGTTGTGCACCCGGGGCCAGAGTCAGGGATGGGTGGGGCAGTGGACCCTGGGAGAAGAGTAGAAGAGGAGTGCAACAGTCGTGTTCCCAGCATTCCTTAAACTTTGTTCTTCTGTTCACCAAGGGGGAGCAGTTTTTATATTCAGGAGAGCACAAACAAAACCAACCAAACTTCTGTTCCACTAAATGGTTTCAAACACAAATGGCAGAGACTGTCTAAATAATGGAACTTTTTATGCATGCCCTATACTAGAATTTGTATATCTTGTGTGTGAGTATATCTATGCATTCTATGGAATAGAGGTGGAATTAATATTCAATAAATAGTATAGCTTTTCTGCAGAAGAAAGGGTCAGCTCCAATTCCATTATCTTCCAGTCCCACAAAACAAAACAAAAAGAATGACCTAGCATTTAGGGCACCCACTATCTCATCTACTGTGCACAGTCCTTATTCTCACCAAAAGAATACCATCAGATGGAAGAGAAAGTAGAGAATGTTTATTTCGCCATCTCTCTTAAGCAGCTGCTCATTTCTCAGATTTAAGAACTACATCAAATCCAGCCCCTGAAGCCAGAATATAACTGCCATATACCTCTGGTGTTTCCTCTCATAGATGCTAGTCATTTCCCTATGGCACCTTCTTCTCTCTCCACCTGATGCTCTCCACCCAAAGTCATACCTTGTGCTTCAGGGTTGTCATCATCCTAATATCTCCTCAAGAACCCTAGAGGAAGGAATGAACTAGAAGAATGAACAGGAGACAATCAGGCAAGTTGCTTGTGGTTTATATGGTGTAACCCCAGTAATGTTCAGTATTTTTCCAGTTGTTTAGGAGGAAACAAGAACAGCTTGCCACTCTTAGAGTCTCTATCTACTGACTTGGCACCTTGTATATGTACCCAGTTTTCTTTGTGGAGACAGGCCAAACTTATATTGGAGACAAGGTTGTACCCAATTTGGAAAGGACTGTTAAAAGTTTGGCTAAGTCATTTCTTTTCCTCCTTGACCTTCCTCACCTTTCTAGAGGCTGCATGCCATTTCTTTGGCAGTTGATTTGAGAGGAAGGACTTCTTCATTAAGGGCAGAATAAAGTCCCTGTCTGTGGTGATAAATGTCAGCAAGCGTTCAAAGTCTAGTCTTTCAGAGAGGCTGCCCCATCAGAGGCTTTGACTTTGGGCCAAGGACTTTTGGAAGAGCTTGGTACTCACCTCCTGTTTTATTTTTTCCCCCTTCTCTGCTCTCCTCCCCTGCAAATCTCAAAACAAAAGACTTGCTGGGAAAGGTAGAAGAGTTGGTTCTTGTGGAAGGAGCCTCAGCTGAAAAGTGTCTCTTTTCCTGGGGCTTAGGGCCAGGCCCCAGAATCAACTGCCTGTCATCATTAACAAGAATAACAATATTGCCATGGGAAAAAAAAAACATGCTAAGTGCAGTTAGGTCCAAAATGTGCATATATTTGGAGGGAAGGGAAGGGAAGGGAAACCCAGGGCCTTTTTCCTTTTAATATCTTCAAATAAACAAAATCAAAATACAATACATTCACATTCTTTCCCAAAGCCAAAGTCTAGGTAAAAAGAGAAGATCTGCTTCCAATAGGGGATGGAGAGGGTTAATCTATCCAAGAGTTAGAGCGGCAATGGGTTCATTCTCTTCTTTATGGAAACACTTGGGTTGTGACCATCACTAACACTAACAACATCCCTAGCTCACAAGGAAGCATAAGAGAAATAACAAGGCATACTACAGAATTGGAAAAAAAAGGTTGTTTTATTTTGAAATACACTTCTTAAAGATAAATTTGACTTCTATTTTCCTTGTCCAGGTGCATTTGACAAGATACCACCAATAAAAACAAAACAAAACCAAAAACACAACTGCACAAACAAAAACCCCACAAAACAACAAAACAGCCCCCCTCACAACATTATGTACAGAGCTCTAAAATGAGCTGTGAATATCTACAAGAGACTAGCATACGCTCTTTGTGTGTGTGTGTGTGTGTTGTGTGTGTGTGTATGTGTGTATGTGTGTGTGTGTGTGTGTGTGTGTGTGTGTGTGTGGCTTTCTAATGTTTGAGTCCGCCAAAAGAATTATTAGCTCCTTGGAGCTGCAGGTGCAGCTGCAGGGGGCAAGTTGGGGTCGGTCTGGGACAGGTCGGCCCGAGGAGGAGGGCCAGGCGGGGGAAGGCAGGCAAGGGTGGGGAGGTGAGGGGGGTGGGCAGATGCTTGGCTTCTCTAGAAGTCTTGCCGCGGGGTGTGGGTCAGACTGTGCCGCCGCAGATCACAGTTTCGCCTGAACACTTTGCCGCACTGCTCGCAGTTGTAGGGCTTGATGTCTGTATGGGTGAGAAGGTGAGTTTTCAGATTACTTCTCTGATTAAAGGTTCTTCCACATGTGGGGCATTTGTGTGGAGATTCCTGTTCAGATGTGAAGCAAGCAAAGGATTAATCCTTCACACCACCATTGTGCCCTTCTCTTATCTGTAGTACTAACATTACCCAACCCCACACAGCAAAAATGCCCTCCCATTCACCCCCTCCCGGTTCTACCTCCCACCTTCCGGCAATTGTGGTGGCTTAGGGGGAGCCTGCATAGACAGATCTGCTCTAACCCATGCTCCAGCGGACCCCCCACAAGCGCCCTCCCAATACACTGTTGATACACTGGCAGCGGTGATAAGTGCACCGGCACATCCCTGAAAGTTCGACTTCGTGATTTCCAACTCCTTTTGTGTCATCGCTGTGTCAAACCCAGAAAGAAAAGGGCTAGGGTGGGGCTGTATGTGTGTGTCTGTGTGTGTGTGTGTGTGTGTGTGTGTGTGTGTGTTCTAATGTTCCATTGAGATATTCCCCTCTTGGAGCTAGCAAGGATCCGTTGTGCTACACAGATCAATCACTACTGGTGGTCGGGGCAAGAGGTTCTTCAAGAGAAATGGGGACAGGGAGAGCTTAGTGTAGACAATTTTTCTGCTGCTGCTTTATCAGAAATTACTTTGCCTTATTTTTTAAAAATAAAAGTCTTAAATTCAAAATAGAGATGGAAAAGGGATGTGGAGAATGAATAGTGAGTGGGGTTTACTGTGATAATTGGGAGGAATTAAATTATGAACAGGACTTCTACGGCTGTTTCCTAGAACCACAAAATATTTCGAATATAAAAAGAGGAAAGACAATCATTCTCCTTATTGAAAACCAGATGAGAAAAATATAGCACCTCTCCAGTCAAACAGAGAACAAATGTAAATTCAGGTTTTAAGAGCAGGCAGACCCTTGGCTACTTTTTGGGAAATGGGCATGAGAAAATGAAATAAAAGTTTCTTAGATTGGGAAACGAGCTTACCTGCATGTGTAAAGTTTTGTGAACCGCCAGAGTTCTAGACTGACAAAATCCTTTCCCACATTCCTGACATTTGAAGGGTTTTTCTTTGGAATGGATATACCTGAAAATTGATAGAAGGATTCAGTTAAATGTCATGGATGAATGTTATCACCTCCCAGAAGCATTTGTGGATAATTACTTAAAGGAAAGCAGGGAGAGGACAAAAGGAAATTGGCTCTTCTTTCTTGCTTTAGATTTTTTTTCTCCCCTTGTGTAATTCTGTTTATGGTTAACCTCATGTAACAGACTCTTCAAATCAGGCACAGCCTCGGCTTATCTACCCTTGATCGCCCTCTCTGGTGGTGCTTTGGTTCAAGATCTCGAAGAAACCAGAGTAAGCACTTCTCTGATCTCTACTATTCGGGTTTCCCCCCCTTTTACCAAGAACTCAAACCGGTCAAATCAGAATGTAAGGCAAGGCTGTGTTAGCGAGGAACAGACCTCCCAGCTGTGGGTTTGGAGAATCCTCAAGGAATTCTGATCTTTATTCCGGGGGACGATGGAGGCAAGGAGGTAGGGCAAGAACCTTGAGCCGGGCTCACACCCGGCAGAGTCTATTATGAGGTAGACCCATAAAAGTTGTAATGCGGGATTTGATGCTGGGGTGCAGGGTGACCAGCTCTTTCTATCCTCGCTGGCCTCATTCCTTGAATAGAAAGGTCCGGGAAACAAAGGCTACTGCCTACAGCAGCCAGGGAGGTGTTGGGGCCCCGGCATGAAAACTTCTTTGCCTCCGGAACGGGTGATGAGTGGGAGTAGTGAGGAATTTAGGGACCCTGGGGCTGACAAGCAGAGATGCCCTGGAAGCCCGGGTTCAGAGTCTAAGGAAAGAGAAAGGTAGCTCTGGGAAGACGAGACTCGGGCAGCTGAGCATAGGAAAAGGTGCCCAAGTCCCTCCACCCAGACCGGAGTTGAAAACCGGAGAGCAGGGAAAAACCTCAGAACACCTGGCTCTCCGTACACTGGGATGAGGAACTTGCTTTGGTTTTCCCCGAGGAATAATGCTGTACTTCTTTAGACCGTAGAGGTTTAAATTTGAGGGGAATTGTTTGTAAT
The DNA here is from genome assembly GCF_037893015.1 of Macrotis lagotis. NCBI lineage: Eukaryota > Metazoa > Chordata > Mammalia > Peramelemorphia > Peramelidae > Macrotis > Macrotis lagotis. The sequence continues at coordinate 553,338,945 of NC_133666.1, read as the reverse complement.
TTCTTCAGCCTTCTTTGGTTGGGGGCAAGCCTACAGTCACACGGTCTCCTACAACAACATTTGGAGCAAGGAATCCAGTCTGGGTTGGTGAAGGGGGCACAGAGGTTTCAGGCATTTCCTCTGTCTTTTCCTGGGTCACTTTCCTGCCCACCCTCTAACCTACCCAAGACGGGTTAGGAAGCTCACCTGTGATCCCTCAGGTGATCTTGCCTTCGGAAGGCCTTGTGGCAGATATCGCAAGTGTAAGGCCTCTCGTCTGTGTGGGTTCTCTCGTGAATGAGCAAATTGTAGGATTTGGTAAAGTGCCTGCCACAGAACTTGCAGATAAACTCTTTTTTCGTTTTGGAAGGCAACCTTCCTCGAGAGGGTTTTCTGTCCGGAGTCAATTTGCTGATGCCTGAGATGGGGCTGCCCAGGCCCGGGCTCAGCTTGGTCAAGTCCATTTTGGGGGGGTCCTCCTGCGTGGCGGCCACGGCCAGGTTGGCAAAGTCAAATCGGGGCCGGTCCTTGTGCAGAGCCGGGAGGACGTGGGCAATGGCCCCCTGCTTGGGGTGGAAGAGGTGGGTGGCGAAGGGCAGGGCCGGAAAGGGGAAACGAGCGTCCACCAGACCCTGCGCCGCAGCCATCTCCGTGATGGTGGAACGGGTGATCTCGTGCATATTGGGGTAACCCAGCGTCCAGTGGTTCATGTGCATTGTCTGCACTGCGCTGAGCCCGTACAGGCCCTGTAAGTGGTCCACGGCGGCCGGAAAGGTGTTCACAGCCTGGAGGAAGGAGTAGTTGGTGAGCTGCAGCGAGGGGTGGAGAGGGATGGGCGCGGGCAGAGCCTTGCTCCCCATCTTCCGGACTCGGTGGGTGCAGAGGGTTCTGCCCCTTTCTTCCAGGACTGGGGGCTCAGGGGAATGAATACTCGCAGGCAAATCCAGAGGCTGACCTCTAAGGAGGTAAGACCCTACAAGGGGAGGGAGAAGAGAAGGAAGGGAATAGAGAGAACTCATGAATGTTCAACCGGACGGGTTTGGGGCGCACGTGAAGCTCGGTGCTGGCTCTGTCTAGAGTCTAGATCCTTCCCTCGGTTCACTGTTCCCCACTAACCTCCCAAGGAGTGAGCCCTGGGGAAATGTGCACAACCCAAGCTCAGTTACTGAGTTCGATTCCCAAACCAATTCGTCTGGGAAAAACAAAAACAAAGACACCATCAAGAAAATGAGGAAGGGGGAGAGGGATCCAAGCAACCTAGAAAAAGGATAGACCTTCGTTCTGGGAGGCAAAAGCACACCAACCCAGAGAAAAAAAGAGCCCTTACCCAAACTGCCCCCGCCCACCGACCCCCTTGGATTAGCAAAGCCCTGCAGGTCAAACGATATTTTCTTGTCAACAAAACCCATCACTTTGTGAACCAGGGTGCTTGCCCTTATGAGCTCTGGACCCGGGTTCCTCACAGCGCGAGGTGGGGGAAGTCTTTGCCCACCGTTGCGGTATCTTCTGTGGGCCCAGGTCAAGACTGGGGTCCAGCAGATGAGGTCGCTGGACCGATAGTGCCTTAGGGTCTTCCTCTTCCCTCCCCCCCAACTCGCACCCACCTCAGTGAATTCCTCGGCCCCAGGAGGAGGCCACCACCGCTTTCCAGCCAGCCCCAGAGAGCACTGCTACAAGTGGGAAGGGCGGGTGGAGCAAGGTGTGGCAAATATGGGAGCAACAATCCAGATTTTTCGGGTAGGTGGTGGGGCCTTTTCTCCTTTTCCCTCTGTCAGAAGCTTAGGACACTTCCCCTCTGATCTCGGAGCCTTTTCCCTTCACCTTAACCCGGTTCATCAGGGGTGTGAGGTGTTGAACGAAGGAAGAGTGACACCTCGCCCCGAGCTTCTGAATTTGGCCCCCAACTTTTCCCCTTCCCCCGCTGCCATCTTCCACAACTCATTTCTCCCTCCCCCACCTAAGATCCCTTCCAGATGGTCGAGTAGTAACCGGGAAGAGAAGAGAGTAGTCTAACAGTCTTCTGCCTTCCCCCAGATGGGACAGCCGACCTCCCAGCTTTCCTTAAGGCTTGAGGGATTCCCTCATCTAACATCTATGCTTCCTAGTCCTTCGGAAGAAACCTCATTCTAGGTGGCCTTAGAGCTCGACACTTGGGAAGAAGACTCTTTTCATATCTTCCCCTTCCGAGTCCCCATCTTTTTTGACCACCTCCAGGAGAGAAAAAGTCTGTTCACAGGGGAGGAAAACTAGAAAATAGTTGTAGAAGATATCTCAAAAGCACAGAGGATGCATTGAACAGGTAGGGAAAGAGGTTTAATGTATTTATTCGCTTCAAGCCTGGTTGCCTTAAGACTAAAACAAGAAAGTGTCTATCAGCTGTCCAGGTCTGAAGACTGCCAAGATGGGGGGTTCAGAGAATTTTATCTCTTCCTTTCTCCGAACTGCCACACTTTCCCCTCACTCCACTAACTTTCTCTTCGGTTTTTCAAAAAAGGTTAGTGAAGGTCAAATGGCTTTTTTAGACTCATTCTCCCAAGGGCATCTCTCAAAGTCTCATTTGTCATTTGTGTGATATATATCCTTTTATACCATTTGTATCCAGCAAGGATTTTCTAATTCCAATAACTAAATCACTAGCCCGCGTTAGAATCAGAGATGAGGTTGTTCTCTCTCTCTCTCTCTCTCTCTCTCTCTCTCTCTCTCTCTCTCTCTCTCTCTCTGTGTGTGTGTGTGTGTGTGTGGTCATAAGCAGCTGGGAGATTTTCTTCATTAGAAATAGGCCTGAAAAATCAACACCCATAATACTCTCCACTTCACTTTGAGTTTCTACTTTCCCCAAGAAACTAGGAATATTCTCCTATTATGTTGCCTTTTCCTCCTCCCTCTTATTGGGGGTTTGATTTTTCATCCTTCCAATCTGTGAACAGTTACCCTTTGGCATGTATTTGAGTGCAAAGTGTGTAGGGGTGGGGGGAGAGTTAATATATAAAAATAAAACCCTCTCAGGGGAGGAGGATTTGGCTCCCTCATCTAGGCCCACACTTTCTCTGCCCCCTTTCCCTTCCCTGAGACAGGGATTTATTAATGAACCAGCGTCTGCCTAGTGGTATGTGAACTGGGAGTGCAGGCAGGGAGTTAATGAGAGGTGTGTGACAGTCAGAGGATTTCACTCAGACCATTCAACCGAAACTATAAACCTCCCTTTATAATAAACTTTCCCACCACTAATCACTCTCCATTTTTGATCAGGGACAATCCTTGAGCCCACCCCCATAGCTCTAGGAGTATTTCTCCTGCAAAATCTATTCCTTATGTAGTCCCTGTGCGTGGTTTATTTTTTTGTCTTTCGGTCATCGAAAATTTTACACTTCAATCCCTTTAATAACTGAGGATTTCATTGCTTGAAGATTAATTAAAGTGATTTCCTCTCTATTATTAGGGAATCACTGACATTTTTATCCGAAGAGAGGGAACAGAAATTGGGTCTTTCAGTTAATTTCCTGACTTCTTTTCTTAGAAATAAACACAGGAGGCAAAGTACAACCACCACTATATCCCAGGATTGGGGGCGAAGGGCGAGGAAGAGAAATTCAGGACCCAGGATCTCATTTCCTAAAGCGAGAAACTAACGTCTGCCTTAAAGGTTAAATGTTAATTCTCCAGTCAAAAAGCTAAGTGTTCCGTTCCTCCCGGTTCTCCTAAGGGCTTAGAATGCAGAAATTCCCGATAGTGAAGTTACAGTTAAACCTAAAATTCACACAAAAGGATCTGCCTTTTCCGAATCATGTATATGCTCTCGACTGCATCAAAGAGCCGCTTTCTTTACAGGGGAAAAGCCATAGTCGATACCTTGTGGAAGACCTTTTGGGAAACACAAAACAAAATCCTTCCAAATATCTAACCAACTCTTGTCTCCATAAATAGCTGGAGAATTTGGGCTTCCCCTAGCCAGCAGAGCTTCTGGATATTTTGTTTTCGTTCAATACCCAGATCTGAAGGTGGTTTCGTTTTGTCTTGTCTCTTTCACGGTATTTACAGCTATTTACCCCTGCCTTGGTCAAGACCACCAGCTAGCCAAGTCATCCTGTTGTCTGCTCCACCCAGCTCTGGATAAAGCTGCTACTTGAGTATTTACAGTTGTAGTGAAAAATTATGGAAGAGAGGGGAAACATAGTCCTGACAACTTTAGTGACAAGGGGACCATTCCTCTCTCACCAGCCTACTTTACAGGAATTTCCAGTTATGTCTAGAAGTTTTTAAAACTTCGTTCTGTGTCTGTCACCAAGTGAAATGTTTACTTATTAATTGAAGTTTCAGTGAAGCTTTCGCAACATTTGAGTAAGCCCCTCTCCCCAACCACAACAAACATCTCAACAAAACAAAGCAAAAAAAAAAAAAAAAGCTAAAGTAACCAGAGGTAACTTGAAGAGTTTGTGTTCTCTAAGATCGATAATCTTAAATCGGATATACAGGCAGCCCCCATTTCCACCTAAAAAAGGCAGCATTTCCATCAGAGGCTGAAATTCAGCCCAACGGGGTCAGTTGGCTGTTGTCGAATTGCACCTGATAACGGTTGTTTTGTTTGAAATTAAAAACAGCCTGAGCAGACCCGGTGAAAAGCAGACTAAATCAGATGAAAGTTGGATTTTTGTTTGTAAAGTCGCCTCCTCCCAAGCAGGTGGGAATCACGGGCCAGCCACGCTGTAGCTCCCGCTGCCACTTCTAACCGCCTCTCCTTCCCGAGGAGTTAATTAAATTAAGATGCTTGCCGCATACTCCGTGTTCTGTTACTCCCTGCTCTCACTCGCTGGCCCTGTTCCTGAACGAGAAGAGTAACTTTCTTGTTCATGTTCGGGTGGCAGTTACTTTCGTGGGGTTGGGGGGTGGGGGGGGTGGAGGATAAGAGAAAGAGAACTAGGTAGTTGCCAGTGATCTTTCACATGGGTAAGTGGCAGTTGTCTTCTGATCTCCGAAAAACAGGTAGGAAGACTCATCCTATCTTGAACTTTCTGCACTGACATTCCCCCCCCCCCCACCTCCCATCCTTCCTCTGGAAACTCATTTCACGTCCTTCGCGGTGGCGGTTTATTGCTTATCCAGACACTTTACAACACTCTGGGTTTCTTTCCTCCTTTCCCCCACCCCCACCACGGGCACTTGCAGGCATCAAGCACATGGTTGTAGATTTGACTAAGGTTTGACTAACATCATTATTACATCCTTAAAACATTCCTCGCCGGTAGGCAAAGAGAGCGGCTATTTTGTATCAAAACCTCTACTCCGCGCTCTATTACTGGCTCTGGAAGTGGAAGATGATTTAGCATTTCACAACCCTGGGGCAAAAAGCACTTGGGCATTTAGGATGAAGAGAAACAGACAGCGGAAAGTAAAGAACAAGAAAGGGAGAGATAGAGGAAGAGAAAAAAGAAGAAAACAAGGAAGGAGAAAAGAGAATGGGACACAACCCCCCCCCCCCCCCAAGGAGAACGCCAGAGAGAGAGGGAGAGGAAGAAGCAAGAGAAAAACAGAGGAAGAAGAAAAACGAAAGAGATGAGAGAAACGGAAAGAAAGAGAGAAAATAGAGGAAAGGCATCATTGAAGGGCACAAGAGAGCCTCTCCTCACTGCTCAAGTTACTGAACCCGTTTAAGAAACTACAATGCTGAGACCTTGGGTACCTCGTGGTTGAGATAAAATGCCCGGAAACAAATTTCAAAAACATTTCAAAGTGAGGGAGTGAGTGAGGTGTGTGTGTGTGTGTGTGTGTGTGTGTGTGTGTGTGTGTGTGTGTGTGTGTGTAACTAGGGTTTGGGGGAAAGGGTGTCCTAGGGAGCAGAGCATGCAAGAAACCCACCATCCGGTCACAGAAAATACTTCTAATTCATCGATTTTCATTTCTTTTCAAAGGAGGTACGCTCCTGAGAGGATAATTCAAGGTATTAAACAGTGGCACGCTGGACAGAGAATCGCTCCTTTTATTACCACCCCGGCCGACCCCCTGGAATCGAGACTATTTTATGAAGGCGGCGGCTGCAACCTATCCCCAGGCTAGACACTTACCTCGGCCTAAAGGGTCTCTCCAGAAAGGGCCGCCCCTCCTAATACAGAGTTCCAGCCGCGATCCGCGCGTCTCTTTGCGTTGTCATTAGATCCACACCGGACTGGCCGAGCAGTTCGACCGTCAAAAGTTCAGCAAGCTCTTTCCCAGCCGAGTCCCGGTAGCCTCGGACATGATCTGGGGGAAGAAGAGCCGCGCCGAGGGGTGGCCGGGCAAGGAAGAGCTTTGTCTCTGGGTCTCCCGAAGCGAAAGCGTAAAAAAAAGGGGGGGAGAGGAAAAAAAAAGTGCTGGTTGGCTTTGGTCACTCGGAGGAGATCTTGCTTCAATCAGGCTCCTCTTCGGAGCCTCTGCGCCTTCAACTCTGGCGAAGTGGGATGAAGTCTGAGCCTTCCCCTCCCAGGTCCATCACATTTCAGCAGTTAAGTGGCGTAGAACTCGCAGTCCCCGCCCGCTGTCCCACCCAGAGCTGCACACACTCGAATGTTCACTGCCTGGTCCCTCCGCCCCGCCTCCCCCCGAAACGTTCTGGGGTTGTCAAGTTCGGAGTCCGCCTCCAGCTCCTCCTCCTCCTCCCTTTTCTCGCTAATGGTCCGCTCTGTTTACTTGTGTTTGGATAGCAACTGCATCTTAAAGGCACAGGTCTTCTTGACGTTTTCCTAGTTTCATTACCTAAGGTGACTCGGTTAAAAAAAAAATAAACATAACCTTCCTTCCTTCCTTCCTTCCCACCCCTCACCCTCCTCTTTTGTGCCACTGACTCCTTTGATTGTAAGAAATTCAAAAACTGCTTCCGTACCACGCCAATGACCCTATATAGCACTAAAAAGGGCACGGGTACTAGTTCCAACGTAGGGCTTAAGTCTACTTTATTTTCAGTCCCTAACTCAGAAGCCTTTCCTTTGTGATAGACAGATGGCAGAAACTACCGATTCTGGTCATTTCGAAGATATATAATCAAACCTACCAACAATGACTGTCTCATCTACTCCTCCTCCCCCACCTCCCTAATTAAAAATACAACATTTGTACCTTAAGGTTGCCAAATCTATAAATGTCTGCAGCTAAATGTGTGTTCCCTCTTCGGCTACCATTTCCCCCTAAATGTTACTTGCTTGTGGATGTTTGCTATAGTGGTGATATTGTGGACGGTTCTTTGGTTATGACGAAATTATGTTTAGAAAATGGCATTAAATGTTTTCTTTCCCACATTTACAGCTGCACTTTCCACCTTCAGAAGAGTTTGCTTAAGTTAGCAGAGTCACTGGATCAAAGGTATGGCAATCTGTAATCGCCCCCACAAACTTCCAACCGACCCTTCAGGAGTAATCCCATAATTTGGGGAGAAACACTATTAAGAAAGTTTTATTTCGCAAACGCCTTCACCTCCCTACCGGGCCGAGCATGGATTTCATTTGTCCGCTGCAGTCGTCAGTAACTGAATCGAATTCAAGATGTAGTGATAAATTTGAAAAATGTTTTTCTCCTCCCCACAGTTTTTGGGGCTCTTTTAGTGTAATTACTGGATAGAATTTTGAAGTCGATAATGAAGAAGCCGGGGTTGATAATGAAGAAGCCAGTGACAATGTTTTAGTGTCCATCTTTTTGGACTGACAGCATCAGTGAGAAAATAATAGAGCCAAAACATTCAGTCTGAAACGACCCTAATGAAGAGGAGCTGCTTTTTGCCAGGTTCTATTTCTCCAACTAAAGGCTGAATGATTCTTCCATCCCACCCACCCCTAAAAAGTTGCTTTGAAATGAACAATGCTAGCAACACTGAAAATAATCTGTACCGAGCTACTGGCCGTGAAAATGCAAGCAGGACTGACAGGAGTAGACGTTTGGAAAGGTCAAGGTTAGGGTGGAGGGTCAGGCAAAGCTTTTTTTCCCTTCCTAGATTTGTATAAGATGAACTATCTCTTACTTTGGCCGAGAGAAAGCGAAGTTTTCGTTTTCTTTTGGAAGGTATAGCAGATTACTTTTCCATTTCCATTTTATATTCAGGATGATACTAAATGATCTTAGAACAGAATAGAACTTTTGCTAATTCTGTATTTAGTGCTACATATAAAAGGCGTATTGAATTGCTACTGCACAATTTTGCAGCAACTTGGGAGAGAAAGGATGCTTGTAGGCTGAAGGGTTTCGAGGGAAAAATACTTCCAAATGTTGAGTTAAATAAGATGCTTTTTTTTTCGTGCTGCTCGGAGTGCTCGGAGATCATTATGTCCCGCTTATTTGCCTCCTTTTTCACAGCAAGTTTTTCAGATGCTCTTCTCCCCACTACCTCTGCTCCCTGACTGACCGGTAATTATCCATCCCTAAGGATATATCTGGATCATCTAGTCATTTCTGTCCGCAGTAAGGTAAACTCCTTCCCCGTGCTGCTTTAGATTGTTCTATGGGGTGAATGGGTATAGGTGTTTCCCTACATCCTCCTCGAATGTTTTTCCCCACTGTAGTGGCAGGTCTGAGAACAATTCCAGGAGATGAGCTTTCTCTCTGCAAGCAAATTGAACACTGGGTGTTTTATATTTAACGGAATTAAACGTTGTGAGAAATTAAGCATCCCCTTCCCCCGCATCATGCACGTTCCTCATGCATTGCTGCGGCCCGAAAAGTAGGAACAAGTTTCGTATTTTGGGGGTGGCGGGCAGCCTGGGGTCGTTTGTCCATTCTTCCGGAGACTTGAGGCATTCAAATGTTGCAGGTGTTTGAGATCCGCTAGGAGGTGTGGAAAGAGCTGAGAAGAGCTCTGAACCAGCAACCACGGTTCAGGGGTCGCTGCTCTCTCTCAGGTCCTCGGTGGGCTCTTTGAATTCACACTACAGCTCAACTTCACAGTGTTGTTGCGGAAATGTGATTTTGGGTGCTTGGCGGGGGGCACCAAGGTCGTATGTACAAGCACTCTCACACCCTCCAACACACACACACACACACACACACACACACACCACACACACACACACACCCCAGAGCAGCCAAGTCCACTCAGTGTCCCCCCCCCCCCCACCTCAGGGATATATGGTGCAAGAGATTGTCAGCATGGTGCAGAAAAGCATCTGGAACCTCTGGGTGGGTGGCAGGGAGCCCTGGGGGTGCAGAGAGAGGGAGGTCTGGCAGGGCTCAGAGACCCTTAATGGTCCTCTAACTCAGGCAGCTGGGAACTGAACCCCTTCCCTCCCTCGTTTCCTTTTCACTACTTCTGGTCTTTGGGGAACATCGAAGTGCAATTCAGTCTGACACTTCCGCCGAGGGGGTTTATCTGCTGTCCTCGCCAGCTTTAGGTTTTCGACACCAAGGACACTTCCAACGAAATTCCGAACAGGAGAAAAGGAGGGACGGTTACAGCTTTAAGCACTCAAAGCTCCGTCAAGGTGAGGGAGGAAGGAAACAGGGAAGGAGGAAAGAGGGGAGAGCAGCTTGGGTGGAAGGCCCCCTTTCCCCGGGGCCCACCCAGGCTGCTGCTTCTGCAGGTCTAAGCGCCGATCGGGTGTCAGGCTGGGGGGCCTCCCCTCTCCCACCCCCCTCTCAGGATGGAAATTGGCTTTTTGTCTTGAAAATTACCACTCAAATAAATCATGAAAATTCCACCTGTCTCCAGGGATTCGGGGATTTCTCCCCCTCGCCTCTCAACCTTGGCCCTCCTCTGTCTCCAGTCCCTTTCCCAGCCCATCTCCGGGCTTGAGTTTTCCTGGAAACACCACGCTTGGGTTCACGGCTTTACTTTTGAGCTCCAAGGCTGACCTCGGGGGTGGGGGTGGGGGCTGCCCTTCAGCCCTCCGAGCCCCCCCTCAGAGTTAACCCAGTTAACCCAGCAGCATTACGGGGGAAGATGGGGGGGGGGTTGTTACACCGAGGGGAAGGCACCGAGGTCCGGAATGAGACTCCCATATTTCAAAGAGGGGCGCGCGGGGGAGGAAGGTGGGAGGAAACGAGCGAGGCTCCTCTCGGTCCGGGGATGGCCCAGAGCCGGGGTGAGGAGAAGCGGAGCGCGGGACCCCGAGACGCAGCGGGCGGGCCGGCCGCTGGAAGAGCTGCAGCGCCCCCTGGAGGCCCGGGCCGGCCACGGCAGGCGGCGGGGCGCGTCTCCCTGGCTCGCGGCTCCGGGACGCCAAAACCACCCGCAAACGGGTTTCTGGGGTTTGGCGTTCGCGAGTTCGTGGAGCAACGTACGCGTGCTCTCCGAGTCTGCGCGTGCGGGCGGTGGCAGAGAGAGTGCCGCTTCACCCCCTCCCCTTTCCCCTTCCCCAACCCATCCCCAACAGCCATGAGCCAAGATGGCCAAGGAGCATCTCTCCTCCGTGTCCTAATTTTCCAGCTTTCTCGGTGTCAGTGTGTATCTTCGAGGTGAAGGCGTTTGCATCCTCTCCCCTTTCCCTTCTCCTTCCCCAACCCGTCCCCAATAGAAATGACCCAAGAGTGGCCAAGGCGCATCTCTCCCCCGTGTGTCCTGGTTCTCAAACTCTTGTCGGAGGAGAACCGTTGTCTACAAAGTTCTGGCCTAGCAGGTTTTTTCCTCTCTCCATTCTGGGCTTCTCCTAGGCTATCTGGACCGACCCCAGGCCTGGCTTTTGGAGTTCTCTCGGAGCCGAGCTCGGGGAGCCAGGTGGCAGGCGCAGTTCGGGGGAAGGCGAATGACCCCAGTTGGCATCAACTGGCACCTGCGCAGCAGGACCCGAGGGAGTCACGTTTAGAAAGAACCGTCCCAGACCCTCGGCCCCGCATTGTCTTTTCCCGCTCTCCTCCACTTCATTTGAGGACAGACGACCGCTTGTAAGAAGAGGGGGTTTGCGCCCAGGTGCGACCCTCTGAAAGTCCAGAGTCAGAGCTTAGCGTCCCGGCCTGGAACCCACACAGAATACTTGGCGACACTGGCTTCTCGAAGGCGTGAGGGTGCACGGACCGCTGGCCCCCTTAGCCCAGGACCCCATGGGAACAGAAGCTAAAATACCCTGCCCTTCAACCTCGAACGCCTTAGTCTTCCTTGTTCCAGTAGAGAACTTCGTTTTGACCTCTCTAAAGCCCAGGTCCGCCTCTCCCAGTGTTCAGAGTGAAGACCAAGAAAGGAAGTATTTGGAAGTTTCCTCATCCCTTCCCTCCCGGTCACTGGCTGCTCGTCACTTGAGCTACTTCAGCTTTCCCAAGCACCCTAGCCGAACTCAGTCCCTTTCCCACCCGGGAGGTTTCACTGCGAGGAGCACAGGGAGACGACTACTTCTGGGAAGAGCTAGTGTTGTCTGGCCTTCTGGGAGCATTAACTGCCACGAGGCACAGAAGGCTCGAGAATACTAGATTCTTTCTCTAGGGAGGCTTGACCCTTATGAAAAACAGGCAGGAATGAGCCACATTCGGATTTTCCGGGGTGGGCGGGGGGGGGGGGGCTACTGGTGCTTGGGCAACCGTTGAAGCTCCAAGTGACCTAAAAGCAACCTCCAGACTAAGCACTTCGGCCTTGGGGACCAGTTGGCAATCAGCTGGAGGACTCGGGCTGTTTCCTGGTCAGAGAAGTTCAGCCACTGCTCGGTCCTGGCTTGGGAGTAGCCCTGCGACCCCGGCAGTGCGGGTCAGCTCCGGCTGCAGCTGCCCGGCACTGAACGAAAGAAGGGACTGGCCCCAAGGGTGAAGAGAGGTGGCAAGTGGGCCGAGGGTGGGGTGCTGAGCCGAGGACAGGCCCCAGGCAGCTCCTCGGGCTTATTTCATCTGCTCGGCGCCCGGCGGCCCGCGTGAGGGTGTGGGGTGCGTGCATGCAGAGGCAGCAAGTCTCTGTCCTCAGATACACCCAGACACACATCCGTACACCAACACACATGTGCACAGTTTGTACAATGTGCCCCCGCGGCAAGCCCTGAGGAGAACTTTCTGGCTTTCAATCAAGTCGAAGAGGAGTGCTGCTTCAGATGTTCCCCAAGAGAGGAACAGCTTCGACTTCTTGGTGACTTTCTTCTTTTTCCTTCCTAGAGCCTGATTCTGGGAAGACAAGAAGGGGACAGAAAAGGAGCAGATCTCAAGCTAGCACAGTTAGAAAAAGAAATGAGGAACGCCCCCCCACACACACACACTCATACACACTCATACACGCGGTACCAGGTGTGGAGAGAGAGAGACTTGTGAAGATCCTTCCCTGTACACCCCCCCCACACACACACACAAACACACACACACACACACCCTCAGCTGATAATACTGTAAAACAAATGCACCCACCAAGTCTTCCAGATGACAAAATACTAGTGGAAAGAAAGTTTTTACTCAGCACCTTGCTCGCACGGTTTGGGGCTAGGTGCTGGGGGAGGGGGTTGTTTAAAGAAAAAGATAAATAAGACAAGGTCTTCGGTCTACAGACTTACTTTCATGGCGGAGATAAGACATGTACATTAGTGGGGCATGGATAAGACAAAGTAGAATGTTCTAAGGTCCCCAACAGGGGCGCAAGCAAAGATCTCGGGTATGCTAGTCCCATCATCTTCCATTAGATTTATGAGGTTGTGTGTGTATTGTGTACACACACACACACACACACACACACACACAACACGACAGCACCAGCACCAACCCTTGCAGCACCACAACGATCTTATTTTTTTCTCCTCCTAGTCTTCCATAGGGTAGTTGAATTTGTTTCTCCCGATTCCTGGTGAATTCCCTTAAAGCCCTCATTCATCCCCTGACTTGCTTTTTCCTTTTCCATGTGATCCTGGAAGTCTGCCCGGTGTGAATAGCCCTCCTCTCTCCCACCCCAGCCAATTAATATAACTCTGTTCCCCTGAGAGGACCTGAAGACTCTCTCTTTCACACCTCCAGTCTGCCCTACTCTTGTTTTTCGATACCTCCCTTCATTAACCCTTCATGCTCAACCACTCTGGCAATTTGGGGGGGGGGGGATAGAGGGGATAGAGGAAGAAAGGAAGAAAGAGAGGAAGAAGAATCCTCTCTCCTGGTAGAAGAGCTTTCCCTTCCTCACTGACTCCAGAGCCACATCTGAAGAAAGCTTTTGTCAGTTTGGAACAGCGGGATTTTGTTTAAAAATTATTTCAACTCTGGATTTGATTTAGCGAAATTCCCGGGTTAGGAACTGATACTTCCCGCGCCCCCCCCCCCCGTTTCCCCGTCTCATTCCCTTCACCCCAGCTAGTCCCCTGGCTTCTGAGGTGCTCTGTGTGCATATGTGTACGGGTCTATATCCTCCGAAGGACTGACCTGGCTAAGCCAACTCCGAAAACGGCCTCTTTTGTCTCTTCCGAGGACCAGCCTCTGCCTCTTCCAAGTCTAATGGAGTAGCTCCCTAAGCTCAAGATCTCGGGGAGCCGCTCTGCAGCCGGCCTTGGCTGCGGAGCATGGGGCTACCCGAAGCGCCCTGGGCTATTCCAGACCGGAATCGTTGCCTTCGGGGCTCCAGGTGGGAAGTTCACTTCCCACTTCTAACTCCCCTTCCCCCCTCCAGTTTCTGAACCGCAGATCCCCTTAACCCTGCCGTGCCTCGGGGCGTCATTCACATTGCGTTTCTGTCCCTCAGATGACACGTTTGCCTAGAAAATAGACCCAGGACCAAGTGTGGTCTCCAAAGGCTTTTGGTTCCGAGACTAAAGGACTATCGGGATCTAATGGCTTCCACCCAAGGGATTGCAGCTTCCCTTTTACATGTGTTTTCGCTTTAAGCCCTCGGCTAGAACTTGGGGCTGGGGGTTGGGGGGCTTTGGGCGGAGAGGTGCTCAGATCCTGTTGGATGAGCGCACCCCGGGGTCCTGGGGACAGTTGAGATAACAGTTGAGCAACATGAAGCGTCTGGAACAGACCGGCGGCTCTTCTGAGTTCGACGTTTGCTCAGCTTTGTAGTTAGAGTATTTCGGAGGCACTAAACTGTAGTTGGGGCCCACGCGTTAGCCGTGCCTTGCAGACAGTAGACCTTAGGTGTTTGTTCTTGAGATCACGTAGTTGAGATTGGGGAGGAATGAAATGAGCAGAACTGCCAGGTAACGTTGAAGGAAAACAGGAAGCAGAAGACGTCAGAACTCAGGTCCACGGAAAAAACCAATCTGGACTATGGAACTCTTGAGGTTGAAACCTAGTCTCCCGAGTAGACACGTGGGCTACTGGTGTAGATATCAATCAATATTAAGTTCCTACAAGGTGGCAGACCTCTACTGTTAGATAGAACGATAGAGCCGTTTGCTAAACCGTATTATTATTTTTATTATTAGAAGTGAGGATTTTGGTGGCAGGGATCAATCATTGAGAAGTGACAGCGACGAGTTTTTTTGTTTAGTGCGTCGACAGAATATTTTAAAAAATGTTTATTTTATGTGAAATTGAATTAATTCCATTTAGAATATACTCAATAAAAGAAAAACTATTGGAGGTGGGTGTTATGCACTCACCTAAATTGTTCCAAAGATTCATTCATTCATTCAGAAAACTTTTATTAAATCCCCAAATCTATCATTTCCATAGCCATTTAAGGTTTGTGAAGTATTCTTCATATGTTGTCTCCTTTGGTCAACAACCCTGTGAGATAGTTGTGGTTCTTTTCTCCATTTTACAAATGTAGAAACAGAATGAGGTAGGGAAAATGATTTGCTGTAAGGTCACAGAGCTAGATGGCTGAGCCCAGCTCTTCCTAACTCCAAGCCCAACATCATATTCATTGCACCATTTGCCTATTGTGTGCTTGGCTGTGGAGGATATACAGTGTTTAGAAAATACCTAATCACTGCCTTCATAGAACTGAAAGTCTAGTCGTGACAACTCTTTCCATCATAGGGACAGACAAGCCAGCTAAGCTAAAGCTGCAAGGTACCCTGAAGGCATGAATGGAAGCAGGATGGTGTTAAACAAGTCAAACTGCTTCTGTACTTCTACCCTTTATACCTTGACTGGGACATCCCAGGGACCCTGAACCCAAGAGTCTTGGGCCCATGGACCTTGCTTTCAACCACTAAGGGAACAAAACTGCTTCTACTGCTGCTTCCAATCAGTGCTGAGAAGAAATGAGAACTTTAGCTATTTTCAGAGACCTTTTCTTATGGAGATGTTCAAAATGTGCAACACTTGATAGACCTTAATCCTTTATGAACAATGATTACAGGTTGACCAGGCTGGTAAAATGGAAACTGGATGAGACTTCAAGAGAAGTGGATTCTTTTTCTGACCACAACACTTAACTGTGGGACTTTGTTCACTTTTCTGGGACTCATTTTCTCATTTATCAAAGGAGAAAGTTGGTCAAAATGATTTCTAAGGACTCTTCCAGTTCTGGCATTTTATGATCTGTAAACTAAATATTTACCTTTCCAGAACAGATAATTAATTTGACATAGTAGTATTCGAATTAGGCTGTGTATTAATAAAAAGATAGGCTCCAACATTTAGAGTCACAGGTTTCAATAGGGGAAATTGTGCCTCCCTGTTAACCTGTGAACATTCTACAGGTGATTCTCTATCCCTGAATCTAATCTAAATAAGTGAGTTTCTAAAAGTGTCATTCACTCATTTAACAAATATCTATGATCACCTATTGTAATGTTGAATCTGATTCCTCATGACCCTATTTTGGGTTTGTCTTATAGAAGGTACTGGAGTACATTGCCATTTCTTTCTTCAATGCATTTTATCTGCAAAATAAGGTGAACAGGGTTAAATGACAGGCCCAGGGTTTCACAGCTATTAAGTGTCTGAGGTCAGATTTGAACTCAAGAAGACCAATCTCCCTAGATCCGAGCCTAGTGTGACACCAGCTGTCCATATAAATAACTATTAGTATTATTTCTATATCTTTCAAAGAATACTTTCTTTTGAAAAATTTTAAAACATCTGTACCTATTTACTTTTTATTCTTGTAGGGGATGCAAGATTCCCATTAATGCAAGAACTGGACACAAAGAGACTGAAGTTTGACCTAATGTCTTTAATGTAATTTAAAGATCAAAACAGGAAGACAAGGGCTCAAAGGCTATCTCAGATGCTATCAACCCTAAGTAAGTTACTTAATCTTTCTGAGCCTCAGTTTTCCATGTGAAAAATGGGAATGAATACCCACTGTGAAAAGATGAAGTCTAAATACTTCATGAATACTACCTTATACATCTTAAAGCACTATACAAATATATTGTTGTAGTGCCCTCCCTATTCTGTATTGTGAAAATATTTCATATATTTTTGTAATTCCTTATTTGCAGATATATACAGACACACATATGGAATACATATATACATACCTACACAAATATATGTATGTTCACATATTTGTATACATATATTCATATATATACATCTATCTATCTATCTATCTATCTATCTATCTATCTATCTATCTATCTGTCTATCTATCTATCTATCAACCTTCTCCTACTGGAATATAAGTTCCTTGAAGGCAGAAAATGTCTCATTTTTATTTTTGTTTCACCAATGGCTAGTACAGTGCCTGGTAAATAGTACTTAAAAATGCTTGTTGAATGGGGGCTAATAATAATAATAAAGATCTGAGTTCCCTTAAATTACAAGTGGATTTACACTTAATGGTAATTATTAATTGAAGTTTCTAACTTTAAAAAAAATTTTTTTTACAACTTGAAAAGAGAAAACTGGCATTTGAACTAATTCATTTATTGGAAAATAAATGCCAGGATAGAACTTACATTTTCTGTTTCTACTTGGTATGCACTATTATCCTGACAACACACAAATGCTTCTCCTATCAAGCCAAGTGATAATTTGCAGTATTGGTGATGTATTGATGCCAATATGAGATTATTCCTCACTTAATCCAGTTCTATTTTTTTGACTGTAGGAGGCAGGATAGGGTAAGGAAGGGGAGAGAGAGAGAGAGAGAGAGAGAGAGAGAGAGAGAGAGAGAGAGAGAGAGAGAGAGAGAGAGAGAGAGAGAGAGAGAGAGAGAGAAACAGAGAGACAGAGAGACAGAGAGACAGAGATAGACAGACAGACAGACAGACAGGAGAGAGATGCCCCTTAGAACCTTGGAATCAGGGAGAAAAGACATTTCTCCTGGCATTCTGTCAACAGGGAAAGAGCCAAGGGAGTAAATAGAAGATAACAAGATTTAACCAGTCTAAAATAAAGACCCCTTAAAACTCTTCCTTGCCCGGTTTATAGAATTTAAGGTTGGAGGATTAGATTCAAGGGCATAATGGGATCAGTTCCTATCAGCTCCTCAAAATTCACAGTTCCTACAAATTTATTGTTTTGTTGATTCCTACTCTTAAGAAAGTCATAAAGAAAATGTTACTAATGCAGATTAAATTTAACAGCCCAAAGTTTTTAGGGATCTGGTTGTTAAATTTTCACTAAAATATTCTGGACTGGACTACATCATTTCACAAAGAACCAATGATCCTATGGAAGCCCCTTGGTCTACATTCGCAGTGCACAGAGATGACCCCTCTCTTCTCCAGTGTGATCAAACTGATGGCTGACTAGGTTAGTTGATGACTCAGCTACTTTCATCCACATTCCCCATCTTATAGATTTCAGTTCAGCCATTTTTCAGTCACGGCTGACTCTTCATGACTCCATTTGAGATTTTTTTTTTTTTTGGCAGAGATACTAGAGTGGTATGCTAGGTCACCCAACTGAGTTCAGATTTGAACTCAGGAACATGAATCTTCCTGACTCCAAACCCAGAACTCTAGGCACTGTGGTGCCACCTAGCTGATCCATCTTATACCTTTCACATTCACAAAAACACACATATTCCTGAAAAGTGTCTGCTTGTTTGGCAGGTCAGACTACTACCATAAAGCATTCTGTGAAAATTTCTAGGTTAATGGAATGGTAAGCTCTGTTTCTTTCACTTAGAAAAATTTAAAAAGTGCAGGTAATTCTACACAACACCAGAGAAATCCCTTAATATTCATTGGCCAAGTGTGTCACAGATATATAAATAAGGGATGAAGTGTCATGGCATCAATATATATCATATCACCATTACTTGAAGGTGTTCTTATGACACCTTATTCCATAGTTTCTTTTTAGTGGGTTTCTTGGTATCAAGTGGTGGAGGAGGAAATTGGGGAGGAAACTGGACTCAGTGACAAACATTTAATTGTGTGATGGACTTCAGCTGCAACTTTGATGGACTAAATAACCTCTACAAGAATTTATATAGGAGAAGATACACAGTGCCCCCCCACTTCTCACTAACTTCTCTTAACAGTTAGCCTCTTCTCTTTTCTTTCTTCTCTTCTCTCCTCTTCTCTTTTCTCCTCTCTTCCTCTTTTCTCCTCTCCCTTGTCTGCCCTTTCTTCTCACCCTTCTCTTCTCTTTTTTCCTATTCTCTCCCTTCCCCTCTTCTTCTCTTCCCTCTTTTCCCCTCTCCTTTCCTTTCCTTTCCTTTCCTTTCCTTTCCTTTCCTTTCCTTTCCTTTCCTTTCCTTTCCTTTCCTTTTCCTTTCCTTTCCTTTCCTTTCCTTTCCTTTCCTTTCCTTTTCCTTTCCTTTCCTTTCCCTTTCCTTTCCTTTCCTTTCCTTTTCCTTTCCTTTCCTTTTCCTTTCCTTTCCTTTCCTTTCCTTTTCCTTTCCTTCCTTTCCTTTCCTTTCCTTTCCTTTCCTTTCCTTTCCTTTCCTTTCCTTTCCTTTCCTTTCCTTTCCTTTCCTTTCCTTTCCTTTCCTTTCCTTTCCTTTCCTTTCTTCCTTTCCTTTCCTTTTCTCTGCTTTCTCTTCCTCTCTCTTCTCTTTTTTTTCTTTTTTTGGTTGGGGGAGGGAAGAGGAAAAAGATTAAGTATTGTTTCCATTGTCATAATCTACTGAAAAGTAGGGAACTTGTGTTGTGCATTACATTTCATTGTACTCAGTTAAAAAAAAAAAAAAAGAAAGCTTCTTTCCTCTCCCATTTTATAAGAATCAGGGAAAGGCATACAATGATCCTGCAATGCATGGATGTTGTAACAGCCAATTACCCTCCCAAGTGTTTACTTTGGGTGTTACTCTCTCACAAAGATGATGAATGGTGTCCATATGTCAGCTGCTCAGTTAATATTCACGAGAGGACTATAGATAGCTTCAGGGTGGGCAGTGCCTCTACTCACAGGGATTGGGCTCCTGCAGGTTTTAAGTAGTCCCTCTGCAGTTCTTAGTGGGAGTTAAGTATCACACAGGGTGGCAGGATTGGGCTTACTACTTGGAACCTGACTGCTACTAGAAAGGCAACTATTTTTAAAACAAAAGGCATAACAAGCCCTTTGCTTCTGGGGAAAAATGGGCTCTTCCAGACATACAGTGGGAAATCCTCTCTTCCTCTATTCTCATTCTCCATGAAGCTATCCTCTCTAGTGACTACTGTTTTTGTAGCTTCCTTACATAGTGTCTGAAAGAGGTTAAGGCAATGTCTGATTGTAAAAAGAGAAATAGGAATGGGAATATATTCAGGAGAATCCCAAATACATTCAGGAAAGTTGCCAGTTAGGGGCATAATCACCCTTCCCCCAAACCTAGGCTAGCTGCCATGCTGCTTCTCCTGATTTTAGATGTTCCAAAGAGATTAAGTAACTTGTCCAATCAGTAAGTGTCTGAGTATAAATTTGAAGTTTATGACTCTAAGCCCTGTTCTCTATCCACTGCACCACCTAGTTACCCCATGATTGGAAACCAAAGAACAGTCTTTGGAAAGGACTGCTATCTTTCTGTCAAAACTGCCATTGGTCAAGACCTTTCAAGATTGAAAGAGTCTAGAAAAGACCGAGCAGCACATTGTTCCTGGTTCCCTGTAGATATACAAGGAGAGGCTATAGTGGAAAAAGAACTGGACTGTGAGCAAGGGGACTTAGATTTGAATCTCAGTTGGGTTTTTTTGGTTAACATTTTATTTGTTTTCCAATTACATACAATAGTATCTACCTATCATTTTTTGAAAGGTTTTAAATTTTACAATTCCCCTCCCTTCCCTCTTCCCCTCAGAAGGCTATCTGATAAGTCTTTACATTGTTTCCATGCTATACCTTGATGTAAGTTGAATGTGTTATAACAGTAAACATAAGAGTAAACATAACCCGCCCCCCAGAAGATGAAAAACCTCAAGAACAGAGAGAGAAAAAATTACTTCAGTCTGTGTTCAGATTCCAATGACTCTGTCTCTGGAGTGAATTGTTTTCTTTATCATAAGTCCACCAGAGAAGTTGCTTTAATATTTTCCCCACAGTTGCTCTTACTAGCTGTACCTCTACTCTATTTCTTTCCACTCTCACTTATTCTATTCTCTTTCCTTTCATCCTGGCCATGTCCAAAAGTATGTTGAATCTGAGTACCCTCTCCCTCAATCTTCCTTCTCTTTTATCACCTATTCCCCCCCCCTTATCCCATCCCTTTCTTCTCATTTTTCTCTAGGGTAAGATAGATTTCCTTACTCTGTGTATGTTATTTCCTCTCTGAGCCATCTCTGATGTGAATGAAGCCTCACTCATCCCCCCTTGCCTTCCCCCTTTCCACTCCATTGAAAATGTTTTTTCTTGACTAAATTTCTTAGCTTCTTCATCATTTCTTTTCCCTTCCTCCCAGTACTTTCCTTTAAAAAGCCATTGACTCCATCTTTTTACTATATTATACCATTATATGCTGCTCTTTCCTATGTCCTGTCTATAAATGCTTCTTTTTTTCTTTTCTTTAGGATTTTGCAAGGCAAATGGGGTTAAGTGGCATGCCCAAGGCCACACAGCTAGGTAATTATTAAGTGTCTGAGGCTGGATTTGAACTCAGTTACTTCTGACTCCAGGGTCAGTGCTCTATCCACTGTGCCACCTAGCTGCCCCTATAAATACTCCTTCTAACAGCTCTTATAAATGAAAAAGTTCATATGAGTTATCAATATCATCTTCCCATGCAGGAATACAAACAGTTCAATATCATTAAGTTCCTCATAGTTAGTCCTTCTCTTCCACCCCCTTTATGGTGGAACGCCACCAGAGTCCTTTACTTGGAGATCAACTTTCTGCTCAGCTCTGGTTGTTTCAATAGGAAAGTTTGAAAGTCCCCTGTTTCATTGAAAGTCCATCTTTTTCCCTGAAAGAGGATGTTAAGTTTTGCTGGGTAGTTGATTCTTGGTTGTAAACCAAGATCTTTTGCCTTTCAGAATATCATATTCCAATCCCTATGAGCCCTTAATGTAGATGCTGCCAGATCCTGTGTAATCCTGACTATGGAGCCTCGACAGTTGAATTGTTTGTTTCTGGCAGCTTTTAGAATTTTCCCTTTGATTTGGGAGTTTTGGAATTTGGCTATAATATTCCTGGAAGTTTTTCTTATGGGATCTCTTTCAGGCATTGACTGGTGAATTCTCTCCATTTCTATTTTATCCTCTGCTTCTAGCATCTCAGGGCAATTTTATTGTATTATTGCTTGAAAAATGAAGTCTAGGATCTTCTCCTGATTGAGGCTTTCAGATAGCCCAATAATTTTTAAATTATTTCTTCTGGATCTGCTTTCGAGTTTGGTTGTCTTTCCCATGAGATATTTCACATTTTCTTCTAATTTTTGACTTTTATGGAAGAGTTTTATTTCTTCCTGATTTCTTGCAAAGTCATCTGCTTCCTTTAGTTCCATTCTGCATTTGAAGAAGTTATTTTCTTTTTGTTTTTTTTTTGCAAGGCAAATGGGGTTAAGTGGCTTGCCCAAGGCCACACAGCTAGGTAATTATTAAGTGTCTGAGACCGGATTTGAACCCAGGTACTCCTGACTCCAGGGCTGGTGCTTTTATCCACTTCGCCACCTAGCTGCCCCAGAAGTGATTTTCTTCAGAGAGCTTTTTTAATCTCCTTTTTCCAGCTGGTCAATTTTCCTTTTTAAGGCATTCTTCTCCTCATTTGCCTCTTGTTTTGCTTTTTCCATTAGGGCTGAACTGGATTTTAATGTATTATTTTCTTCAGTAGTTTTTTTGTATATCTTTCACCAAGCCATTGTTTGGTTTTCATGATTTTCCTGTATCTCTCATTTTTCCTCCCAATTTTTCCTCCATCTCCCTTAATTGTTTTTCAAAGTCTTTTCTGAGCTCATCCATAGTCTGAGTCCATTTTCTATTTCTGTTGGAGGTTTTGGATATGGAAGCTTTGATTTTGTAATCATCTGAATATGTGTTTTGATCTTCCATGGGACTAAAGTAATTCTCTATGGTCATATTCTTCTTTTTCTGTTGTTTACTCATTTCCTCAGCCTAAGACAGCACTTCCAAGGCTTTGGGGTTTTTTTGGGGGGGGGGGAATACCCCACTGGGATCTTTATTCCTCCAAGGTCTTATGCTCTCTTGTCTATGCTTTGATATGTAGATGGGCCCATACTTCCCTCTGTCCTGGAACTATAAGGAGGATCCTCCTATCTTAGTATGGAAGCCCAAACTGCAGCCTGGATCTGAGTGTAGGCAAACAGCAGAGTCCTACCCCAAGGGAGAGCAAAAAAATCTCTGCAGTCTTCCCTGACCCCTTACCATCTCTGGGGTCTGCTTTCTCCAGATTCTCACTGCAGATTCTATGGTGGGTGCTCCTCAGTCCACACTCACTCTGGTGTACCAGAGTTCTCCCCGACTCCTTTAAGTGTTGCAGGTAATCACTGGACTAGGCTGTAATGTGCTGCAACTGCGGCTTTTTTCCAACCTCTGGTCCTGGTGAAACACACCTTTCCTGTGGAACTTCTAAGTTATCTTGGACTGGGAAAATGTATCACTCAGTCTTTCTGTGGGTTCTGCCCCTCTATATTTTAGCTAGAGTCATAATTTTTTTTGGCTTTTGGAGTTTGGGGGGAGGGAGTTCCCAGGAAATGCTGTCTTTACACCTCCATCTTGCCTCCGCCCCTGAATCCTAGTTTTGACATTTTATTATCTATGTGAACTTAAGCAAGACACATAACCTTTCTGAGATTCAGGTTCCTTCTCTATATATAACATGGGTGTGATAATAATACTTATACTATAAATCTCATTGTCTTAGGAAAATGCCTTGGAAACTGTAGTAATTAAAGCTAGGTGATATGAACCATATGATCCAATGATACGGGCCATTCCTTAAACACAATTCTCCATCTCTCTTCTCCTCATATTTGCACTGACTATTTCTCATACCTATCCTCCTCACTTCTGTTTCATATTTTCTCTGGTTCCTTTAAGATTCAACTCAAATTTCATCATCTATAGGATGTTCCTCCAGCAGATTTCTACCCATCTATTCTCTAGGCTCTTATATATATGCCTAGTTATTTTCATGTAGTTACCTCTTTGGGAAGGAACACTCTTCTCCCATTCTTTGAGGGTAGAGACTGTGGGTTTTGACCTTTCTTTGTATCACAAGTCTATGGAACAGTAGTATGCAGAAAATGCCATAGGAAAGATAACTAGATATAATTAAAAGAGCATTAAATTTGGAGAGAACCTCAG
This sequence comes from Macrotis lagotis, assembly GCF_037893015.1. Lineage (NCBI taxonomy): Eukaryota > Metazoa > Chordata > Mammalia > Peramelemorphia > Peramelidae > Macrotis > Macrotis lagotis. The sequence continues at coordinate 553,315,546 of NC_133666.1, read as the reverse complement.
TTTGAATCCTGACTCTGTAATTTAATAGTTGTGTAACCTTGGTTATGATACCTAAGTTTTTTTTTTACTCTATATAATGAAAAAGTTGGTTATAGATCAGTGGTTGTCAGAGATCATTCCCCATATGAATGTGCTTAAGTTCTCACTAGGACTTCTGGGAACTTTGTGGAATATCTATTTGCCATTCTATACTGTAATCTTTGAATTCTTCTTATAGCTTACTGGCATTTCTCACAGCAAAAGAAAAAAGAGTACCACTGGCTTCAGTGATCTTGAAGGTCTCCTCCAGCTATAAATCTATGATCCTAGCAGAGTTCTGGCAATAGATCTTTCTAAGGATGGAAAAGCTCACCTTTCCATTTTTTTTCTCTGTTATTCTCACCAAGGCCATGTTCTCTTGAAGATGTTTATTGTGTTAACATACAACTGAGAAATGATTACTCATGAGTAGAGTTATTCTCTCCTTGCATAGACTTAAATGACAAAGACATGGACTGTGTACATCCATACCAACCAGATCTGTTTTGCTGCCTAGGAAAGCAGGGGCCCATGAATCCTCTTATAAGTTTGTTTCCTAAAGGAGTGCTTGTATATTCTCCCATGTAACTTAATTCCTTTGGCTCTCCATTCTACAAAAAATGAAAAGAACATATAGTCCAAACAATTAAAAGAAAACAAACCATGTATCATCCAAACCTACTCTCACAGATTTCACACACATCTGTAAGCTATGATTTGTTTATACCAGCTCTTATGATATTTTCAAAAATCAGATATTGTTTTTCAATATGTGTACAATATAATTTCCTTTTATCAACCCCCCCCATGGTCCCTCTTCTTAGAGTGTGATTACATGTCTAAATATGAATACTCAATCTATGAATATCAGTTAAGTTTTGTAGCAAAAATTCTCACACTTATTCAAATAAAATAATATAAATAAAGCATTATTAAAGTGTTAGCTATTTTTAATGAATAAATTTGCTTCTCAGTATGCCAACACTTAGGCTCCAAGCATGTGAAATCATGAAGTATATTTAGTAGCAGCTTAACCCAGCTTTTTTTTTGTAAAGAAAGGAAATGGAAGTCTAGGAAAGCTAAATGATTGTATTCTAAATAGTGCAAGAGCTGAGATTAGAACCTGTCTCTTAATTCCTTGCTCAACACTCTGTCTACTATACTATACTGCCTAATATAGTCATATTAATCCAAGAATGCTGCTTCAGGACAGAACAGTGGGAAAATTAATTACTTAGATTTGAAGAGAATTTTCTATGGGGAAGTTGAATTCTATGTCCACCACCCAATGATTCCAATAAATTTCAAAGAGTGTAGAGCACTACGCCCGGAATTAAGGAGACCTATATTCAAATCCAACCTCAGTACTTACTAGCTGTGTGACCCTGGGAAAGTCACTTAACCTCTATCTGCCTCAGTTATCTCAACTGTAACATGTGGCACTTCTTTTCCAGAGTGATTATAAAACTCAATGAGGTATTTTAAAAGTACTTGGCCCATTATTGTTTGGTCCTTTTCAGTTGTGTATGACTCTTTTTGTCCCTATTTGGGATTTTCTTGGCAAAGATACTGGTTTGCCATTCCTTCTCCTGTTCACTTTACAGATGAGGAAACTGAGGCAAACAGGGTTAAGTGACTTGCCCAGAGTCATAAAGCTAGTGTCTGAGGTTACATGTGAACTCAGGAAAATGAACCTGATTCCATACCGGACACTCTATACTCTGTAACCACTACATACCAATTTACTCTGTGTGGCATGTAGTAGATGCTTTTAAAAATATTTATTCTCTTTCTTTCCCCTCTTTACAAAAACTGGAATCATGGTCTCAGAATAACTATTACTAATTTATAACTTTTCAAAAAACTGATTGCTGTTTTCTCATTTGTGATTTAAATTTTTTTTAATTTTAAAACTTTATTTTAATTTCAGTTTTCATTCTGCTTGTGATTTTTATTTGTTTGTTTGTTTTTACAAGGCAATGGGGTTAAGTGGCTTGCCCAACATCACACAGCTAGGTAATTATTAAGTATCTGAGGACAGATTTGAACTTAGGTCTTCCTGACTCCAGGGCCAGTACTCTATTCCCCCTAATAAAGCAAAATGCAATCTAAGATGCTAGAGACAACATGATGCAACAGAACAGTCTTGGAAAAGTATATGTGCTCTGTGATATCCCTCACAACTGCTGCAGTGTTTATTAACTCAATTGCTTTTGTTTTTCTTCATAATTTCTTGGTCAATTAACATATATTTATTAAGTACCTACTCTGTGCCAGATACTGTGATTGATGCTGGGGTTGCAAATACAAACAATTTCTACTTACAAGAAGGTTTGCAATCTTGTATTTCTCTTCTTTTCTATCCAGAATATAAAGAAGATTTCCTCTGCCTAATGTTCTTCTTTTGGGTTGGGAGAAAGAATGGGACATGGTGAAATTTGGTTAGCAACAAAAGTTCAACCTAAAGGCTTGACTAGAACATTTAAAGAGCTAACAACTCTTTTGAAAAATTGTGGGTTTTTTTAATCAATAAAAATCAACCTTCTCTCCCTCACACTCCAATGTTCTTCCATACCTGAACTGGAAAAGAGTGAAAATAAAATCTCTCTTTTATGGTCACTCAGAACAAATTTTCACATTGTTCAAATCAAAGGAAAAATCTCATTCTATAATTGTAGTCTTTCATCTTTCTATAAAGACTTGGTTAGCATGTTTCATCACTAGTTTTCTGAAATCCTACCTGATCATTATGGTAACCAGAAATCCCAAGTTTGATTTTATGCTGTTATTTTTATATACATTGTTCTTTTGGTACTGCTCACTTCACCCTGGATCAGTTCATACAAGTCTTCCAAAATTTCTCATAAACTATCATCTTCATCAATGTATTCCATCACATTTAATATATCATAAATTTTATAACATTCCCCACTTGAGAGGTACCCTTTCAGTTAATAATCCTTTATCACCTCAAAAAGAGCTATAAACTAATAGTTTTTTTTCATAGGGCTGATCCTTCTCTTAATCTACTCTCCACATAATTCACCCTTAATCCTTCTCTCTTTTCTTTCCTATTTCCTTGATGAGTGAAAAAGCATTTCTGTACCCAGTTCTGTTTGTGTGTGCTTATTTTTTTCCTTATTTAACCTGTTCAGATGGGAATGAGATTCAATTTCTCATGGTTCTCCCTACCACTTCCTCATTGCCTGTATAGGCTTTTACTTACACACTTCAAATATGTAAAATAATTCCCCCTTAGCTTTTTTTCCTTTCCTCCTAATATATTTCTTTCCATTGTATCTTTTAAGATCATCAAGAAATAACAAAACTATTATCAAAACTTCTGTCTTCCTCCATGACCCCTAATGATAATAACATTTGAGAGAACATATGGTTTATCTTCCCATATTAGAGTGTGAGTTGTTCAACTTTGTCAAATATCTTATGATTATTCATTCATTACCTTCTGTGTTGCATTTCAGAGTTTCTACATAGCTCTGATCTTCCCACTAGGAAAGTTTGAATGTCCTATTTCATTAAAAGCCTGTTTTTTATGTTTAAAATAGATTGTCATTTTTGAATTTTACAATTTTCCCCAAAATCTTGCTTCACTCCCCCATCCCCCACAGAAGGCAGTCTGTTAGTCTTTACATTGTTTCCATGCTAGACATTGATCTACACTGAATGTGTTGAGAGAGAAGTCATATCCTTAAGGAAAAAAAAATAAAATATAAGAGATAGCAGGATTACATAGTAAGATAATTTTTTTAAAAAATTAAAGGTAATAGTCTTTGGTCTTTGTTCAAATTCCCCACTTCTTTCTCTGAATACAGATGGTATTCTCCATTTGCTGATACCCCAAAATTGCCCCGATTATTGCACTTATGAACTGAGCAAGTCTATTAAGGTTGATCATCACCCCCTATGTTGCTGTTAGGGTGTATAATGTTATTCTGGTTCTGTTCATCTTGCTCAGCATCAGTTCATGCAAATCCCTCCAGGCTTCTCTGAATTTCCATCCCTCCTGGTTTCTAATAGAACAAAAGTGTTCCATAATGTACATACCACAATTTGTTCAGCTATTCTCCAATTGATGGATATTCACTCATTTTCCCATTCTTTGTTACCACGAATAGAGCTGCTATGAGTATTTTTGCACAAGTGATATAAATTTTTACCCTTTTTCATGATCTCTTCAGAGTATAGACCCAGTAGTGGTATTGCTGAATCAAAGGGTATGCACTTTTTTATTGCCCTTTGGGCATAATTCCATAAAGGTTGGATGAGTTCACAGTTCCATGAAGAATACATTAGTGTCCCAGATTTCCCACATCCCTTCCAACAATGATTATTGTCCTTTCTGGTCATATTGGTCAGTCTGAGAAGTGTGAGATGATACTCAGAGATGCTTTAATTTTCATTTCTCTAATAATTAATGATTTAGAGCAATTTTTCATATGAATATGGATAGCTTTGATTTCCTCATCTGTAAATTGTCTCTGCATATACTTTGACCATTTGTCAATTGGGGGATGGCTTTTTTTTAAATAAATTTGACTCAGTTCTCTCTATATTTTAGAAATGAGTCCTTTGTCAGAAATGCTAGTTGTAAAAATTGTTTTCCAATTTACTATATTTCTTTTGATTTTGGTTTCAGTGGTTTTGTCTGTGTAAAAGCTTTTTAATTTAATGTAATCAAAATTATCTAGTTTGTTTTTAATGATGTTCTCCATCTCTTCCTTGGTCATAAACTGCTTCCCTTTCCATAGATCTGATAGGTAAACTATTTCTTTATCTCCTAGTTTGCTTATTTTCTTTTTGTCTAAATTCTGTATTCATTTTGATCTTATCTTGGTATAAGGTGTGAGACATTGGTCTAATCAGAATTTCTGACATTCTAACTTTCAATTTTCCCAATAGGTTTTATCAAAGAGAGAGTTTTTATCCCCAAAATTGGACTCTTTGGGTCTATCAAACAGCAGATTATCATAATCATTTCCTGCTATTGCACCTAGTCTATTCCACGGATCCACCACTCTATTTCTTACCCAATACCAGACATAAAATCCTGTTCTCAATTTTTCTGGATAAATTAGTTTTGTTGCAAGTTTTTATCATTCACCTTCTGGAATACCATTCGAGGCTCTCCAGAACTTCCTAATGGTGGCTGCTAATTCTTGTGTGATGCTGACTAACTGTGACTTCTTGGTTCTTTCTTTCCTTCCTCCCTTCCTCCCTCCCTCCCTCCCTCCCTTCCTTCCTTCCTTCCTTCCTTCCTTCCTTCCTTCCTTCCTTCCTTCCTTCCTTCCTTCCTTCCTTCCTCCCTTTCTTTCTTTCTTTCTTTCTTTCTTTCTTTCTTTCTTTCTTTCTTTCTTTCTTTCTTTCTTGTTTGCAGTACTTTTTCCTTCAACTTGAAAGTTCTGGATTTTGGTTATAATATTTCCAGGAATTTTGAGGATTTCTTTCAGGAGGGGGCTAGTAGATTCTTTCTATTTTCATTATGCCCACTGGTTCTAAGAGGTCTATTCAGTTATTTTCTTTTTTAATGATTTCTTGAAATATGATGTCTTAGGTAGGGTCTTTCTCCTCACCCCCCCCCCCCAAAAAAAGGTCTGTTCGTTCAGAATAACAAAATTGTAAGCTTCCCTGTGGTCTGAGAATTTTGCCTTAGTAATTCCTCTACAGGTTTTAAACTGGGCTAGAGACCCTGCTTTAGTAACTGAGACCCTGCTCTATTTGGAGTTTGAGCCACATGGCTATTGCTGAATTTGCTCCTATCTCAGTTTCAGAATACACCTTACCCTGGAATATCACCCTTGGGCATGGGCTGCCTCCTCAGTCTGCCTTGGATCTATGACCTGCATCTGAGTGGTGAACAAAGAAAGATGCCAACTGGACCTTATTACATAACATTACATGAGTTCTTGGAGCCACACTTCTCTCCTCTCCCCTCAAACCCTCATTATGGTTCTGGGATCTCCTCTTGCTAGGGTGTTAATCCTTACAGGCACTATGTGCTTTGTGTTTGTATCCTTGTTTTCTGTTTTCTCCTAGCCTGCTATTGTTCTGTTTATTTGGCTCTCTTTGGTTTCATCCAAGCATTTGTTCCAACCAGAGCATTTGTTCTGCCAGATTCAGAGATTTCCAGACAAAATCCTGCCCAGGGACCCTTGTTTGAAGCAAAACCCCTCTATGGTCCCCTTGATGCTCTTTCCAAGGACAAGGAGGGACCTCTTGGGAGCTAACTGGATTCATCTCAAGCTTTGGCTCAGGTTTCTTTGAGCATCTCTTCTATCTCTGTAGCAAAGCAGGTCCAAAGGAAAAGGCTGGGAGGCACTCGGATCTAATCAACAACGGAAACATGGATGGAGCAGAAGGCCAGTGAGAGCCAAATGTAGGTTAAGAATCTTATCTGGGTGTTGAGGAAGGAAGTATAGACATGTGCCCATCAATTCCATTCTCATTGGGCTAGACTTGTTCCTCCAGGCACTATATGACCATATTCTCCCTAGCATGAAATTCCAATTCCACTAGGGTCTGACTTTTTCCATTTCCTGACAGTGGGTGAGTATAGAGGTCAGACAATTAAGTTTTAAAGTTAATCCTCAGGGTGGCTAGGTGGCGTGGTGGATAAAGCACTGGCCCTGGAGTCAGGAGTACCTGGGTTCAAATCTGGTCTCAGACACTTAATAATTACCTAGTTGTGTGGCCTTGGGCAAGCCACTTAACCCTGTTTGCCTTGGAAAAAACCTAGAAAAAATAAAGTTAATCCTCAAGTAAACAGGGCAAATCTACACTCCTTTGGTTTTTCTGGATTTTTATACTCAAAAGGCTATCCATTGATTAGCTCTTGTGAGCCAACCCTTCCAAGTTTCAGAAACTGGGCATTTGATTTGTCCTTTCTTAGGAAAAATTTTGTAAAGTCAGAAACAACTGAATCTACATAAAGGCCTTAACTCCACAGTTCATCTAAATCTTTAGAAAGACAGAGGATCATTGTTCCACTTGTAATCATGTAAGTAGTGGTTTCTTTCTGAACTGGAGTGATAAAGGGCTGTAATCTTTTCAATTCAGATGTGCCACAGAAATGTTGGGATTACTTGGTACACTATGATATTTAGTAACTTCCCCCTGCATTGAGCTATGAAAGTAAATATCTGAAATGTACAAATTATAATTACAACTAGGGGGAAAAAGGTGAAGTTGTAGCCCAAGAATGGAGTTCAGTGGTTTGGGGTCCCAGCTAGGAACGTCTAGCTGTGGCCTTTCAATATGATATCAAGGAGCTGCAAAGGGCAGATTGAACAGAGGTAGGTGGGGTAGTAGAGAAGGAACCATGTGGTAGTTTCCTTGTTCTTTATTCAGAGTTTTAAGTACGTATAAGACACCAGGAACAAGAAAAGCTTAGGGGGATCTGAAAACATGATCAAGGACCCTGAGCTAAATTTTGTATCAGTCCAGTAGAGTGATAGATATATAATAGCAAATACTTTAAAAATTATTTTATTTTTAATTTATGGAATAAAGCAGGCATTTCTACTACATAGAATAATAAAAAAGATGATTGCTTATGAAACCGTGAATCTACTGTGTATAACTTGCTGTTCTTTTAAGTATACAACAAAGTTATGTAACTTTTAAATTTTTTTCCTTTTCTCTCTCCCCCTCCTCCCCAGAGATGGCCACTATTAGACGCAAATAGGGATATATATGTAAAATTATTCTATACATATTTCTATTTATCATTTCTTTCTTGGGATGCAGGAAGTGTCTTTATTCATATGTCCTCTATAATTAATTTGCATATTTACAATACTCAAAATAACTTATTTGTTCAGTCATTTTAAAAACAATATTGCTGTTATAGCATATACTTTCAAATAACTAGCATTTCTATAGAAATTTAAGTTATGCAAAGGGCTTTATATATATATATTATCTTATTTGATTTTTACAACAACCCCATGGAGGAGGCTCTATTATTGTCTCTATTTATTTGTAAAAACTGAGACTGAGTCACAGTGTTAATTATCCGAGGTAGGATTTATACTCAAGTCTTTCTGAGTCCAACTACAGCACTCTATTTCCTATATCGCTTTTTATTATTTTTTCAGTCCTTTCCAGATCTTTATGGTCTCTTTTTTGGGGGGGTTTTCTTGGCAAAGACACTAGAATGGTTTTCTATTTTCTTCTTTAGTAGTTGAGAAAACTGAGGCATGCAGGGTTAAATGACTTGCCCAGGGTCACACAGCTAATAAATGTCAAGTTGGATTTAAACTTGGTTATTCCTAACTTCAGGTCTGGTGCTCTATCCACTAAGTCACTTAGCTGCCCCAAATCAAATCATTCTTGGAAAGAAATGAAAAATGATATCCCATTTTTATATGTTACTCAAAGTCTAAATAAATAATTGCTGTGTCATTTTATTAGGATTAGTTATCAGAAACATAAGTAGAATATAACTAGAATGGCTATGGACATTAGAGATTATTTTGCTGGGGATGGGGTGGGAGGGGGTTTATTAACTTTTTTCTTTTTTTTGCTTCATGGAATCCTTTGTCAGTCTGAGGAAGCCTATTCCATTCTCAGGAGAATATTTTTTAAGAATTTATTTATTTATTTTTTCATCCATATGCACATGTTTATTTTTAAGTTACAAAATTTCCTTCCATCCTCCCTTCCAACCCACCCCCTCCCCTCAGCAGCTAATAGTTAAGTTAGCATTGTACATATATTTTTTTGATAAACATATTTACAGATTAGTCATTTTCGGTATGAGGAATTAGGATTAAGGAAAGAGATACATAAGAGATGATTTTTATAAAGTGTTCATCAGATTCTGAAAATTGTTTTTTTTTGGTTTTGTTTTTCTTCCTCTGGATGGGGATAACATTGTCCATAGCCTACAGTTGTCCCAGCTCTCTGAACTGCTGAGAGAAGCTGCTTCCATCAAGGTTGATCATCTCACAGTGTTGTAAATGTTTGTTCTCTTGGCTTGGCTCCCTCTGCTCAGCACCAGTTCCTTAAAGTCATTCCTTGCTTCTCTAGAGTCCAACTTTTTATAGTTTCTTATAGGACAATAATATTCCATAGTATTCATGTACCATAACTTATTTATTCATTTCCCCAATTGATGGGCATCAGGAGAATATTTTTATAATAAAAACAAATCAGATTACAAAAAACTCATATACTGAAATACAATCATCAAAAATATATTTTTTAAAAAGTTTGTGGACCCTAGGTTAAACACTCCAATCTAGTCCTCCTCATATTATAGATGAGAAAATGAAGATTAGAGAGATTTAAATGACCTGTCTGAGGTCACACAGGTAGTTTGTATCAAAGCCCTGATTCAAAAATTGGTCTCCACTATACAATGCTGTCTCTTCACCATCATATCTTCCAGATGATTACATTGAGGTTCCTAGAAGAAAAGAAATTTGCTCAAAGTTACATAGATGATTAATGGCAGAACTGTCACTAAGACCCAGTTTCCTGACTCCTGGGTATATTTTACATCACAACACAACAGCACCAAACTGAAAAAGGTTAAAAAAAAAGTAAGAGGGTACAGTTCAATCTAATAAAATTCATGGGGTCACTACCATATACCAGGTACTATACTAGATAATGAGGATGCAAAGACAAATATGAAGCAAAGAATTTTATATAAATGATTCACGGAGGTGGCTAGGTGGCACAGTGGATAAAGCACCAGCCCTGGAGTCAGGAGTACCTGGGTTCAAATCAGGCCTCAGACACTTAATTCCCTAGCTGTGTGGCCTTGGGCAAGTCACTTAACCCAATTTGCCTTGCAAAAACCTAAAAAAAATATAAATGATTCACAAAACTAAAATCCTATATAAATACTACTTTTTGTTATCATTATACCATTATTGATATTTGCATTCTACAAAGGGCTGCTGGAGACTGAAATGAAACCTAACTCACAGGTTATTAGTTCCCTGTGCAGATAAAAGCACTTTGTATAAACTTATATAATAAAACATTATTCTTATTATTCCAATTCTTCAAGGATCTTTGATTTCATTGTTATGTTACTCCCTTCACAAATGCAGATTGTGACACTATTGTTGTTTAGGAGTGTCCATCTCTTCAAAAACACTTTTGGGATTTTCTTGGCAGAGATTCTGGATTGGTTTACCATTTCCTTCTCCAGTTCACCTTATAGAAGAGAAAACTGAGACAAATAGAGTTACTTGCTTAGGGTAACACTACACAACACAACTACTAAGTGTCTAGGGTCAGATTTGACTCAGGAAGATGAGTCAACTTGACCCTCTTCTCTATCCACTGTGCCATGTAACACATCTACCACTTATTAAGAGCTGGACATATGGTAAGCATTAAGAGGTGGTCATGAGTTACTCCAGAAAAATTATTCTCCCTTATACTCCAAAATTTTTCTCCATTATTGATCATCCTGGTGATGAATTTAGCTAGGCTTATACTATTATAGGTCCAACAGACATATTACAAGTCTAAAGTCTTTTTTGTTTCAAAAAATTACAAAAATAGTTCAAAGAAATGAATCTATAATGACAGAAAAAGTGCTGGGCAAGGATAGAAGGAAGATAAGCTTGTAAGTTAAGCCAATACCGTTCACGGAGCAAAAAAAAAAATAGGCACAAGGGGAAAGAGGGCACAAGAGGCTCAAGAGACAACTGAATGATAAGCCTCCATTACCCTAAACAGGACAGAGTTGGTAGAGAGTGCTTCAGAAAAGATAAAATCAACACTGGTTTGGATGAATGCTTTAGTTTCTCATCTTAGAAGAAGGTATTGGTTTCTGGCTAGATAACAGACATTTATTCCACAATATCTCAGAACCTCAGAGGCCATTCCAAACTCTCCCACAACACCTGATAACAACCTTTGCATGAAAACTACTGTTGTTCAGTCATGTCTGACTCTTTGTGACTCCATTTGGGGTTTTCTTGGCAAAAGTCATTTCTTGGAGTAGTTTGCCTTCAGTTCATTTTATAGATGAGGAAACTGAGGCAAAGAAGGTTAAGTGACTTACCTAAGGTCATATAGCAAATAAGTGACTGAGGCCAAATTTGAACACTGCTGATTCCTAGTCCAGTGCTCTATCCAGTCTGCCATCTAGTTGATCCATGAAGACCCTATGAAGACGGGCATATTTCTGAGTCAATCCATTCTAATATTGAATAGTTCTTTTTTTTTTAGGGATTTTTTCTTTCTTTCTGATTTCTTTTTTATTTCTCTTAGGAACTATGAAGAACTTCCTTCCCAGGGCATTTGAGGCTTGAAAATGCTTTCACTGAAAGAGATTTAGGAGGAGGGCAGGAGTGGGGAGGAGATCTATATAGTAGAAGCTCTTCCTCTGCCTGTGTGTTAAAACTATCCTTTTCTTCTTCCTTCTACCATTGTGAAAGTAAATCCATTTTGTCAAGTTTGTTAATAACTCATTGAAAATTTGATACAGGGTGAAAAAATTTAATAAAAAATAAATTTTAATGATTCACAAGAAGAGAAAAGAAAAGGTATAAATTTTCTTTAAAGAATTGAGGGGATTATGGGTGTGGAAGTCTATGTTGATATTTTGGTTAGTTCTGCTGAATTGTTTCCTTCCCCATGCTCCACCCCTCCCCCCTTCCTAGACCATTCTTTATTACAAGGAATTGTTCTCTGATCAGGGGCTGGGGAAAGATATATTTAGGAAGAAGGGTTATATAAAAACAAAGGATATAAAAAACATTTAAGATGCTAGAAAAGAAAGTTTAACCACTGCTCAGAATAACTGGTTCAGGATTCATTCCAAGGTAGTAGACAATTTTTTTTTAGTTTTTTTAGTTTTAGTTTTGGGTTTTTTTGGGTTTTTTTGCAAGGCAGTGGGGTTAAGTGGCTTGCCCAAGGCCACACAGCTAGGTAATTATTAAGTGTCTGAGACTCAGGTCCTCCTGACTCCAGGGCTTGTGCTCTATCCACTACACCACCTAGCCACCCCTGACAATTAATTTTAATCCTTACATTCCAAGGCTAAGAAATCCTTATGGCAACACAAGGTAAGACCTAAAGTGGACATTGTAAAAAGTCATAAGAGAGAGGAAGAAGAATGTAAAAGGAGGACAGAAAATACAGAAAGAGAAAAGAAAGGGAAAGCATTTTTCTTTTGGAGGATCCCCATGGGGAATATAGAACTCACTGACAATAGGTGATCTGTTGAAGGAACCTCATGCCATAGTTTTCCTTGTTCTGCCTTAGAGCAAGATCCAAATATCAGTGAAATGCTCTTTCATCTACAGTTGTGCTCACTGTCTCTGCATATTCTTTATTTTTTTTTTTAGTTTTTTGCAAGACAATGGAGTTAAGTGACTTGCCCAAGACCACAGATCTAAGTAATTGTTAAGTGTCAGAGGTCGGATTTGAACTCAGGTACTCCTGATTCCAGGGCTATGCTCTCTATCCACTGCACCACCTAGCAGCTCCATCTGCATATCCTTAAAGAGAGTCCTGATTGTTATTCTATAGACCCTTCTCTGATTCACTCAGTTACTTGTAATTTTGATGGAGAGAGACAGACAGACCAACAGAGAAAAATAGAAAGATATACAATCAGACAGATGGATCACCAGGCCCTAAGCTGAGAACTGGGGATATAAGTACAAGAAAGCAAGATGGCCTTTTGCCTTCATGGAGCTTACCTTCCTTCTAAAGGTAGAAAACAATACATGGAGAAAAAAAGGAAAAGGAACTAGAGATTGCATTGTGACATAGAGAAGGTGGTGGGCAAGATGGTGGCAAGACAATGGTTGTTCTGGGTAAGATAAGGTAAAAAAAAAACCACCTATCAAAACTCAGAATCCCGAGGTCAGAGTTCTGAGTACCAATGGAAGTGGAAAAAGAAGAACAGACATAGAGTCAACCTATCAATAAATCTTTTTAATCCCTTATTATTGCCAGGCCCTGTGCTAGGTCCTAGTGATATAAAGATTAAAAAAAAAGTTCTTGTCCTCAAGGAGATTAGATTCAGCCAGAGAACAGAACATGTACATGCATAAATTATAAATAGCTAAAGTTGTGCCAAAGAAATGGGAAAAAGAGTAAGTAACTTTGCTCCCTCTTCTAGGAAGAGGGTACTATTTCTGTAAGGGTTTTGTGAGAAGGGGGTTTTGAGACAATAGGTTTGTAGATAACCCAAATTAAAATAGAGCTGTAATGTCCAAACTTGGGTAGAGGGGATACTGAACTGTTCCCAAATCAAGACCTGCACATTAAGAGACATCTGGTGCAGCAACAGGCTAATAAACGACTTTTCTTGTCAGCAAGTAGGTATTTTATTTTACATTTAATGATTCACCTCTCCACCCTCCACCCCCAGCCCCCAACTATCCCCAGGAACTTCTAGAAGAGAGATAAAAGCAGCTGCAAATGTGATCTAGGAATAAACAACAAGCTTGGGCTCACGCAGCAACCCAAGTTCCAGCTGCTCTCCACTTAGCTCTTATCAGCATTCTTTGTAATCAAGCACATTCTGAAGTCAAAGGCATCCTTCCAACAGCTCTCATCCTTATGCATGTCCCTTGAAATATTGCAGAAGTTCTGTTTTGTATCAAAATAGTAGTCACGGTCACCAAAGCTATTAATTTCCTTCTCATCCCATTTTCTTTCTCCAGGCCCCTCGTTGGCCTCTAGCTTCCCGGTACTGGTTCCCAAGATGACAAATTCTGATAACCATGACATTGGGCCAGGACAGAGTCTGACACAGCAAAGCTGAGCCAAGGTTAGCCATTGATTTATGTGGTGCATTCTCTCCTAGGCGCAAACAGGCTTTTGTGAGCCCCTTACCTTTCATCCTTGCCTCCTCCAAACTAGTTGAATTTCCATCTTATTGTTGCAGCTGCAGTTTCCTTGAAATCAGACTGGAGTTTTCCAGCCGGGGTAACTCCATCTTCTTGAGTTGATTCAAAGATTAAACACTCAGAGTACTTTGGAGATTGCATTCTCAGCAAGTAGTGAGCACCACATAGCCCAAAGATCCGTCACTGAGCCAACAACAATACAAGATGTAGAGATTATACTGAAAAAAATTTAAAAAGTAGAGATTTTTAGAAGGGTTCAGCTTTTTAACATGAGAACTGTCTGTTGCCTCCTAGTCTGCAGTGGCTACAATTTTTAAAGAGGAGGGGATGTTAGAGGCAGCATGGTATAGTTGATAGAGAATTGACCTCAGACCAGAAAGACCTGGGTTCAAATTCTCCTTCTAACATACTGGCTATATGACCAAGCAACTCTATAAGGGGGAGTGGTTTTAAAATATTAGTCCTCATTTTCTTACACAGGAGTTCCCTATCTTTTGACAAATGGTTATTATATACTCATGTCAATGAAATAATGGGTTCATGTCCTATCCCCTTTTCTTAATATCTGGGTTCCTTTATTGACCTGAATTCAACTTCTTGTTCTGTCACTTATTAACTGTGTGATCTTAGGTAAGTCATTTAACTTCCTTGGATCTCATTCATACAATTATACCATTGGATTTCTAGACCTAAAGCTATGCTTCCATGACTGATCACTATATATAGCACTATATATGTATGTATATATATATATATATATATATACACACACACACATATATATATATACACATATTGTAGTGGATAGGAGATGAGCCTGTTGTTACTAAACTACCATATAGGAGAAAACTAGCTTCTATACAAACTTCTAGTGTCTCAGTGAAGATAAAGGTCCTTTCTAGGCTTAAGATACCCTAAGTTAGAATTCTTTCTCACATACTCTGTTTTCATAGTTCTTTTTCAGAATGAAAGACAACCACCATTAACCCCAACTTAGATTATTTTTGCCTGAGGAAGAATGACAAGTTTGTTTCATTCCAGACAGAGATCTTTTAAAACTGATGGGCTAAATTGTACTTTTTTTTTTAACACCCAAGAACTAGAAGCAAAATAGATGTCCATTTGTTAATAAATTACTAAACAAATGAATATAAAATTTTAGTATGCTGTAAGAAATGTTGAATGATTATAGAGAAGCAGGGGAAGATGTATATAATGGACTAAATTACATTAAAAGAAGTACAGCATGTCTTTGAGATCTTTTGATCTCATCTGATTCAGTCCAATTAAGTCTTTGCTTTCTGTAGCTATATTTCCAATTAGTAGCAGTGTGAGAGGGACCCAGCTCCAATAATCAATTAATAAGTCAGTATTTATTAAGTATTTTCTATGTTCCAGGCAATATGCTATAAGTTTAATGAAATATACTCTGTTCTCAAGGAACTTACTTTGGTGAGAAAGGGGACAGGGAGGATAAAATATGGTTAAAAGATATACATGTACAGGTTATGGGGTAGCTGGCCTTAGAGGCAGGAAACTCTGACTTCATAACCTGTCTCAGGTAAATACCTGATACAATTCACTTAACCTTTCTCAGCTTTAGTTTTCTCACAAGTGAAATGAGGATAATAGGACCTATCTTACAAGGATGTTATGAGAATGAAATGTGTGTGTTATGTATATGTAGTGAGTACCCTCTGACCTTCTTTCTCAGAATCAGGTCTGCTATATTACCCCATCTGGGTTCCAGAGTACCTTGAATGTTTTGGGTGGGCTTTCTTGTTTCTGCCATCGCTTGTGCCCCCATCAAATGTTCTCTCTATTACTGGAGAGCCAGTGACAATTTAACCACTAAACATGAGTTGGATTTTACAAAGCAATGTTTATTTCAAAGAAATAGCAGGGATAAATATTCAAACATTTTCCCCAGTACCAGTATAATCACCACCTTTGTCTCTGGAGGTTTAGAGTTAAAACTTAGCTCTGTTCCTATATAGTATTTAGTTCCACCAAATTCATGTTCATATTCAGTATGACTGCTAGACAAGTCCTCATTAAGTTTTTTTCCAGCATAGGTCCAAAAGGTGAAGATTGATTTAATGGGGCATGGATCCTGGGCTGGCTATAACATCTGGTCTAGATTCTGATTCCCAAATTCCTATGACACTCTCTTGTTCTTTGAAACTTTCTTCATCCAGAAAGGAAAATGATGGACCAAAAAAAACCCTAAGGATTTCCTGTTTTGGGGAGGTCATATGACCTCAGAGAAGGAAGATCCTAAGGTTCTTCTCCTTACTTCATGGTCTCTCTTACTTATGAGAGAAAAGTCCTCAATCTCCTCTAGTTGAATGGAACAAAGAGGAGGCCAAAGCTAAGTTAAACCTTTTTGAAGATGATGATAGTTCTAACTAAAATTCTATTGTCAAAGTCTCCTCCCAACCATATGTTTAACTAACTTGAATCAGTTATACAATGTCTGCTCATGCTCCACATTCTCTCTGGGGCACTTCTATTACATGTCAATATAACTATCCCAGAAGCAAGATCCTCAGGGAGTAGAAAGGAAGGGAACAAGAGTTACTAAGCACCTACTATGTGACAAGTACTCTGCTAAGCACTTTACAAATATATCTTCTAAGCAGAGAGATTGCTAATGGAACTTGAGCATGTACCAGATCCCCATATCATATGTATGTATATGAGCATATAAGTAGTGCTTTGCAAACTTTCAAGTTCTCTATGTTTTTATTATTATTACTATACAAAGTAAATGTGGTGAGATCCTAAAAATGGGAGGACTGAGAAAGGCTTCCTGAAGGAAGTTGTTTTGAGGTTGAAAGTTAAGAAAGCTAGAAGAATTCAAAAGGTAAAAGTGATGAGGGAAGGCAATGCAACCATGGTATCTACAGGTAGTCAGCAAAAGGAAGAGAATATATAATGAGCTCAGAAAGATAGGTGAAACCAGATTGATAAGGGCTATAAATGCCAACACAGGAGGAATTTTTATTATTCTCATATATTTTAGGTTGATATAACCTTTGTTATTTGTTCTAAGATGTCACAGGGAGGAAGAGTTCTGTCTGATTTTGCTTATACCTTTAAGTTAAGGGAATGGATGTATATCCTTTCCATCTTTTGGGATATCCACAGTTTATAGGCAGATTTCAATTGGATATAAGAAAGAACTTTTAAATTTTAAGATGTTCATAAATGGATGAGTTTTGGTAGATTTTCCATCACTTTGGTAGAGTTTTCCATCACTTGAGACCTTCTGACAAAGAATTGGGTAACCAATTCTCCTCGATGTTGGGAAGGGAGTTCATATTTCAGAGAAGTATTGAATTAAATAATTTTTTTTAAGTTTTTGCAAGGCAAATGGGGTTAAGTAGCTTGCCCAAGGCCACACAGCTAGGTAATTATTAGTTAAGGGTCTGAGGCTGGATTTGAACTTAGGTACTACTGACTCCAGGGCTGGTGCTCTATCCACTGCACCACCTAGCCCCCCAAATTAATTTGATATACTACTCACCTCTGAGATTCTATAACAGGTTTGTGGAACATCCAGATATGGCCTTTGAAGTCATTTGGTCTGCCACAACTATGGTGGGACTTGAAATTTAGTAAATCTAGGAACCACGGAACTAGGGAACATATAGGAAAGGTAGATGGTAAGACCTGTCTCTCACCAGAAAGATTGCAGATTCCCAGATCATCCAAATGATGTCAAGAATCATATCACTCTTCCTCATTTTTGTCTTATGAAGTCTGGAGGGGACCTTAAGGAGAAAGCTGACTCTCCTCAAGAGAGAATTGAAAGAAAGGAAAAGGGGAAAGGAACTTGGAGATCATTTTGTCCAACTTTCTCATATTAGAGACCAAAAAAACTGAGACCAAAAGAAGTAAGATGAATGATCCCAAGTCCTCCTGCCAGTTGGTGATAGGGCATTGATTTAGAACACAGGTTCTTAGATTTAATAGTTCAGGGCTGTTTTTTTCTATAGTGACTGGTAGCTATGAATTCATTTTATTCTTTGCTTAATACAAAGTAAAAAAAAAGAGTTGCAGCAAAATTCTAAGATGTGAGAAATGGTTTCTATAAGTCATAAATCTGTAAGTCTGACTTACAAGTCAGAAAACACAGGTCATAGTTTATTTAGCTTGCATTTAGAAAGGTTTTGATGTAATTCAATTTGTTGTTTTGTTGTTTCAGTTCTGTCCCATTCTTCACGATCCCATTTGGTATTTTGATTTGTCATATTTTCCCCTAATTTATTTTTACAGATGAGGAGCTGAGGTAAACAGGGTTAAGTGCCTTGTCCAAAGTCACACAACTAGTAAGTGGTCTGAGACCAGATTTGAACTCAGGAAGATGAATTTTTCTGACTACAGGTCAGATCTATCCACCATAACATCTAGCTACCTCCTAAAGGAGTTGGGGAGGGATGCATTTGGATACATTTCACATATAATCTTGCCTGAAATTTGTTATGATTAGCTCATTTGTGTTAATTTTCTAAGGAACTCTGAACCTAAGCAAGAAAAGCAGTCAAAGAAGAAAGGAAACAGTACCTCTTCCTATGTGCCAGGTATTTCACATACAGCATTAAGCACTTGACAATTATTTCATTTGATCCTTTCAACAACCCTGAGAGGTGGATACTATTATTATTATCTCCATTTTATAGTTGAACATTGAGGCAGACAGAGGTTTAGTAATTTGCCTAAGGTCACACAACTCATATTTGAGTTCAGTTTTTCTGACTCCTGGCCTAATGCTCTATCTATGGTGTCACCCAACTGCTTCTAGGCAAAGCATTGAATTTGGAGTCAAGATCAGGGAATTCAAATCCTGACTCTGCTGCTTAGTATGGAACTTACTCAGTTTACTTATTTAACCTCTGGGCAAGTCGCTTAAATTCCTCAGTTTTCTGATCTGTAAAATTTATGGATTGGACAATATGATTTCTAATGCTCTGTCTATTCTAAATCCCATAACTCCTGATTCATAGCAGTCAGGGAGTACATTAAATGAAAATGCCTGCAGATTCTGGATGCTACTGACATAGTAGAGAGAAGGCAAGGAGGTAAAAAGAGATTTGGCAGCAGACTGCATGGGAGTTGCATGTTGGCTGAGTTGGACTAATAGCACTGAAAATTTTTTTTATTTTTTTTTTTAATGCACAGGAGTAGCTCTTCTTTAATACCTTCTTATGGATAAATTTATCAGTTATTTTCCTTCGTATTAAAGTTTCGAGCTTCCAAAGAGCACTGGACTCTAGCAAAGGAAGGACTGAAGAGGAGAGTTAACATAGAGTAGTCCTTTATTTGGAGTCTAGGGAGACATGGGTTCAAAGCCCACCTTGCTGAGCCTTATTTTTCTCATCAGTGAAACGAGGACAATAATACTTAGAAACACCTTATTGAGTTGTAATAAAGCTCGAATGATATAATGTAACCAAAGAGTTCAGCAAACCCTGAAAGACTCTATAAATGTCATTATTATTATTATTATTATTATTATTGAGAATGTGAGGGATCTGGAAGGCAAGCTTATCTAATTGTCCCAATTTTGCCCTGGGCTGATCCTCGTGCATTGTTGATCCCTTCCCCATGTATGTGTAGTCTTTAAACCCCAGCTGTGGTCAATCGAAACAATGTACCAGAGGAACAGAAACAGTTTGTGTTTATCAACATGGGAAACCACCAGCTTTTGTTCACAAAATTAATAGTCAGGCTTTTCAGTTACTCTAAAGTACTGAACTAATTGTATCATAAAGCCTTCTTAGAGGAAAAGTAGAGAGAGCAGACTCACTGAAAGGGGTCAGGCTATCTGTAAAGCTTCCAGGGACAGAAGGTTATTTTTTCTCCTCCATGCCCCGTTGCCATCTGAGATGGGTCAATCTATCCTCAGATCTCCAAGACCTGGACTCTCTCCAGGGCTTGAGGATTTTAGGGGCTTAAGTCAGTATGTTAATTCTTCTCAAGGTTTTTCAAATAATCTTTCTGGAGAACCATAGAGTGGATGGAGGATTATTGGACTTCTGTGGAACTCTCTTTATTGAGGAAGAGATGAGACTTAATACATTTCACATGTATCCCCAAAATCTTTTAAGTGGAGTCAAACTTTAGGATTTGGGGGGGAAATAATAGACCTTTCCCAACCACTAATGAATTAGTTTACCAAAGTTCAATTGTAAATTTGTTGTTTGGAACTGGGAATGCATTCCCCCCATCCCCTTTAGAAACAGAGCTATAGATAGTATTTAGGTTCCTAAGCTGGTCCATGAAAACCTCTTAAAGCCAATGATAATAGTAATAATAATCATAATCATAAATGTCATTTATATAGTGCTCTAAGATTTGAAAATTGCTTTACATATGTATATTTTTGAGTTTCCCAACAACCCTGTGAAGTGGGTGTTATTATACTCATTTTAATAATATAACTAAAGATATTATTTTATTGATATACTAATATATTAATATGTTGGCAAAGCTGGATGGCATAGTGCACAGAACACTGGATTTGGAATCAGGAAGATTCATCTTTATGATTTCAAATCTTTCCTCAGACACTTATTAGTTATGTGACCCTGGACAAGTAACTTTTTTTCCCATTGTATTTTATTTTTAATTGAAATTTTATTTTAGTTTTCCAATTACATGCTATGGCAATTTTCAGCATTTTTCTATTTGCAAATTTATGAGTTACACATTTTGCTGCTACCCTCCCCCTCCCCATGGCAGCAAACAGTCTGATAAAAGTTGTACATGTACCTTTTTAAAAAAATATTTACATATTAGTCATTTTGTAAGAGGAATTAAGACAAGGGGGGGGGAAAGAAATAAAATCATGATGGAAGGAAAAACACAGGAAAAGTTTTTTAAAAAATGAAAGTAGAATGCATTCAGATTCTGCGGTTGTTTCCTCTGGTTGTGGATGACATTGTCCATAGCAGATCTCTCAGGATTATCCTTGATCTCTGAATTGTTGAGATTAGCTGCATCAGTCATAGTTGCTCATCTCATCCTGTTGCTCCTGGGCAAGTAACTTAACCCTGTTTGCCTCAGTTTGTTCATCTGAAAAATAAACTGGAGAAGGAAATAGAAAACCATTCCAGTATCTTTGCCAAGAAGATCCCAAATAGGATCACAAAAAAGTCAAACTCAATTGAAATGAATCAATAACAACAAAATATTAAGATATTAGTATAGTAATAGCCTGCTAGTGAGTCTGCCTTTCTCTCTTCCCAGTTTTCCCCACTCAAATCCATCTTCTATTTAGCCACTAAAGTCATAAAGTCTTTTTAAAATTTATTTTTATTAAAGATATTATTTGAGTTTTACAATTTTCCCACAATCTTGCTTCCCCCCCACCAAAGTACTCTGTCAGTCTTTACTTTGTTTCCATGTTGTACATTGATCCAAATTGGGTGTGATGAGAAATCATATCCTTAAAGAAGAGAAGAGAAGTCTGAGAGGTAACAAGATCAGACAATTAAAATCATAAAGTCTTAAAGTTAATTTCCAATCCTGTCATTTCCACCTACTCAATAAACTTCACCAGCTCCTTATTGCCTCTAAGAACAAATACAAAATGGTCTGTTTGGCATTCAAAGCCCTTTATAACCTCATTCCCTTCAGTCTTCTTATACATTACTTTCCAACATGTAGGGACATTATCTTCTGGCTATCATTCAAACAAGTCATTCCATCTTAGACCAGGGTACTTTCTCTGGATATCCCCCACCCCGGAACCTAATCTCTCCTCCACTTTTAAACCTGAAGTCTCAGACTTTCTTGAAGCCCTCCTCAAGTCCTCTTAATTTCACTGCTTTCCCTCTTTCAATTGTTTCCTATTTACTCACTATATACCTTGCTTTTTAAATTCATTTATTTATTGTCTCATTAGATTTTAAGCTCCTTATGGGCAGGAACTATCTTTCACCTCTTTTTGTATCTCAGCAATGCTTAGCACTTAGTAGGTACTTAATAAATGTTGATTGAGTTTGTTTTCTGTATACCAGTTTTGTGCTGCAGGCAGGACATGGCTTCAAGGGCTAAGATGAAACAAGAGAATATTGGGAAATTGATAATCAATTACCCTCATCTTCCCCAACTGTCTTGTTAATCTATTTCTCTTTGTCAAAAAACTCTAAGAGAGGTCAGAAAAATCCAGGACATCTACTACATTAGTATTACAAAATCTCACAGATGGAAAGATCTTAAGAAACTATCTAGTACAATTGGCATAATATCCAACCTAGGCCATGTCATTGATAGGTGGTTCTTCAATTTTTATTTGAAGACCAGAATTGAAGAAATTATCTCTATTTCCTTTTTTTCTCCTTTAGAAGTGTACACACACACACACACACACACACACACACACACACACACAGACAAATTTTGAATTTCAAATTCTCTCCCTCTCATTTCTTAACACCCCCCCAAAGCAAACAATTTGATATAGAGCATCCATGTACAATCAGGAAAAACATATTTACTTATTAGCCATACTGCAAAATAGAACACAGACCAAAAAATATACAGAAAAATAAGGTTTAAAAAAATGCTTCAATCGGCATTTAGTTTTCATCACTTTTTCTCTGGAGATGGATAGCATTTTTCCATCCATAAGTCCTTTAAAATTGACTTGGATCACTGTATCACTGCGAATAGCTAAATCCATCACAGTTGATCATCCTGACAATATTGCTGGTACTGTGCACATTCTTCTGTTCACTTTACTTTATACCAGTTCATATATGTCTCCTCAGATTTTTATGAAAGCATTCTGATCACAATTTCTTATAGCATATTAGTATTTATCTTAATCATATACCTCCAACTTGTTCAGTCACTATTTCCTGAGTAGGCTTGTTCTATTAGTATTACTACTAATTAGTATTATTAGTACTAATTAGTAGTAATACTAATAATAGTAGATCTGAGAATCAAAATTCCTGAAACATCTAAATAGTGAATCTCAGCCTCCCTGTGTCTCAGACCTGAGCACTGAGCCCTTTTCTGAGAGAGCTGGCAAATGGAGTAAGGGGAGTAGGTGCTGAATGACTTTAGCAATATGGGAGGAGGCAAAGAATTAAGGGTCAGGTGGCCTAGTGAATTGAGTGCTGGGTCTGGAGTCAGGAGAACTTGAGTTCAAAACTGACCTCAGATACTTACTAGACAAGTCACTTAACTCCCAGTTTCCCTCAGTTTCTTCATCTGTAAAATGAGCTGGAGAAGAAAATGGTAAATCACTCCAAGAGAACCCCAACTGGGAACACAAAGAACCAAACATGACTAGATTAATCACCAACAACAAAGAAATAGGGAGGGAAAAGTATTGAACTTCCAGCAATAAAAAAGATACTTCTAAGAAAAGTAAAGTTTTACTTCGGTAAATGAGAGGGGGGAGATCTTTTAGGGTAGAAGGGTGGATCTCTCAATCTCTCTCTCTCTCTCTCTCTCTCTCTCTCTCACACACACACACACACACACACACACACATACACACTTTTTTTCCTATAGATATATAGATAGGTCTTTATATGGAGATTTATTTATAGATAGCTATCTAGATATGATCACTATATATATATGTCTCATAAAGATAATATCACTTTATGTAGAGATTTTGTATAGAAATATTGTATATAACTATATAGATGAGGAAGTGGTTTTCCAGCCCCAGCTTAGTTATTCTAATCACAGAAAGAAAAGGGCAGATAGCAGAGGTAATTTAGTGTTAATATATTACTGGATCATAGACTCTATTCCCTGTTATCCTTTCAAAAAGTGTGGGAAAGTTTCTTGGATTGAATTTTATGAGGAATTTGGCACTGGTATTAGTGTTGATGTGTGATAGCTCCAATATCCTTGATGGAGAAAACATTTTCTTAAAATTTTTTATTTTTTCTACAAATTTTGCTGCTTAAACAAACCTTTACTTTTTCCTTAAAAAAGTAAAGATTTCATGACTTCAGAAAGTTTGAAACCCCTGATCTGGCATATAAATTGGATAATCCACTAAATGGTATACTTCTGAGCAGAAGTAATTAATATTTAACAGTTCTACAGTATAACTCACTTCAGCAATTGAAAAAAAAAGAGAAAGTAATCCTTTCCTCTATTGAATGCAAAAGACCTCATTAAGAAAAATCTGTGTTACAGTTTGTTCTTCAGGTTAAAGGACATAAGAGTATGAAGCCAGAACATCGATTATAGTTAACATGAAAATTATTTCTATTATTATGGGAAATGGTTTATACAAATCAATGAATAAATCTTTGAGAGCAGGGGTCAAGTTTTAAGTCATTAATACCTGCATAGTGGAAAAAGCACTGGATAGAGAATAATAGATCTTCAGTGTAATCTTGATTGTCTTGGCTCGTTAATTATTTTTTAGACTTCTAATATTGAAAGGAGCAAGTACCTTCCCAAGGTGCCTGGTATTCAGTAAGTACTTAATGAATGCTTGTTGACTGATTGATTGACATTCATTTATAAAATCCCCTAAATATTTATTTATTGGGAACTCAAAAGAATATGATATGTATGCATAAATATTCATATGTATGTATATGTATAAAATATATATATTTCTCAAACCCTAAAAGGGGATTCAATGTATTCTACTTTAAGGGCTAAATACTAGAGACTTGAGAATTATAAACATACATTCTCCAATAATATATGTATGTATTATATACATATGAGAATGCATGTATGGAGATGGACCTGTGATTACATTGGTTTAGGCAGAACTATGATTGTAAATGTTTAACAATTGATTCTGAGGGAGGGGATAGTCTCATAACACATTTTGAAGTTTAATCTGCATTATTAACATTTTCTCCATCGCTTTTTTAAGTCTAGGAAATCAACAAAACAACATTTCAGGTCTGATTTATAGAACTGATGATTCGTGAGGTGTAAATGTTCATACAGAAAATTTAATAATCTATTGCTAAGATCGTCCTGGGTGTTCAGTACTCTTAATGAGAAAACTACATACACCAATGCACTTCAGGAATTATATCTAACAAGCATTCTAACTTCACTCTCCCAGAGTGGTCTGCTATATTTATCCTTCAGGGTTCTACGGGCACCCCTGTGGGATTGGGATAGCTCTTCTCTAATGCTCTTGCAGTCTGAGAAAAGAGGCCGGTTTTATAATAGCAGCTGAGCTAATAGAAATAAGTGGAACAGGGCAGGGAACTATTAACAGGAGGTCATGTATGCTTGGCTACTTTGTGAGATGTGCACCAGGGGTAGAAGACTTTTCTGGAAAGGTAAATAATGGAAGAGTGTCTTTCTCCTCCCTATCTTTCTTCCCTCTCTTTTTCCATATGGAGATTTAACTTGATACTTTTTTACTCTGTCCATTGACTGTTAAAATGGTATTTTTAAAGCCTGTTTCATTTTTAGATAAAATATTTCCCCATTGCTCCCCCTCCCCCATTGCTGAGTATGTTTTTAATTTGGGGTGTGTGTGTGTGTGTGTGTGTGTGTGTGTGTGTGTGTGTATGTGTGTGTATTTGGGTGGATTGGGAGGGAGAGGTTGATGGGATGATATCTTATAGAATACAAAAATTGGAGCCCTTTTATTTTGGCCTGGCAAACAAGAAAATGCCTGGGAGCAAATTTGATTATAACTTTTATAACCCTTTAAACTCCCTAAAAGAAGAGAGGATTCCATTAAAATATGAAACCATTTCCTCCCCCTGTTACCAAAGAAATTAAAACTTCCATTATTGTAGCTGAGGGTAGAGATAATGAGCAGAGTTGGTAGTGTAGGATGGGTCAGTCCTGAGACTAAACTATCTTCAACTATTAAGGTTACAGAAAAAAAGGAAGATTTTAGGCTGACTTTGAAGAATAGCCTCACCCAAGATTTGCCCCACCCAACTGAGATGGCAGCCTAATAGCTATATGTTGCCTATTTGGTTTAGGAGAAAGGTAAGGTATACAAGACAATCTCTCCACATGCAAAATCACATACACACAAGCACACATTTTATATATATTTTTTTGTGTGTGGACCCATGATTTCACCAATATAGGGAAATCCTGATGAGGAAATCTCTCCATTTTGGCAGATTGGTAATTACAATCTTAAAGGATTGCTTAGGGGAATGAGAGGTTAAGTGATTTGTTCAAGATCACAATTATTTATCAAATGTATAAATTGAACCCAGTTCTTTCTATTTTGTACATCATTTCTCTTGCTTTTGGGAGACTGTCAGTAAAACAAGGTTTATTTATTATAGTAAAAAGACAAAAATATTATCCATGTGCAGTTGGAAAAGATATAGCTTGTGTAATTCTGTAAGTTGAGTGTTCTCAAGTCCATACTATTGTTGGTCCTCAAGCTGGAATTACTTAAGCCAACTTGGACTTCAATTTGCCTACCTCTGGAGGCACAGTCAGCTTCAGGACAATCAAGTCTCAAGCCAGGTGGTACAGAGTTTAGTTAGATCAGTAGTTGAATTTCCTCACTGGGTTATTAGGAAGTTCAGTTCTTACAGTTCTCCTGAAGGTCTTGAAAACACACAATTGGTCTTTTCAAATATATGCTTTACTCATTTGTTGTATTTTACCCCAGTTTTTTGTGGGGTGAGGTGGGAAAAAGGATCTTCCACAACCAAGACTATGTTGTTACTACTAATTCTAAGGACTTTAGGGATAACCCAAATATGGAGATATTCATCCAACTATTATCACCTATAGCTACTGAGCCCCCAGTGGTGTGTTTCCCATCCAAAGACTAGTCACAAAGACATCACTAACTCTAAAGTGAAAAACATTTACTGAAAAGGCAAAAGAAGGATAACAATGTTTATTTAGTAGAAGGCAAAAAAAGGTAATAATCAAAATGTAAGAGTTTATCTGTAAAACTGAGTCACACTCTTCCATTAATGCAAGCTAATGAGAAAGAGTAGATACAGATTAACAGAAATCTAGCAGTGAAACAAAATGAATAGGCCATGATGACCTTGGACATTTCACTGAACAATTGGCATCTTGAATCACCTTAGGCAGTTCCACTCCCTTTCTGGATCTGTGCACTTTCCTGGTTCTCTACTCCTTTTAAAATACTTAAATAGAATTAAACTCTTTTAAAAAAGAGTTTTAAGCATCATATTGTTAAGCAGTAGCCCCAAGCCAGGATCTATGGCTTCCATATATGTTCCCTTGGCTGGAGACTGAAGCAATGCTAAGCTTCAGGGACAAGCAGCTCCTTTAAGCTGGAGAACTACAAAGCTCAGATCTGTTTTTCTCATCTCTGAAGACCTTTCCCCTCTCAAACTGTAGATGGTGCCAAAGAGCAATACAGACAAGCCCAGCTAGCTCTTGCCATAGCCGGAGGATTTTGCTTAATCCAATGAGTTTCAGTAGTTATCAAAAGAAGTCCAGATTAGCCTCCACTGGTTTATTCTTAGTCTCAAGCTGTAGATAGTAACAAAGATTAATACAACAAGCCCAATCAACCCTTCATATAATAGGATTCTGCTTTCTCCAATCAGCTCCCAGCAACTATATAGCTCTCTTCATAACAACTCCCAGAGGCAACTCCCAGAGCCAGTTTGGTTTGAGTAACCTCTCTCATAGCTTAAGCAGCCAAAAGCAGTGACTCTTTTCTTCTGATTCTGCCTCATTCTGCTTCTCTCAAGAAGCAAAGTGTGAACTCTTTTTCTTTTGTCTCTCTTAAGTTTGAATGGACTCTTCTCTCCTGTACACTTCTGATTTGCCTCCAGGCTTGTGATGTGTCCTATCAGAATATCTTCATGAGTTGTGACCCATTTCTAACCTAGGGTGGGAAACCCCATTCACATTTCTACCATGTATAAAACAAATGGTTACTATAAATCATTCCTAAATAGTTCTTTGACTTATAATTTCTCAATTTTAACTTTCAAACTTCTTAAAATAATAAGAGTAGTACTTCTCCTTTGAGTATAGGATTTCACTCTGATTCTCACAAGCAGTCTGTCTCTCTTCAAACACATTTTTTCCCCAAGCTGATTTCTCAGGGGTCATATATGTTGAGTTTCCCATTTATATCTCTTTCCTTTTTAACCTGTTTTCAAAACTCATTAATCAACTGAAACTCTCCAAGGTTAGTACTGATCTCTTAATAGATATAGTCATTGTTCTTTTCTCAGCTCTCATTCTAATTGACTTTTTGTAGTTTTAGACACTGTTGACCAGCACTTATACCTGGATATTCTCTCTTCCTTTGGCTTATGTAATATTGCTCCTTTTTATTTTTCTTCCAACCAATCTTAGTTTTTCATTCTCCTTTTTGGGATCATCATTCTTTTGGCCACCAAGGATAAGTAGTATTCCTCTCCCCATATTTCTGGTTTGGACCTTCTTTTTTTTTCCCCTGTTCTCTGACACTTGGTAATCATATTCCTCTCCCAAACCTATCTATCCATCCTGAATCCACCCCAATGAGTCTGTTTTCTGTTACTATTTGTCTATCTAGCATCTACATCTGGATGTCCCATCAAATATCTAAAATCAAATTATGTCCAAAATAGAATTTGATATATTTCATTTCAAAAGGCACAAGTTTGAATCCTTGAAGTCATTTGAATCTTGACTCTCATCTATTGTCAACTCTTGCTGACCCTATCTTCCCTAGCCTCTTACATCTTTCACCTCCTTTCCACTCACACAACTTCTGCCCTAGTTCTGGCCCTTTTCATTTCACCCAGATTATTTCAATCACCATCTGATATGTCTCTGCATTTAGTCTTTCCCCTCTCCAACCTATACTCCACTTAGCTAGCAAACTGACAAAGTCATTTCATCAATTCAAAAAATTTCAGAAATTCAAGTTAGGATATAAGAAGTTCTATGGGATATAATACAAAACCCTGAACCTAGTATTTAAAACCCTCCAAAATCTGATTCCTCCCTAACTTTTTCTGTTATTTTTATTTTACTTCATACACCAATCTAACTGACTGGTTCCCTGGACTCTGCATTCTATCTTTTATTTCCATGTCTTAACACATTGTTTGCTCACCTCTGTTCTCCTTGAGAAGAAAATTCAGATGCTGCCTCCTACATGACATCCTTCAGTTTTCTTCCTAAAATTCTTTTATATTGCTTTGTGCAAATGAGGGTTAGATTTGATTGTTTGTAAGGTTCCTTTAAATGTAATATCCTACAAACAGAACCTGAACTTTTGGAGGGTAGGGGCTATAGTGATTTTCTATTTGTAACACTTAATGTGGTATCAATACTTAGTAATAGAGTTTCTTTGAATCCTAAGTTTTGGCCACTCAAGTTTAGAGGGATCTGTCCCAGTTAAATAGATCTTTGCAAAAGAAAATTTATTCAGTACATCAAGGCAGCTAGCAGTTGGAATACAGCCTACCCAATTCAAACCATGCCCTGTTGTTTTTTTTAATAATCAAGAAGAAACAATTTCCACGTAAGTGCAAAAGTACTTTGATTTTTGTTGTTGTTCAAACATTTTTAGTCATGTATGACTTTTTGTGATTCCATTTGAGGTTTTCCTGGCACAGATTCTGGAGTGCTTTGCCATTTCCTTCTCTAATTCATTTTATAGATGATAAACTGAAGCAAAGTTAAGTGACTTGTCTAGGGCTGCACACTAGTATCAGAGGCCAGATTTGAACTTATAAGATGAAACACCAGGCCTGGCACTCTATCCATTGTCCTACCTAGCTACCCACTTAGTTCTAAACATTCCCTTCTTTTTCTGCATTACTTTGTTCTCCCCTACAATCTCCTGACATAGATGTACTTCTGCCATTTCATATAATTTCTTTTTCTTTCTTTTCTTTCCTCCTTGCTGACCCCGGATCTGGCATTCTATCCATTGCATCACTTAACTGCCAAAAATATTTTGATTGGTACACCTAATTATGAGAATATTAGTGCCACCTTAGCTCTTCCCCATTACATTATAGGGAGGGAAGATTAACACTAGACACAATGAGTGCACATTTTTACATCCTTTCCTGAAAGTTGGCTACCTTTCATCCAAACATCAATCAAGGATAAAACCAAGGTCACTCAGAGTGATTCTGCAATCAGTAATTGACTTTACACATACTTCCTTCTTCAAGGGCAGGTTTACTCTGGGAGAGTTTAAAATGAAAGGCATCTCTGTTTACTCAGAGTAAGCCAGCCAATTCAATGAAAAGGAAGGTATATTCTTTGTATATAGTATGTGTTTAATAAAGGTTTGTTGAAGTATATCTTGGTGATCAAATTCCTTCATATTCTTCACTCCTGTTAGGAGCTAGGTGGTACCATCAGGAAGACTTTAGTTTCAATCTGACCCCAGACACTTACTGTTTGACCCTGGGCAAGTAACTTATCCCTGTTCATTTCCTCATCCCTAAAATGAGTTGGAGAAGGAAATGGCAAACCACCTAGTATCTTTGCCAAGAAAACCTCAAATGGGATTATGAAGAGTCTGACATAACTGAAACAAGTGAACAACAATAAAATTACTCTTGTGACTCCTGTTCATTGGAATATAGGATTTATAACTGAAAAGGGATTTTAGAGATCATTTCATTCAATCCTTTATTTTAGAAATGATAAAATTAAATTCAGGAGAAGTTAAGTGACTTGCCTGAGGTAATGAATATAAGAGGTGGCAGGACTAATAAACTATTAATAATTACAAACTCAGGTCATCTGACCTGAAGTATAGTCACTAAACTGTAAATGTATCTTGTGATACAATTTATCTTTCCTACTTACTACAGAATTCATGCTTTAAAAAGAATAGTATTTTATTTTCCCCAATTATGCATAAAAGCAATTTTTAAAATTGAGTGAGTTCCAAATTTTCCCCTCTTCTTCTTTCATCTCCCCCCACCTCTGATGGTAGGAAATTTGATATGTTAAATATGTGCTATTCATGTAAAACATTTCCTAATAGTCAAGCTGTGAAAGAAGAAACAGAGCAAAAGAAAAACATGCACACAAATAAAGCGAAAAATAGTATGCTTCCATCAATTCTTTCTCTGAGTGTGGATAAAATTTTTATCTCTTTGGGATACAGACCTAATAGTGATATTGCTAGATTCAGCTATGCTCAATTTGACTGCTCTTTGGGTATAGTTCCAAATTGCTCTCTAGAATGGTTCGATCAGTTCACAAGTCCACCAACAATATATTTTTGTCTCAATTTTCCCACATCCCCTCCAACATTATTTTTTGCCATGTTAGCCAATCTGATAGGTGTGAAGTGATACCTCAGAGTTGTTTTTATTTACATTTTCCCTAATCAATAGTGATTTAGAGCATTTTTCCCCATATAACTGTAGGTAGCTCTGATTTCTTTATCTGAAAACTTTTTGTTCATATCTTTTAACCATTTATCAATTAAGGAATAACCCGTATTCTGTATAATACTGTTATTCTAATCTATTCTCTATCCCACGGATATACCCTCAGGCTCTGCCTAGAGTGAAAAAGAAAGAAAGAGAAGAGGGAAAGAAGGAAAGAAAGAAGGAAGAGAAGGGGGAGTGAGAGAGTGGAGAGGGATGGAGAAAGGAGGAAGGAAAGAAAGAAAAAGGAAGTAAATGAGAAAAGGAGAGAGAGAGAGAGAGAGAGAGAGAGAGAGAGAGAGAGAGAGAGAGAGAGAGAGAGAGAGAGAGAGAGAGAGAAGAAAAAAGAAAAAGAGGGAGGAAGAAGAAAGGAAGAAAAAAGGAAGAAAGAACATTAAGTTCTCATTATATGTCAGACAGTGAATCTTTAACAATGATGAAACACATGTGGAATAGAGACAGTTTCTGCCCTCAAGGAATCCACATTATAAAAGGGAGGAAATAATAGAAGTAGGGTGACCAGAAAGCAGAACTTTGATTGGAGGTCACAGGAATAGTGAATAGAATAATAAGACAGTTATTACACCTTTTTTTCTTTTCTTTTTGAAATTATTGTAATGGTATTTGATGTGTGGGGTGGTTTTGTTGTACCTGCATAGGTTATGTGTGACCACTTGGGTCTGCTTAGATGTGACTCTTAGTGAGGTAAGAATAGATAACTCTAGAATCACCTCCCCCACCTTCTCCAAAGGAGACATTGATTACTGTTAGCAGGGAGAACAGGAAGTTTGGATCAGAGCTTGGCACTCTCCTCTCCTCAGAGAAAGGGGATATCAGACTAGAATTATATCTATCTATTCCCTGAATGTTGTTAGTCTAGGGAAAGTAATTTTTATTCTTCCTTAATAGGAAAGGACTTTAAATGTAACTCCCTTAAATGCCAGTTCCTCAATAACACATAGTAAATAGTATGGCTGCCTTGTATGTATTTTTGTGATTCTCATTCAATTACTACCAGAAAACTATCATATTTAACTTTTCCAAAAGCCTCCCAAAATTGGTAGGACCAATATCTACCAGATTGATCCCTTTTCCCCTTTCAAACATGAGTTAGGCAATAGTGTTTTTCTTTCTCCCTCCCTTTTGTTTCTTCTTTTAAAACAAAATGCAACAAAAACACTCCTAAACCCCATTTTCTTTACTCCTGTTATCCTCAGTGACACAGAGACACTGATCTGTATTTAAATGAAACCATCTCATTATCATTTGTTTCAATTTATTCCAATGTCTTCAAATTCAAATGACAAATTCTCCCAATAGTTCAAATGTACTTAACCTTTTAAGTTTTTCTTGTCTTTTATGTTTGCATTTCAAAAATTTTCCTGGCATGGCATTGGTATATTCCATTAGGAATGTTTGAAAGTCCTCTATTCTATCAAATATGCATTTCTTTCTCTTTAGGAATATGTCTTGCAGGGGAAATTGTTCTTGTTTTAGAATATTGCACTGGGAAATGCAAGATTATCTTGTATGGTCCTAACTATGGTTCTTGGCAATTGACCTCTTTATTTATGGGTACTTTTCATAACAAAGAGGCTATAAATTTTGACCATGATATTTCTTTTTTTTTTTTTGACCATGATATTTCTATTTGGGTTTTCCTTCAGGAGATAGATCCTTCCTTCCTTCCTTCCTTCCTTCCTTCCTTCCTTCCTTCCTTCCTTCCTTCCTTCCTTCCTTCCTTCCTTTGCCTCTAGTTATAGTATCTAGGAAACCTCCTTTTATGCTTTTTTGAGATGTGATGTCTAGTGTTTTTATGTAGTCATAGTTTTCAGAAAATCTTATGATTCTTAATTATCTCTCCCCAAGTCAGTTTTTTTAAAATTGTAGATAACTTGTATGTTCTTGTTTTTCAGTCTTTTGTCTAACGTAATATTTTTTGTCTCATGGTCACCTGCATGATGTCTACTTCTTTGAACTATTTTTTGACTTAGTACAGTGCCTGGAACCTGGGGTAGGTGCTTTTAAAATAAATGGCTATCAATTATTGTTGCATTTTCTTTTCTTTCTTTTTCTTTTTTTGGCAAGACCATGGGGTTAAATGATTTGCCCAAAGTCACACAGCTAGATAATTATTAAGTGTCTGAAGTCAAATTTGAACTCAGGTCCTCCTGATTCCAGGGCTGGTGCTCTATCCACTATGCCACTTAGCTGTCCCATTCATTTTTCAATTTATATTCTAAGCTATATTATTCTCCTAATATTTTTTTCTCACAAACTCCAATTTCATTTTTTAATCTCTTGCTTTATTTCTTCTGGCAACCTCTGGAATCCTAGTGATTGAGCCATTATTTTCTCTGAGTTTCTATTTGTAATTGTCATAGATTGACTCTCTTCTGGGTTTTCCTCAGAGTATATCTGGAGTATTTCTTCATTTTATTCAATTTCTTTCTTTCTTTCTTTCTTTCTTTCTTTCTTTCTTTCTTTCTTTCTTTCTTTCTTTCTTTCTTTCTTTCTTTCTTTCTTCCTTTCTTCCTTTCTTTTTTCTTCCTTCTTTTTCTTTCTTTCTTTCTTTCTTTCTTTCTTTCTTTCTTCCTTTCTTCCTTCTTTTTCTTTCTTTCTTTCTTTCTTTCTTTCTTTCTTTCTTTCTTTCTTTCTTTCTTTCTTTCTTTCTTTCTTTCAGGTTTTTGCAAGGCAAATGGGTTTAAGTGGCTTGCCCAAGGCCACACAGCTAGGTAATTAAGTGTCTGAGGCCTGATTTGAACTCAGGTACTCCTGACTCCAAGGCTGGTACCACTGCGCCACCTAGCCGCCCCCATTTTATTCAGTTTCTTCTGTTTACTCATTTCTACAATGAAGATACTCTTAACTGTAAACTTACTTGTTAGATTAGTATTTTGTTTCCAGGCCAGACCCTACCAATTCAACTTTCTTAGATGGAGTGGCAAGCTCCCTATGGTCCTATCTCCTCTGCGATCTGGATAATATTGCTATTGTAATGATGAATGGTGAGGCTGGTTCTAGACTCTATCCTCTCTCACTATCCTTAACTTCTACCTTTGTGTCCTGGTAGCCCAAATTAGGTACTGGTCTTGGTCCCATAACTGTCTCTTTTATTTTTGCAGAATTCCCAGTTGGGAGTTAATTCCTTCCCTTGCGACCTTGACAGGCCTCAATAAGTGCTCAGAAATTATACTAGTTTCATTTCTCCTAGAAGACCTCAGTATGTACATCTGATTGCTAATCTGTCTCTTTTTTCTGGTTTTCATCAGTGCACTGGCATCAGGACTCTTATGCTCTCCAGAAACAATGGAAGTATTGCTTTAATTATAGTTCCCAGAATAAGAAGTAGAAGAGCAAGAATAAGCATGTGTGGTGGTGGGTCAGAAAATGGGCAGTATGATATGGTTTGACTAGAGCGCCCTCCTCCTTTTCAGCTGTCTAATTCATACCTATCCTTTAAAGACTATCTCAGATGCCACCTTCTTTGGGGAATCTTCTTCTGACTTCACAGAGTTGGCTTATGACTCTATAGGCATTTATCATATTATGAAAGAATGGATTTAGAATTGGAGGAAACCTTGATAGTGTCCCATCTAACCTCTTCATTTTACCAATGAGGAACTGAAGTCAAAGAAGGGATGTGACTTGTCCAAATTCACCCAGGTATTGTGTGTATGTATGTGCGTGTGCGTGTGTGTTTGTGTGTATATGTATTTATTGTTTTATGCCCTTATTAGACAATAAGCTATATTAGAGCAGAGACTGTGCTGTGTTTTCCAAGTGCCTATACACAGTAAACAGTTAATAAAATAATGTCAGACACCTGATAAAATACATTTTCTGCTAATGAAGTCAAATTTTAACTGCTCTAAGTCCCTGGGAAGGTCTGAAGCAGCCAGCACCTGCTCTATTCTATATACAATGTCTTATCCTCAGTCTCCTTGGTTTGATGCCCTGCTGCTGGTTGCCTGGCTACTGACCAGATCATGGATCCTCAGATTCTCCAGTCTTGACTAATGGTAACGTAGGGATCTGTCAAACGTTGGAAAATCACCCTAGGGAACTGGAGGTCACTGAAAAGCTGTCAGTGGGCTCAGCAACACTCCCAAATAACGCCCCGGATGCTTGTGGCAACATAAAAGGCAAACTTTCTAGCTGTGAGTAATGTTCTATTGGCAGAGGTTGAAAGCACCCCAAACCCCCAGTGACTGCCTGTGACAGCAGTCAAGGCCAGGTGCTGTCTGACAGGAGGGCAGTGTTGATGCTAAAGGCCAGGGATGTTATTTTGAGGTTTGACTGTTTATGTCTCATTACTACTTATTTCCATGAGTTTAGAGGACTAATTCTATCAACCACATCTCCCTCCTCTCCCATCCCCACCCTCACCCCCACCCCCAAATGTCAATCTAAAGGCAAAGGAACTTTTTTCTTCTTTGTCAATTTTTGTTCCACAAGGTTTGTTTCTTTCTGGAAATACAAAAGTTTACATGGAACTCTTTTAAATGATGTTGGCTTCATTTTGTGAAGTTGTTCTGAAGTGTTTCATCTTGCCAAGAACAGAGCTGGCTCTGGACAAAATCGTTAAGCAAAGACATTTACTTTTAGTGCCCTTCCCCTGCTCTTGGCTTTGGCCCCCATCTAAAGAACCTGGTGCTTTCCCTCATGTTTCTTTCTGGTGCCAACTACCTCCCACCCCTACCATCTCCTCCATGGACTTGGCAGCAGTGGTTCGCTGAATCTGGAGGCAGAATACCAGGCCTGCTCCTTATTTTTTATTTTTATTTATTTTTTCAACCATATGCATGTGTATATTTTTAAGTTACAAAATTTCCTTCCATCCTCCCTTCCCACTTCCCTCCCCTCAGTGGCAAACAGTGAGTATAACATTTTGCATACATATTTTTGATAAACATGTTTACTAATCTTTTATTTTTGGTATGAGGAATTAGGAAAGGGGAAGAGATACATAAGAGATACTTTTTATAAAGTGTTCAGATTTTGACAGGCTTTTTTTTTGTTTGTTTTTCTACCTCTGGATGGAGATAGCATTGTCTATAGCCAGTCTAATAAGGTTGTCCTAGCTCTCTGAATTGCTGAAAGGAGCTGCTTCCATCAAGGTTGAACATCTCATAATGTTGTTGTTGATGTGTACATTGCTCTCTTGGTTCTACTCCCTTCACTCAGCATCAGATCCTGTAACTCATTCCATGCTTGTCTAGAGTTTGACCATTTATGGTTTCTTATAGAACAATAGTATTCCATAGTTTTCATCTACCATAACTTGTTCAGCCATTTTCCAACTGATGGGCAGTCCCTCAATTTCGAATTCTTTGCCTCTACTAAAAGAGCTGCTATGAATATTTTAGAACATGTGGGATTTTTTCCTATTTTTTATGATTTCTTCTGGATATAGGACTAGAATTGGAATTGCTGGTCAAAGGGAATGAACATTTTTATTGCTCTTTGGGCATAGTTCCATTTGGCTCTCTAGAATGGTTGGATTCATTCACAACACCACCAGCAATACATTAATAAATTTATCCCCTTTCCATAGATCTGATAGAGTATTTCATGGTCTATTGATTTATCTATGGTGTTGCCCTTTATGTCTAAATCCTGTACCCATTTTGACCTTATTTTGGTATAGGGTGTGAGAAGTGGGTCTATACCTAGTTTTTGCCATACTATTTTCCAGTTTCCCCAACAATTTTTGTCAAGTAGGGAGTTCTTATCCCAGAATCTGATGTCTTTGTGTTTGTTAAAAAGTAGATTGCTGTAGTCATTTACTCTATTTCTTACATTACTCTATTTCTTAACCAGTACCAGCCAATTTTGATGACTGCCACTTTATGGTATAGTTGTAGATCTGGTAGAGCTAGGTCACCTTTCTTTATATTTTTTTTTTTGTCAGGGCCTTACTATGCTTGATCTTTTGTTGGTCCAGATGAATTTTGTCACTATTTTTTCTAGCTTGGTAAAATAGTTATTTTGTAGTTTGATTGGTATGGCACTGAACAAGTAATTTAATTTGGGTAGATTGTCATTTTTATTATTAGCTTGAACTAACCATGAGCAATTGACATTTCCCCAATTATTTAGATCTGATTTTATTTGGGTGAGAAGTGCTTTATAATTGTGTTCATATAGTTTCTGGGTTTGTCTTGGGAATAGATTCCCAACCATTTAATGTTGTCCAGGAAATGGAATTTTCCTTTCTAACTCTTGCTCTTGGACTTTGTTGTTCATATATATAGAAATGCTAATAATTTGT
Organism: Macrotis lagotis; assembly: GCF_037893015.1. Lineage (NCBI taxonomy): Eukaryota > Metazoa > Chordata > Mammalia > Peramelemorphia > Peramelidae > Macrotis > Macrotis lagotis. The sequence continues at coordinate 553,278,071 of NC_133666.1, read as the reverse complement.
AAGGGTTTATTTTATATCCTGCCAGTTTTTTAGACGATTTTTCTCAGGTTCTCTAAGTATACCATCATATCATCTGCAAAGAGTAAAAGCTTTGTTTCCTCATTGTCAATTCTGATTCCTTCAGTTTCTTTTTCTTCTCTTATTACTATAGCTCACATTTCTAATACTATATTGAATAGTAATGGTGATAACAGGCATCTTTGTTTCACCCCTGATTTTATTGGAAATGCTCTGAGTTTATTCCCATTACATATAATATTTGTTGATAGTTTTAGATAGATATCATTTATTACTTTACAGGAAAAATCCATTTATTCCTAAACTTTGTAATGTTTTTTAATAGAAATAGATGTATTTTATCAAAGATGTATTTTTTCAGCATTTATTGAGATAATCATATTATTTCTGTTGGTTTTGCTATTGATATGTTCAATTATGTTGAGTGTTTTCCTAATATTGAACCATCCCTGACTACCTGGTATAAGTTCTAACTGATCATGGTGTATTATCCTAGTAATAACTTGCTGTAGTCTCGTTGCTAAAATTTTATTTAAGATTTTTTTGCATGAATATTCATTAGGAAGATTGGTCTATAATTTTCTTTGTTTTAGTTCTTCCTGGTTTAGGTATCAGCACTATGTTGGTGTCATAAAAGGAGTTTGGCAGAACTCCTTCTTCTATTTTTAAAATAGTTTATGTAGAATAGTAATTAATTGTTCTTTAAATGTTTGGTAGGCTCTGCTCCTTATTCCTTGTGTGACCTCAGGCATTTCCCTCAGTTTCTTCTGCTATTAAGTTGAAGGGGATACCATTTTAATGTTCTATGCAGTCCTTCTTTCCCTGACTGATGTCCCATGCCTTAGATATTTCTTTTCACTGTTTTATGGCTGATAGGAAGTTAAAACAAAAATAATTAAGAAAATAAGAAAGAACCTAGCTGTCCTTTTCTGAATTTAAGTCATCTGGCCCAGAAGACAGTATCCTGGCAATAATGGAGGAACTTGCTGATGTGATACATTATGAGAAATTTTGGGAAGATTGTGGAAAATGGGAGAGTTATTATGGGCAATTGTATTAAGGGTAATTAAGAGTACATGTGCTGATTTTCAAAAAAGGGAAGCAAAAGTGTCTACAGATTGTAGATCATAGAGTTTGAGTTTAAGTTCTGACAAAAGCTGAAGTGTTATTAAGGAATATTAGTGAAGATTTAGGAAAGTAAGCATTGATTTTAAAGAGCTAATATAGCTTCATCAAAAACAGATCATGCAAGGCTAACCTTTTTTGGTCACTTGATTAAAGCATAGACTAGAGAATGCTAAAATTATGCTTTACTTAGACTTTAGCTAAGTATTTGACAAAGTTAGGGGCAACTAGATGGTTCAGTGGATAAAGCACTGGACCTGGTGTCAGGAAGATCTGAGTTCAAATCCAGCCTCAGACACTTAGAAGCTGTGTAATCCTGGGCAAATCACTTAACTCCTTTATGCCTCAGTTCTTCATCAATAAAACAGGAACAATATCACCTAACTCCCAGAGTTGTTGCAAGAATAAAATGAGATAATATGTGCAAAGCACTCAGCTTTATAGCACCTGGCACCTAATAAGCACTATGTAAATGTTAAACCAAACCAAACCAAAAAACAATACCACTAAAATCTTTTTGGCTATTCTTGTGGAAGAGATGGAGACATATGGATTAGATATCAATACAAATATGTGAATTATTTTACTGACTAGATCCAAGGAATTGTCATGAATAGCACAGATCATGGATTTAGAGTTGGAAGGATCTTAGAAATCATTTAATCCAATATGGAAATATGTTTAACAGGATTGTACATGTATAACCAATATCAGATTATTTATTGTCTTGGGGGAGTGAAATAAGGGAAAGAAAAGCTTGGAACACAAAAATCTTACAAAAATGAAAGTTGAAAACTATTTTCACAGGTAATTGGAAAAAATGCTATTAACTAAAATGAACAAATAAAAACTTTTAGAAAAGGATTAAAAAAAGATATCATTTAGTTCAATTGAAGGACCTGAAGTCTGGAGGTTAAGTGACTTACCCAGGATTACCCAGATAGTAAATGCCAAAGTTGGAATACAAAACCAGACAACTTTGATTTGTGGAATTCAAAACCACACTAACTCCTCTAGAGTGGTACCCTTGGAATCTATATCTATCACTTAGTTGTCAAATATTTTTATATGAAAACTTGAATAAAAGTACACAAAGCATGTTTATTAAATTTATAGATAAGATGAAGGTGAGAGGAGAGCTGACACAATGAATGACAGGATTTTAAAAGATCTCAGAAGCTTAGAAATTTGGGCCAGGACTAATGACATGGAATTTCTTAAGAGTTAAATGAAAAAATCTCAAAACTGGGCTAAAAATAAATGAACTTCTCATCTATAAGACAGGGAGAGATGTGGTTAAATAGAAATTCTTCTAAAATGATGGAACTTTTGCTGACCTGTAGTCTCAATAAGTGTTAATTTATTGAGAGCAGATAATAAAAACTTAAGGTAGTGATAGGCTGTATTCAGAAGCATAGTGTCCAGGATTGCAGAGGTCATAATCCCATTATACTCTGTCCTGATTAGATCATACTTAGAGTAATGTGTTTAATCCTAGGTGCCACACTTTAGGAAGAACATTAATAAAAATTAGTGTTCAGAGTTGGGTCACCAGAATGATGAAGTACCTTAAATTCATAACAATTAAAGATTAGAAGAAAGACTGGGGGGGGTGTTTAGCATATAGAAGAGAAAACTCAGGGGAGCTATAATAACTGTCTTTAAATATCAGAAGCATTGACATACTGAAAATTGATTTGATTTGTTCTTCTTTTCCTCAAAGAGCAGAACTAGAAGTAATGGGTTAAAATTGTCAAGAGAGAAATTTGGGGTTAATATCAGGAGAAACTTTCTAACTACTAGAGCTGTCCATTAGTGGAACAGGCTGTCTCTGTGAAGTAGAGGGATAAACCTCCTTTAAGAGCTTCAGGCAGAAGTTGGACGAACACTTGACATTTATGTTGTTGATAGACTTCTCATTCTGATGCAAGTGTATTAGAGGATCTCTGGGGTTTCTTCTTACTCTGCTGCTATTTTGTTTGACGTTCTTGTCACTAGCTGTCTGACTATTGTATGAGTGTGTGAATACACATGTTGTTTGTACACATTCATGTGCTTGAATATTCATACACAGATATGTGTGTATATATGTGTATATAAATATATGTGATTTTGTGGATTTTTGAAGGTATCCAATCATCTTTTATAACATTAGTTCTAATTATTTGGAGAATATTAATTGCAAACAAATTTGGTAGGATTAAGAAGGTGGTTATGGTCAGAAAGAACTGGGAAGAAATTCAGTCAACCCAGCAAACCTGCATTCCCATATGATGCCTTGTTCAAGAAAACTTGAAATTACTTGTATTTTATAATTAAATGTTAAGGTGACATTTTATATTGAGAAATCAATCAATCATCAAGCATTTATTAAATCTCTATTCTATGCCAGGTAGGATACTGGGTTGCAAATACAATGTTGAGACCATTCCTGCTCTCAAAAACTAAAATTCTCTTGAAGAAACACAATCCATTTTGGGGAGTTTTAGCCAGAGAAGGGAGTTTTGATTTAAGTAGTAATAGGAAATTGTGAATACATAGGACAATAGATTATGATTCCCTTTCCAGTAAGAATGATGGTATGGAAGGGGGGAAACCATTTATTTTGACTCAGTGAATAGAGCACTGGCCTTGGAGTCAGGAGGATGAGAATTTGAATACCATCTCAGGCACTTGACACTTATTAGGCTGTGTGACCCCGGGCAAGTCACTTAACCCTGATTGCCTCACATTCAGGATATCTCCAGTCATTCTGATTCACATCTGGCTACTGGATCCAGATGGCTCTGGAGGAGAAAGTGAGGCTGGTGACTTAGCACAATATCCTCTCACTTCAATTCCAATTCATGTGCTTGTTATGGCATTCCCTCCCTTCTTCAAAAATCAAGGACAAAAACACTATTTAAAAAAGTACCTACTAGGTGCTTGGTACTGTGCTAAGTACTTAACAATTACCAATTCATTTGAATATTACAAGAACCCTGTGAGCTAGGGGATATTATCACCCCCATTTTACATTTGAAGAAACTAAAGTTGATATTCTTTTAGATGAGTAAAGGGGAAGGACCAAGGCCTGTGGTCTAGCTAGCTAGAAAACTTCCTACAGATTAAACATGAATATGGAGACCATGACAAATGCAGAATCTAAAGGAAGAAAGGATTACAAAGAAAAATAAAAGATTCTGTGAAGAAAGACTTCAGAACTCAGTTTATTTTCATTTCTATAATATTTTAGTTATGTAGTATAAGCCACCCATGGAAATGACTCATTGTTCCATCCCAAAAGTGGTTTTTTTGATGGATAAATTTTGAGGGAATTGCTTTTTTCCATTTGCCTTTCATGTCACCTTCTAATACATTTATTCTTAACACCACTATATGAGACATAACTGGAAATATTAACTCTATTTATATGTCAATGGTTCCTAACTTATGGGTGGGGGATCCTATGATCTCAAGTAATTATTGCAAAGAGTCTTTACATATATATGACTACCAGTCATCTTTCCATTAAATGGTTCATCATAAGAAATAAGCAAACTTTTTTTGTAGATTGAATAAATAATAGCTATGCTATTATTATCCCATGTGTTTATTGTATTATCATTGAAGAAATAATACAAAATATATCATTTTTTTTTCCTTTGATGGGATCATAGATATAGGACTGGAAAGCTCATTATTCAACCACATTTTTTTTTATAAATGAGGAAATTAAGCCCCCGGAAATCAGCTGACTTGCCCTTAAGTCTGAGAGGATCACAGAGATAGCAAGCATCAGAATGAGATCTAGGGGCAGCTAGGTGGCACAGTGGATAGAGCACTGGCCCTGGAGTCAGGAGTACCTGAGTTCAAATCCAACCTCAGACACTTAATTACCTAGCTATGTGGCCTTGGGCAAGCCACTTAATCCTATTGCCCAGCAAAAAAAACTAAAAAAAAAAAAGGAATGAGATCTAAACCCATGTCTTTTTACTCCAGAGCCAGTTGCATCATACTTCAGATTATGTAGATGTTGTTAGTGTTAATCCAATACAAATTTACTTTAAAGTGTTTTGAAAATCATAGTAGAATTTTTTCCTCATATTTTCTACCTCTACTTGGCTTCAGAAGTTCAAAATTAGGAATAGTGGGCAGAAATTGTGGAGACAGACTTAGGTTTGATATTACAAAAAACTTCCTAACAATTAACCCTATCCATAAATGCAATGGAGGTGGTGAATGGGTTCCCTTTCTCTGGAGGTCTTTAAGCAGAGGCTGGATGAGCATTGTTCAGCAGTACTGCAAGGAGAATTTTGTTCGGAAATGGATTGAATGAATAGTCCCTGAGTACCCTTCCAATTCTGAAATTCTTTGTTTAATAATTAGATACTAATACTGTATGTGTGAAATCTATGAAATTTGTGAAAGTTAGGGTTCTCATACTCTAAAATGTTAGAAACTAACTTTTCTCAATCATATTTGATTACATACATCCCCCCCCAAGAAGTTTCAATATCATGACAAAGAAAACAACCTCTTGATGACATCTCAAAAGTAAATATGGACCTTCCAGGCTGTGATGAAGTTTTAGGATGTGCTCTGCTCAATGCTTGAAGTGCTTGGGATAGTAGAGTTGCTACTGTACTCAGTTAACTAGTTTGAAGGTTTTTCTTCTTGGCAGTTCAGGCAAGATTGGGGATTTCATGGTCTATCCCTAGATACTTGTGGCACTACTCTTAAGAGGAGATATGTAGCAGCTTTAAGGGAACAGAATCATTGTTCTACAGTGGTTCTTGATCATGGTACTGCAAATAAAAAAAAATCATTTACTAGATAACCTCCATGGTTCCTTCCAGCTCTATGATTCTACCAAGCCTACCCAGATGTTTTCTATAATCCTCTAAGAGGTGTCAGTCTTTGAGGATGTGTAGTTCACATTCTCTAGCAGATAAAGGGTCAAACAATAAAGAAAGCTTTCAAAGAAGAGATATTTTATCCACAACATTTGAAAACTGCTCTAAATGGTTAAAAATCACAACGTTCAGTTTTTTTTAACTGGATGCTCATAAATTGGCAATTATGGCAAAAGACAGAAAAATTCATTATGTTAGATATGTCAGAAACAGACATGCTAATCCATTGACTATGCCGCTTTGAATTGGTCCAAAAATTTTTGAAAAGTAAATTGAGGATTATACAAGAAAAGTTACAAAGTTGTCATACCTTTTGACTCAGTTTTCTCACTGCTAGATTTATAACCTAAGGAGGCAGGGTGGAAGTTCAACTGACAGTAGGAAAAGACTTCTTTATGAAAATGTTCATAGCAGCATTATTTGTAATTGCAAAACATTGAAGATAACCTATATATACCAATGAGCGGAGAACGACTGAACACATCATGGTAAAGTAATTCAATGGAATTCTTGGTAATTGATACCAATTGACTTGGTAAGGGACAAGTATGAAGAATTCCAAGAAATATGAGAAGTCTTGTATGAAGTAATGCAAAGTGAAGGGAGCAGAACCAAAAGAAAAATATGTGCCCCATGAATGAATATGTACATGAAAACGTCAAGTGGTTAAAAAAACACAAAGAAAAGAAACAATGAACTACAAAGGAGCTTTTGTATTTACATCACAGTATCTACCTATCCCTTCCTTTAACAAAATGAACAGCAAACTACCAAAGCACAATGGGAACATGTACAATCAGTCATAATCACACTTTGATTCTGCTTTGCTGAACTAATTTGGGGAGATTTCATTTTGGGGGGAGGTTGATTATGAATTTATTGGGGGTTAGGTGCCATATGCCAAAATATATCATCAATATTTTTTTGAAAGCTGTGCAGTCCAGTCCCTAAGGCTACCTCATTGATTCTCAGGGACTCAGTATTGGGTCAGATTAGATTAGTAGTTAAAGTAAACCTGAAAGGCTAAGTAAGTCAGATAGATAGGAGAGGGTGAAAATCTTCACGAATATGACTTCTGTACCCCATCTTGCTTTGCATCTTTTTCAAGTTTGCTTACGTTGTGTGAGTGATCCAAAAACCAATGTTTAAAATTCATCAGGAAGTTGACAGATAAGACCCCCTCTCCAAAGAGAAATACTCTATAAATATCACAATTTCTTACTTTATTGGCTAGGCTAACATAAGATACTCTTCCCCCTTCTCCAAAATTACTTTTTTTTTTTGAATTTGTATATGTGTGTAATTACTTATCTATCATATTCAAGAGCTCCTTGAGAATAACTAGTCTTTTGATTTTCTGTTTGCATTTCTAGTTTTTTCACATGCTCTTTAAAATTTTCAAAACATTTCCTTCATAATATCCTCTGACATAGGTTACAGAAGAATGATCTCCATTTTTCAGATGCAAAAACTGAGGCTTGATGAAATGATGAGACTTGCCCAAGCTGGTAGAACTGGCAGTCTGAGTTATAACTCAGGACTTCTGACTCTGTGCCCAGTTCCTTTATTACCACAACACTCCTACTATGTGTAAAAGCATGAAGTGGGTGCATAGAAATGTGAGCATTTAGGTAGGACTTTAAAAAATGGGTTTCAACATTGAATTAATTGTTTGCTAACAAGGTCATATTATTGATGCTAGTTTAAAAGATGAATACATCAAACTAGATGCCATAGAATTTTTAATAAGTATTTGAGAAAATATTTTCTGGTGTTGGCAAGTTTGTTTTATGTCTTGTGAAATATAAAGTCAGAGAAGGTCAACTGCAATAAAAACTTGAGTAGTATTTACTAATTTCACAGTCTGGTAGTACTTAACACAATGCCTGTACATAATTGATGCCTCACAATTGTTTATTGCCTCTCCTTTCCCTTTGCCACTGGAATGTGATTTTATCCTTTGGAAGGCTCTAGAGAAACTGAAATCTTACTAGAGTTGAACAGGTGTCTAGGATAAAATGCAAATCCTAGCATTTAAATCCCTGCAACCTACCTTTTCAACTTTTGGGACCTTTATGATCTAGAAAGACTGAACTCCAAGTTGCTCTGATCTGACATGCCATTCCTACCTCTGTGCATTTGAGAGAACTATCACTATCATCACTCTTTTTCTATCTCTGGTTCCTCTGAGAGTTCAGCTCAGATGTCACCTCTTGCTAATGCCCTTTCTTTCCTCAACTTACCACATATTTCCATATCTGTTTATAACATCCTCAAGTAGAAAGGAAGTTCTTTTATGACAAGAAGTATTTTATTTTGTTTTTATATCCCTTACACAACACCATAGTGCTTAGCAGTTTCTCAAAGGAAATGTGACATATGTAGGTTTAGAGTACCCACCCCAGGTGTTCATATGGACTATTTCTGCCCCACCTGTGGTAGAACATTCCAAATTCGTATTGGTCTAACCAGACACAGTTGGACACACTGTAATTTGTCTTGAGCATAGTGATGTCATTTTGGTCTTCTTTGATAACAAAGGACAAGAACCAAACCAGAACACAGTAGTAGCTTAATAATATTTACTAAATTGTTTAAATGATTTTTCCATTCTAAAATTAATTCAATATTGAATTCTTTTAACTTAAAACTTGTCTCATGCATTTAAAATAATTCCATTTACAATAATTTGATCTCTGCACAGATTCCAGGAATGCATCTATTGTTTTTTCTTTTTTTAATTCATATATTTATTTCTTCAACTTCATATAAAGAAAGTCTTCAACATTCATTTTTTTCTGTAAGGTTTAGAGTTCTATATTTTTCTCCTGCCTCCCTTTCCCTCCTCTTCTAGAATAATTAGATATGGGTTATACATGTACAACTAGGAATACATCTAATGTCCTGTGAAAAATTCAGAGCCTTATGTTGTATAAAGCCATTACTTTGGCTGAATAAAGCCATTATACTCTGTGCAAAGTATTAGCTGGTTTGATTCCAGCACAACTGACCTATATTCAAGATCTACGTTTGGAAACCTATTGCCCTTGAGAAGAGATAAGGATAGCTAGAAAGAATTTCAAAGAACAAGTGTGAATAGCTCATGCCAATATCAGCAAAGGGCAATGGACAGTTGAGCAATATGAGGCTGTGGAGACAAGTAGTAGGAATAATTCAAGCCCTAATTTGCTATGAGTGTGTGTGTGTGTGTGTGTGTGTGTGTGTGTGTGTGTGTGTGTGTGTGAATTCTCTGTATAAGTCTCACTTTTTACTTCACTGGATAGGACAGCAAAAGATGCTCTCCCATTTCCCAAAATTATGTTAGACTTTATATGTTTTGCATTTTCTTATCTGGGCATTATAGCTCCTTGAGATCATGGTCTCATAATTTTCTCTTTGTATTTCTGGGATGGCAAATAGAATAGGATAGAATAGAATAGTATAGCATAGCATAGCATAGCATAGCATAGGATATGAATGATATGCTATGCAACACTATATTATGAAATAGTATCATAATACATCCTAATCTAATAAAATAATGTGAAATAACATAGCAATATACTATATTTTAATATGTGTTTAATCATTGCTTTCTCATGAATCAATCAACTAATTAATGCATATTTATTATTTCTCCTCAGAAGAATGCAAACTTCTTGAGGGAAATTTTCATTTTACATCCTCATCACCCAACCTAATATCTGACCCATAATAGATGTTAAATAAATATTTATCAATTTAGATTGAGTGAGAGCCAGAGGCAGACAGTAGGTGGGTAACAATACAGAATAGAACAAAATAGAAGCAAACATAACATCATAGGCTGTCAGAGCTGGGAAACAATCTAGAGATCATCTAGACCGAGCCTCTCCTTTACAGGTTAGGAAACTGAGGCCAAATCAGGGAAATGATCTATCCAAGATCCCCCACTTAGGACTCCTGATTACAGGGTTCCTTCTTGATATTGATATTAATGAATTAGAGGATGAAGGCTAAAGATGTACTCTGCTCACTTTAGTGGAATTTCTCTAATCCTGAAGCAAGTCTTGGGTTTGAACCTTCAGAGGTTATTTTCCTGTAGGTGGAAGTGGGGTGCATTACCCCCACCTAAAGAAATGTGATGTGGTATCTGAGTGAAGAGATATACCACAAAGTTTCTTGAATTTTCCAGTCCTGAAATGCTTATTTAAAGGTACTCCTTTCTTGGCATCAAGTCTGAGAAGGAGAAGCATACATGGATGTGGGCACCATCTCCTAAGAAGTTGATCTGCAGCCAAGAGAGTCCTTCAAGCAAGTAGTGGGTGTTGAATCAACATTTCTGGTCAGGATTCTCTGATGATCCTCCCTTTGAAGATTATGCAATTCTCTTAAATTCCCTTCCCAGTTATGTGCTCAGGTTTAACTTACAAACAACAACAACCCTATGGTTTCTCTTTTCACTTACAGAAAAATTTTAATTTCTTAGATCATTCTGATGGTATTTAGGAAGAAGAGCAGATTCTCTAATTCTAATTTAACAAGCACCTACAATAAATCAGGCATTGGAGATACAAAGAGAAAAACCCTAAAACAGTTCCTGACCTCAAGGAGTTTATAATCTTATTTTTTACTAGATTAAAAAAAAACAGTTTAGATTTAAATTAGAAGCATGATTTTCTTTTGCAGGAAAGAATTATAATAAAGATAAAGTCAGGGTAAAATATAAGGATGAAGAGAAACATTAAAAAACTACATTTTTTTTCAAAAATAGAAATTTGATTACATTTTGATAATCCTTTGGCATTTATATAATTTAGGCTTCATCTATATGATACCAAGAAATTCAGCGAATTCAGTGGGAAAAGTTGACAAAACTCTTGTTTGGGATTTGGGCAGGATAACTGGATGATTGAATGCTTACCTATTTGTTTTGGCAATGATGTTTGTAGGATATTTGTATCTTGGACACAATCAGTCAGACAGTAAGCATTTAATGTGTACCTACTACATAACCAGCCTTTTTGCTAAGTGCTACGGTTACAAAGAAAGGCAAAAGACAGTCTTTGTCCTCAAGGAGCTCATAGACTAATGTGGGAAGAAAACATAAAAAGAAGCTGAAAGGGGAGAGAAAGGATAAGAAAGGGGACCCTATATAGGAGTATGCTGAAGACCAAAGGAGTGAAGGATGGATATGAAATGGATACTATGGGCTTTGTTATTGTTTAGTGGATGAGTTGCACTTGTGTCTTTGGGATTTTATTTGTAAATATTCTGGAGTAGTTTGTGATTTCCTTCTCTAGTTCATTTTACAAATAGGGAAAGTGAGGTAAATAGGGTTAAAAGACTTGCCCAGGAACACCCAGCTAATAAGTCTCTATGACTAGATTTGAAATCAGGTTTTACTGACTCCAGTGCCAGCACTCTATCTATTATTCTACCTAGCACCCTCTTTAAATGAAGGATCTAGGGGAAGCTCTCCAATGTCTACTTTCATCCTCTCCAACTAAATGAAGGGAAGAGTCCCAGAAATACTAAGAAGTTTTGCATTTCAGAGTTGATGTGGCCTTGTAGGAGGATGAATTTTTGAAGACTAACAATGAAGACCAGGAGGCCTTCAGAGCACATACTCTAGATGAACAAATGAACTAAGCCAAAAACTCAGCAGGAAGACATTGGGCTGAAATATATTTGAAAAATTGTGCAGTTCATTGTCCCTAAATTGTTCCCTGCTATGAGAGGCTATCTCTTGAATATTGAATGATGATCAAGGCAGAATCTAAATTGTGGACCAAGAAAAAGACACCAAAAAAACCCTGCAGGGTAAAAGTAGACTGAGATACCAAGAGAAATGTATTGCATAAAATGTGTTATGAAAGATAACCTCAAAAATAGCATGATTAGAAAAGGAAGTGGGTTGTATAGGTTATGTAGCAAGGATAAGAGATTGACTGATGGATAGGTTGAGTGCAACACTGAAGAATGGAAAAAACCCCAAAGAAGTCATCTCAGGTCAGACTGAATCTTAACAATTAATGGGAAACATAGGTAGTTATACTGCAAAATAAAATGTGATAGGAATGAGGAAGAGTAATTTGGCATATCAGTGGAGAAAGTATTCACACTGGTGAAAACACATATTAGTTGGTATATTGACATATTTGATATATTTCATGGATACATAAGGTTACCTATAGTGAGATAGAGAAATTTGGGATAGAAGATTCCTAAATCCATCTCTCCCAAATATTTTCTTTTTTAGAAATCTGAGAAGTCAGTTATTGTCTTTGATGGGAACTGTTATTTGCCCTCCTTTTTGAAGAAAACCCAAGACATTGCAGGGGTTTGACTTGTGAGTGAATGGGATTTAAGTGAAACAGAGATGCACAAAGTTATCATATTCACTTTTGCAGAGGAAGCAAAGTCCAGTGACAAGAAAAAAAGTCAAGATGACTGTCAATGGCCCAAGGAGCAGTGAATGACCTTGGTATCTATGGTATCTTAACAAGCTTCAAACCTTCATCAAAATTGTTTAAGCCACCTTTATGGCCATTGGGACAAATTATTCTCATCCTCCCATTCTGCCAAGGAAGACACTCTCCTAACTTTCCAGTGTTGGTTGCCTTCAGCCTGGGTTAGTCCATTTGCTGGCCATTGTACTTGTTACAACTTCTTGGAGTCACAGGTGAGAGTTAGGTTACAGGTGCCAAAAGCAGATGAGCCACTCAGAAAAGGGCTCTTATGTATAAGGTAATACTCCTCTCTGAACACCCCATGTGCCCTATGATAGGAACTAGTATATAATGAGGTATCCAGTCAGTCAATCAATAAGAATTTATTAAGTATCTGCTTTGCAAGCATTAGAACTAAGTGTTAGGGATACATAGAAAGGTAAAAGGCAATTCCTGACCTCAAGAAGCTCAGTTTAATGGAGGAAACAAAATTTGTAAAAGGAAGATATGTACTTGTAAATATGTGTGTATGTGGGCACATATATATGCATATATATTACATATATGTATAATAAATTGGAGTTAATTAAGTCATAGAAGCCACCAGTATTCAGAGTCATGATGGACAAGGTGGATACATTCATCTGTAACCAATTCTGCCTTTTGAAACCTGCAAGTTTCAGAAACAATCTGCTATTTTCAGTTACTCCAGGATCACAGATAGACAAATGAACACACACACACACACACACACACACACACACACACACACACACAAACACATACTTGTCTTAATATTGAAGGCATCTTGGAGTAATGGGTAGAATGCTGGTCTTGGAGTTAGAAAGATTTGGATTCAATCTCATTTCTAATGAGATTCTTATTTCTAACTGTGTGAACAGGAGTAGGTCACCTCATTTTCCTAATCTATAAAGGGAATCATAAATTCAGTGTTGAAAGGGAACTTAGAATCCATCTAGTATAGGGTACTCAACCTTTTTTGTGTTATCACAGTATATATACATATATATATATATCACAAAATATACTTTAGTGAAAGGTCCAGAGATGAAATCGTTGACTCAAGGTCATACAAAGTTTTCAAATTCAATGCTCTTTTCTACTCAGCCACAATTGTTTCCTTTTCTTGTTTTCCTACTTGACAATATTGTTGTGAGATTAAAACTGGAACATCTATATATAATCTTTGTAAAACCTTATAATGCTAAATAAATAGTAACTATCATTATTGTATTTACCTCATTCTATCTTCTTGACTGTTTTTCTTAGGAACATTATCTGTAAATATCATTTTGCTGAAAATATTGGAAAACTGAAATTTAAGGTAAGGAGGATTTGGATAGTGGAGAGTTTCCTGTAGAATACTTTGTGAATGTAGAGTTTTTGTCTCTAATGTTGAAATCATGGTTGAAAAACTATGTTTTTTTTCTATTTATAAAAGTGTCCTTTGCCAAGGGCCTTAGGCATATGGGCAACAAACAAGTATTTTGTATATATTCATGTGTTTATATGTGTAACTATAGATTCATGGATATATATACCCACACAAACTTTTCTGGAAGCATTATCCCCATAAGAATGGAGGATTTACTGATTGAGCCATCAAAATATGTCTGCAGTCCATCAGACACTGGAAAGTGGGGATGGGGAAGGAGGTAGAGAAGGTTTCAGGTTGCTGCTGGAAGCTGAGCATAAGGGCAAGAAGTTTTTTGTCCTTCAGTTCCAGGCTGTTGTTGAGCATAGCCCTGCAGGCCATGTTTGAATTATATGCTACTATGTCAAAATATTCTGAAATATTTTTGTCTACTGTTGCCTCTAAAGATTTTTTCTTTATTTACTGAGTGCAAACAGCATTATGCTTGTGATTTTCTATGTATCTACTCCTAGTCTGCTAGTTGTGTCTCTTTTACTGTGCAGAAAGATTAAATTACTATAATGTATCTGATATAACAATTTAATCTCCAATGCTTGTTAACAGCAATAACAACAATTGGCAGTACAGGCTTTTTATATCCACATTAAACAATGACATGGCATGTTGGGGAGCTGGCATAAATATATGAACATGTTTAGGAAAGGTGAAAGACCCAGAAGAAATAGACACAAGATCTACCCTTCAGAAGTTTATAATCTGAGGAGACTAGACAGAGTAGCAAGAAGAACATCAGACCTGGTGTTAAAGGACTAGAGTTCAGAATCTATTTGTTATCTGGACATAACCCCTCTGTTGATCAGTAATGGGTAATTTATCCTGAAGGGTAGCACAACTTACTGGGGTATGTCTGCTGTTCTGACTACTTCTTCCTTTTGGCCATTCAAAGATTGCACTTCCTTCAATCATTTGAGGAAGTCCCTCATCTACTCATGTAGAGTTCATGCTGAGTTCAACATTCTCTCAATCAGGAGCTTCATATTCTCTTTGCTAATCAGGAGTTACATTTCTCTCTGCTTCCCCCCTCTCCTAACCACACCACCCCAGCTAAAGTTTTCAGGACAAACTCCCCAATCCATTTGGATGAAGGTGATATGTCTCCATGTAGTTTCCCCATCTAGAATGCAAGCTATTTGAAGGCAGGGATACTTTTTATTTTTGTCTTTGTATTCCCATTCTTTAGAACTGTGTCTGCCATACATAAATTAAAAATAAATTTGTTGGATTGACATTCTAGACACTCTCATTCTATACATGATTACCTAAAGCCTGGAGTGAAGTGACTTATCTAAAGTCATACAGTCTATCGATAAGAATTCATTATGCTTACTAAGGGATAAAAAAGGGGCAGAAACTTTCTTTGCTCTAAGAGTCCTCTTTTTGTAGAATCTAAAGGAGACTCTAATGGAGGGAAAAATTTTTATAAATAAGAGTACATGATATATACAAAGTTCATGAAAGGCAACTTTAGAGTCAATGGTAACTTTAGAGGAATTGATAGAAGATAGCTTGCTTACATATAATTGTTTACATGTTGTCTCCCCCATTAGATTATAAGCTTCTTCAGGGAGGGAACAGTCTTTCACTTTTCTTTTTGAATCCACTCTGTCTGGCACAGAGTAGGCATTTAATTAAAGTTTACTGATAGAGTGATAGTAGCACCTGGGGTGATGCCTCTTGTGGGAAGCCACTTTAAGCTTAACAAGGCTTTGTTGCTTAATAAATGCTTGTTGATTGATTAATGTCCTTAGTTCAATTTGGGTTGGGAGGATGCTAATATGGTTCAATTGAGTGAGACAACCAAAAGGCCTCATGTAATAAGTAGGAGTAAAATTGAACCTTGAAATAAGGGTAGGATCTGGCTGGGCAGAGAGGAGAGGAAAAAAGCATTTCAGATAAGAAAAGCAGAGTAATTGTTATTCAAAGACAAGCAAGAAGGATGAATTGACAGAAATGTAAGAAATGTAGTGCGTCTCTTAGAGAACAGTTCCAGAAAATGTTGGATAGGTAGGATGGAGAGAGATTTCAGAAGATATTAAATAAGATCAAGATACTTGAACTTTATACAGCAGCAATCATTGGTAATGGAATCTTTTGAGCAAGGGATGAAATTAATATTTTTGAAGGATAAACTTAGTGCCAGTACATAAGATAGATTGAAGGAAAGAAAAGACTGGGAGAGCTTTTAGGAAGCTGTTGTAATTATCCACAAAAGGATCTAACCAAGAACTGATATAATCAAAATATATTTAAAGGATTGACTGGCTATGAAGGATGAAAGAAAGAGAGGCATTAAAGATGACTGAGATTTTAACTTGGGTAGTTCTGGAAATGATTCTAAACAAAGGTGGGGGGAATTGGGATGGGAGCAGTGCAGGGAGAAGACTATGATGGGTTCAGTTTTTAGTTTAATCTTGTTCACTGCAATAAACATTTGAGTACCTACTACACATAGTACTAATATAATCACTAGATAAAGGCACAAAGATATCAGTGACAGATCCTTTTCTTTCCTGGCTGGAGATGGGAAGAATTGTTCCTGCCTTTGAAGAAAATCAGCTAGCAGCACATCTGGGGATGAAACATTTCAGAAGGTTTCTAGAACTACAATATTCCAAATTCTATTTTTTTTTCCTAGAGTGGATTAACTTGGCATGTCTTTTTCTGATGGAATATGCCACAACATGTTCCTACTCTTAAGCTAACCTGATTAGTCCTGCTCCTGCCAACTCAGTTCATTCATCTCATGGCTCATTTCACTGTGTTTTCTGGAACACCTGCTCTGTCATCATCTAATGCCCTTATAGCCTTAATCTTCAACTGATATTCCTTCCACTTCCCTTTACTACCCTTACATCCCAGTAATAGGAAGGGGGGGGAGGCACAGCCAATAGCCCTGACACTTCATTATTTTATTTTTTGACCTCTCCATCACTCTGCCAACTTTTTAGTGACTTTGGTTTGCTCATGTTTTTTTTTTTTTCTGTTTCCTCTTTCCTACCATAACATGCAGGAGCTTTATGGCTCCTTTAATAACCTGATCTCAGAGTTTTTTAAAGTTCTTTAATTCCATAGGTCTCTATTCCTCATTAACCACACAATATCATGGTTACAGATCAGGCTTCATCAAATTTTGGAATCTACCACTTCCTGTCCCTGGAACTTTGAAATCCCATTCTCCATTCAGTTTCCTATCATCCCCATTCTCCCATTCCCTCACTCACACTAAACCTTCCTTTTGCTTTATTCCAGTTTCTAGTATTTGATCCTTCCTTATTCTTCAAATCCATCTCACATACTCTGCTTTCATTAGCCATGACCATATATTCAGCTACTTCAGTGTTTCCCCTAGATGACAACCCTAAATCTCTTGCTCTCTAACCTTTCCTTTTTCATCTCTCTGATCTATGAATTTTTATCTCAAGGTGACTCCAACTCTCCAGTTCCCATACTTCTTTCCCAGAGATTCTGACAAAAACTAAACAGCCCCTAATCTTTTTAAATTTTAAAATTCACAGAATTTTGTCTTGTAGGTGAACTCAGTGTTCTTTTAATCCAATCTAAACAGAAGAAGAATCCCCACTGGTGATTAGTCATTTCACCTTTACTCAAAGATCTCTATTGAGAAGGAATCTACTACTTCTCCATGTAGTCTATTCCACTTTTGAATAGAGCTAATTGTTAGAGAATTTACCTTAGAAGCTTAAATTTGCCTCTTCTCACCTTTAACTCTTTGTTCCTTCTTCTGCCCTCTGGAGCAAATCAGAAAATATTTAATCCCTCTTTTATGTGAGAGCCTTTCAAATACTTGAAGCCGGATTTCATGGAACTCCTGTTTTCCATTCTCCAGAAAAATATCTCTTCAGTTGTTCCTTATATAGCATCTTCATGTCTAGATTCTGTTCCATTCAAGTTGCTCTCTTCTGGATTTGTATAGCTATTCAACTTCCTTTTGATGATGTGATGCTCAGTTGGACTTTTCTTGATGCTTGAACATTTTCTATTATATTATTGATTCCTTTTCTCATTTTTTCTAGATAAAGTTCCAGGAATTCTCTTCTCTTATCTCCCCCAACACCAATACAATGGGGAGGGTGTTTGATTTAAAAGATCTGAGTTTAAATCCTGGCTCTATTACTTAGGACTTGTAGGCTTATCACTTAAATCTCTGCAGGGCTCAATTTCCTCATCTATAAATGAGGAGGTTGAATTTAGCAATTTCTAAGATTCCTTTCTGCACTATATCTGTTACAATGAGGGGATTGGCCAATGAAAATCTTATACTTAGTGGATACATAACATATTCTACCTGCTGCCAATTCCTCTTGTAGCTTGGTGAGCCAGCTTAAGAAAATTTTTCCTTTCTCAATTCAAAACAAACACAAGTATTTTTTGTCTCCTTGGCTTATTTTTTAAAAAGTTTTTAACTTTTGAGCAAGATTAAGTATGTATTTAAAAGGTTTGAAATGACAAAATTCCTACTCTTTCCTCCCTGATTATGGGGCAAAAGCTGCTATTGACATCTTGCTTTTGTGTACATTTTTCTTTGTTGTAGATGAATGAATATCTCTGAACCATTTCTGATGAAACAGGTCATGACTTATCAGCTTTGAAAAGGTAGAAGAGACATGAGAGGTCCAGTAATGATAGTTTATAACAGTCCATTGATAACCTCAGGAACCAAGTCTAGGAAGAAGCCAGAATGAAGGAGAAGCCTGCTTGACTGGATCCAACAGTAATCAACCCAGGGGCTGAGATACCATGGCTTACAAGCAAGGGAACAACAACTCATCCACTGTGTTATAATAGTCAAAGATGAATTTCGTGGGGATAATGCTATATTGTTGTCATTGTTCAATTATGTCTAACTCTTCATGGTTCTTTTTTAAAGCAAAATTGCTAGAGTGGTTTGCCATTTTCTTCTCCGGTTCATTTTATAGATGAGGAAATTGAGGCAAACAAGGTTAAGTATTGCCCAGGTCATACAACTAGTAAATGTCTGAAGTTGGATTTGAATTCAGGACAATGAGTCTTTTTGATTCGAAACCCAGTGCTCTATCCTCTGCACCACCTAATCACTTTGAGTTTGAGCCTACTCTCCCCAGGATTAAGGTAGTGGAAGAGAATGTCCTTTCAGTATGGGAAGTTATTATATCTCATTCCTTGCTATACTAAGTAAATATTCTGTTGTGAAAACTGATTGATGTTAATGGGTTAAATGATACCAAGGAGTTTATTAAATGATTAGAGATATCAGGAGGGAAAACATAG
Source organism: Macrotis lagotis (assembly GCF_037893015.1). Classification (NCBI taxonomy): domain Eukaryota; kingdom Metazoa; phylum Chordata; class Mammalia; order Peramelemorphia; family Peramelidae; genus Macrotis; species Macrotis lagotis. The sequence continues at coordinate 553,258,878 of NC_133666.1, read as the reverse complement.
GATGGGAATTTATGATTAAGAGTATTAGAAAACCACCATCATTTCCTCATATTTACTCCTCTATTCTTAAGAATGCAGCAGCTGGAGCATTATTCTTCTCTAAGAAAACAGCCCAGTCTTTAGAAAAGCAAGGAAAGATTTACATGTACTGATGCTGAGTGAAGTGAGCAGAACCAGGAGAACATTGTACACATTAATGGTAGCATTGTGAGAAGGATCAACTATGATGGACACAGCTCCTCTCAGCAGTTCAGTGATCAAAGACAATCCTGAGAGACCTGCTATGGAACATGACATCCACATCCAGGAAAAAAAAAACAAAACTACACCAACAAACAAAAAACAAACAAACAAACAACCTTGGACCCTGACTGCAGAGCCAAAGCATACTATATTTACCTTAATTTCTTTCTTGTTTTTCCTTTCTTTCTCATCATTCCCCCCACTTACTTCTAATTCCTCTTTCACAATGTGATCAATATGGAAATATGTTAAATACAATTGTACACATACAACTTATACTAAATTGTTTGCTACCATGCTGGGAGAGGGGCAAAGGAGAGTGATAGAAAAATGTGGAACTCATAAACTTGCAAAAGGATGAAAGTTGAAAACTGTCTTTGCACATATTTTAAAAAAATCTTTAAAAAAAGAGTAGAGGTCCAACTTCTAGTTAGAGTGTGGATTGGGAAAATGAACCTAGATTCTATGAACTTACTCCATCATGATTTTGTGATTGTAAGAACCTAAACTCTTTCCTCATATACCAGATGACCTATAGTCTCACTTTAATGACTTTGAGAGGTCATTCTTCAGAATTTCCTTATCTTTCTTTCTCCATTCATCAAAATTTCTTAGCACCCTCATACAGCTTCTCTTCCTTTCCTCTGAGCTTAGAAAAAGAGGTATTCCCTGCTCCTCCTTAAGGCTAATCTTTTTCTGTCTGAAGCCTTGATGTAGTTCTCTCCTATCTATGCCAGTGTAAATGAATGATTGAATAAATAAATGAATGAAAAAAACAGTTATTAAGGCTTTACAATGTGTTGGTCTATGTGCTAAGTGTCAATGTATACAGTTTTAGACCAAGAGTCAAGAAGTCCTAACTTAAAATCTGACCTGATACTCACTTGCTATATGATCCTGTACAAGTCACTTAACCTCTGATTTCCTCAGTTTCTTCATCTATAAAATAGGGATAATAATAATAATAATAATAATAATAATAATAATAGCACTTGGGGAATGGTGGCTAGAAAAAATGAATTTTGATCTGGGGAGTAGCAAAAATGCTAAGTTTATGGGGCAGTGAATTGACAATATTTTTCCAGAAATAATGATACTATTTATTTGATAACTGTGCCCAGATGGCTCAGATAAATAGATGGCAAGATAGCCTGGAAGGAAGATGAGACATGAAGGGCTGAAGGCAGGGTTTGATGTTTGATGATAGTAGACTTCTTGGGTTAAATCACCTAATTTGACTTCTGTCACCAACTGTTTAGCCTAGACCCCCAAGTTGGATAGGGGAAACTCCAAAGATGGTTGTAATAATTTCCCCAATGACTGGGACTATGTATTCTGGAAATACAGGGTACTGAAGTCAAAGTTCTGAGGTGCATGAAGTGTGGAGAGTGCTGGTACAGGTATGGAGAAACAAGGCATTAGCATCAAAAAGATGGCAAGATAATGGGGATAAAGATAGATGAGAAGTGATGTAAAGACAAAGCATGGTAAGGTGTCTAGAGCCAGCTAGTAGATATATAGTGGAGTAAGTGGACCCATGCCCCAAGAGTCATCCCTTATTTCATGGATATTCAGCTTCTTTTTGTACCAGTTTCTTTTCATCTACCTATAAATACACTCAGGGGGTTACATTCCAATAAAATTCCTATTCCTATTTATTAATCTAGCTAGTTCTTCTCATCCCTTTTGTTAAATTTATTAAAAAATTTGACCACGCCTGATGCCCCGCACTTACTCTCCTCTCCTCGTATTCTGCCTTTTCATTCTCACCCATTTACTGAAGTTGCTTTCTCAAAGATCAGAAAGAACAGTGACCTTTTCTTCAAGTTTCCTCCTCCTCTGTGATCTCTACCATATACATTTGATTCCCTGTTCCTGTTCTCCTCTATCAACTTTAGAGACATTTTCTCATGCTGCTTTTTTTCTAAGGGTCCATCTCTTAATCCTTTCTTGGCTCTTTATTCTTTTCCTGATTCCATGATATGAGTGTCCCTGAAAGCTTTGTCATTCTGCCTCCTCTAATTTTATGCTTTCTCTTTCTTTGCAATCTTGTTCACTCTCTCTCTCTCTCATGGCTTAGGAGTACCAGCTCTAGGAAGCAACTTTCAAATCTCTATGTACATTCTGATTTCTCTTTTGAGTAGCAGACTCATATCTCTTGTTCCCTTCTGGAATCTCTCCCTGAGGTGTTCTGCCAGTACCTCAAATATAACAAGATCTTATTATTTTTCCTTGTAATCCAGCGGTGTCAAGTATTCTGTGGGCCAGTCACAATTGCAGCCAGGATTATTCTAAAAGTTCAAGTCCAAATCAGATTTAAATATAACTAGGAAGTATATAACAAAATAAATAAAAATTCAAGAGAACATGATGTTAATATGTGGTTTTCTAAGTCAGTATATCAACAACAATTTTATGACTTAGTGTCTCTCCTCCCCTTTTTTATTTCCACCCCACTACTGTAAAACTACTTCTTTTGACTTATACGTCTATGGATGGCATTCTTTCAGTCTCCCCTGTTGGAAACTTTGGGGTTCTCTTTGATTCTTCTTTCTCCTTTATCTCTAACATATAATCATTTATGAAGTCCTAATTTCTTATTTCCTCACATCCCATCCTCTGCACTACTTTGTTTTCATTGCTTCTTGTGAACATTGCTACAGCAGTTTCCTACAGCAGTGTTCTTTAGCAAAGCTCATGGCTCATATTTATTGTTATTTGTTCTTTATTCTTGAAGGAGACTATGAAATCAGGGAGGTTGATGCCTTGACTTGCAAATGAATTGGATTTAAATGAGGGAGGACTGAAAGTCACCAGCCTCACTCTCTCCTCCAGAGCCATCTGGGTCCACTGGCCAGATATGAATTGGGATAACTGAAGAAGTCCTCAGATGCAGTAGGAGATCTTGGTCTTTCTAACCTAAGGTCTTTCCTGGGTTTTAATATGACAGAATAGTAGTATGGAAACTGGAACTGGCTAGTTGGGCAACACATCAATATACTTGTACATGTCCTGTCCTTCCCTGTTGCATTACCTATGTTAAGAACATTTGCTAAGTTTATAATATCCTTCACTCATCTGTTGTAGAGCCCATTGTTTTTCAAATGAGCACATTTCACTTTTTTGAAAGTGTTAATTGTACGCAGTTTTTTTTAAGACAGAATTAAAATTGACCTTTCTTTGGTATCCACCCTTTGCCCCTGCTTCAGTCCTCTTAAGTCCAGAAGAACAAGTCAAATCATCTTCTTCATATCAGACTTTCAAATACTTGAAGACTCCCTCTGTACCTCTTCTATTCTTCAGGTTTAATATCCACAGTTCCTGCAGCCAATTCTCTTTAGGTCCTATTTATCTTGCTTCCTTCTGAGAAACCTATTTTACCATTTTTTCTATGTCTTTCCTAAAATGGTGCAACATGCAGCATTATACCCTCGAAAAAGTTCATTAAAAAATAGCAGCTTCATCTCATACTAAATTATAGGTACATTTTTTGAGAGTGGCAATCTGCTGTGAAATCCATTTTATTTCATATCTGTCTTCTTTGAGAAAATGCCAAATATAGTACTGCTCCTCCTCTCTACCCTGCCTCCCCTTGTTCAGAAAAAAAAAATAGCCCTAAGAAGATGCAACTAAAAGCTTGTTAATGTAAACTTAAACGGGTTTTGTTTATTGCTGCCCTTGTCAATAGACTTTCTATTGAACTGAGAATTCACATTAGGTATTTAGTAATTATTTTTCCCTCCCTGTGTCCCTTTCTCTATTTTATTCCCATCTGCCTTCATATACTGCAAGAATCATTCTTATGTACAAATGTCATCACATCATTCCTCTGCTCAATAATTTTTCAAGGTTTTCTGTCACCTCCTGAATAGAAAGAACTCCTCTGTCTGGGATTCAGATTCTTTCACAGTCTAAAGACTTTCCAGACTTCTCATATATATATCTAATCTTCACACATACTGCACTCTTGTTGAATCAGTCTACTTTGTCCCATGAACATGCCTCCTGTTTTTGTAGTTTTGTTCACATGTTTCTTGTTCATCCTTTAAAGCCGAATTCAAGTGACACCTTTCTAAAGAAGCATTCCATGATCAATACTAGTAGCTGGTCAGTAAAGACCTCTCCCTTTGGATAGACTTTTACTATGAAAGTCTTCAATACAATCTTCTGGAGATATAGCATGTCAATGTTCTGGGAGGTACGCTGATGTTGAGTTGACATAAAACATAGGTTCTCCAGAGATTATTAAACCCCATCAAGAGTTAATCTGTGGGGCAGCTAGGTGGCACAGTGGATAGAGCACCAGCCCTGGAGTCAGGAGAACCTGAGTTCAAATTTGACCTCAGTCACTTAATAATTACCTAGCTGTGGCCTTGGGTAAGCCACTTAACCCCATTGTCTTGCAAAAAACCTAAAAAAAAGAAAAAAAAGAGTTAATCTGTAAGAATTACAGAAGGACACAAAATGATTAGTGTGGTACATTATATATATATATATATTATATATATATATAATATATATATATATATATACATATAATATATATATATATAAACATTATCTGGGTCTGTGTCTTAACTGTAAGTGTGGATAGCAACCAAATCGTATATAAACAATTGTCCTTGAAGTCTAGCACAATGCTCTGAATACAAAAGAAACTTTAAAAATGTTTGTTGAATGAATGAATGAGGCACTGCCTTTGAACACATGAAACCTCTAATCAATAGGTATTTTGAGTTCAGATGACAGTGGGAAATATGAATGGATCAAACTAAGGTCTATTTCAGAGAATGTATATAGATTTGGCAAAGAAGGAACCATCTTAACCTGCTGGGAAAAAATTGTTAAACTTTCAGTCTATACATTTATATCTAAAAAATTGAGTAAATAGCATAAATCAGGACTGGACTATTTTATTAATTGTATCAACTAAAAAAAGTGATGAAAAAAATGTTAATGCAAATTAAGCTTAAAAGTATCTCCTGTGCATTTCACACCTCCTACAAAGCTAAATATTAAACATTTACCAGCACATCCCTTCATAGAGGTAATAATTGAAGCCATGAGACAATGTTAGTTTATGGGGGGAAAGAGTGTTCAGAAAACAGAGCAGAGGGCCAAGGACCAAGTCTTGGGTAATACAATTGGAGCTAGGAGGAGAAAGAGGAGCCAGAGAAATTATATTTCAAGGCTAGGACAATAAAGTAGAAGAGGTTGAAGAATTTATTTATTTTCCTTCCTGTAAAGAAAGTCTACTTCCATGTTGTGGAAAGAATCAAGAAAATGTAGGCTGGTAAGATTTTTGGGTTGAGGAGCTGATCAGTAGGATATTAGAAGGGGCAGCTAGGTGGCACAGTGGATAAAGCACTGGCCTTGGAGTCATGAGTACCTGGGTTCAAATCCGGTCTCAGACACTTAATAATTACCTAGCTGCGTGGCCTTGGGCAAGCCGCTTAACCCCATTTGCCTTGCAAAAAAAAAAAACCCTAAAAAAAAAGTAGGATATTAGAGATACTTCTCACTCTTTGGATGTGTCTATACAAGTTCAGTCAAATCAGACAGGACCAAAACAGTCCATCTATAAGGCTTGCAAGGGCAAGTGTCTCCATGTGGTATGGTTTGAAAATATCAGTCCTGTGGCTCTTAGCCACTATGACAACTTTAGGAAAATTGTATGGACTTGGATTTTTAAGTTCTATGACCAATTAGTTCAAGCTATCCAAATTTAAAGTTTCCATTAGGTGGATAGCAAACATAAGGGTTAAATACTAGCTAAAATTTCAAAATATGTTCATTTCTTTTTCTTTACCTGAATATTCCTCTCTCCTTATATTACCCCTTTTTTCATTCCTTCATAGTATCCTCACCCAAGTCAGTCTGACTGTTTTACCAAGGCAGTTCTGGACTCCATGGGCCAAAACTGTCTTCAATTCACAACTTAAAAGATGTTGATAAGTCAATCCTCAATAAGAAGAAAACTGATACTGCTTAATGGGTTATTTTAACAAGAAACCTCTTAATTTAGGATTGTAATTTCAGGCTGCAGTGAAAACTTGGTGAGAGAGATATTTGGGATGCTTACCTTGCTTCTTAAACATCTGCAAATGCTTATTCCTCCTATGTATTTCTGTAAGGATGACTTGGATTGTGGATAGAAGGAAAGGGTTATCCCATATCAACTTGGGAGGCTTTGTTTTTTGAGCCTTTAAGAGCCAATTGAGAAGGATCAGATTCAATTTCTATATATTTCACCATCAGTGAAAGTTATTGTAATATTTGAGTGATACAATGTGGTTCAGCCTTTCCCTGAGTTCCATTTCTTTCTTCCCTATGTAGTGTGACAACTCTGCCAACTAGAAGTCTTTTTAATAGTATAGCATATCATTCTGTCCCTGCTTACTTTTACTACTGTTTATGTTTAAAGCTCTTGGGGAATAGGGAAAAATACATTATGAATGCATATATATATATATATATATGTATATATCTCGCAACCTTTCATGAAAAACCAAGCAAGTCAAAAAACAGAGAGAAGAGTCACAATATTCCAATGCTCTGGCCAGAGTGTGTTAATGTTGAGCTGCACATAAAACATAGGCTCTCCAGAGACTATTAAACCTCATCAAGAGTTAATCTGTAAGAAATACAGAGGGACACAAAATGGTTTGTGTGGTACATGTGGAATATTATGGGTATAGACTAGAAGTTAGTGCCATAACATTTAAAAAAACCCAGCAAGTAAGGACACCTGGTTTTTCTTAAACCTTTTTTTTTCTTTTTCTTTTCTTTTCAAGGAATTCTTCTGACGTGAATTTGATCTCTGTTTCTCCTGAGGGCTTCATGTTTTCTGGCAGGGACAACTGCATTATGTGGTGATGAGTTGAAAAAAAGCTCCAGACAGCACGTGTATGTGATGGCTGTCCCAACTTTGGATGAGAGTCAGCAGCCATTCAAAGATGACACCTTTAAGAACAGACTTGATCCAAGTCTCAGACTTGATGCTTTATAAGCATCCCTTCGAGGAAACAAAACCACTATCAACTGGTTTCCTATCTTTATATATAGGTAAGATGATGCTGAAGACAATAATAATAATAATAATAATAATAATAATAATAATAATAATAATAAGCATTTATATAGTGCTTTAAGGTTTGCAAAAACTTTTACATGTAATCAGTTGATAAAATGAAAGGCCCTGGGTGAAATTACTTGCTAAATAAGCTGGGGGGAAGGCAAATTAGTAGAGTAAATAACTCAAAATCAAGGCTAAAACCATATAGCTAGATAATTTTGGGGTTCAAATACAAAATAAATACAGACTTGGCTTAAGTTGGAAAGACATTGAAGTATGACACATATTCACCAAGATGATGTCCTAAAAAAGTATTGTGAATCCTACTTTGTCCATATTGAAAAAGAGCACTGATCATATTATAAAGGGTACCCCCCCACCTTTTCCATTGATTCTAGCCACTGGTTTAGGGACTTCATTAGGAAAAGCCAAAGCCATAAGACAGGATCATTGTTTTAAAAGGTGGAGTAAGTGTATTGGAAAGGAGCCATTATAGTAAACATGGTATTCAAAGCTTACTTTCCCAAACCCCAACTGAGTAGATAGAATTCAATTCAATTCAATATTCAGTCTTTAAATCTCCAAATTTACATAGGGGAAAACGAGGCTTTGAGAGTCAATTAAGCTAACAGTATTTGTGAAATATCTACTATATGTCAGATATGGGGAATAAAATAGCAAACATGAAACAACCATGGTCCTCAAAGAGCTTTTATTCTTAAAGGGGCAAAATCCCCTTTGACAGAGAGAAGCTAGTGCTATTGCAGGAGCCCAGGCAACAGATGATAAGGACTTGGACCAAGTATATTAGTGGAAAGGAGAGAATAGAAGTAGAAATCACAATGAGGGGAATCCAGGATGACACTGAAGTGGCCACAATAAGTATAGGAGCTCAGGAAGGAGACAACATTTATTAACGGTCTCACATGCTATTTGCCTCAGGGACACACTGGAGAACAAAATGACAAACCACTCCAGTATCTTAGCCAAGAAAACCGAAGAACAAGGTCCAGGTGGTCATGTAGAGATAGACAAGACTGACCAACAGTACGACAACTTGTACTAGGAATTGTACCTACAGATTCTTAAAATAACTTTGATGCCATTATTGTCCCCTTTTTACAGTTGAGGAAACTGAGGCTGAGAAAAGTTAGGTGGCATGCTAGTAAGAACCTAAAGCAGTGTTTGAACTTAGATCTGTACTACAGGTCTAGCACCTTATTCATTATACCTCCTAATATTAGTAAAAATTTTATGAAAATGTTTTAAATAGAAAAGGAATATATAGATGCATCTGGGCATGGCTGGTGACTTTTGAACAGCAGAAGTTCATTTTGAGTATTTTGCAACAATCTGTCCTCACTTGCTGCTATATATATAAAATAACAGTAAAACATGTGGAACTATAGGTAACAAGTCAACCTGAGGCCTTTGGCCATCCTCCAGTCTTACAGGCTAATTTTCACCATCAGCTAAAGGAGGAAGCCAAGGGTGGTCAACCAAGGAGGTGAAAATCTGAGATTAAATTTGAAAAGAGGAAATGCAAAGGAAAGAGACAGGGAAATGAGCAAACATCATCTACATGAATCAAAAGTAAGTAGGAACTCCTGATTCTCTTCAGTTTAAATTCCTGAAAGAGGTAGTAGAATTTCAAAAGAACAGGGAGTCTGGGATTGGTGGAACAGAATACACATCCTCTCTACTACATATTAGCTGGATGACTTTAAGAAAGTTACTTTTCCTTTCTTAATCTCAGTGTCCTGATCTATAAAATTAGGGAGAGGGGGTGAATTCAAATCCCTTGTTTCCTTCAAAATGTAGTCTTTCCTGACCCTGACCTGGTGATGTGCCACTTTAATCTGTTGTTGTTGTTATTCAATCCTTCATGACCTCAAGGGCCCGTAACATGTCAGTATTGTCTATGGGGTTGTCTTGGCAAAGATACTGGAGTAGTTGGTCATTTCCTTCTTCAATGGATTAAGGCAAAAAGTGATTGCAGTTAGGAAGTGTCTAAGGTCATATATGAAGTCATCTAGTTGCTTAGCTGCTTCAATTACTATGTATTTATTTGGATATAATTAAAGCTGTACTTGTCTGCCCCTCTCCATTTTCCTAAAGAATGTTAACTCCTAAAAGGCAAGGATTGTTCGATTTTTTTTTCTTTGTATCCTCAGTGCCTAGCCCAGAGTTTGATGCAAAGAAGATAGCTAATCATTACTTGTTGATTAACTGATAAATACTCCTTAAGGTACCTTCAATTCAACAATCATCTACTATATAAGGCCCCTGCCAACCCCAAATAGTGATTGTTGTCACTTTGTTCTCCAACTATTTGGAGTCTAAACATCTTAAAGGTTTCTTTTGAGGTGGGTTAGGTGGAGAGAAAGAAAGGGTTGAGAGGAGGATACCAACTTAGATGAGAGGAAACTACCAATATAAATCAACAACTATTCCAAAATTTGAAGAGTTTTAGAGAGTTGTCTGGGAGTCCTATGTTTTATGTCAACTCAACATCAGCGTACCTCCCAGAACATTGACATGCTATGTCTCCAGAAGATTGTATTGAAGACTTTCATAGTAAAAGTCTATCCAAAGGGAGAGGTCTTTACTGACCAGCTACTAGTATTGATCATGGAATGCTTCTTTAGAAAGGTGTCACTTGAATTCGGCTTTAAAGGATGAACAAGAAACATGTGAACAAAACTACAAAAACAGGAGGCATGCTCATGGGACAAAGTAGACTGATTCAACAAGAGTGCAGTATGTGTGAAGATTAGATATATATATATATGAGAAGTCTGGAAAGTCTTTAGACTGTGAAAGAATCTGAATCCCAGACAGAGGAGTTCTTTCTATTCAGGAGGTGACAGAAAAACTTGAAAAATTATTGAGCAGAGGAATGATGTGATGACATTTGTACATAAGAATGATTCTTGGAGTATATGAAGGCAGATGGGAATAAAATAGAGAAAGGGATACAGGGAGAGAAAAAATAATTACTAAACACCTAATGTGAATTCTCAGTCCAATAGAAAGGTTATTGATAAGGGTAGCAGTAAACAAAACCCATTTAAGTTTACATTAACAAGCTTTTAGTTGCATCTTCCTGGGGCTCTTTTTTTCAAAGAAGGGGAGGCAAGGTAGAGAGAAGGAACAGTACTACATTTGGCATTTTCTCAAAGAAGATAGATATGAAACAAAATGAAGTTCACAGCAGATTGCCACTCTCAAAAAATGTACTTATAATTTAGTATGAGATAAAGCTGCTATTTTTTAAATGAACCTTTTCTAAGGGTATAATGCTGCATGTTGCACCATTTTAGGAAAGACATTGACAAAATAGGGGGCGGCTAGGTGGTACAGTAGATAGAACACTGGCCCTGGAGTCAGGAGTACCCAAGTTCAATTCTGGCCTCAGACACTTACTAATTACCTAGCTGTGTGGCCTTGGGCAAGCCACTTAACCCCATTTGTCTTGTAAAAACCTAAAAAGAAAAAAAAAGAATGAAGGACAAACAACAATGTGAGGCCAGATTTTGAACTTGGAAATATGTCTTCCTGACTTCAGATCCAGTACTCTATCCACTGTACCACTTGGTAGCCCACCTGTCATATAATCGATAGATACTGATTTCTTTCCTTTTCCTTTATCTTGCTGGAACAATGTAGTGGACTCTGAGTGTTTTATATGTTACTGAATTTAATCATGGGTTTGTCCTTTGCATTTTATGAACTTCCTGGGTGAGTAATATAAAGGCTGTTTCATATATGCTTTGAGGCTTGAGAATTGGGGATCCTCTTACCTATATCTGGAGAAATCTAGATACAAACTATACCTAAGTTTTAGTTTGGAGATTTGAAATCTGGGAAGAGCTAAAAAAGGGAAATAGACTCTTGCGGGATTCCCAAGACAGAATCTGGTCTCTCTGAATCAGTTGTTGGAAGTAAGGGAAAAATAGATTAGTTAGAAGCATAAACAAGACATTTTCTTCCTCTCAGTTTCATCAGGAGCCACAGAGATTGGTAATAAAAAATGTGAAAGACACTTTTTAAAAACTCGTTTTATGTTTTTCCTTCCTATCTCATAGTTTTCTTAGTTCTAATTCCTCTTACATGAAATGACTAGTATATAAATATATTAAACAGAAATATACATATACAACTTCTATCAGACTCTTCATTGCTAAGTAGAAGGGGAGGGAAGGGAGGGTGATAGAAAAATGTGTAACTTATAAATTTGCAAATGAATGATTATTAAAGACTACCAAAGCATAATTGGAAAAAATAAAATAAAAATATCAATTTAAAAAATATAAAATGTGAAAATGAACTTCATGTATGCCTTCCTGATACACATAATCATAACCCAAGAGTTTGGTGTAGATACCAAAGGCAATTCCAAACTCACTGATAATGGACATAGATGCAGGAATTTGAAATTAAGCTGAGGGTGTGTGTGGGAGGTGGGGAAGAGAGAAGGGAGGTTGTTGGTGGTGGTGGTAGGAGTGGTGATGGTAATCTTCATTTCTATCTCCAGCATTTATCCCAGTGCCTCTCACATAATAGGCATTTAATATTTATTGAGTGATTTATTTGTCAACATTTGTAAAACAGTGTTAAACTTCTAATTTCATTGAAAGCTTGATTTCATTTTAAAATTGTACTCCAATAAAGGGCATTTTGGGAAATGTAGTCGTCCCCCCCCCCCCCTTATAGAAATGCTTTAAGAGAGGAGGGCATTCTGGGAACTGTCTGCCCAGAGGGGGCTGAAGTTTTCCAGGGCTCCCTGTGTCTTGGCGTGACTGCTGAAAGGGAGCTGTTCATGCCATAGCCAGGAGCAGGGGCTCTGTCTGAACAGCTGAAGGCTGCTGCTGTTGTTGCTTCTGCGTTTTATCTCCGTTTGTTTGTTTGTTCTACTTGCTGAGCCCTGGCTTTCAAAGGCTCTTGTTCTCTAATTCGAGACTGACTTTATAATTAGACCTGAAAAGGAGCCATTCCCAGGCAATCAATCCCTTTATGTAACTGTGACAGATTATGCCGTGCTCACGTCCTGTTTGGGTGAATGCATCTGAGAGCGCCGCCACACTCAGGCTCTGTTTTCAGTTATGTGGGGCTGGTCTTTCTCAGGGTAGGGGTAAAGACAGACTGAATTCTGTCCTGGGAATCATGTGTAGATGAGCAGAAGATGCTGGCAGATCACTCTTCTCCAGCAGTAAAACTCCAGGCTGGTTTATGTGGTTAAACCCACCTGGCCCAAGTTTTCCTGGGAAAAGGTTTAAGCAGTGGCATAAGGCATATGGTGGACCCCAAAGGCTCTGTATGGTGATCACATTAAAAAAATTTGTTTTTTATTGTGTTAATGTATAATTCTCCCTTTTGGATTCTGTATAATGAATGTCTCTGAAATTCCAGCTCATATAGAAAAGTTAGCATCAGAAAAAAAAATTCATTTTAATTAGGAAGTTAATCACTTCATTTCCAACCTGCTTTAGTCAGAATGTTCCCAAGAGACTCTAGGGTTTAGAGATAAAAGAGACTATAGAGATTATGCTGAAACAGTCTAAAAATTGGAGTAAACATTTGAAATCAGATCCTCTGACTATAAGCCCAGTACATTTTCCCTCTATAATATTCTGTTGTTGAGTTGTTTGTTTGGTTTTTTTTTTTTTGATTCACTAATGGAGGAATCATGAAGGTGCTTAACAAGGATATTACTTAGAGGGACTCTGTAAAATCTTGCTTAGAGACCCAGTATGTGAACTAGTCAGGATAAACTGAGGTATTACCTTAGAATCTAATAATTAGAGCCAAAAGTAGAATAGGTTACCTCAAAATGTGATGGGTTCCTTGATCACTAGTTGGATATTTTATAGTGAGAATTCCTTTGAATTATGGCTAGATGGCCATTGAAGTCCCTTTTAATTTTCAGATGATCTAAAACTAAATGCAGGAAACAAGGGAGGATTAAATAGCTTATATAACTTTTGTTAACTCTTTGTTCCTTAGCAATAAAACTTGAGATAAAGAAATTCATTAAATTTGATATTTATTTAACATCTACTATATATACAAAATATAAAAATTATAACTGACAAGAGATTTAAGTTAACACTGTCTTGGAACTCAATGGTAAATGATGATTTTTGAATGTGAACTTTTGAATTTGTGGTTTATTTGGAAGAGGTGGTTGAGATTTCTGGAAAAGGAAAGCTAGAAGGAGAAAAATTCATGAACAGAATATTCCTTTACCTTGAGACTATGTATCTGGGTACATGCTAATTAATTACTCTTTCCCTCTGAGACTTTGACAGGCTATCATTGCTGATGTTGCTGTGCTAGATATGTCTAAGTGAGGCAGAGACTAGAATGATGACTGGTAACATGAAGCAAGTGCCTCTCCTGGATATCTTTCTTTTCTCTTGCTTCTTCATTGGGCAAGAAATTAATTAACTGACTTAGTCTTCTGACTTAGTCTCCCCTTCCTTCTGTAGATTATTTCCTATTTTGTCCCGAGCATAGTATCTGACTGAAAGTATCAGACAACCATACTAAAAATCATGGGAACAAGCAAACAGCCCTGCTTCACTCCATTGGTGCTTGGGAAAGTGAAAAAGTATCATCCTTATCTGGAGTCCATGAAAGCCTGCTATCATAAAACTGTGTGTGCAATACTGATGAACTCCAGGCAACCAAATTTTGCCATGGTCTTCCACAAGCCATCCTGACTGACTCTGTAAAATCCTGCTTAAAGCCTAGTTTTTGAATTAGTGACTTGTCCCACAAGACTATTACATTTTTGTTTTATAGCTCAGGCAAATTGAAGCATTATCTTAGAATCTAGTAACTAGAGCCTTAGTTAAAAAGCCTTGGTTAGATTGATGAACATTGTGTACAAACCTCTGTCTTGTTTCTGGCATTTCTCCTGCTATTGTCAGGCAGCAAATACCATATTGACTGTTCCTTGACCTCTCTGAATTGACTCTCAAGAAGATGACCATCTTTTTTGTCTACCCAATACTGATATTTGTGAATATTCTGGCCCAGATGAGTTAATGTGGTGCTGAATACCAAATCACTGAAGATTTCCTGCTCTTTTTCTGTTTCACTGTTATCAGCCAAATATTGCATCAGCTTTCCCTCCAAGGTAGCAACAAACTGCTTATGCATACCTATAGATAACTTGGTAGTAGTTAGTCGTGCATTGGGGCTGCTTCTTTTGTTGAATAGATATGTTGGAGAAGATTAGTCTATGATTGGTCCAGCACTCTGAGCCACACATCCTCCTCTCTCACTATCGCATTGTCTCTTCTTATAATGACATTGTTTGCCAATGTATGCTGGGAGAGTGCAATCATAAAGTTTTATTGTATCTAGTTAAATGGAAGACAGTTGATGATGAGAAGATCATGAGATACACTAATCAAGTGACCTTTGCTGTTACTATTTCTCACTCTATTCCTCTGAGAGAACTAATTCATTTGGACTCCCACTCTATTCCAATCAGTATCAATAAATCTGATATGATTCCATCAGGGTAGTGGTTATAAGCTCTGTATATTAGATCTCAGAGTTATGAACAGCAGATGTAAGATCACTTAAGTAATCATGGGAAGCTAGTAAGAGGCCCTCCACGCTTGTTTTTTCTTGTCTTGGTGACAAAGTCCAGTGCGGTAGAGGTGACTCAACTACATGGAAAGTCCTTCAATTCATTTGTACTTCCAGACATAGAATGTATGGTTCATATCATTTCTTCCTGCCTAACCTAAGAAGGAGCCCATCCATCTTATGACCATCTAGTAACAAAGATTTATGCATTACCCAAATAATGACATATTGTTTTGTCTGTTCTAGACTATGATCATGTCAATCAATGAAATGTTTCTGTATTTGAGATATCCTTTCTTGACTATTAAGATATCAGAACATATAAAAATAGGGTCCTGAAAGGAGAGGGCATCTCACATAATGAGGAAGATGTAAAATCACTTCAGTAGAGGGCACCATGGAGCCCTTAATAAAGTGCCATTGACTCGGAGCTCTGCCTCAGTCTCTTTTATTGTAGGTGGGACAGTTTTAGTTGCCACACCTCCCAAGGACTCCCTGCAATGTCTGAGAATCTATGCCTACTCTGGTGTTAAAGTCACTCAGATTTACAAACCTGTCCTTTTTCAGCATACTGATTTTGAGAATCCCCAGATATTCAATAATTTTTTCTTTGACCTCATCAAGGTTCATCATGGTGGGAGCATATACACTAATGATGGTGGCATTGTGCTTTTTTTGCAAATAGCAATTACATTGTCGTGAACATGTCCACCATTACTGCATCTACTCCAGAAAAATGTATATCCAACTCAGATTTCAATAATAATAAGCTGACCTTCATTTGCCAGCCTTGTTTCATTCAGGACTGCTATTTGTTTGTAATACTTGCTAAGTTCTTTTGCAACAAGAGCTCTTTGTTTCTCAGATCTACTAGGTTTCATATTTCCACATGTGTGCACACATTCCATTTACCAACGATGAGTAAATCTTCATAAAAGTTTTTGTACATTTTTTTTGTTTCAACTGTAAGCTCAGATTCTTGCCTGCCACTCTAAGCAGGCCAGGGGTGTGTGAAACACATAATTTTCAGGGCATTTTTTCTAACCTTCCTCATACCAGAAAATTTGTAGTGAAGTCCTTAAGAAGGCTCCCAGAGACCCAGGTTGCTACTAAATACCACTGTTGATTCAATCCAATGAGAAGATAACTATGGCCTGGGCTTCTTATACTGTGATTGTAGCCCCAGTGTATCTGCACCTGCTGCTTCATCACTTGCCACTGCTACAGGATTTTGAATTAGGTAAAAACAGTGAAATGGTAATGATATTTTTGACTGTGTATAAATTGAATTTAAGTGAGGTAGAGTTGTGGGAAGTGGTCAGTCACATTCTTTCTTGCAGTCATCAGAGTCTGACCAATGTCTGACCAATCTCTCCATAGTGTCTGCTTCAGGTGCCTTCATGACCAGTTGGAAGAAATTATTCACAACCACCTCTTCCCACTGAGGGAAGTCTTCACACACTTGGGGTAGATACTACCTCTAACACACCAACAACTTTGAGGTCCCTTGGTTACTCTTGACCTGGTGTAGCCCTTCTACCAAAAATGGTATACCTGGCCACTGCACATGCCACAGTTTCTTGGATTCACAAGTAAGAGTTGGGTGGCAGGTGGATACCAAAGGTAGATGAGCAACCCCAAAAGGGTTTTGCAAGTCCTCATACCACAGGTATTAGTTTTCTCCAAACACACCCTACACTCCAGATAACTAGGTACAGACAAGAGACATGGTTTGTTCTTGAAGAGGACCAAAATAACATCACCATGTTAGACTCAAGTTACAGTGTGTCTAACTGTGGTTGATCAGACCAATATGAGCTCAGAATGCTCACCACAGGCCAGACAAAAATAGTCCATGTGAACATTTGAGTGGATTCTCTAAATTTTTGCACTTTGAGTTTCTTTTGAGCAACTTCAATTTTATTTTCTTAATAGAGTATAGCACCTTTTCTGATAAGGGCATGTCATTCTGGATGAACCTATGCCAGTGTTTTCCAAGCTAAACAATAAATTCCAAATTTCTTAAGAAAGACTTTGAGAATATCCTTGCCCTATATAAGTTCTCCATAAAATAAGTCTTTTTTGCAAACATATATTTGACATTTAAACAATGTGGCCAACCCATCAGAATTATGCTTGCTATAGTAGAATTTGAAAACTTGGCAGATTAGTTCAAGAAAGAACATTGGTGTTTGATATCTTATCCTGCCAGGTGATCTTCAGAATTTTCCTAAGTCATTTCAAATGGAAGCAATTCATTTTCCTGTCATGGCATTGGTAGAGCCCCAGTTTCAGAGACATATGGCAGAGATCAGTAAAATGGCTCAGTAGACCTGGTGACTAGCAAAGCCGGAGAGCATCGTCTATCGTCCAGAACCTGGGCAAAGCTTCTTTTGTGAAATTGACTTGCAATACTGTTGAACTTCTCTGGATAAACAAATTTTGACACAATTTTCCAAAAGCCTTCACAACAGACAGTATCAAAGGCCAAGACCTATATCAGATGAACAGACCTCTTTGTCAGGCAGCAAACCCCATATTGACCCTTCCTTGGACCTTTCTGGGTTTTTTTTTTTGTTTTTTTTTGTTTTAGGTTTTTTTGCAAGGCAATGGGGTTAAGTGGCTTGCCAAAGGCCATACAGCTAGGCAATTATTAAGTGTCTGAGGCTGGATTTAAACTCAGGTACTCCTGACTCCAGGGCCAGTACTCTATCTACTGTGCCACCTAGATGCCCTCCTTGGCCCTTTCTGAAGCCATTCTAGTTTCAGGTAAATGATCATTTTCCAAGTGAAGGATCAGCCTATTAAGGAGAACTCTGAAAAGAATCCCATCATCAGTGACTAAGAGAAAGACCCCCTTGTGACTGTCACAGGACGATCTATTCCTTTTACCTTTATAGAGATGGATAATCCCCTACTTGAATTTCTAGGGGGAATACTCTTCTCTTGCCATTTAAGCTGGAAAATTTCAATCAGCTTTTGGATAAACAATGGAACTCCTACTTTGTTGTAAATCTCATTCGGAATAGAATCAGCACCAGGTGCTTTGCCACATTAAAGGAAACTCCTTTTCAATTGGAACTTCAACTAGGGAGGGATAGACTTCAGCTTGGTGTGAATGGTCAATGATTTCAGCATTAATTGATGATTGTCTGTTGAGAATACTAGGGAAGCATTCAGTCCAGCTCTCTAGGATCATGTCCTTATCACTAATCAATGTGGCTCCATCACCAATGGGTAGATGAGATGCCCCATATACCTTTGATTCTTAAATAGCCTTCAGGACATCATGAAAATATTTTGGATTATTACTATCAACATAAAACTGAATTTTAACTGTCTTCTTATTGAGCCAGGAATCTGCATCTCTCTTGCTTGTATTTTACTTTTGATGAAATTAAATGCTGCCTTCTTTGAAATAGTTGAACTACACTGCTGATAAACTTTGTGGAGTTCTTGTTTTTCATTTGGCAACTTCAGAATTTCCCTATCATTTTCATCAAACCAGTTTTACTGTTTGGGAATGCTTTGACCTGGATGAGCAAATGCAATTCTGTCCAAATCTCTGAAAGCTGACTACTCTTTTTTTGATGCACTATTGCCAAATGTGTTTTAGTTCAACTTTTTCTCCAAGTTAGTGACAAACTGTTCCTACTCAGAGAAGTGCTCTGATCTTTTGACATTAATTCTTCTGATAGTCATTTTTTTCTTTGGTTTGTTCTTTTGTTGAATGTGAATAATTAGCTTGGAGAGGAAAAGTCTGTGATCAGTTCAGCACTATGTACCATACATTGCCTTCATCACTGTTTGTCTTTTCCCCTTCCAATCCATTTCATACCTGCATTGACCAATTTGCATATTAAAGGATCAGAACTTAGAACTGACAATAACAATGGAACTACCCCCCCCCCCCCTTGGACAAAGACTCAGCTAACAACTGAGTTGCAGGGATTGAGACACATTGAAGAGAGGGCTGTACCAGAGTGCAGTGAATTATCATTGTTGCTGCTGCTATTACTGTCATTATCATCATCCTTGCTGTTGTTATATTTTTCAGCTCTTTGGAATATTTTAAAATATTACATGAAATCACAACATATTGTTCCTTGACTTCACTCATAATAAAAGTTTGAAGGCAGATTCCTCTTGCTTTTTCAAATTCTATGGCTATTTCCCTTTCTTTAAAAAAAAAACACATTTTTACAATGAAAATAGGAAAATGCTCCTCAAATTGGATTGAAAGAGTCTTGACTTGTTCTCTAAGCAGTTTCATTTCTTTTAACAACCTAGGGTTTTAAAAAGTATACTTTCTTGCCTCCAATTTGGGTCACCAATGTTATACAAAGTTTGGGTCTGACTCTACCCAGTGCATTATAATGCATTGCAGGGACCATCCTCAGTCTTTCTCACTGCAGGACTGCCTTTCAGCATTTGACCAAACAGTAAACTATTGCTTGATCTACTTATCTTTCATTTTTATTGATTTATGTAAAGTTATTTGCCCAGATCCAATAGGAAATAATCATCAGAAGAAAGGCATAAGAATTAAGAGCAATTGGGAATAGCTTCCTGTCAAGGTGAACTTTGAGGGAAGCCAGAGAAGGCAGTAGGTAGAGATGATGAACAACATTCCAAGTATGAAGGATAACCAGCAAAAATTTTTGCCTGGAGCCAAGAGATGAAGGGTCTTCATGGAATAATTACCTTAGTTTGCAGCAGAGAAAATTGTGTTACATTTGAACAACAATTGTTAAATACCTAGCTATGACTGAGTTCATGAAATTAATAATTGAGTAGGATACTCTTCCTGACCTTTTGGCAAAGATACCAGAGGGGTTTGCCATTTCCTTCTCCAGCTCATTTTATAGATAAGGAAATGGAGGTAAACAGGTTTAAGTGACCTGTTCATGGTCACACAGCTAGTAAATGCCTAAGGCCAGATTTATACTCAAAGAATCTTTCTGACCCCAGGCTGGCTCTCTATCCACTATTGTACCAATCTAGCTTCCCTATACATGTAAGTAGCTGTGATGCAAACTAGAACATAGTTTGTGTATACAAAATAGGAAGGTCATGGTTACATACCTTCTCAGTAGGGGACCCGCTTGGCAAGTTATTATTGAGCAACTTCAGTATACAAGATAAAGCTTTTTTGAACTTACTCCTCTTTCCATTTGGCTTTTCCATCTGGAAAATCTACAGTCTGGCAGACAGTGAGTAATCAAATGGTAATATCTTACTCTTATTCCCTGACAATTCTCATGCTCCTCCTCCCCCCGCCCCAACCTTCTTTCTCTATTGTTCATGTCTTAGGTCTCTGCTTGGCTTCCCTGTTTTTGGTTTTTGTTTTTACTTTGCCTTACACAACTGTGCTGGTAGTGTTAGGCCTATGCAATTTTATGCTAGAGGCAATTGCTATTGTCATAAAAATCTTTGAAAAATAACAGATCTTTTGGTAGCTGGTACCAATTCTGAATGTCAAGGAGAGGGGAAGGATGGGGGAAAAAAGACTAAAGGATTCAATGATGAAGAGCTATATTTTTGGGGGGGAAGCATCCTGATGGTAGCTAGAGCCCTGAACCTGGAGTGATAAGAGTTGAGTAGTGATTAGATATGTATTAACTGTGTGACCTTGGGCAAATCAGCTAACTTCTCTGTACCTAGAGTTCTACATTTGTTAAATGTGGGTAATAATGGCACTTACCTCAGGAACAAATGAGATAATATATGTAGAATACTTTGCAAATTGTAAAGTGTTATATAAAGGTAAGCTGTTATTATTCTTGGGTTTGCAGAGCTTGGGTAACAAAATGTTAATGATAAAACTGAGTGAGTCATCAATTAAGTTTTGAAGGACCCTTTTATTCACATCCTGTAGAACTCAGTCTTTGAAGTCTCTGGGAAGCTGCAGAGGGGCCTGGAGCAATGAGAAACTTGCCCAGGCCCTGAGCCATACACAGGGTGTTTTATGTCATGAGCCACTCAGAGGAAGTGGTAGTAGAATTGCAGAAAAATAGCTAATTATCTGTCTACCCAGGCCCCAGAGTTTGGATGACAGAGCTGAAATTTGCTAGGTTCTACCAACCAATCAGCCAATATTTCTAGGAATTGACTTTAGTTGAAGGTATTTAATTGGTTTTCAAAAAATCAATTTTAAACATCTGCTATTACTTGTTGTGCCCAAGATGGTGAAAGGCAGAAATGAAGAGATGACGTGGAGAAAGAAAGAGACAGAATGACCTATTTAATAGAGAACAGGTTTCAATACTAGGAAGACCCAGATTCAACTCCTGCTTCTGATGCAGCCTAGCTATATGACTCTAGGAGAGTCGGTTAACCTCTTGATGTTCTAGATAACTTTTTAAGATATTGGCTTGTATTGGTAGGGAGACGGTTCCCTCTACCAATGAAAGCACAAGATCGGTCCCTAGCTTCATCTGCTTCACAATAACTGATTAATGTTGTTGCTGTTGTACCAATGGCATCATAGAGATGATGTCTTTACTTTCAAATGAATTGGATTAAAGTGAGGCAAAGTTGCACAATCACAGTTTCTCTCTTTCAGGGTCATTGAAGTCCTGTGGCATGACACAAGTCAAGATGTTTGGGAATGGCTTGGGATGCATTGTCTTACCAAGCTCCTAAATGCTTCAGCTACCTCCATGATCAATGGAACATATTATTTTCATCCTTCCATTCTGGCAAGAGAGGTTGTCATAAAGTTGGGCTCGATATACCCCTAACTTACCAACAATTTTGAGATCTATCAGGACCTCCATCTGGTTTAACCCATCAGCCAAGGTGGTTTATTGGCATGTGATCACTGTATATGCTACTTGGAGTCACAGGTGAGAATTGGGTGAATCATTTGGACACCAAAGGTAGATGAGCTCTAAGAAGTCATTTAACCTCTCACCAGAAATGATAGTCCTCCTTAATACTCCATATATCCAGTTCACTCCAATTATACACCAAGTAAGTGATTAATAAATGCTTTTTGACTGATTAATAGCATCCACTCACAGAGTTGTTAGGATCAAATGAAGTGATCCATGTAAACTATATTTCAAAACTTATAGTGCTACATGAATGTTACCTATAATCATTATTTATTATCCTATGAATCTAACATTTCCAGGGAATAATATACCATTCCAAACACCGTATTTACTGCCCTTGGGTACTTAACACAGCTCACTCTCATTTACAGGTCTGGGAACATTAAGTGCTGGGAGCCACTGACCCCAAATAAATATGAGAATCAGAAAAGTAAAATGTTTCTAGGAACCAATGAACTCTGAAAGCTAATGTAGACATTGGTTTTAAGAATTTTAAAGCATGAGAAAATTTAAAACCATTTATTGCAAGAATTTTAGTAGTAGTCGTCACTCAAGCATGGTTCTAATGGTGGAAATTTTAGACAGTGTGTCAGACTGGTTAATCTCTACCTTTTATCTTAAGTCTTTTGTGTTGACATCACACAAATCAAACCATGTCGACTGTTGTCCTATGCATAAGAAGTAGCCCCATCTAGTTACTAGTCGATGCTGCTGTTTAGAAAGTCTAGAAGTCTTGAAACAAAGATTGGGTGACCACTTCTCTAGTATGTTGAAGGGAAAATTCTTTTTGGGCAGAAGTCTTTCACCCACCACAAGCATCAGAACAATGAATTATAACCCTTTACATGACTGCAAACTAATGTGAAAAATAGTTCTGATTTATGCAATTAGATTTGACAGTCAAATTTCCTAGACTATGTATATCCTCAGTGTTTTAAGGGAGAGTTGGATGTTTTCATCTATTGCATTCAAAATGAACTTACATTCTATGGGTACATTCAGTCATTTTGGAATAGAGACAAGAAAGAATCATTTTGAAGTGTTTTGAACACAGTGAATTGAAGTTCAAAATGAAATTGCTCTGATTTCCAATGATATTAACTTTGGAAAAAGTTAAAAAGATGTTCTGCATAATTATTAGCACTAATACAAGAGATAAATTAGTGTATATCTGTCATACTGTTATAAAAATAATTTATGTACATGCACAAGCAAATGTGTCCTTTTATGTATAGGAAATTCCTTGTATGGAAGGTCCACCTATCAATGCAAATTGCAATTCATCATTTATTTGCAATCTTAGAGAGTTGTGTTGAGGCCCTGAGAGATTAAACAATTTACCTTTTGCACACAACTAATATAGTAGAGTAGTATATGATACTATTAGGTTCTACAGACAGCAAAACAAAACCATAAATCTTATACAATCAAAATTATCTTTAAAAATCCTTTACATCACCCATAATATTATAATATCTTTAAATAATTGTAACTAACAAAGGACAGAGGCCTTTTTAAAGGAAGAGGGAAATCTATATTAGAGGATAGACAGATCTAAAATAGTTGCTGTGATAATAAATTGGGTTTGATTTTTTTTTCATTACACCCAGCTCAACTATTGATCAGAAGAAAGGGGGGAAATGAAAAAGAAAGCAAAAGCAAATCAGGACTTAACTAGCAGAAAAACTGATGATTAAGGAATTTAAACTAAAGGAATTCACAAAAAAATATGATTCTATTCAAACTTAGCTATTATGTCTTGTTTCACCATCAAAAAAGGACATAAAGAAATAAAAAGGAAAATTGCAGGACCCTTTGAGCTCACAGAAATGCTGGGAAGGCCAACTTTCTCATAAGCACTATAAGCTTGATGATGATGATGATATATAATCTGTACATAAAAAAAGTTACATAATAATTTTCAGATATTAGTTCATTTGAGACTTAAAACTACCCTATGAAGCACATGCTATCATTACCCTCATTTTAGAGATATTAGATGTTAGAGAGTTAAATAACTTACCTAGATTACACAGCTAATATTGAAGGTAGGATTTGAATCCAAGTCTTCCTGACTCCAAGTCACTTTCTATGTACTATGCCACATAGGTGCCTAGAATGAATAGGATATCTGTGGGTAGGATGAAGAGGAAAGGAAAAAAATACCATCCAGTGTGGTACTCAGAAATACACTGAGAAAACAGTAGATGCACATCTTTCAGCTCATGCTCACTATGGATCATCTTTGAATGAATTGGATGGAGTTTAGATGGTTATAATTTCTGTCTCTGTCTCTCAACAAACATAAATAGTTGAGTTCCAGTAAGATCTATGACGTGACTCCATTATATATTTCTGAATTTCTGGACTCAGAACCAGGTCTTCTAACTCTAGGTCCAGTGCTCTATTCTCTGTACTACTTAACTACATATAGGAGATTATTTCTGATGTTTTATGTTTGTCCACCTATTTATCTTTCTCCCTGTGGTTAGATATATATAAGCACATGGAATGTGTACTTCATAAAATATCTATGACTTTAAAAATGATTGAGAGATACTTGTATTGAAAGCATCCTGAGTAGTACAATTTGCCTTCTCATCTGTGCTTTAGGACAGCTTCAGTATGTTCTCAAATCAATCTCATTAGAAATGATAAAAGTAGAAGAGTTAGGTAGGAAAATTTCTTGGATTCCAACAGATAGGGAAAAGGTCTATGATAGAACACTTAAAATTTTTTTTTTTTTTAGGTTTTTTACAAGGCAATGGGGTTAAGTAGCTTGCCCAAGGTTACACAGCTAGGTAATTATTAAGTGTCTGAGTCTGGATATGAACTCAGGTCCTCCTGACTCCAGGGCCAGTGCTCTATCCACTGCGCCACCTAGCTGCCCTCAAATACTTAAAATTTTTTAAAACAATTTTATTTAAAGTTTTGAGTTCCAAATTCTATCCCTTTTCTCTTCTCCCCTCCTGCCCCTAGATGGTAAGCAATCAGATATGGGTTACAAATGTGCAATTATATTAAACATTTCCATATTAATCATTTTGAATCTTCAAATGAAAGAGAAAAGAATTAAAGAAAAATAGCATGCTTCAGTTTGTATTCAATCAGTATCTGTTCTTTCTCTGGAGGCAGATAGTATGTTTCAACATTAGTCCTTTGGGATTGATTGTCTTGCATCATTGTGTTGCTGAGAATGACTAAGTCATTCATAATTCTTTATCTAACAATATTGCTGTTGCTGTGTACACTTTACTCCTAATTCTGCTTACTTCACTATGCTTCCATTCATGTAAGTGATAAAATAGTTTTAAACAATATTTTTATTACACTCTTTATGGGAAGCAATGAAGGATAGTGGTAAGTATAGTTAATTGTTCATTTGTATAATATTGATTAATTCAACATTCTTTCAAGTATCCCATGCTGTTCCATTAATAATCAAACATGATTTCAGAGGACTGATAAAAAGGAACATTCCCTCCCTCATAACAGAGAGATGATTGACTAATATAAAGAATAAGAGATTTATTTTTGGACTTGACAAATATGGGAATTGTTTTGCTTGACTATGATAATGTGATACTGGGTTCCTTTCCTCTCCTCTTCTCCTCCCCTTCCTACCTCTCCCCTCCCCTCCCTTCTCCTCCCTTCCTTTCTCCTCTTCTCTCCTTCCTTTCCTCCCTCTCTCCTTCTTTCCTTCCTTCCTTCCTTCCTTCCTTCCTTCCTTCCTTCCTTCCTTCCTTCCTTCCTTATTTTTCTTTTCCCCTCTGTGGAAAGGAAGAGGAGTGGGAGAAAAAAAGAATGCTTGATATTAAAATTTTTTAAAGAAAACATACTGAACTTAATTTGAAATGCATTAGAATCAGACCTATCATTGTGTGACCTCAAGGGAGCAATCTTTACCATTCAAAATCACAGAATCTGTCAGTTGGAAAGAATCTCATCTATCAGCTATTCCAACTTCTACCTGAAAAAGTATCTCCACTAAGACATACCTGAGAAATTAGCCTTTGCTTGAAGATATCTAAGGGACCCATTTCCTCCTCAGGCAGCCCATTCCACTTTTGGACAGCTCTGCTTGTTAGGAAGTTTTTCCTGATTAGTCCAAATTGGTCTACTTAAAATGTTCTCTTTGCTTCTGGTTCTGTGCTGTGGAACTAAGATGGACTACTTAATGTCTGTTGGACTGATGGGCATCTGAGTGACCCTGAAAGGGATTGGACTTCAAGGAATGAAAGGAAATAGGCATTTATGAGCCAGACACAGTGGTATGTGTATTTGATCTTCATAATGTGAAGATTAAATGAGAGAATATTTGTTTAATATAAAAAGTGCTGGCCCATATTGGGAACTATATAAATGTTTATTTCCCCCTTCACAACAATCATGTGAAGTAGGAGCTATTATTATTATTATTATCTTTATTTTATAGATGAAGAAATTGGAGTAGACAAAGTGACTTGTTCAGAGTCCTATAGGTCTTTCTGTCTCTGGTTTTGGCATCGTATGCATTGTCACCTAACAATCTTCAGAGTTTTAGGTTTCTTTCACCCACTACCATCTTCCTTTCCTACTTAGATCTGTTTAAACACTCATTTTCACCCACAGGGAGGCAGGCACTCTCCCCAAAGAATATTACCATATATGATGAAACTATACCTCCAAGACATAATATTGAGGAAGGAGGAAGGGAGGATATTTTATAGACCTAGATTAGGCTGAAAATAGCATCATAGGAACTGTCAACATTTTCTTAGACACTGTCTCTCACCCAGATCATCCCTTTGAACTATCCAAAGGATCACAGGATCATAGATTTACAACTGGAAGTGACCTTAGAGGCCCTTTGAGTCCAATAATAGAGCATACTTTATCCTTTTTTCTATATTTTTCATATATTGTCTTATGAGCAAGCAACTAGTTAGTATAAAAGCTAGATACTGGTATTCTCTATTTAATGGACTTTTTCCAATTACATGTAAAAACAAATTTTAACACTGATTTTTAAAATTTTTGAGTTCCACATTCTCTCCCTCCTCTCCCTGAGACAACAAGCAATTTGATATGTTATACATGTGCAGTCATGCAAAACATATTTCCATATTAGTCATGTTGTGAGAGAAAACACAGACCAAAAAAATTCCTTGAACAAAATAGGAATGTAAAAAAAAAATTGTATGCTTTGATCTGCATTCAGACTCCATCAGTTTTTTCTCTGGAGGCAAATAACATTTTTGATCATGAATCATTTAGAATTTTCTTGGATCATTATATATCATAATATAATATTTCTGTTACTGTATACAATGTTCTGGTTCTGCTCATTTCATTTTGCATCAATCCATGTGAGTCTTTCTAGGTTTTTCGGAAAGCATTCATTTTGTTATTTCTTATACCACAATTGAATAGTTCGTTTTAGAGTCAGAAAGACCCAATTCTGTACCTTCCTCAGATTTTTACCAGCTAGGTTATTCTGCACAAATCACTTAACCTCCTTAAGACTCAATTTCCTTATCCATTAATCTACAAGAAGTCATCAAATGATGACTATGTGCTAGATAGGGTTTGAGGAGTTAGAGATACAGGTATAAAGAATAAAACTATTCCTATTTAAAATTAATCTTGAAGAATGGGGATGATAGGGGTGGCTAGGTGGTGCAGGGGATAGAGCACTGGCCCTGGAGTCAGGAGTACTTGAGTTCAAATCCAGCCTCAGACACTTAATAGTTACCTAGCTGTGTGGCCTTGGGCAAGCCTCTTAAACCCCATTGCCTTGCAAAAGCCTAAAAAAAACAACAACCCAAGAATGGGGATGATAATAGAGATAAAATCTCTTCATTAAAGTGTTTTTTGTTTATTTTTTTAGGATTTTTGCAAGGCAAATGGGGTTAAGTGGCTTGCCCAAGGCCACACAGCTAGGTAACTATTAAGTGTCTGAAGCAGGATTTGAACCCAGGTACTCCTGACTCCAGGGCCAGTGCTTTATCCACTATGCCACCTAGCCGCCCCCATTAAAGTGTTTTTGAAGCACAAATAATGCAGGTTATATAAAAGTTTTTTGCAAATCTTAAGGAACAACATGAATGTTTGCTATTATTATTATTAGGTTTATAATTATGTTTATTTGTATTCATGTCTCAATAGATTAAAAACTTCTTGGGGAGGGGATCTATTCTTCATTATCTATCCTCTTTAGTTCCTACTTTAAAACACATTCACTGAATGAATGAACGAGTCAGTTACTAAACTCTATTTTTGTGTGCCAACTCTATTTTTGTAATGACTCTGAAATTTGCCACTTTCCATTTCCTCGCCCTCATCTTAATCCAGGCCCTCATCATTTCACACCTGTTTTACTACAGCAGTTTCCTGGTTCCAGTCTCCCTTTGCTTCAATCCAAACTATCCAGTTGCCAGGATAGTTTCCTCAAATGTTATTTCCATCTTACCACTTCCTGTTCCAGATTTTACAGTAGTTTGTGTAGAGATTCAAGCACTTCCATAATAACAATAATAATCCTGACATGATTTTCATGTATATATATGTATAGTATTTTGAAATTTACAAAATTCTTTCCTCACAATCACTCCATGAATGAAACAAGAATAAAACTATATATCGAAGTGGATATCCAACAAAAGTAGAAAAATTATAAAGGAGCCCTGAGTTGCTCCTATTGAGTTAAAGTTACCAGGAAGATATGAGCTCTACAATATCATTTTATTATTTCATCTCTCTGAATGTTAATTTTCCTGTTTGTAAAATTTAAGGATTGAACTTGAAAACCTCTAAGCTTCCTGTTAAACCCATGGTTCTATGATGTGTTTGCTGAGATATGGTAGGTCATCTTTTGAAGATTGGGGTAAATGGTGGAAATCTTGAAAGAGTGGAGTTGGCAAAATTTGCCCCAGTTTTCAAAAAAAAAAAGAAAAGTAGATTCTACATCTTATCCATGTTGTTGTTTTTCCTTTGTTTTTGAAGACCAGTGACATCATGGGATGATATCTTGACTTTGAAATGAATTGGATTTAAGTGAAGCAGAATTGCACAAAGTTGTCAACCTCCTGTCTTCCAGAATGATTGAAATTCAAGATAAAAGTTAAGACCTCTGGTGATAACTGGGATGCAGTGGATGATTGGTGTCTTTGATGCCTGACCAAGTTCTGAGCACTTCACAGCACGAGTTTCAGCTGCCTTAATGACAGTTGGAGCAAATTGTCCTCATTCACCCATTCCACCAAGGAAATGCTTAGAACATGCTTAGAACAGACAGCCCCATAACTCACTGATGGTGTGAAGCCTGTTGATTATCTTCAACCAGGTTTAGTCCATTTGCTGATACAGTTTTACTGGAGTGGAGTCACTGAGCATGCCATAGTTTCTTTGAGGCACAGATGAGAGTTGGAGGGGAGGGGAATGCTAATGGTGAATGTCTTGAAAATGACTTATCAAGTCTAGAAGTGTTGGTCCTCCCTGAACATCCCACATACCCCACCTATATTAGAACAAAATCAAATGTAAAGTTTCTACCTATCCACATACAACAATCTTGACTTTGATTCCTGTAAAAATTCTACAGTAGAGGACAGCTAGGTGGTGCAGTGGATAGAGCACTGGCCTTGGAGTCTTGAGTACCTGAGTTCAAATCCGGCCTCGGACACTTAATAATTACCTAGCCGTGTGGCCTTGGGCAAGCCACTTAACCCCATTGCCTTGAAAAATCTAAAAAAAAAAAATTCTACAGTAGAAGGATGAATAGCTAGAAAAGGGAACAGTGATCACAAAATGCCATTAAGATTTTATCATGAGGGGCAGCTAGGTGGCACAGTGGATAGAGCACAGGCCCTGGAGTCAGGAGAACCTGAGTTCATATCCAGACTTGGACACTTAATATTTGCCTAGCTGTGTGACCCTGGGCAAGTTACTTAGCCCCATTGCCTTAAAGAAATAAAATTAAAAAAAAATTTCATCATGCACAAATCTTATCAGAGTAACCTCAATTGCATTTTTGACAAAGTTATCAGACTAGTAGATGTAGATTGTAGCAAAGCATTTAGCATGGTTGTTTATGTCATTCTTATTGATGAGATGGAGTGGTCAACTATATAATTAGCCTATTTTAGAACTAGTTGGATAGACAAATACCCAAAGAAGTCACTGATAGTTTAGTGTCACATGGGAAGAAGAGGATCTTCTCTCTCTGACTGGCAGCTTTGGTACAGTGGGAAGAATACTAGACTGGATTCAGTAATATCTGAGACTGAAATCCTGCCTCAGACATTCCTGGGTGCCCTTGAGTAAGTTCCTTTAAACTCTTTTAGGTAATATAGTAGAGTCCTGACTTCGGAGTTTGGAAGATCTTAGGCCAAATCCAAGCACTTATTAACTATATAGCCCTGGATAACTATCTAAATCTCCATTTGCTGCAATTTCCTCAATTGTAAAATGGGGATAATTATAACAGGGTTGTGGGGAGCATCAAGTGAGCGAATATTTGCAAAGCTCTTAACACAGTGCCTGTGTTCTTAATAAATGTAGTAGGTTCTTAATAAATGCTTGCTCCCTCTCCTCTCTCTTCCTCTCTCAGTCTCAATTTCCTCATATATAATACAAAAATAATAGCAGCTATTTCACAAGGTTGTTGTGAAGATCAAATGAGATGACATTTGGTCTGCTCAGCCACAGTTAGTCACACTCTTAACTCTAGCATAGTGAAGCCATTTTGATCCTCCCATTAGAATGAAAGTTAGATTTGAAGTTAGACTCTGTCTCCTTTTTGTCTTAATATTCCTATTGCCTAATACAGCGCATGGGAATAGAGTAGATATTTAATATGTTTTGTGTGAAATAAATTCAATTTTCAGAAAACGTCACTCGGAATCCCCAGGTTAATGGGCAACATGTAAATTACTTCCAAGGGGATCTGGCCTCTGGGCAATTCAAACTGAGCAGTTACCTGAAGGCTCACCAGGCTAGCCTTGTTTTAATTTTTAAAAGATTTATACCTGAAGTTCTAAAAATCTTACTTGAAGCTTTGATTCAGCTGTTAAAAACATTGGCCTCTGTGAGAATGATTTTAGTTCCTAGATTACTATCTCCATGACATGAGCATTCTCATTTCTGCCTTCTCCTTTCCTTAAATCTTTAATATCCATAAAAAGTGATTGAACCTGAACAACATTGTCTGTGACTAGCTATATTTGTTGGTTCTAATTCCCCCCAAGAGCCCAGTTCTGTTTGGCATCACTCCATCCCCAAATGGGAACCCAGGTTAAAGCCGATTTTCCTGGCAAGAAATGGTGAGTGTGAGCTTAGACAGAGACATTAAAGAGGCCTCTGAATTTGTACAGCTGAAGAATGTTTGCTATAATCTGAAGCCAGGCTGCATAAAAACTGGGTGAGTTTTTTTTTTTCCCCTCTTTGGCTGAGCTGAGGATTCGCCTGAGGTTAACTTAGTTTCAACTCTGGCAAATGGGGCTGGTGGTTCTTTTGTTTGGATTTTGTTACCAAAATCCCCACAATAAATGATTTTAAGTTCTCTCATGCTTTAACACCCTTAAAACCAATGTCTATATTAGCTCCCAGAGTTAGGGAAGAGAAACTTGTGTTAAGTTAGTGGTTCCAGTTTTTCTACCCAGAACCCCCTGAAGCTGAAGAAAAGATTTTGCTTTTTTTTTAAACCAATTTTTCCTTCATCCAGCACCAAAGAAAAAGTCTTACTTTTAAAGGGGATTCAGTTTGGTGCCATCCTACTTTCTCATTTAGGCCTCTCCTATTGTCTGGTAGCCCTATAATCCTGGTCTGCATTTTTCAGGGACCTCAGTAGAGTCTCCCACTTAAATATGCCTCTTATTCTGAATCTATTCCTTCACATTTCTTCTATCATTCTTAGGAGTCCTGTTTTATTCTCAGTTAGCTACTAGCTAACTGAAGTGCCAACAGGCAATAAAAAGTTCAATATAAGTGGATTTTTTATAGTAATTAAAAAAAAACTCTCAAAGCATTTTATCTACCTAAAGATAGAAGTTCTAATAAAAAGGATTTCCAGGTTGTCCTTAAGCAAACTTGTAAAATGGACAGTTTTTTTCAAAATGGACAGTTTTTGTTCAGTGTCTTACTAACTCTCATTTCAGTATCTTTTTTTTTCTGTTTTGATCTGATCTTCTTTCATCACTCAAATTGTCCTAATATTCTTTGTTGTTGTTGTTTCCAATATGAAACTATGAAATTTTATTATTGTTTTTAATATGAAACTTCAATTATATATATTTTGTTTTTTAAAAAATGTCATGTGTGTTATAGAATTAAGATCCCCTAGGACTCCCTTCCTCTTGTATTCCTTAGGCAAGGTATATTCAGCAGCTAGAGACAGGGCTCTGGGATTTTAAGAACCAAGATAATGAAAGTTGAGGTTCAGCTAATGGGGTTGGTAACAACAGAAATTTTAGGAACATTTGATGATGAACTTACATGCCTTAGGCAGAAATTGTCTCTGACCCAGAGGTTCTGCTGGTAATTATGCTGTATCCCAACTGAGATCAGGGTCATAAAATATAAGATGGAAAGATGACTCTTGGTAATGAATGATAAGAAAATCCCAGGCTTATCCTATTACTGTTTCCCTCCCCTTGGGGGATTTTCTTCACAGAGGGAGCACAGGGTGGGCGGGCTTTCATCACCAAGGAATTGGGGAAGTTTGCAAGACAAGTCTAAACAGCATCAGCCCGATGAGATACTAGTGTAATTGCTGCTGAGGACACAGTCCAATAGAGTCAATGCAGCAGAGATTTGTTGACTTGGGGAGCTCTGGGGGCCTTAGTTTCACAGAGTCAGTTGAATCAGATTCCACATGAATTCTTTTTCCCTTTTAAGGTGGCTATGATGAGGATCATTGTTTGCCTAGTCTCATAGAGATGAATTCCTTTTGCTGTTGGTTCCCAGTGGGGATTTGCAAGGGAAACAATGAGTCTGTTAGATTGGATCTATATATAGGGTAGGGTTGGGGTCTCCAAGGCCTGCCTCATCCAATGATCAGCCTGCACCACAGTAACCAGAGCCTGCCTTATAGTTGGAGCCTTGCCCAAATGGGTTCTGGTTTTAGACATGGATCTCCTTCCCTATTCCTTCAACTCCAGCAAAAAACAAGACAAAACAAAACAATTGTGGGCAATTGATTAGTAAAATTTAAGAGGAAGTTTGGAACTGTGTCTAGGGAACTGAAGTTAGTATACATATATATATATATATATATATATATATATATATATATATATATTCTGAAAATGGAGGAAGGAGGCATTTCAGGATGTTATCCCACTGAGAGTGAGACTTAGGCATGGTTCCTAAAACCCAGGAGTTATCAAACGTAACTGGGTCAACCTGTGTGGGTGCTGGTGGGAGAAATCCTCCATGGGGCAGTAAGGATCTTTTAGTTCTCACCCAAGGATAAGTCATTCCCTAAAGGACTTGTTCCATTTGGATATAAGGGGGTTGTTGGACAATGACAGCCAGCTGCTATCAGATTGGGTGACTTTCTTTTTTCCCCTTTTGTCTGTGTTGTGGATTGGGACCTACAAAGGTTCATGAGACATTCTAGTTTCCAGTGGGATGGTGTGGATATTGAGGGCAAACAAAGATGTCTTAGCTGCCATACTAGGAAACACTGAGGGGGAAGATGGTATGGAAAAATTTGGTTTTGGCACCGGATCCAGGTCAGGCTCTCTGCTGGCCATTGATTTGTGAAGTAGAATGTGCCAGAGATAGCATAGAATCTGTGCTATCTACCTGATGTTTCCAGTACTATTCCTACTTTCATCAGAAGATCCACTGTGAACTGGAAAGATTTGGCATCATTCATCACATGAACCAGATCACTGAGATCCTATATTTGGTCCCTCAAAAGTTAGTAAAAGTCTAGGATTTCTTGTCTCAGTTGATTGCAATCAAAACTAATCTAGTCAACAAACTAGTATGTCTACCAAAAGGAGTGGACAGACAGGCTCATGACAATGAGATTTCCATGTTCCATGAAAACATTGTGCTACCATTATCAGAGCCTATACTCCTACCATAATGAACCTTGATGAAGTTAAAGAAAAATTTTATGAAGACCTAGAGAGCCTTTTCAAAGAAGACAATTCTTGTTGACTTTAAAGCTAGAGTAAACTCAGATCTGAGTTTACCAGATATGGCAGGGAATCCT
Source organism: Macrotis lagotis (assembly GCF_037893015.1). Lineage (NCBI taxonomy): Eukaryota > Metazoa > Chordata > Mammalia > Peramelemorphia > Peramelidae > Macrotis > Macrotis lagotis. Next base: position 553,224,911 of record NC_133666.1, on the reverse strand, counting down.
TGGGAGGAATGAAATTGGAAACAGAACAGCAATGGTCACCTACTACTGAAGACTTGTTCATCTCATGACCTCATGGTTTACCTAAATGCAATAAAACTTCCTGGATGCACCCTCATAGCAAACACTGGCATCTAAAAGACTATGTGATTGTAAGGAGAAGAGACAAGACAGGATGTGAGAGTGACAAAGGTAATGTATGGAGCTTGGGCAAACTTTGGTCTTACAATTAATACCAAGAAAACCCAGGTGCCCCAACAGCCAGCACCACACCATCCATATGTGGAACCATCGATTACAGTGAATGGAGAAGTTTTGTATACTGTGGATGAGTTCACTTTGGCAGTGTACTTTCCAGGGTGGTTCACATTGACAATGAGGTTGATACATGCATTACCAGAGCTAGCTCAGTATTTAGGTGGGTCTGAAAGAAATTGTAGGAGAGAAGAGGTTGACTATCAAACTGAAGTTCTACAAAGCTTTTGTGCTGTCCTCATTGTTGTATGCCCATGAAACCTGGACAGTCTACCAGAACCATGCTAGAAAACTGAATTGATTTCATTTAAATTGCCTTAGAAAAAGTGTGAAGATCACCTGGCAGAAGACGATATTAGACACTGAGATCCTCTCTTTTCTTTTTTTTATTGACATTTTATTTTTCCAGTTACATGTTATGAAAGTTTTTCAAAATACATTCACATATATATGCATATTTATAAATTACCTAATTTCCTTCCACCTTTCCTTTCCACCCTGCTCCCCTCAAAGGCAAATGAAGTCTTTGCTTGAACAAAAGTGCCAAGAATTTAAATGTTACTTCAGAGAGTGCAACTATGAAGAACTGATCATGTTAAAATGCCAAATATATACTTGCCAAAAAGACTTTTATGGAGAACTCGTATAAGGCAAACAGTGAAAAGGAGGTCTCTTAAGAACTTTAGAACTGAATGTACAGGGAAGCTAGGTGGCACAATGGATAGAGCACTGGCCCTGGAGTCAGGAGGATCTGAGTTCAAATGTGACCTCAGACACTTAATAGTTCCCTTGCTGTGTGACCTTAGGCAAGTCACTTAACCTCATTGTCTTGCAAAAACCAAAAAAAAATTGATTGTGTAGTAGTACAGGACCATCCAGCTTGACATGCCCTCATCAGAGAGGGTGCTGTGCTCTGTGAGCACAGAACTGAAGCAGCTCAAAGGAAAAAATGAGTTATATAAGTTTAGAGTAAACAACCCAGATGTTCACATAGACTATTTTTGCCCAACCTGTAGCAAAGCATGCCAAGCTCATATAGGTCTGATCAGCCACAGTCAGACATACTGAAATTTGTCTCTAACCTAGTGATATTATTTTCGTCTTCTTCGATAATGAAGGACAAGAACCACCACCAATACAATAGCATGTGAGCTCCCACTTGTGTGTTTCCTATTAGCAGTCAGCCAATCGATATAATCCATTCTTATTAAAGACATTTACTCAAATGGCACAGCAACACTAGTTATTACAAAACATTCCTCCCAAAAGCTAGGGCACCCAGGGTCTCTTACAGATATACACTGTATTCATGGGAAGAGTGGATAAAATGTAGAGTGCAAGGATAATAAGGGCACATGTAGGCTATGTAGGTGTCAAAAACAACACACAACTCCTGCTATTCCAGAGTCTGGAAGTCCCTTCTGTCTGTTGGGATCTTTTCCATAGCCTTTCCTCCCTTGGGTGACTATTTTACTGTATTTGCTTCCAAATGGAATATGTTCTGGTCCCCAGTGGATGATATTGCTCCCACTGAACCAGAAATTCCATGAGAGGAGAGTAAAATATCCTTTTCCTCCCTGCTTCCTATCCTTTGGTATAAACACAAAGGTCTCCTCCTCAAATGACTTCAATTCTTAAGTTCTGGGAATCATTCAGGTTCCAGAAGTTTAAAGCTCACAGAGGTCTGGGTAGCCTACTTGTTTAGAAAATGTCACTGTTCCCTTTTTGATTCAACCAGAGAAGTGTCCAAATGTCATAAAGTTATGAGGGAATAAAAGCAAATTGTTAATACATTAAAACCTCACAATGTATAATTACATTCTATAATTGTTTCAATTGAGAGAAGGAATGCTTTTCTTATAAGTGGAAAAGGTTCAACTGGGGAAGACTGCAGCTATTATTCTTCTTCCACAATATGCCTGTGTATTTGAGCTCTCCACTTTGATATCCTTTGAAAATGGATTTGCTATTTGTACTTCTGAAGCAAGTTTGACTATCACTGTGCATGACTGGAGTACTATTATTTATCTGCCTCTGTAGCAACCATATCCTATTGAATTTCCAAGTTTGATGAGATTGTCACTACCTTCGAGTGACCTATTTTATGTCTATGACTGAAGGACTTTCATCTTTCTCAGTTTAACCTGAATGTGTTACCACTCTCACAGATATTTGCACTTTAATAAAGTCAAAACCTTAAATAAGGAGAACAAAGGTCGAATAGTGCTATTTCAGGCATCAATTATGTTGAATGATTTGCTTTTATCCATGTAATTATTTACTTTTCAAAGAATACTAGTAGACTTGCTCTCCATAAATCATGTTGTCTTTCATCTTAGAGATTATGTTTGCTTATAGATTCAGGGACTTCATTCTTTATTACTATAATCCTTATTGCAGAGATTCCTATATAAAAAGATCCAGGACTAAGTTTTAGGAAAAGGTGTGTCAACTTTAGTTAGAAATCTCAGAAAATCTTTCCACTGGACAGCTCCCATAATTGGTACCAGTTACCTACTTGACCCCCAAGAGAAAGATTTTCTTAAAAGAAATGGAAACCAACAAGGACATTCTGCAATGATTTAATATACAGCAACCAAAAACTCCTTAGATTCCATAAGGTTCATTTCTCACTTTTACTTACGTATACTGGGGTATATGCCATCTGTTATCAGGCAATTGAAAGGTTTGCTGCTTTAGCTATTGTCTTCTTTCCAATGTTCTCTATCCACTGTTACCTTGCTACCCATAGTTCTTTTGGTGCACTATAGATACTAGAAGTGGAAGCCTAAAATTCTTAACTGGTGGCTGTAGCTGTAACAAAGTTAGACCCAGAGTAGAGATTTCTCTTATTTCTTTTTTTTCCCCTGTAGCTCACTGTTCTACATCCACAGAGCTGCTTACTCAGGAGCAGGATTTTTGTAGTGCTTCAGAATAAAACCTGTGGAGATACGATGCTCTCCTTTGCCACTGATGAGAATTGTATATTGTTAGGGATATTAGTAGCATATATGGGCTACACATTGGAAGAGGCAAATACTTCCCTTGTGAAGAATGTGAATCATAGATTTAGTTTGAATTTGAGGACTTCATAGGGTCTCAGAGGGATGCCAACTTGAAATTGAAATGGAAGAGAAATTTTGAGTGCTAGGCCAGAAAGAAGATTCTGGGTTTACTCCAGGGTAACATATTGGCAGGTCAAGTTATAGGACTAAAAGCATATGGTGGTATGATTAAGCAGAGTGATATGCTCCATTAGTTAAGAATCACTTCAATTCTTCCTCCTTCTCTCCCCATAACTCTTTGGATGACCATAAAGCTTATCCTATAGATTCTATTGTCTTTAGAAGTTCTCATTTTATTTTTGCTGTGATCTTCATAATATAGACAGGAATAGGATCAGTTACCTCTTAGAAGTTAATGCCAATCTCTTTGGCTAGATTAGGGCACATATAAAATTCCATTACTTAAAATAAATTGCAGAATATAGCATTGCAACTTTACCTCTTTCCCTTAAATGTTAATAAAAGTCTTTTGGAAAAACCCAACTTCTGTCTCTGATGAACTAAGGGAAAGAAAGGGAGTTTCCACATTTAGAGTAGGAGAAATCTAGAAAAACAAGAATATTCTGGGGGGACTTGACATTTATTGGGGGCAGTAATAGAGACACGCATAAGACAGTACCACTCCAGGAGCTTTGTAATCTTGTGAATGGCTAAAAGAATCAGACATACCTCTTGGCGTCAATTTTTGAGTGAGTTCATCAGTGGATGATTCCAAACTTTGGAACCGGAATCCTCGACACCAGAATTTGGAGTTCTCCACTTCTAGATTAATTCACCACTTAATGGATTGACTAATGAACTGACTGCTATTTTTATTTATTGTCTACTCTGGTCAGTATTTTTCTCTGCTGTGAATCATCATTTTCTCTGAGATTTGCTTTCCTCTAGTGATATGTTTTTTTTCTGTCCTTTGTTTCCATTACCATTGGAGTAGCTGCCAAAACCTCTATCACTTTGGTAGTCACTGCTATTACTGCTAATGGAAGTGGTTCTTTTTGATAGTGGAATCTCTGATTCTCCTGAATTCACAAGAGCTCATGTGTGTTTCCATCTTATTTGTCTATGAACAGAAAAGAACAAATGTAAGAGATCAAGGTGACCACATAGTTCCACATGCTGCTGTGGCTGGGTGGACTTTGTGGCTTTTGGCAGTAGCTCAAAGCAGTGCTATATCCTTCCAATGAAAAAGAAACAAAAGAGATGAGAAGATAGGTCACTGCATTTGTATACTCACAATTCAGGCTCAACAAACTTGAGTTATCAGTGCTTCTTGTAGTCTGCTTCCCTCAAATTTTCACATATTGGTTAAACTCCATAGACTCAGTTGGGAAATATCTCTACATGCTCAAGGACTTCCTCTACTCCAAGAGTCCATTCAACCTCCATTACACATAAGTGCACAAGAAAAGCAAACAACATAGGGATGTTGTAAATTTTGAGGAGCTGCTTCTAAGACTTTAATATGTAGCTTTCTCTTGTATGTTTGTTTTTTCTCTTTTAACAAATTACCACTGGTATTTAAAAGTTTTTCCAATGAAAAGCATGTTTTTTACTGAATTTTATTTCCTTTCTTTTGGTTATAAACATTATTAAAAATCCAAAGCAAAAAAAAAAATTCTCGATAATCCCAGTTTCCTCTTTCCATGACATCTGATTGGGCTCAGCATTTTCTGACACAGTTTGCTGGTTGAGAAGCATAAAAAAGTCCCACTGCTTGTAGTCTGGACCTCTCAGATTTACTGCTGTCTCAGACCATGTGCTGCTTTACTGTTGATTTCCTAACCAGATTTCTTTCCAGATGGAGATGAAAGGAGCCATATCCAGAGAAACTAAGTACCACTTTATCCTTGTTGCATACTCTTGCTATGTTAGGGCAAAGTAAACCTCCTTGGTTAATAAATGTTCAGTGACTTGTGAGTGCCTGACTTTATTCCAACACTGAAGTTGAACTAAGAAGGTGTTGGCTGGTGTTAGAACTGGGCCTCCAATGAGTGTCATAGCCTTTGTGCTAATGCAGGCCCTCATCACATCAAACTTCCATTATTATTGCTGGTTGGTTTCCCTGCCATAAACCTCTCCCCACTCCAATTGATTCTTTACTCAGTAGCTAAAGTGATCTTCCTTAAGCTTGGGGCTGACCACGCCACTGCTCCTTTCTCCTACCCTCACCCTTCAATAAATTCCAGAGACTTCCTATCACTTCCAGGATCAAATATAACTATTTTATGTTCAAATTCTTTCATAATCTGCATGCTCTGCCCCACCTTCTCCATCTTTTCAACCCTCACTGAGATTCAGCAGCATTGACCTCCTTGCTGATCCTCAAACACACTCCATCTTTAGAATATTGACACTTTCTCTGGCTTGTTCCTAATGCCTCCTTCTCCTTCTTCACCTCTACCTCTTGGATTCTTTCAAATCTCAACTAAAATGCTACCTCATACAAGAAGCCTTTCCCAATTCTCACTTCCAGTTTTTTCCTTCTATTGATTAGCTCCAATTTATCCAATATAGCTTGTTTGTACAATGATTGTTTGTGGTTTTATCCCCTCCTTGATTTTTGTCTTTCTTTGTATCCTTATTATTGACAATGTAGACACATAGACACTGTAGACACATTCAATAATTTTCTACTGACTGTCACAGTACTTATTATACCATACATTATACTCTACCCCCAGTTCTCCAAAGAATAAAACCTTCTTGAGGGCACAGACTGCTTCATTTTTCTATTTCTATCCCCTGGGCCTGGCACATATCAAACATTTACTGTTTGTTGAATTGATTATGCTAATTCCTGCCTTTGTGAATTTTATTAGAGGTTTTCCTCAAGAATGCCCTCTCTCTTCATTTCTGCCTTTTAGAATGCTTTTCTTTCTTCAAAACTCAGAAATATAGACAGCTTCTTCCTAAAGTCATCCCTAACTCTTAGACCCTTCAGAAAGTATGCTTTCAGACTATCCTAGAACACTTTTGGATTATGAGAGTTATCCTATAATACAATTATATCCTCCAGAAGACTGTAAGGTCCTTGAAGCCAGGGCCTCTTATTGTTTTTTATAACCCTGGAACTTAGCACTGTTGTTATCAAGTTTTTTCAATCATGTCCAACTCTTTGTAAACTCATTTGGGATTTTCTTGACAAAGATTTTCTTGGCATTTCCTTTTTTTAGCTCATTTTACAAATGAGAAAGTGAGGCAAACAGGGTTAAGTGGCTTGCCCAGGGTCACACAGCTATTAAGTGTCTAAGGTTCAATTTGAACTCAGGGAGATGAGTTCTCCTGACTCCAAACTAGGCAATATACCATCCAGCTTGGCACATTCATGCAATAAGTGATCAAAAATGTCACAGTAAAATTTCACTTACCATTAGGTAATAACTACATGTAAAATTTTTTAAGAGGTAAATTATTTAATCAACCAAAACATATTCTTCATTACCCATGACATATTCTTGTTTCCTTTCATCTAACTTCCAGTTTGGTCTCCTAATTAATCTTTGCTTCAGTTCTCCTTCCTAATATGTTTATAGACTCTCTTCCTTAGTCTTTTTAGTTCTTTTTTCCCCTTTCATTTCCCCCTTCCCCCAATTTAATTATACGAGATTCTGTTTCATTAAATTTTAACTTAGTTCATTTTAAACTGAAAAACTCAGACTCTACTTCAAGTATAACTATTGTAATGTCACTCCTATAAATTATAACTGGAATTAAAACACTCATGATTCCTTTTCTAAAGAACTTCAAATATTAATAATCTTCCAAGAAGCTTGAGTACATTCTATTATCCATTAGTATACTTAAGCAAACAGTCTGATCAAATAAAGTATTTAATTTTTTTACTTCATTGTTTAGAATTCTTTTCACCTCTGCCCTCCCTGGTAGAAACTCACCCCTCTTGATTTGCTAATAGTGTAAATCAATCCTACCTTAAAAGAAGGGGTGGAAGTTATATTCTGTTCCCAGAGGCATAGTTAGAAATTCTGGGCCAAAACTTCAGAAAGTGCCCCTTTATTCTTTGTTAATTACAAAATAAACATATCTGTAGCCTCTTTCAATATAGAGTTTGTGGAGGAGAGTAGCTTATGACTGGAAAAGAAAAAGGAAGCAATTAGTTGGGACTGGCATCCTTTCTTGGCTCTAGTATTCTATTGCCTTTTGCACATTCCTCATGCAGATGAGAGGCGGGAGAGAAGAGAAAGACAGAGACAGAGACAAAGAGACAGACAGATATACGAAGACAAAGAGACAGAGAGAGATTGAGTTATAAACTCAACTATTAATCTTTAGTTGGACAGGGGTGGGAAATCTCTGCCAAGGGCCCTTTGGATATTTATAACATCATTCGAGGGTCATACAAATTATCATCTTAAAATTCACCTGTTAAATTTGGTCATTTAATTAATTCACCCCTAAAAAGTTTCTAGACTTACTGAGTTTCAAGTCCTGTCTGCGATTGGCAGTGCCAGACCAAATGATTTCCCAGGTGTATGTAAGATTTATGGGCCCAAGGTTCTCCATCCCTGTGTTAGAGGGTACCCAAAGGGTTTAGTTACAATAACTACTATGTGTTATGGAAATAGCTGTCTTTGAGAACAGCATGCAAAATCTAAGGTTATTGACAATCTAGTTGGTCTCTTGGATCCCCAAATCTTGTAAGGGATCTTTGCAAGTAGCTATATCCAAGTTTATCCTTCATTTTCCTTAAAAGGAAAGTATTATGGGGCAGCTAGATGGCGCAGTGGATAGAGCACTGGCCCTGGAGTCAGGAGTACCTGAGTTCAAATCTGGCCTCAGACACTTAATAATTACCTAGCTGTGTGGCCCTGGGAAAGCCACTTAACCCCATTGCCTTGCCAAAAAAACCCAAAACAAAACCTAAAAGGAAAGTACTGGAATAAATGCAATTTGTGTTGTTAGTAAGTCATGTTTGATTCCTTGTGACTACATTTGGGATTTTCTTGGCAAGGAAACTGAGGTAATTTCCTTCTCCACTCATTTTTATAGATGAGGAAACTGAGGCAAATGGAATTAAGTAATTTGCCCAGGGTCATACAACTATTAAGTGTCTGAGGCCAAATTTGAACTCCTGAAGATGAGTCTTCTTGACTCCAAGACCAGTACTCTATGCATTGCACCACCTAGTTTCCCATGGACACATTTTTTGAAGGATAAAAAGTCATTAAAGATTTATTGGATATTTATGATGGACAGAGCTGTGAGGATGTTAGAATATTACCAGATGGGAGGCAAGAGAGGATACAAATACTCCTGAACCTGGCTTCTTCCAGAATTTTTCCTCCAATGATCCCAGGGAATCCCTGAAAAAAGGAATTGCACATACCTATATTTCCATCCAGTTGTTGAAAGCAGTGGTGGTCAAAGGCAAATAGAAATGTGGAATTCAAATAGAAATTGAACCAGACCTAAGGATCTCTGAGGGCCACATATTAACTTGGAAATGCACACGTTTATATATTTCATTTTGTATCAAAACATTAATACATTAAAATCACAGAGTAACTACTTTTAATCCAGCTACATTCAGGATTATTGTGGGTTGCATACAGCCTAGACAATTGTATGTTTGACACCACTGGTTTAGATATAACTTGGTATAAGAAGAAACCTGGTATGTGAGTTATTTGCAGAGATTGTTATTTCGTGATGTGGTCCAGATGGAGTAGACTCTTGGTTTGTAGCTGACTGTACTACTTTAGGACTTCTCTCTCATATCCCAGGAAGCTCATAATTAGGGGAACCTCATCACCTTGCAGATTCCATCAGCTTTGGTAGTTCTACCTCAACTTTCTGTTCCTATGGAGGGTAGATTCATGAAAAACAAAACTTCCATTTAAGGACGGAACTCAGCTTGAAATATTCCATTTCTCACCTGGCAGTTTAGGACTTCCATGTGCCCCAACATAGAATTTCCCGAGGCAGCCCCTGTTCTTGTTTTTCAGCTTCCCTTTGTGTGTTGCCTTTCCCCTTTAGATTGATGGCAAGGATTGTCTTTTTTATCCCCAGTGTTTAGCAACAGTGACTGGCACATTGTAAACTCTGAATAAATGTTTATTGACTGAACTGGTAAGAGTGTGGTTTGAGTTAGAAGGTTTCTGAGAGCAAAGGTGAGTCTGGGAGTCAAAGAGCAGCAACAATTATAATATTTTGTTCTGAGTCTCCTTTCTTTGTGCAGGCATTTGTAAAGACCCAACATAGGGATTTTGACACTTAGGACAAATTCACTTGAAAGAAGAAGAGAGGGGGCAGCTAGGTGGTGCAGTGGATAGAGAACTGGTCCTGGAGTCAGGAGTATCTGAGTTCAAATCTGGCCTCAGACACTTAATAATTACCTAGCTGTGTGGCCTTGGGCAAGCCATTTAACTCCATTTACCTTGCAAAAATCTTTAAAAGAAGAAGAAGAAGAAGAGATAGTCTAGAGAGTCTAAAGTGTGATTCTTCTTATATGAATGAAAAGAGTAGCGATCAAATCAAGTAAATTGAAATTAAATAACTGAGAGACTAGGGTATTTGGAGGGAGTAGGAGTTGGGGAATAGAAGATTATGAACACCAATGAACTTACTGGGGAGAAGGGAAAGTGAGAGTTTTCTTCCCTGTCATTCTTCATGATTCCATTTGAGAGTTTCTTGGCAAAGATACTGGAATAGGCTGCCCTTTCTTTTGCCAGTTCATTTTACATATGTGGAAACTGAGGTAAAAAGTATTAAATGACTTGCCCACAAGTCACATAGTTAGTCTGAGTCTTCTTGACTGCTGGCCTGGAGTTCTGTCCACCATGATGCCACCTAGTTGGTCTGGAATGCATTAGATGACAGTAACAAAGATTTATATAGACAGATTTTCCTATCAATTTCTTTCTTCCATTCTATACTTTTCTTCTCCCCATTTTCTTTAGTTTCATTCTCCACTCACTTCTACAAATCCTTTTGCTAACATAGCACAAGACTTATCCTTTTCTTTACACTAATAGCACTGTCATATACTGACTTGAATTGCACTTGATTGTGAAACAATGGCAATAGGTTGCTAAGGGAGACCATGGAGTCTCTCTCTCTCCCTGTGTTCTTTATAGTTAAAATAAACATCTGTCTGAGAGGAACAGTTTAAATTTCCATCTGCTCTGAGGTAAGAAATAGTTAATTATTTCAAAAGGACCTATTAACCTCATGGATTCTAGATTATTAAAATCAGATGCTCCTTCTAATAATTGTGGGGGGGGGGTCCATCCTTGAAATATTTCTAGTTTGCACAGTTTGGCAGAGAGTAGGCATAGACCAATACTTTACACCTTATATGAAAATAAGGTACAAATGGGCACATGATAGACATAAAGGGTAATATTATAAACACATTATGGGAGTGAGGAAAAACTTATTTGTAGGCTCTATGGATAAGGAAAGAATTTATGACCAAATAAAAGATAGAGAATATCATGTAAAACAAAATAAATAATCTTAATTACATGAAATTTAAGTTTTCTCTACAAACCCAATGCAGTCAAAATTTAGAAGATAAGTAAGAAACTGGGGAAAAATTTTACAAGTTTCACTGATAAAAGAATATTTGAATATGCTATGTATATGATTGTGATGAAACCCTAATAAAGGGGGGGAAAGGGGGACAGTTTTAGAAAAAGCTGAAAAGATTTATTTGAACTGATTCAAAGTAAACAGAATTAGGAGAACCCTATGCACAGAACAGCAATATTAAAATGATAATCAATTTGTCATTTTCTGTATTAATACTAGCCAATCTAATTGGCTAATAATATGGTTCTGAGGGGCTCATCAGCAGTTAGACTGCAGAATTTTGAAAATTTTGTTTTCTGGGGGTTTTTTTTAGCTATAACTCCACTCAAAGACGAGTTAGTGGTGGGGAGCTGTAATAGGAATCACAATAATAGATCCTTGAAGCATCAAAGCAAATATCCTAGTGTAAGAAGAGAGCAAGGTTTTTCCCTGGCCAAAATAGCAGCACCAAGACAAGTGAGTTTTTTGAGGAATTTTCATTCATTCAATCAATCATAGAATTTGACAGTTGGAAAGCACTTCAGTAGTCATGTAGTCCAATTAACACAGAAAAGGAATCCTGTTTGTCCTTCATTCTCATTCTTATTAATACATCTCAAAGTTGCATTAACTCTTTTAGCTTTTGCATCAGATTACTTATTCATATTTAATTTTCAGTTAAAATCACATCTTTTGACTCTCCCATTTTATTCAATGTTCTTGGTTTTGAAGATTGGAGGACAATGACTTAATCCCTAGTTCAATTAAGGTTTTGAGGGACTAAGGAAAACCAAGATGCTTCATACTCACACAACTTCATTTGAACTGATTCAAAGAGAAGTTCACAGAACCAGAACATTGTACACAGTAATAGCAATATTGTAATGATGATCAATTACGAAAGACTTAGTTACTCAAATCAGTTCAGTGATCTGAGATAATTCCAAAGGACTAATGAAGAAAAATACTATCTACATCCAGAGAAAGAACTGATCAGGGAGATCAAGCCATGACAAGCAAATGTATTGGATTTGAGTGGGGGAGTGCATTGTGCCAAGGTGCACCAACCTCACTTTCTCCTCCAGAGCCATTTGGATATAATGGACAGATATGAATCAGGATGACCAGAGATAGTCCTGAAAGTGAGGCAATCAGGGTTAAATGACGTGCCCAACATCATACAGCTAGTAAGTTTCAAGTATCTGAGGCTAGATTTGAACTCAGATTCTCCTGACTCAAAGGTTAGTCCTCTATCAACTGTACCATCTAGCTGCCTATGTATGTTATATCATTATAATAAACTTAACAAGTGGTCATCACGACTTTGCTGGAACCTCTTCAGTGATGGGAAACACCCCTCAAGGTAACCCATTTCACTTTTGTACCCTTCTCCTTATTAGGATATTTATCCTGACTTCATTTAACTTTGCATCTTTGCAACTTCCACTCATTGCTCCTGGTTCAAGCTCCCTCTGGGGACAATTAAAACAAGTCTAATCCCTGTGTGACTGTCCTTCAAATACTAGAAGACAATTACTATGTCTTCTTTTCTCCAGGCTAAATTTTCCAAATAACTTAAACCAATCCTTTCATTTTGTAAATTTAAGGTCTCTCATTACTCTGGTTACTCTCCTCTGGACACTCTTTCACTTATCATTTTCCTCCTTAAACTTTTGTAGCTAGAATTTAACACAATATTCTGGATGAGGTTTGACCAGGGCAGAGTATAGTGGAGCTATCATCTCTCTATTACTGAAAGCTAGGTTCTTATTAATACATCTCAAAGTTGCATTAACTTTTTTGACTTCTGTATCAGATTACTGATTTATATTTAATTTTCAGTTAAAATCACCAGATCTTTTGACTCCCCCATTTTATTCAATGTTTTTGGTTTTGAAGATTGGAGGACAATGACTTAATCTCTTTTGTTTAGTTTTTGCCCTAGTTCAATTAAGGTTTTGAGGGACTAAGGAAAACCAAGATGCTTCATACTCACACAACTTCATTTGGGGTTTCTTTGACTAAACCTATTATGGAATAGCATCTTCATAAAGGAATTGATGATGTTTGTTCTTGAATTGATAGTGTTTGCCCTTGGTTCTCAAAGAAGACCATGACATTAGGAGATGATACCTTGACAAGCAAGTGAATTGGATTTGAGTGAGGGTGGAGCTGTTCTAAGGCATCAACCTCACTTTGTCCTCCAGAGCCATCTGGGTCCAGTGGGATATCAATCAGGATGACTGGAGATGATTCTGGATGTGAGGCATTCAGGGTTAAGTGACTTACCCCCTCTAACACACCTAGTAACCCTCAACATAAAGGAATCAAAAGAGAGTTGTAAGGATTTCTAATTTTGATTCAGATAACTGAACTTCAATTCAAAACCACAAAACCTGAGGATATTATGACTGTCTTTTTCCTGGATTTTTATCTGGGTATGATGGTTTATAACCTCAGTACTGACTAAAGATCATAAAGGCATTGTGCTAAGAGGTAGAGGTACAAATGTTGACAAAAATAAGAAACTCTAAATTTAGTAGGATAGACATAAGGAGAAGTGTCCCATAATAGATAGGAGCCAAAAATGGTCATAGAACACCTTATGAAAGCTAGGTGGTACAGTATCTGGAGCATGAGCCCGGGACTCAAGAAGTTCTGAGTTCTGTTCTGACCTGAGACACTTGACATTTCCTAGCTGGGTGATCCTGGGAAGTCATTTAATCCCATTGTCTTGGGAAAAAAAAAGAACAGCCTGAAGAGATGAAGCTCAAAAGTTGGCAGCTAAAAAAATGTTTGATAATCACACAGCCAGGGAAGATGTGCAGCATTAGAGTAATATTCAGTAGAGAGCAACTTGAAGGCACAGTGGATAGAAGGCTGGACTTGGCATCAAGAACAACATAGTTCATGTGTCCTTGTGCAAGTCATTTAACTAGTTTACCTCAGTTTCTGCAGCAATAAAATGGAAATAATAAAGCACTTCCCTCCAAGGGCTATTGTGAACATCAAATGAGATAATATTTATAAGGTACTTTAGCATACTGCCTAATCTATACATATATAAATGTTGTTGTTACTATTATTATTAATGACTTTACCAAACGACATCAATATCTCTGCAGTGTCAGAAGTCTGAATAGGCTTGGCCAGATGTGTTCCCTCTCTGTGTGTCTGTGCATGCTTGGATCACATGGATTCCCGGTCTTTGTCTCTTCTTGCATGTTCCCTGTCCACAAATATTCCCTATGTGCATTCAACTTGTGTATACTCCATAGTCACACATAATTTTCTCGATAGGTGCCTTCCCTCTCTGATGGTGTGGTGTCTGATCCCCATGTGTCCATGTGGGGAATCTTCTATTGTCACTTTATTCCTTCTATTTGAATAAGTGTCTTTTGTTTGAACTAATGTGTTTGCTAGCTGGTTGATAAAAGAAATTGTGCTTTGGAGGATATGTGAACTATGGATTTAAGTGAGTTCTGATGCACAGAATGCCTTAAATTTGGGATCACTTTTTGGGAAGGATTGCTTCAGAGACTACACTTCTAATAAGGCCATCATCATTTCCTATTATTCATTAACAGAAATGTAGTTTTCTGTTCTCAAGTCCCAGGGATGATCACAGTTTCAATTAAGCATGATGAAATAATAATAATAATTAAAAATAAGGAAACATGTTTTCCAGCTCAAAGGAGACTCTGGTCAACTCTAAACCTGAAGGAGAATGCCTCTCTTAATGAGGGTTTTCTGATGAAAAGCAGAAGAGACCACAGTAAAGAGTTGCCAATTCCATTCTACATTTATTACAATAACTGGTGGAAACAGTGGTCACATCTATGCCAAAATCAATTTCTCTCCCAGTAATAGTGGGAGGAGAACCTTTTATCTTACACTGTTTCCAAACAATAAAGATGTAAATATGGGGAGAGCAATTAAAGGAGTTACGGAGTCTGACTGAAAGATTTTGGTTCTATAACAATGACTAGAGCAGGAAGAATTGATACTTATCCATATGAGCTTCTCCATAGCAGACTGGATTCCCATTGTCCAGAGATTGCAGGAGATCTCTGAGACTTACTAGTTGTGCATAATGTTGGGAAATTCACACTCTGAACCTTAGTTTTGTTATCTATAAAATGAGATTATAAGGGACACTAGGGACTCTAATCTTCTTTGTGTACTTTTTTTATTTTTAGATTTTTCAAGGCAATGGGGTTAAGTGACTTGCCCAAGGCCACACGGCTAGGTAATTTAAGTGTCTGAGGTCAGATTTGAACCCAGGTACTCCTTACTCCAAGGCTGGTGTTCTATTCACTGTGCCACCTAGCCGCCCCTTCTTTGTGTACTTTAAAAAAAATACTGTCTCATCCCTAAAGTTTTTCATCTAGAAAGGCATAAGTAACTTGCATTTGAGAAAGTGGGAAGGACTTCCTTTGATGGAGAAAAGAATCCCTGGCCAAGGTTCTATCAATATTTCGTAGTGGAACTCTTTATTATGCTGAGGTACTTGCATAGGATTTAGGATACTGCCGTTTCAAAATGAGTATTAGTCACAGGCTGAACTCTCTCTTGAATACATTTATGAATTCTGTTGCTTAAGATTCATTTTGAGGGGGAAGAGGGCATCCTCTTGAGATTTTTAAAAGAAACCTTAAAACAACTTTAACAGGGCAGCCTGAACAAGATGAGTTTGTGCTCTGACTCTATCAGGTATGTTCAGCCCATTAGCAAAGATCTGTCCTTTTGTATGAATGGGAACTATATTGAAGATGATTGGTGCCCCCTCGGTAGGATGTAAGTTATGAAAAGGCTCTTGCCTCAAACAGTATATTATGGAAATTCAAATATTCATAAATAATCCTCTTTTTAATTTAATTTTTTGGCTATTTTGCTGTTCTGTTGAAATACTATTTTATTTAAGTACAGAATAAAACTAATTTTTTAAAAAAGAGAAAGAAAAACTCTCCCCTTCCTTTTTTGGGAGAGACACATCTGAGTTAACTCTATATTTCCAGCAAGAGAAGGAATAAGCAGTGAGTGAGTGAGAATATAGCAATAGTGATCAACATACTGACAGTGTGGCAAAACTGTGGTGCTTAAGCCACTGGGTGCCACTAGTAATGGCAAGATTCTTAGGGAGATAAGAACGTATTTGTCAGTCACCCGACTTTTAGCCTATCCAACTGAACTACTGAACAGCCCACATTCCACCACCTTTTATACGTGAATAGTATGTGAGAGTTCATTAACTACTAAAATCTAGATAAACTATATAACATCACTCTCTTCTACCAGTTTAATAATCTTGACAAAAAAAGGAAGTGATGTTAGCCTGGCATAATATGTTCCAGATAAAGTTATCTTGATTCTTGTGATCTCTGTTTCCTGGACTTGATATTACTAATCATTCCTTTAATAATACATTTTAGAGTTTTTCTAAGAATTGAAGCTAAATCCACGGAACTGCAGATTTCCATTATGTTTTACACTCCCCCCCCCCCCGCCCATCTACACATTTGACCTTCTCTAGAGGACCTCTCTCATTTTCTAACATCTTTATAAGATCTCTGACACTGACTTGGGAAATGATAGCTTCCAGTTTCTTCAATACCTGCTGATTATTTGGGCCATGAATTCATCCAGGAAAGTAAAGTGCTGTCTTTCTAAGTCATTACTTGGTAGTATTATCAACTCCATGCTAGCCACTTTTATTTTGTCCTTTCTAGGACAAAGATCATTTTCAATGATAAGAGAAAATAGCTGAAAAAGAACAATGGAGCGGTTCTACCGTCTTTATGGCTAAGGGATTGTTTGGCCTGAGGAATTGTTAGCTGCAGTGATATTAGCAGTTAGTAGAGTTAACTGTTGGTCCCACTAAGACTGGTACCATATATATTGAGGTTCCAGAAATAGAGGGTCATCAAAATGCCTAAGGATTGGTGAACCAATTCAGATTGGCTGTGAGTATGTCAAAGATTTCATGTGAATCAACAGTGGGATTGAACCTATAAGTGACTTGTTAGTTACGCTTTCAGTCTGAGAGAGAGACTGAAGAAAAGAGAAAAGAAAAGAAAGGAGAAAAAAGAAGCAGATACAGAGAAAAGAGAAGAAAAGGAAAGAAACAGAAAGGAGGAAAAGAAATGGAAGGGAAAGAAATGGAAAGAAAAGAAGAAATTAAAAAAGTAAAATTAAATACTGAGACTACTTTTTTGCCTTATTCCATCAATTTTTATATGGCACTGTGGATAAAGCACTGGCCTTGGAGTCAGGAGAACAGGAGTTCGAATCTAGACTTAGTCACTTGATACGCACTAGTTGTGTTACCTTGGGTAAGTCATTTAACCCTGACTGCCTTGAATCCATGACCATCTCCAGTCATCCTGATTCATATCTGGCCATTGGATCCAGATGGCTCTGGAGGAGAAAGTGAGACTGGTGATTTAACACAGTACTCCCTCACTCAAATCCTATTCATATGCTTGTCACGACATCACTTCCCTAATGTCATGGTCTTATTCAAGAAGAAGGACATGTCATAGAACACTATTGTTCTATTAGAAACAGGAGGGACGGGAATTCAGGGAAGCTTGGAGGGATTTGCATGAACTGATGCTGAGTGAGATGAGCAGAAGCAGAAAAACACTGTACACCCTAACAGCAACATGGGGGTAATGATTAACTTTGATGGACTTGCTCGTTCCATCACTGTGACAATCAGGGACAATTTGGGGCTGTCTGCAATGAAGAATACCATATATATCCAGATAAAGAGCTGTGGAGTTTGAACAAAGTTTAATTTAGAAAAGAAAAAAACAGATATCTTATTGTCTGATCTTGTTATCTCTTATACTTTTTGTTTCTTCCTTAAGGATATGATTTCTCTCTCATCACACTCAATTTGGATCAATGTACAACGTGGAAACAAAGTAAAGACTGACAGATTGCTTTCTGTGGGGGTGTGGGGAGGGACATAAGATTGGGGGAAAAATTATAAAACTCAAATAAAATCTTTAATAAAAAATAAAAAAGAATGAAGGACAAATATCATTATATGTTCCTTGAAAAGGCAAGAGTCATTCCCTAAATTTTATTTCGCTTGGGCTTGTAAATGAAGATAAGTGAAAACACCTGGTTCTAGAAGGTCAATGGGAAGAACATTGTCTTTAGGGTCAAACACTGTCTTTAGAGTTCAGTTCCTATCTCTGAAGCTTATTTCCTATGTGACCTTCAGCAAGTTGTTTAATATGTTTGTGCCTTCATTTCCTCATCTGGAAAATGAAAAGATTGTTCTACAAGGCATGTAGGGTCTTTCAGTTCTCCCTATGATCCTATGAGAAACTAAACAATTTCTTCAAGATATAACTCAAAATCTTCTCAAAAGGAAAATCACAAAGAGGAAAGTTTACTTTAAGTATACTTTTAAAATAATCACATACTATTAAAAATTAGTTCTTGAGCTATAACCATGCCATATCCTGTATAAATAGATTAAAATTTCATAAGCCAGAAGACCAAGAAATTATTGTCTCATTTTTCATTGCCTTTACTTCAAATTTGTCTCCTTTCAGAAAAGACTGTGTAATATGAATCCATTAAATAAATAAAAGAACTGAAATGGAAAATATTTTTGATCACATATTTGATTAAAATATTTATTATGCAAAATACCATTATGTGTATATGGAAAAAGATTTCCTTGAGGAAATATAAATTCCAAGTAAGATGGGATTTATTTTAAAGGGAGAAAGCCACAACTATGTTAATAATCCCTTTTAAGATTCTGAGGATAACAAGCAATCCTCAATAGTATCTAGCATAAAAATGTAAGGAAATTTAAGCAGAACAACAAAAATAAACTCTAATTGAAATGCATTACTAATACTGTTTTTTTAAAAAATGTTTTTCTGAATCTTTAAACATCTAAGAGAAAAAAAAGGAGGGAAAAAAAGCCAAAGGAAATAGGAAAAGATAAGGAACCTAGGGAAGTGAACTCATTTTATAAACTATTTCCTTTAAGAAAGAAACGTTAGCAGAAATATTGAGAAGAAATTAAGTATCTGATTTGTTATTTTCTAGGCAACAGTAATAATCACCATGATTTTCACTGACTTTGCCCAATAAATTAATTCCTATCACCACTTTCCCCTCTCAGACATATGCTTTGTTGAGTGTACAGATAGCAAAATACTATTCTTCAAATGTCCTAATATGTTCATCTGCTTTGGTATTTTGTATGAATTTGATACATGTCAATTCTGACTGTGCTACTGTATAATCTTGGATAGAATACTTAAACTCCCTGAGCTTTAGCTTTTTTTAAATCTACAAAATGAAGGGGTTGAACTACATGGCTTTTGGGGTACAGACTCATCTTAATAGAGTACATTCTCAAGATTCACTAGACCAAAAAATAAAGTCAAGTTGAAAAGCAGACCACCTAGAAACATCCATTAAAGCTTAGCATGATGGGCAATTATTGGCATCAGTCTGTAGAGCTTCTGTGATTTATCTGTACAATTTAGAGGGGTTGAAGGGCAGCCTGCTTGTTGCAAAATATCTCCCCACCAGTTGCCATGATACCCCAAATTTCACCAATAGTTCTATTTTTTAAGATTAAGCATTGGTATCAATGTGCCAAACTTTGAAAACTCAAATCTCTCTATGAAGGATAATGTCTGGGCTTGTGACTTCAGTGGGATAAAGGAATTCCCCTAGCAATCAAATGCAACTTAATTGTCCTAGAGAGTTGTCCAGAGCAACTGACTTGCTCAGGATCAAATGTGTTTGTTGCAAAAGCAGGATTTAAACACCAGTCTTCCAGAATTGAAGACCAGCTCTCCACCCAATAGGTCATCTTGCTGCTTTCCATTAGCTTGTACTTCTTAAGAAGGAATACTTTTTGAGTGGGTATATTGGGAGAACTAGCACCTCTGATGTGGGCTACTGAGCCACTTTTGGTGTCCACTTACTATTCAACTTTTACCTGTGGCTCCAAGAAACTGTAGAATTCACATAGGTCACATACATAAACTATCCTGGAAAATAGGCTAAACCAAGTTGAGGATAACTGACAGGTCTTAAATCAGTCAATGAATTAGGGGGATGTTTACCCAAACATGTGAAGACTTCCCCATGGCAAATGGGCAGATGGGAACAATTTGTTCCAATGGCCATGAAGGTTGTTGAAGTAGGTTTTGTGGAATGCTTAGAGCTTGGTCAGATATTGAAGATGCCAGAGAACTGCATCCTGGACATCATCAGTTGTCTTGACATCTGTTTTATCTCTGGAATTCATTGAATCTGGAGCAAATAGTGAGGCTGATGACTTTGTGCAATTCTGCCTCATTTAAATTCAATTCATATATGAGCCAAGACATCACTCTGTGATGTCATTGGTCCTCTTTGAAAATGAGGAAATGGAACAACTTTATGGGTTTGTTTTTAGGTCAGCTTCCCTTCAACAGTGAGGATCTATAAAAACATAAGTGTACTGGGCACCTGGATAGGCTGGGGCACTAAAAGAAGAGAAAAATACAAATTTTGACTACTTTGAAAATTTCTCCTAAGACTATACCTGAGTCAAGATCCCAGGTAGTTTACCGATTTTCTTAAGTAGTTTTCTGTCTGAAGGGTAATGGTAATAATAATAATAATAATAATAATAATAATAATAAATAATTAATAATTAATAATAACAACAATAACAATAGTACTAATACTAGTTTGACACTCTGGGCAAATGACTTAATCTTTCTTTGCCTTAATTCTCTGAAGAAGGAAAAGGTAAAAAATTGCTCTGTCATTGCCAACAAAACTCCATGGACAGTATTGGCATATTATCGTCCACAAGGTCATGAAGAGTTAGATATGACTACACAACAATAACAACAGTGATGATGATGATGATGAGGGTGAGGGAGCTGATAATGATATTAGAACTGCATAGCTCCATAACATTTATGGAGAAACAACAATAGGAGTTAGAGTTTGAAATCAGGAAAATCTAGATTCTGGGTTCAAGCTCTCCTAATAGTTGCATGACATTGGACAATTTGAGTTAAGGAAGTTTTCTAAGACTAATTTTTGTGCAATTTCCAGCCAGAAGAGGATCCTTCCAGATGGAATCCATGATTCATACTCCTATATAGCACTTGAAGGTTTGTAAAATGTTTTCCTCACAGCAACTCTCTGAGGTAGGTAGTGTGAGAATAATTATTTCCTTTATCCAGACAAGAAAAATGAAGACCAAAGAGATGAAAAAACCTGTAGGGAGTCACATCATTTAAGTTAAGATTAAGAATTAAAATTTTCTTGGTTACAAAAAGAATACTTCTTGGTCCTGGTCTGCTTTTCCCATAATACCAAGATTCCAGGCCTTTATACCACCAAACTGGTAAAAATGACTAAAGGGAATATTTTATGCTCCAAAGGACATGACGAAATGCAAAGAAATCTAGGCTAAAGTGACATTATTAGGCTCCAAAATACAATTTTTCTTATTTCTTGGACTCCCTTCAGATACAGATTGGGCATTGGGTTTGTCCCTGGCAAAATTGAGAAGTGTGGCTATTTTATGATTGCCTTTTAACTTCCCTTTTCATTTTGCTTCTTCTGAAAACCACCCCAGTCCCTTTTCTTGAAGGTCTTGCTCTCAGCTATCTCTAGACCAGTAAACACTAAGGAGTTAGTTAATAATGCCCTAAGATATTATACCTCCAAAGGTCTTTTTTAATTTTACTACAGAATGTTTAAAAATTTATTTTTTTATTTTTTGAAAAATCAATAAATTAATAGCATTAGATAGATAGATAGGAAATTCTTGATAGTGGCCAAATAATAATTAGTATGTTTGTTCAATAGAGTTTTAGCCAAAGCAATTTTCTTTGTTATTTTAAAAATAAAATTTTTATTTATGCCTTTTGTTTCTTAAATCATTATAGTTTTCTCAAATATTCTTCTTTTCTCCACCTCCCAGAGAGTCATCTCATAAAAGAATATTTTTTGTTAAAGTGAGGGAAAAAATCAGCATAATTGGTAGATACATTGAAAACGTTTGAAAACTTGTGCAATGTGCAACATCTGTGGACCTTCCATCTTCACTAAAAGTAGTGGGGGGGGGAATATTTTTATATCTTATAGCTTCATTTGAATCTTTCTTGATCTTTATAATTTTATTATAATCAAACATTTTTGTGCATAGTTGATCACTTCATTTATATTTGTTACAGTAATTGCATGTGTTGTTTCCTTGTCTCTACTTCATTCTGATTTCATTTCATAGCAATCAATAAACATTTATTAAAGGGAGCAAGACTTTGGTGAGGAGAAATAAGAATAAAGGAAAGAGAAAAGTACAAATGGGGAAAGATAGTATGGAGGGAAATAAAAATTTAGTAGTCTTAACTGTAAATGTGAATGAGAGTAACTCTTCCATAAAATGGAAATGAATAGCAGAATGGATTAAAAACCAGAATTCTGCAATATGTTTTTTACAAGAAACACATTTGCAGCATAGATATACATACAGGATAGAGATCAAAGACTGAAGGAAAATATATTATGCTTCAGTGGAAGTAAAAAAAATCAGAAGTAGCTATTCTGACCTCAGATGAAGCAAAAGTAGATCTCATTGTAAGGAATAAGGAAGGAAACATCTTAAAAGGCACTGTAGGTCCTTGCTGGGGGAGCTCAAAGAATTTTATATATTCTAACTTTGTAATTTCCACAATAAGCTACACTTGGAGATTGGTTAGTGCAGCAAATGCAGTAGAAATCAAGAGCCCTGGGCTCTATCCCTACAGATTCATTAAATATTCCTTGTTTGCATGATTGAAAAGGGATATGGTTTTCTATTAGAATATTGAAAGAACAGTGCTATATAATATAAAACAAATACAAGTGATGTCATGTATATAATTCTAGTTTATTGAAATAAAGATAATTTTCTGTGAAACATGAAAAAAAAGGCACTGTAGGCAATGAAGTTATATCTTTATTAAACATACATGCACCTAGAGGTGTGTCCAAATTCTTAGAGAAGAAACTGAATGTATTACAAGGAGACATAGACAATGAAACTGTAATAGTGGGGGGAGCATAACCTCCCTCTCTCAGAACTAGATAAATCTAACCACAAAATAAACAAGAAGGCTGTTAAAAGCGTGAATAAAATGTTAGAAAACTTAGATACAATAGATGTCTGGAGAAGACTAAATGGGAATAGAAAAGAATATCCCTTTTTCTCTTCAATACATGGCATTTATACCAAAATTGACCTTGCAGTAGGTCATTAAAACATTACAATCAAATGAGGAAAGCAGAAACAATAAATGATACTTTTCAGATCATGATTTAATAAAAGTTCCATGTAATAAAGGGCCATGGAGGATAAAACAAAAATTAAATGGAAACTAATTAATTTGATTTTGAAGACTGAGTGGATCAAACAACAAATGATAGAAATAATCATTTCATCAAAGCAAATGATGAGACAGCATACCAAAGAAGTTTTTAGGGGAAATTTTATATCTCTAAATGCTTATATAAATAAAATAGAAAAAGAAGAGATCAATGAATTTAATATGCAACTAAAAAAAGCTAAGAATAATTAAAGATCCCCAAATAAATACCAAATTAGAAATTCTGAAAATCAAAAGTGAGATGAATAAAATTGAAATCAAGAAAACAATTGATTTAATAAATTAAGTTTTATGAAAATAAAATAGATAAATCTTTTAAATCAGTTTAACAAAAAAGAAAGAAAAATACCTATCAATATCATGTTTGAAAAGTGTGAACTCACCACCAATGGGGAAAAAATTAAAGAGATAATTCAGAACTATTTTGCCCATCTTTTGCTAATAAATTTGATAACCTCAGTAAAATGAATGAATACAAATATAAATATACAAATATAAAAATACAAACTACCCAGATTAGCAGAAGAGGAAATAAAATACTTAAATAACCACACTTTAGAAAAAATCTTCAGGTGCAGTTGTATTTACAAGTGAATTCTATCAAACATTTAAGGAACAATTGATTCTAATTCTATATAATATTTTTTAAAAAACAGAAGTTCTACCAAATTCCTTTTATGACAACAGTATAGTGCTGATAACTAAACCAGGAAGAGTAAAAACAAATAAAATTATAGACCAATATATCTAATGAATATTGATATAAAAATCTTAAATAAAATTTTAACAAAGAGATTACAGCAAATTATTACTAAGATAATACATGTTGATCAGGTCAGATTTATACCAGGTAGGCAGAGATGCTTCAATATTAGGAAAACACTAAACATCATAGAACATATCAATAGTAAACCAACAGAAACCATATGATTATCTCAATAGATGCTAAAAAAGCCTTTGACAAAATACAACATCAATTTCTATTAAAAACACGAGTATAGAAATAAATGGAATTTTATCTAAAGCCATCAACAAATATTATATGCAATGTGAATAAATTTGGCATATTTCCAATATGATCAGGGGTGAAACAAAGATACCCATTATCACTGTTACTATTCAATATAGTATTAGAAATGTTAGCTTTAGCAATAAGAGAAGAAAAAGAAATTGAAGGAATTAGAATTGGCAAAACTTCCACTCTTTGCAAATGATATGATGGTATATTTAGAGAATCCCAGAAAATATCTAAAAGAACCACTTGAAGCAATCAACATTCAGCAAAGTAGCAGGATATAAAATAAACCCATGTAAATCATCAACATTTTTATATATGAACAACAAAGTCCAAGAATAAGAGATAGAAAGAGAAATTCCATTTAAAATTAACTGCAGACAACATAAAATACTTGGGAATCTGCCTCCCAAAACATGAAACTAAGAACACAATTATAAAACATTTTTCACACAAAGTCAGATCTAAACAATTGGAAAATGTCAATTTCTCATGGTTAGGTCAAGGTAATATAATAAAAATGACAATTCTACCCAAATTACATTACTTATTTAGTGCCATACCAATCAAACTACCAAAAAACTATTTTACAGAGCTAGAAATTAATAACATAATTCACCGGGAGCAACAAAAGTCCAAGAATATCAAGGGACCTGATGAAAAAAAGTGTAAAGGAAGGTGACCTAGCTCTACCAGATCTAAAACTATATTATAAAGCATCAAAACTGTCTGGTACTAGTTCAGAAATAGAGTAATGAACCAGTGAATTCAGATAGATTCAAAAGAACCAGTAGTAAATGATTATAGTAATCTATTGTTTGACATACCCAAAGACATTAGCTTCTTGGATCAGAACTCACTATTTGACAAAAAATGTTGGGAAAACTGGACAATAGTATGGCAAAATGAGCATAGATCTACATAAAGTCAAAATGGGTACAGGATTTAGACATAAAGGGCTACACCATAAACCAATTAACATATTAAGGAACATTCTATCTATCAGATCTATGGAAAGGGGAGAAATTTATGACCAAACAAGAAATAGAGTATAAATTGCGAAATGGGTGATTTTGACTATATTAACTTAAAATTTTTTCCACTAATAAAACCAATGCTGCCAAGATTAGAAGGAAAACAGAAATCTGAGAAGCAATTTTTCCAGATAGGGAATCTGATAAAGATCTCATTTCTAAACTATAGAGAGAATTGCATCAAATTTATAAGGTTATAAGTCATTCCCCAATTGATAAATGGTCCAAGGATGTGAACAGGCAGTTTTCAAACAAAGAAATTAAAGCTATATATAATCATATGAAAAAATGCACCAAATCATTAGATTAGAGAAATGCAAATTAAAACAACTATGAGGTACCACCTCACACCTATCAGATTGGCTAAGATGACAAAAAAGGGAAAAATTATCAATGTTGGATAAGTTGTGGGAGGATTGGAACATTAATGTACTATTGGTGGAACTAATCTAAACATTCTGGAGAACAATTTGTATCTATGCCCAAAGAGCAATAAAAATGGATCTCATACCCTTTGACCTAGAAATTCCAATAAAAGACCTATATTCAGAAGCAATCATAAAAAATGGGAAAAGTCCCACATGTTCTAAAATATTCGTAACTACTCTTTTTGTAGAGTCAAAGAATTGGAAATTAAGGGGATGTCCATTAATTGGGGAATGTTATGGGAAACTTTTTTTTATAAAAACTAAGAATGGTCAGACTCTAAAGAAGCATGGAAAGAATTACATGACCTGATGCTGAGCAAAGGGAGCGAACCAAGAGAACATTGTACACATTAACAACAACATTATGAGTTGATCAACTTTGATGGAAGCAGCTCTTCTCAGCAGTTCAGAGAGCTAGGACAACCCTGGGAGACAGGGTCATTAATAGGTCTCTGAACGAACTGCTGAGTGGAGCTGTTTCCATCAAAGTTGTTGAAGAAAAAAGACAAAACAAAATAAAATAAAAACAAACTAGTGAATTTGGATGAATACTAGATTTACTTTAAAATTTTTTTTCTCTTATGTTTTCCTTCCTATCTCTGATTTTCTTTCTTTTCCTTTAGTCTTAATACCTTGTACAGAAAATGACCAATATATAAACACGTACAGTATTCACTAGATTGTTCACTGCAAAGGGAAGTGGGGTGGAAAGGGAAGGTAGAAGAAAATTGTGTAATGTATAAATATGCATGTGGATAAATATTGAAAAACTTTCCTAACATGTAATTGGAAGAATAAAATAAATTATCGATTAAAAAAAGAAAAAGAAAAATGCTGTTAATTAAATTTTGGTGGAATTAAAAAAAATTAAGCAGTTGTTACCATGTTTCCCTGAAAATAAGACCTTGCATGATTTTTCAGGATGCTTGCAACATAAGCCCCATCCCAAAATAAGCTCCAGTTAAAACTGTCAGCTAGATGGACATATTTAGTAGTATCTATTGCCACATGACAAATGTATTATAAAACAATATGAGTATATAATTAAATATGAATAAACAATGTTATTGACATTACTACTTAAAATAAATAACAAATTATAATTATTTGCAAATACCCAAAGCAGCACCTTTGAATCAGAACCCCTGAAAATAAACCTTAATACATCTTTTAGAGCAAAAATTAATATAATACCCTGCTTTATTTTTTGGGAACTATAGTATGGAGGCATTGTATTCTTGATTTACTTTTCTGTATTCATCATGTATATCATTTCCTATACCACAGTAATATTCCATTTAGTATTTGTTTAGTAATTCCTTAATTGATGGACATCTACTTTGTTTCTAATTCTTTGCTATCATAGTGTTACTATATTTTGATGTGTATGAGAATTTCTTACTGATAACTTTCATGAGGTCTAAGCCCCATCAGAAGTCTCTGGTTCAAAGGGTATGGACATTTTAGTCACTTTATGTGCCTAATTCCAAATTGCTTTCCAAAATGGTTATGCCATTTCATAACTCCATTAACAACATATTAGTGTGCCTATCATGCCAAAGCTCTTTCAATATTGATTATTGCCATTTTGGGGTTATTTTTGCCAATTTTTATAAAGGCCTGTTTTGATTTTCATTTCTCTTACTATTAGTAATTTGGAGTATTCTTTCAATTGATTGTGAATTTTGAGAACTGTTTGTTTACTTCCTTTGACCAATTATTTACAGGGGAATGGTTATTAGTTTTATATATACAGCCAATTCTCAACTTTCACTGGGGTAACATTACCAGCAAATGATGTAAAAGTCAAAAGCCAGAATGTTAATACATTAAACCTCTGGGAAATTGGAGGCTAGATTCCCATGAACATTTCCATGAACATTCCCAAAAACTAATCTTTCACTAGAAACTTTTGAAAACACACCTTTTACAATTTACAGATGAGGAGATCAAAGCAATCCATAGCCATATGAAAAAATGCTCTAAATCATTAATTATTAGAGTAATGCAAATTAAAATTTCTCTGAGGTACCACCTCATACCTCTCAGACTGGCCAACATGACCAGAAAGGATAATGATCATTGTTGGAAGGGTTGTGGGAAATCTGGGACACTATTACACTGTTGGTGGAGCTGTGAACTCATCCAACCTTTCTGGAGAGAAATTTGAAACTATGCCCAAAGGGCAACAAAAATGAGCATACCCTTTGATCCAGCAATACCACTACTAGGTCTATACCCTGAAGAGATGATGAAAAAGGGTAAAAACATCACTTGTACAAAAATATTCATAGCAGCCCTGTTTGTGGTGGCAAAGAATTGGAAATCAAGTAAATGTCCTTCAATTGGGGAATGGCTTAGCAAACTGTGGTATATGTATGTCATAGAACACTATTGTTCTATTAGAAACCAGGAGAGATGGGAATTCAGGGAAGCCTGGAGGGATTTGCATGAACTGATGCTGAGTGAGATGAGCAGAACCAGAAAAACACTGTACACACCAACAGCAACATGGGGGTGATGATCAACCTTGATGGACTTGCTCATTCCATCAGTGCAACAATCAGGGACAATTTTGGGCTGTCTGCAATGGAGAATACCATCTGTATCCAGATAAAGAGCCGTGGAGTTTGAACAAAGTTTGAGGACTATTCCCTTTAATTTAGGGAAAAAAAACCAGATATCTTATTGTCTGATCTTATTATCTCTTATACTTTTTGTTTCTTCCTTAAGTATATGATTTCTCTCTCATCACACTCAATTTGGATCAATGTACAACATGGAAACAAAGAAAAGACTGACAGATTGCTTTCCATGGTGGGGGGGAGGGAAGTAAGATTGGGGGAAAAATTGTAAAACTCAAATAAAATCTTTAATAAAAGAAAAAACCCTAAAAAAAGAAAATACACCTTTTTGTATACAAGTCTTTATAACAAAACATTAATTCTGATAATATTTGCTTTTCCTCATTTCCATGAAATGACCCATAAAATGCAGGGGAGAGGAAAGACAATGCAGAATGGCATGGGGAGTGGAGGAGGCAATATTGTTAGAAGAATTCTAAGGTAAAAAGGGAAAGGTCTCTCTTTCCATTTCATGGTTGAACTGTTCCCAGTTAAGATCACATGTCTCAGAGTGAGTCTTCCTGTCCCTGAATGGAAATTTAGAGCTTGGACAGGGGCTGATCCAAGCACACTGCTGGTCAGCCAGGCAGCCAGGAAGGATTCTCAACTTTCATCATAGCACTAGAGAGTGGGGAGGACCATCATCTCATTAACCACTTTTCCATTTTTTTCAAGTTCCTCATGGTACACTTGAGAGGTTACTTTAATACTCTGAAGCAGATTTCATGGCAAAGATACTGGAGTGGTTTGACATTTTCTCCTCTAGCTCATTTTACAGATGATGAAATTGAGGCAAACAGGGTTAAGTGAATTTTCCCAGGGTCACATAGATCCTAAGTGTCTGAGATCAGATTTGAACCCAGAAACATGTCTTCCTTACCCCAGCCATAGCACTTTATGCACTGCATCCCCCTAGATGCCCCTATTTCTTGGATACCAAACTTTTATCATCAGAACTGGATGGGATTTCCCCCCATTTGACCATTTCTTTTTTTGTCCTAGTTGCATCAATTTATCTCTGTCTAAACTTTTCTGTTTCATGTAAATAAAGTTATCCCTTTTATCTTCTGTAATTGTTTCAAACTCTTGTTTGGTTAAGAAT
The DNA here is from genome assembly GCF_037893015.1 of Macrotis lagotis. Classification (NCBI taxonomy): domain Eukaryota; kingdom Metazoa; phylum Chordata; class Mammalia; order Peramelemorphia; family Peramelidae; genus Macrotis; species Macrotis lagotis. The sequence goes on along the minus strand of NC_133666.1, from coordinate 553,195,439 downwards.
ACATCTCTGTGAGAGGTATAAGTTCTGCTTTCTCTTCTAATTAAGCTTTAGTATCATCTTTAATGTTTTTTAGTATTTTTTAAAATTTTATTTATTTGTTTTTGGCAAGGCAATGGGGTTAAGTGATTTGCCCAAGGTCAAAGAGCTAGATAATTATTGTGTTTGAGCATGGATTTGAACTCAAGTCCATCTGACTCCAGGGCCAGTGCTCTATCCATTGTACCACCTAGCTGCCCCCATATCATCTTTAATGTTAAAGGTCATATATCCACTTGAAATATTTTATGGAATATGCTGACTGTTACCAGACTGTTTTCCAGTTTTTTAGTAAGGAGTTTTCCCCTAGTTAACTTATCTACTTTATCAAATATTGAATTATTGGATTCTATTGTTTCTTATTCTCATTTGTCTGGCATATATCTATTTTTCAACCGAAGCCTGATAGTTCTGATGACTGCTGCTTTATAATATGATTTGAAGTCTGGAATTGCTATTCCCCCTTTATACCTACTCCCTTTCATCATTTCCCTTGATGTTCTAGATCTTTTGCTTTTCCAAGTGAATTTTATCATTCTATAAAGTCAACCTTTAAAATTGATTAGTATAGCTTTAAATGTAAACTAATTTTGATAGTATTATCATTCTTACACTATTGGCAGAGGCTACTCATGAGAACTAAATATTCCTTTGGTTATTTAAATTGTATCTTTTTTCTTTAAGGAGCCCTTAATATGACAGTCTTTTGTATTCTTACGCAGGACAAGATATTTTATGCATTTTGTAATTGTTTTGAATGGAATTTTCTTTCTATTATTTCTTCTTGGGTTTCATTGTTATTATAATAGAAATCTATTGATTTTTGAGGATTTATTTTGTAGTCTGCTATTTTGCTGAAGCTATTAATAGTCTGTACTTTACTGATTCCCCCAAGGTTTTTCAAGTTTGCTGATATGTCATCAGCAAACAGGGATCATTTTATTTCATCTTCGTCTGTCTTAATGCCTTTACCTTTGAATATCAGCGACCATTTGTCAATTGGGGAATGGCTTGTCTATTTTTTTTGAATTTGACTCAGTTCTCTGTATATTTTAGAAATGAATCCTTTTGTCAGAAATGCTAGTTGTAAAAATTGTTTCCTAATTTACTACATTTCTTTTAATTTTGGTTACAGTGGGGTTTGTCTGTGCAATTCTTAATTTAATGTAATCAAAATTATCTAGTTTATTTTTAATGGTATTCTTCATCTCTTCCTTGGTCATTAACTGCTTCCTTTTCCATAGATCTGTCAGGTAAACTTTTCTTTGATTTCCTAACTTGCTTATAATATTGTTTTTATGTCTAGATCCTTTATCCATTTTGATCTTATCTTGGTATAGGGGGTGAGAGGTATTGGTCTAATCTAAGTTTCTTCCATACTAACTTCCAATTTTCCCAACAATTTTTTATCAGAGAGAGAGTTTTTATCCCAATAGGTGGACTCTTTGGGTTTATCAAACAGCAGATTACTATTATCAATTCCTGTTGTTGCACCTAGTCTATTCCACTGATCCACCACTCTGTTTCTTAGCCAGTACCAGACAGTTTTGATGACTGATGCTTTATAATATGATTTTAGGTCTGGTAAGGCTAAGCCACCTTCTTTTGTACTTTTTTTTCATTTAATCCCTATTCTTGACTTTTTATTTCTCCATATGAATTTACTTACAATTTTTCTAACTTATTAAAGTAATTTTTTGGAAGTTTGATTGGTAGGGCACTAAACGAGTAGTTTAATTTTAGTAGAATTGTCATTTTTATTATATTTGCTTCATCTATCCATGAACAGTTGATAATTGCCCAGTTATTTAAATCTGATTTTATTTATGTAATTGCTTTCAAAAAGTTTCTGAGTCTGCCTTGGGAGGTAGATTCTCAAGTATTTTATATTGTCTGAAGTTACTTTGAATGGGATTTCTCTTTCTAGCTCTTTCTGCTGCAACTTGCTAGTCATATATAGAAATGTTGAGGATTTGTGAGAGTTTATTTTATATCCTGCAACCTTGATAAAGTTGCTAATTATTTCTAGTAGTTTTTTAGATTTTGGGGGGGATTCTCTTGTTATACCATCATGTCATCTGCAAAGAGTGAGAGTTTTGTCTCTTCTTTCCCTATTCTAATTCCTTTGATTTGTTTTTCTTCTCTTATTGCTGAAGCTAACATTTCTAATATGATATTGAATAGTAATGGTGATAATGGGTGATAATAATAATTCTTGTTTCACCCCTGATCTTATTGGGAATGCCTTTAGCTTTTCCTCATTGCATATGATGCTTGTTAGTGGTTTCAGATAGATATGGCTTATTATTCTAAGGAACAATCCATTCATTCCTATGCTCTCTAGTGTTTTTTAGTAGGAATGGGTGCTGTATTTTGTCAAAACCATTTTCAGCTATTGATTTAATCATGATTTCTGATAGGTTTCTTATGGATATAATTAATTATACTGACAGCTTTCCTAAAATTGAAACAACCCTGTATTCCTGGGATAACTCTTATTTGGTCATAAAGCATTATCTTAGTGATAACTTGTTGTAGTCATTTTGCTAAGATTTTATTTAGGATTTTTGTATCTATATTCTTCAAGGAGATGGGTCTATGGTTTTTTTTTCCTGTTTTAACTCTTCCTGGTTTAGGTATTGGCACCATATTGGTGTCATAGAAAGAATTAGGCAGAGTTATTTCTTCACCAATTTTTTCAAAGAGTTTATATAGAATTGGAACCAGTTGTTCCTTAAATGTTTGATAGAATTCACTTGTGAATCCTTCTGGCCCTGGAGACTTTTTTTTTCTGAGATAGAATTATTTAGGTATTTAATTTCCTCTTCATTCATTCATTCATTCATTCATTCATTTAATTTTTTAAATTTTTACTTAAGGCAATAGGGTTAAGTAATTTGCCCAAGTTCACACAGCAAGACGATTATTAAGTGTCTGAGGCTGGATTTGAACTCAGGTCCTCCTGTCTTCAGGGCCAGTGCTCTAAGCACTGCGCCACCTAGCTGCCCCAATTTCCTCTTCATTTAACCTGAGCAACTTACATTCCTGTAAATATTCATCCATTTCATTTAGATTATCAAATATATTCACATAGAGCTGGGCAAAATGATTCTGAATTATTACTTTAATTTTGTCCTCATTGGTGGTGAGCTCACCTTTTTCATTTATGATACTAGCAATTTGGTTTTCTTCTTTCTTTTTTTTAATCAAATTGACCAGTGGTTTATCAATTTTATTGGATTTTTTTGATAAGTCCAGCTCTTGGTTTTATTTATTAGTTTGTTTTCTGGCTTTTAATTTTATTAATTTCTCCTTTTAGTATTAGAATTTATAATTTGCATTTAACTGTGGGGTTTTAATTTGTTCTTTCTCTAATTTTTTAGTTGCATATTTAGTTCATTGATTTCCTCTTCCTCTAATTTATTCATATAAGCATTTGAAGATATAATACATCCCCAACAGCTGCCTTGAGTGTATCCCATAGATTTTGGTATGTTGTTTCATTATTGTCATTATCTAGGATAAAATCATTAATTCTTTCTATAATTTGTTGTTTGATTCACTCATTCTTTAAAATGAGGTTATGTAGTTTCCAATTAGTTTTGGGTCTATATCTCCCTGGCCCAATATTGAATGTGATTTTCATTGAATTATGATCTGAGAAAGATGTTTTCACTATTTCTGCCTTTCTGCAACTGATTATTAGGTTTTTAATGCCCTAGTACATGGTCATTTTTTTGTGTAAGCACCATGTACTCTAGAAAAGAAAGTATATTCCTTTCTATGCCTATTCAGTTTCCTCCACAAGTCTATCATGTCTAGGTTTTCTAATAATCTATTTACCTCCTTAACTTCCTTCTTGTTTATTTTATGGTTAGATTTATCTAAATCTGAGAGTGGGAGGTTCAGGTCTCCTAATTGTAGAGTTTTGCTCTCTATGTCTTCCTGTAACTCCTTCAACTTCTCCTCTAAGATTTTGGATACTATACCATTGAGTGCATACATATTTAGTATTGAAATTACTTTATTGTCTGTGGTACCTTTTAGGAGGATATAATTTCTTTCCTTATCTCCTTTAATGCTATCTATTTTTGCAGCTGCTTTGTCTGAGATAAGGATTGCTAGCCCTGTTTATTTTTCAGTTGAAGAAAAATGTATTTTGCTCCAACCTTTTACCTTGACTCTATATCTTTCTGCTTAAATGAATTTCTTGTAAGCAGTATATTGTAGGATTCTGATATTTAATCCACTCTGCTATACTCTTATATTTTAAGGGAGAATTCATCCCATTCATATTCAAAGTTATAATTACTAAATCATTATTGTTCTCCATATTATCTTCTCTCTGTTTGTATTTTCCCCGTTTTTCCCCTTTTCCCATATTCCCTGGTATTTTGCTTCCGAATATCACCATCTCAGTGTGTTTTCTCTCTTATATCCAGCCCTCCCCTTTTTCACCCCTTTCCCTTTGCCCCTCCTTCCTTCCCTTCCTTCTGTTGGTTCCCCCTTTCCTCCCCCTCCCCTTTTCCCATTTTAACACTTTAAAGGCAAGATAAGTTTCTTAACTGAGTGTATGTATCATATGTATGTTATCATATGTATGTTAATTTTAAGACACTCTAATGAGAGTAAGATTCAGGAAGTTCTCACCTCCTCCCTTCTTTCCCTCTATTGCAATAGGTCCTTTGTACCTCTTAATATAATGAGATTTACCCCATTCAATCTCCTCCATCCTACCATCTCTTTACTGTCCCCCCTTTTAAAGAGGCATTGTTTTTAAATCATTCTATCTGCATCACAGAAAGGTCATGAGTGTCCATCACTTATGGCTAAGTTCATTCTCTCTACTAGAATTACAATTATTTAGAGTTTACTAGAGTCTTTCTCCCAACTAAGGATATAGCTAGTTTCATTTTATTGCTTAGCAATTTCTTAAATAAGTCATGAATGTCCATCACTTCTGGTTAAATAAATTCTCTCTAATAGAGTAAAATTCTCAGGACTTAGAGTTTTTCTCCCAGGTAGGGATATAGCCAGTTTCATCTTATTGGCTAATAGTTTTTTTTTCCTTTTTCTTGCCCCCCTTTTTTATTTTTTATTTTAATTTTTCATGTGTCTCTTGAGTCTCCTATTTGAAGTCCCAATTTTCTATTAAGCTTTGGTCTTTGCATCAGGAAAAGCTGGAAATCTCCTGTTTCATTAAATGTCCATCTTTTGCCCTGGAAGAAAAGGCTCAGTTTTGCTGGATAATGGATTCTTGGCTGCATTCCAAGCTCCCTTACTTTTCATAATATCAAATTCCAGGCCCTTCTATCCCTTAATGTTGATGCAGCCAGGTCCTGTGTAATCCTTACTGTGGTTCCTTGGTATCTAAATTGTTTCTTTATGGCTGCTTGCAGGATTTTTTCTTTATCTGATAATTCTGGAATTTGGCTACAATATTCCTTGGTGTTTTCATTTTAGGATCCCTTTCTGGAGGGGATCTATGTATTCTTTCAATAACTATTTTGCCCTCTGGTTCCATGATATCAGGGCAGTTTCCCATCACTAAATCCTGTAATATAGAGTCCAGGCTTTCTTTCCCCTTCAATGTTTTCTGGAAGACCAATAATTTTTAGGTTATCTCTCTTCAGTCTGTTCTCAAGGTCAGTGGTTTTGCTGATGAGGTATTTTACATTTTCTTCTATTTTCTTCAATTTTTTGGTTTTGTTTAACAGATTCTTGTCTCATGAAGTCATTAATTTCCACAGACTCCATTCTTTTTTTTAGAGAAGAGTTTTCTTCATTTACCTTTTGCAACTCCTTTTCCAATCAATCAATTCTATTTTTTAAAGAGCTTTCCTTTTGACAATTGAAGTTTTGAGAGAATTATTTTCTTTTTTCATTTGCCCAATTGAGGATATTAGAGAATTATTCTCATTTTGCATTTTGTCCAATTGTATTTTCCAAGGATTTTTTCTTATTGCAAGTTGGTAACCTTCTCTTGGGTTTCTTTTCCCAAAGTTTCCAAATTTTCCAGTTGATTTATTTTAGGTTTTTGCAAGGAAAATGGGGTTAAGTGGCTTGCCCAAAGTCACACAGCTAGGTAATTATTAAGTGTCTGAGGCCAGATTTGAACCCAGGTACTCCTGACTCCAGGGTCAGTGCTCTTTCCACTGTGCCACTTAGTTGCCCCTCCAATTGATTTTTAAAATCCTTCCTGATTTCTTCAAAGAAGTCTTTTTGTGCTGGAGACCAAATCATGTTCTCCTCAGAGGTTCTATGTCTCTCTGAGTTAGGGTCTTTTCCTTCTAGGAATTTTTCTATGGACCCCCCTTTTCTGTTGGCCTTTCTTCATTTTCCTAAGATCTTGTGCTTGGGGAGGGGCTGGTTCACAGACCTTTGGTGTTGGGTTCCATAGAGGCTTTAATAACTTTACTTTGGGGAGCCAGTAGGGGGGGTGTGATAGAGCCTTTGCTCCCTGAGTGTAATATCTCCTCCTGGCCAGTAGGGGGTGCTAGAGACTGGAACTCACCTTCCAGCCCTTCTGGCAAAGTCCCAGATCACCAATCCCACCCACAGGCCTCCACTTTGTGGTTGTTTCCTCAGAGCCAATGTCCCTGAGGCTGATCTTAGGTTAGTCTGGCTCTCACCCTGCCCCCCACTGGCTATCTGCACTCTGTGCTCAGCACACCCACAATCTCCAAAGACAGACCTTGAGGTAAGTGTTCTTCTCCTAACTTTTCTTTCTTGGTTTTGTTGATTGGATTTCCATTAAGAGGTTTGTTTCATGTTATTTATAAGGGAAGATTAGGAGACCTTAGCACAGGACCTTCCTTCTCTCTGCCATCTTGGCCAGAAGACCCCATCTGACTTTCATATGAAAATCTCAAGTTAG